>NC_042620.1:258770667-259463442 GCF_901001135.1 Rhinatrema bivittatum
ACAGGTTTTCTATGACATCACTCACAGTACATGAGCTGGTGCAACGGTAAACCCTTTATCAAAGCTAATCAAATGAACAATCATCAGAACCACAAACGAGTAATAATTTTTATAATTAACTTTTTAGAAATAGGAGTTATTTCAAAGCTTTCTCTTTTCTCCTCCTCCCCTTTTAGAAGGGAAGAAGAGAAGGGATTATTAACAAGTCTTGCTCCCTTCTGTTATCCCAACAAACCAACCACTGTAATTTCTGTACTTTCACCAACCTAGATGCAACCTGGGAGGATTCTGGACTGGTATGGCAGGATTCAAGGAAAGAAAATTATCAGATGAAAATAAATTTCTCCTTCATCATCCTGCCACTACCAGACCAGAAATGTGATATGCAAGTTTCCCTCATACTGGGTAAGAGGTGGTTCATGCTGCTCTTAAAGACACTTGCCCCAAAGACAGCATCATTGCTAGCCTGAACATCCAAGCGGTAATGCTTAGCAAAGAAATGCAAAGATGACCAAGTCACCACTTTTCAAATATTCACTGGAGAGACTGACCTAGATTTACTCCAGAAAGTCACCTAAGCTCTCACTAAATGCGCTCTCAGCCCTTCTGGAACTGGTAGTTCCTGGCCAATATATACTGCACCAACAACTTCCTTAATCCATCTGGCATTAGAAGACAAAAACCGCCTCACCTTTATGAGTCCTGCTAAACATGACAAGCAGCCTGTCTAACTTCCAAAGGGAATTGGTCACCTTAAAGTATCTCAAAATGGTTTTATGTACAATCAATCTATGTTGACTTCTATTTTCACACTTACATTCCTATTTCTTCCTCTGAAATCAACCAATACAGATCTCTGCAATATGTGTCTCACTGATCAAACTGCCACCAGAAATAGTTTTCAAGGACAAATTCTTGAGTTGTCCATTTGATAGGCTCAAAGGGAGTTGCTGCTAGAACCCTCAACCCAAGGCTGAGATCCCACAAAGGGACTACTAGTTGAAACAGAGGCCTTGGATGCCTTACAGTCTTCAAACAGCGAATCATGTCCATATGCAGAGATACCGAATAATCTTGAATTCTTCCCCTCTAACATAAGGCTGCCCCCTGAACTTTCAGAGACCTGAGAGTCCTTTTTTAAAGCCATTTTGTAGGAGAGATGTGGAATAGAGGCCTTGAAAGGAGAAAATGCCTATTGCTGACACGAGACAACAAACATCCTTCAGACCTGTTCATATGCTAAGGAAGTGGACCACTTCTCAGCCTTCCACATGGCTGCAATCACTGGGGTCGACAGATTTCTTTTGCATAAGACAGCCCTTTCAATAGGTAAACTATGTGAGAAATGGGTTTGGTCTTCCATGATGATTGGGCCCTGTCTTAACTGGCTCATGTCTATCAGCAACCATAGAGATTCCTCCTACCTGAGCCTCATCAAATTGACAATGAATGTCAGTTGAGAAAATCTGCTTGAACATTGTCCTTTCTGGCTATGTGTGCTGCAGACAGCGCTGCCAAATGTCTTTTTGCTCATTCCATCAAGATAGCCATCTCTCAGGTGACCAGGACACTTTTGGTGCCCCCTTCTTTGTTGCATTTTCAGATAAAACTAGACAAGGGTATACTAATAAGCTCATTCTGTGCAAAACTGCCATTACTACCACCATGACCTTGCAGAAGTGATCAGCCCAAATGGCTCAGCTCCAATTGACTCTATCACGACAAGCTGCAGATATCTCTGATGCTCTCTTCTGATGGGAATGTGCAAATACGCTCGTTAGATCTAGGGATGAGATAAACTCCTTTTCTCATCACCATTATGACTGACCGCAAAGTCTCCATACAAAAGTGAGGTACCTTGAGGAAGACTCCTTTTAGGTCCAGAATGGAGCTGAAAGTGCCTTCCTTCTTCGGAACCATAAAGTGGAATACCTTCCCTAGCTTTCTTTGATGAGAAGAACTGGAACTACTGCATTTAGTTGCAGCAATCTTTGCCAGGTTGAGTCTACTGTTGCCCCTTTTGCCACCAACCAACAAGAAGAGACAAAGAAGGTGTATGAAATGGCAAAAGTTAATTCTTCAGCATAGCGGTTGTGAACATCCAGCACCCATGGGTCTATTTGTGATATGGGTCCACGCCAGATAAAACCTGGTGAACCTTCCATTCTCCAGAACCACTGCAGAGAGAACCCACTGATCCTAATTATGCTGAATGGGGCTCCTTCTAATTAACTTACCCTGTCTCACAAATTTTCTCTTTCTCCACAAAAAGACTTGAGTCTTTGTGACCCCTTGGAATGTGCAATACTATAAATTTCATCCAGGATGGTAACATCTCTATTTTTTAAATTACTGTGGCTGCATAGACCTCCTGGCTGCCCTGTGGAGCTTATCCTCTGGTAATCTCTGGGGCTTTGTAGAAACAGTAAAAATATTAAATACTTTAGTTCAATGTTCATTAAAGACCCTGGAAGAGACCATAGCTGGCTGACAAATGCTTGGATGGGGTGGGGAAGATGCAACCCCATTTACAAAAGAGAATATATAGGAAGAACTAGGAAAAATGAAAGTGGACATGGCCATGAAGCCAGACGAGGTACAACCCCGGATATTAAGATAGCTCAGGGATGTGCTGATGGTCAGCTGAAGGACCCGTTCAATAGATCATTGGAGACGGGAGTGGTGCCACAAGATTGGAGAAGAGCGGTTGTGGTCCCACTTCACAAAGATGATAGCAGAGAGGAGGATGAAAACCACAGGCCTGTTAGCCTTACTTCAGTGGTGGGAAAATTAATGAAGACTCTGCTGAAGGAAAGGACAGAACTATCTACAAATTGGGGGCTGTTGGACCCGATGAAGCATGGATTCCCCACAGGAAGTTCCTGTGAAACAAATCGGATTGATTTTTTTGATTGGACGATTACAGAATTAGATCAAAGCAGAGCACTCGATGTCATTTACTTGGACTTCAGATCCTGACAGTCAGCTCCCTAACCAAGGAGACTCATGACTGTTGTCAGTACTAGCCAGTCCGATGGGGCTAGGGAGACTCCTCTCCTTAGATAATCTGCCTGTAGCCACCACTGCAGTTGATAGGAGTCCTCTATCAGCAAGTGGAGCTGAATTGAATAGTCCTGAGACTGCAGGTTCCACTAGGACAACAGGGAGTGCTGCAGAGGACACACATGCGCCTTTGCCCACGGTAGCACTTCCAGGGTCACCGTCATTAAGGTAATACCTGCAGGTAAGAACACATGGTTGGGCACATGGTTTCCGGTAGGAAAACCTTGCCCAGTTTCATGTCAAACCAAACCCCAAGGTATTCTAATAACTGAGCAGGCTGAAGACTGCTCTTGGTGAGGTTCACTACCCAGCCAAGCTGGGTAGTGAACAAACTGGCTAAAAGACAGGAAACAGAGAGTAGGATTAAATGGACAATTTTCTCAGTGGAAGGGAGTGGGCAGTGGAGTGCCTCAGGGATCTGTATTGGGACCCTTACTTTTCAATATATTTATAAATGATCTGGAAAGAAATACGACGAGTGAGGTAATCAAATTTGCAGATGATACAAAATTGTTCAGAGTAGTTAAATCACAAACAGATTGTGATAAATTGCGGGAAGATCTTGTGAGACTGGAAAATTGGGCATTGAAATGGCAGATGAAATTTAATGTTGATAAATGCAAGGTGATGCATATAGGGAAAAATAACCCATGCTATAGTTACACAATGTTAGCTTCCATATTAGGTGCTACCACCCAAGAGATCTAGGTGTCATAGTGGATAACACATTGAAATTGTCATCTAACGGTCCAACTGACTCCCTCACAGGCTTTCTGCTTTGGATATATTTTAAAAAGTTTTTACTGTGAGTTTTTGCCTCTACGGCCAACTTCTTTTCAAATTCTCTCTTAGCCTGTCTTATCAATGTCTTACATTTAACTTGCCAAAGCTTATGCATTATCCTATTTTCTTCTGTTGGATCATTCTTCCAATTTTTGAATGAAGATCTTTTGGCTAAAATAGCTTCTTTCACCTCCCCTTTTAACCGTGCCGGTAATCATTTTGTTTTCTTTCCAACTTTTTTAATGTGTGGAATACATCTGGACTGTGCTTCTAGGATGTTTTGGGTTTTTTTAACAATGACCACGCCTCTTGCACACTTTTTACTTTTGCAGCTGCTCTTTTCAGTTTTTTTCTTACAATTTTTCTCATTTTATCAAAGTTTCCCATTTGAAAGTTTAGCACGAGAGCCGTGGATTTGCTTACTGTCCCCCTTCCAGTCATTAAATCAAATTTGATCATATTATGATCACTATTGCCAAGCGGCCCCACCACCACTACCTCTCTCACCAAATCCTGTCCTCCACTGAGAATTAGATCTAAAATTGCTCCCTCTCTTGTCGGTTCCTGAACCAATTGCTCCATAAAAATGTCATTTATTCCATCCAGGAACTTTAAATCTCTAGCATGTCCCGATGATACATTTACCCAGGGGAGTGGCAGGGAGACAGACCATGAACATATGCTGAGGAATACTGTGAAACTCCAGCGCATATCCTTCTCATATCACCCCCCGTGATCTCGACCCACCTCTGATAGAAGAGAGAGGTGTCCCCCCTATCTCCTGTTCCTGGGGGTGGGTTGACAAACCTTCATTGGGAGGCTCAGGAGGATCCACTACCCAAGCCCATGCCACTTCTGGGCTGTCTGGGACAAAAGGACTGAGACCTACCAAAAGGTCAAGGCTTCTGAAAGATTGCTACTCTTATAGGGTTGAAAATGCTTGGATCCCTTAGCATGATCTCTCATGCTAAAGGAGAATGGCATCTGCTTCTTATCCTCCAGTAATTTGAGGGACAGTTTCTACAACTTTTGCTCCCAAACAAAGGTGAACCTATAAAGGGCAATTTCATGAAGTTAGACTTGGAGGTTGCAATGGCCGACCAATTTCTCAGCCATAACTGAAGCCTGGGCGCTATTACAGAAGCCACCCCTGTGGCTGAGATGTGGACCAAATCACAGCCTGCTTCTGCCAAGAAGGCGGCCACTGGCTCCATAACTGCCCTGGAATTCATCCCAGAGTCACTGACCTCTTGAAACATACTATAGGCTGTACAGAGATGGGCATACCCTCTACATCTGTTCTGGGTTCTGGGCGTACACATACAGAATATACCGAGAGGCTTGCCTGTATTTCCACAGGTCTACCTCAGGGCTGATTCTCGGGAAAGAGGGAGATACTGAGGGTCTTTATACTTCAGGGCTTCTCCGATACACCAACAAACATGTACTGACTCAGTGTATGTGCACATCAGAATCCAGGTATTAGATGGAAAGGTTATTTGAGCACTTACTAAGCAAAGGGATAATAATACAAATCGCAAACATCAAGCACTGGAGAAGTGATTGCAAGCAAATAATAATAATGATTAGAAAGGTATTGAAAGAAACATATAAAGATAACAAATCTTATGTTCCTAATGACAGATGAAATTGTTCAACTCCGGAAGTCTGAAATAAGTGACAGGCGATGGGCGTTGTTCTCACAGCCCTGCTTACTTTATCCTAACTTGCAAAAAGCAGGAGCAGAGTCCCCCTCCCTCCCTCCTGTTTTATCACCCTTCAGTACATCTGCTTGGTACTGTCTGTTTACTGCCGTCGTCCCCCTGTTACCCCCAGGTTCCTGGTCTGACCTTGGGCTAACAGTTCTCATGGTTTCAGCACATAAGCATTTTTAGTGTCTGCACAGCCTTTGGAAAAATAATAGTTTTTAGTTCCCTGAGACATCTGGAAAGGACTAAAAATAACAGCATTTCTAGTAGGTGTCAGACATCTTCCTTCTCTGCGGCCTTTCTTTCACTAACTGAGGTTGGCTAATTGTGGCCAGCAATTAGACAAACCCCCAACACCCCCCCAGTGGTAAGCGCCAATTGCACTCAGGTGAACTCTAATGGAATTGGTTTTTAAGCCAGCTTCCGATAGGTGTACAAGTTATTTTTGTGTGGGGCAGGAGAATGGATCTAGGGCTTTCTGCTCACACCACATGGAAAAACCTCCTCTTCAGTCCACAGGACTTTCTAGAGGAAGGCTTTCTAGAAGCCACCAGGACCAGAGACACATCCTTTGAAAGACTGAGTGGTTGCAGGATTAACCTCTCAACATCCAGGCTGTGAGCGACAGGGCATGGAGATTGGGATGCCACAACCTGCCTTGATCTTGCATGAGATCTGGGGAAGTCCCCAGACTGATCAGTTTCCGGATGGACAATTGCCGTAGGAGTGGAAACCACATCTGTCTCGGCCAAAGAAAGGCAATAAGGATCATAGTCCCCTTGTCCTCGCAAAGCTTCAAGAAAGACTTTGCTATTAAGAACATAAGAACATGTCACACTGGGTCAGACCAAGGGTCCATCAAGGCCAGCATCCTGTTTCCAACAGTGGCCAATCCAGTCAATAAGAATCTGGCAAGTACCCAAAAACTAAGCCTATTCCATGTTACTGTTGCTAGTAATAGCAGTGGCTATTCTAAGTCAACTCAATTAATAGCGGATAATGGACTTCTCCTCCAAGAACATAAGAACATAAGAAATTGCCATGCTGGGTCAGACCATGGGTCCATCAAGCCCAGCATCCTGTTTCCAACAGAGGCCAAACCAGGCCACAAGAACCTGGCAATTACCCAAACACTAAGAAGATCCCATGCTACTGATACAATTAACAGCAGTGGCTAGTCCCTAAATAAATATTGCAGCAGTACTCTCTTTACATCAAGGCGCCGTAGGTCACCACCAGGCGTGTTCGCAACGTCCTCAGAGGAAAAGCAGGGAGTTCTACTGACTGATTGGCGTGAAAGGAAGACACGACCTTAGGCAAAAGTGATGGTACCGTTTTAAGGGAGACACCTGAATTAGAAAAACAAAGAAAGGGCTCCCTACAAGACAACACTTGGAGCTCAGACACCCTTCTGGGGAAGCAAATAGAAACAAGAAAAACTGTTTTAAGAGTTAGATCCTTAAGCGTGGCCCACCGGAGGTGTTTGAAGGGTGCCTCACAAAGGACTCAAAGCACCAAGTTAAGGCTCCACGAAGGACAAGTAGCCTGGACAGGCTGATTCAAATGCTTGGCCCCCTTGAGGAATCGAATGACATCCAGATGGGCCACCACCGCGTAACCATCGATATATCCTAAGAGGGATCCGAGAGCTGAAACCTGTACTCTCAAAGAATTGAAAGACAAACCTTTAGAAAGGCCATTCTGTAGAAAGGAGGGGACCTGGGATACCGAAACCTTGCGTGTTGGCATTCGACTCGGTGCACACATTCTCAAACACTCTCCACACTCGAACATAAGTGAGAGAGATAGAAGGCTTACGAGCCCGCAACAGAGTAGATATAACTTCTTCCTTATACCCCTTCTTCCTCAATCGCTGCCGCTCAAAAGCCAGGCCGCTAGACAAAAGCGATCCGCCTGATTGAAAAATACTGGATCCTGATGGAGTAGGTTTGGGAGGTGACCGAGGCGAAGAGAACTGTCCGTTGCGAGGTTCACCAGATCCGCGTACCACGGCCTACGAGGCCACTCTGGTGCTACGAGAATGAGGGCCCCCTGTGGAGTTCGATCCTTCTGAGTACCTTTCCTACCAGAGGCCAAGGGGGGAACACATAGAGGAGAATGTCATGAGGCCAGGGAAGAATCAAGGCATCCACCCCTTCCGAGCAATGCTCCCTTCTGCGGCTGAAGAATCTGGGAGCTTTTGCATTGTGCAGAGTAGCCATCAGGTCTAAGTGGGGGTCTGTGCACGATCAGTTCCATCACCCCGGACAACTCCCACTCTCCAGGATCTAGACGTTGACGACTGAGGAAGTCGGCTTGAACATTCTCCTTCCCCTCAAAGTGGTATGGTGCCAATCGATCCAGGAGACACTCCGCCCAGGCGAGCAGCTTGCTGGCTTCTAGAGACACCGGACAACTTCTGGTGCCCCCCTGTTGATTGATATAGGCTACCGTGGTGGCATTATCTGAGAGAATTTGCACCGCCTTGCGATGGATCAGGGGCAGAAAGACCTTGAGGGCCAGACGGACCGCTCTGGCCTCCAGGCGATTGATGTGCCAGTGGGACTGAATTGGGGACCAGCATCCCTGCGTAGACTGAGTCTAACACACCGCTCCCCAGCCGGAGAGGATGGCGTCCGTCGTTACAATAATCCACTGAGGAGTTTCCAGAGGCATCCTCTTTAACATCCTCTGGCAACAAATTTCAGAGTTTAATTGTGCGTTGAGTGAAAAAGAACTTTCTCCGATTAGTTTTAAATGTGCCACATGCTAACCTTATGGAGTGCCCCCTAGTCTTTCTATTATCTGAAAGAGTAAATAACAGATTCACATCTACCCGTTCTAGGCCTCTCATGATTTTAAACACCTCTATCATATCCCCTCCTCAGCCGTCTCTTCTCCAAGCTGAAAAGTCCTAACCTCTTTAGTCTTTCCTCAGAGGGGAGTTGTTCCATTCCCCTTATCATTTTGGTCGCCCTTCTCTGTACCTTCTCCATTGCAATTATATCTTTTTGGAGATGCGGCGACCAGAATTGTACACTGTATTCAAGATGCGGTCTCACCATGGAGCGATACAGAGGCATTATGACATTTTCCGTTTTATTCACCATTCCCTTTCTAATAATTCCCAACATTCTGTTTGCTTTTTTGACTGCTGCAGCACACTAAACCGACGATTTCAATGTGTTATCCACTGTGACGCCTAGATCTCTTTCTTGGATGGTAGCACCTAATATGGAACCTAACAATGGAGAAATTACTTACCTGATAATTTCGTTTTCCTTAGTGTAGACAGATGGATTCAGGACCAATGGGTATAGTGTACTCCTGATAGCAGTTGGAGACGGATCAGATTTCAATCTGACGTCAGCCCTAGTACATATACCCCTGCAGGAAGTGCAGCTCTTCAGTATTCTCCTTGAAAAGCATTGTGGATATATGTATGACTGAATAACTTGAATAACTTTATAACTTGAATAACTTTATAACTTGGATAACGTGATTAACTTTATAACTTGGATAACGTGATTAACTTTATAACTTGGTTAACTTAATAAATTTGAACCGGTTGAATTGGTTATAGCTGGAGACCGCCAGTGCCCTCAACCAGGGGTGGATTGACCTATCGGGGGATCGGGCTTCCCCCGGTGGGCCGGTCACTCCTGTCACGTAATTTTTTTTTTTTTGTATTATAAAGTTTCCAACCAAAGTATTAGGGGGCGCCGCGAGCAGTGGAATCCCGAGGGGAGCCAATGCCCCCGGGCACAAGGAAGCTCATGCGACCGCTGAGCAGCGACACGTATATAGCAGGCAGATGGGCAGGGCCTTGGTGAGGCTCACGTCACCACAACCTGAAGAAAAAGATCGCGTTTAAACGCGCTGATGCTCCTCCTCCTTCCTGCCTGTGCGGCCCCAGAAGTAAACGTTGCCAGAGATGCGTGGGCAGGAAGGAGGAGGAACATCAGTGCGTGCAGAAGAGGAGCAGCAGCCGAGAAGAGGAAGAGGCCCGGTAGCAGGGCCGCCGTGGCCTGAGAAGAAGAAGAGGCCCGGTAGCAGGGCCGCCGCGGCCCAAGAAGATCAGGGTCGCTGCAGAGCCCATCCTGTGGTGACCCGCGAAGAGGAGGCACAGAGGTGAGTGAGAGGCTAAGGGTCTGTAGAGTGTGTGTGTGCGTGTATGAGATGAGTTGAGAAATTGTGTGTGGGAGTGAGGATCTGAATGTTTGCAGAGACAGCATGTGAGAGCCTCTGTGTGTGTGTGTGAGACAGCATGTGGAGTGAGAGCCTGTGTGTATGAATGATTGTATGAGAGACAGCATGTGAGAGTGAGAGCCTGTGTGTATGAATGATTGTATGAGAGAGAGCATGTGACAGTGAGAGCCTGTGATTAAGCAAGACAGCATGTGGGAGTGAGAGAGAGCTTGTGTGTGTAAGAGTCAGACAGCATGTGCCAGTGAGAGCCTGTGTGTATGAATGATTGTATGAGACACAGAATGTGACAGTGAAAGGCTGTGTGTGTGTGTGTGTGAGAGAGAGAGAGAGAGAGAGAAAGCATGTGAGAATGAGAACCTGAGTGTGTGTTTGAGGGAAGAAGATGGAGAGAAAAGAAATAGAAAAAAAGACAATATAAAAGGAATTGGCAAAAAAATAAGAAAGGGAAGGTGGGAAAAAAAAAGCCTGTGACCAACCGATTAGAAAACTAAGATCAACCAGCAAAGGTAAAAAAAAAAAATTACTTTTTAGTGATTGGCACATGTAATCTTTGGGAATGTGCAAGAATAGCACTTTCTTTATGCGGATCTCACAATGTACGAGATCAGCATGGAGAAAGCGGAAGCCCACGGGGCCTGCACAGAGGAGGCAGCAGAATGGGTTTCAGTGTCAGTAGCAGCAATCGGCACCTCCCCAATAGCCATGTGGCAGCAGAGGAATGAGAGAGGTTCCGAGGTTGTTGGCAAAAGAAAGAGAGGGGGGTCTGCCTTTAGTGTGTGCATGTGTATGAGTGGGCCTCTGCCTGGGGAGGGAGTGGTGTGAAAATGAATGTGTGCATGCCTGGGGGATGGGGAGGGGTGTGTGTGTAAGTGTGTGTGTATAAGTGTGTATGAGAAAATCCAAGGGAGTAAGAGTTTGTGTGTGTGGGGGTGTGTGTGTGGCGGGGGAGTGTCTTAGAGCCTGAGAGTGTGTCAGTGTCAATGAGAGCGAGAAGTTATGGTGGGTATAAGAGCATGAATGTGTATGAATGTGACAGTGTATGTGTGAGAGAGAACGGACATGTGAGTATTTGTGAGAGAGAGAGGATAACCTCCTAATCCTCGACAATATCAGGGTGACTGGAAATAAGGAGCTCCCACAGAAGGGGACAGCAGGGGCTTTTTAAAATCCTTATTAGTTTTAATTATTGAATGTTATTTGATATATGTGCTGTTTTGAAATATTTTATTAGTGTTTGGGACATTGTAAAAAAATGTATATGATTTTAATTAATAGAAATTATATTTATCAGTAGTTTTAAAATATTCTTTTATTATGGTTTTACTATTATAACTTATGTTTTATGTTTCTTGATTTTATTTGTTTTATGAGGAATGGTGGTTCTATTTTTCTATTGTTAATACATGGAGTCTGGCTTCTTGGAGTTTCCATTTCAGTTTTTGTCATTTGTGCTACTTCATTTTGTATTCTGTATTTGGTGAGAGTTTGTGTTCTGCATGCAAAGACTGAGATGAAGCATTATTTTAGCATGTGGTTTCTCTGTAGGGATCTGTAGTAGCTTGGCCTGTTCTGTTTTCCTGATAGGAGGTGTATTGATATTTTAGATTCTGGTGTAATATTTGTGGTATTCTTTTTCATAGGTGGGGTTGTTATTCTTTGAGTGTTGGCAAATAGTACTGTGTTGATATGGGAGGACCATACCGAAATATAGGGATGTGTACATATATATGTAAATTATATAGTATATGTAATTGGGTACCTATGGGCCAGTATGGAGAAAAATCCCCAGGGCCGCTATTTTCCCACAATCCGCCCCGGTAGGATGGGTGTCCTTAGCTGAAGGAAAGCATGGCTTACCCGTGAATCCCCCGAGAAGTCCATGAGTAACGGCGGCCGTGGGTGGGATGCTAAGTCCATCTGTCTACACTAAGGAAAACGAAATTATCAGGTAAGTAATTTCTCCATTTCCTAGCGTGTAGCAGATGGACTCAGGATCAATGGGATGTATAAAAGCTACTCCCGAACCGAGTGGGAGGCTGCCCTTGACCCATTTAGTACTGCCATTGCAAATGCCATGTCTGCCCGAGCCTGAACATCCAGGCGGTAAAACCTGGAGAAGGTGTGGATGGAGGACGATGTCGCCACCCTGCAGGATCTTGGCAGGTGACAGCATCTTGGTTTCCACCCAGGACACTGCCTGGGCTCTAGTAGAATGGGCCTTGACTTGTAAAGGCGGTGGCTTGCCTGCTTCTATGTAGGCCGCCTTGATGACTTCTTTGATCCAGCGGGCTATGGTTGCTCACGAGGCCACTTCCCCTTGCTTCTTCCCGGTGTGAAGGACGAATAGATGGCCGTCTTTCGTACGGATTCCGACCTTTCCAGGTATCGGACTAAGAGCCTGCTGACGTTGAGATGGAATAGACTTCGAGCCTCTTCCGAATTCCTATGCTCATCTGGCGATGGTAGTGAGATGGTTTGGTTGAGATGGAAGTGAGACACCACTTTGGGGAGGAACGACGGAACTGTGCGTAACTGGATGGTTCCCGGGGTGAGTCTGAGGAACAGCTCTCGGCAGGACAGTGCTTGTAGCTCAGATATACTACGGGAATAACAGACTGCCAGCAGGAAGGCTGTCTTCAGTGTTAATAGTAGGAGAGACAGGCTGCGGAGAGGTCTGAAGAAGGTTCCTGCTAGGAAATCTAGGACCAGGTTGAGGTTCCAAAGAGGCACCGGCCACTTCAGGGGTGGTCGGATCTGCTTGACTCCTTTCAGAAAGTGGGAGACATCCAGGTGAGAAGCTATGCTGCCGCTCTCGCTCTTGGTTCCGTAGCATGACAATGCGGCCACCTGTATCTTGATGGAGTTGAGAGACAATCCCTTCTGTAGGTCGTTCTGCAGGAATTCCAAAATCGCAGGAATTTTGACTGAGCGGTCATGATGTCGCGGTCCTCGCACCAGGCTTCGAATACTCTCCAAATCCTTATGTATGTTAGGGATGTGGAGAACTTGCGTGCTCGGAGTAGGGTGTAAATTACTGCCCCCGAGTATCCGCTCTTCCTTAGGCGAGTCCTCTCAATGGCCAGACCGTAAGAGAGAATCGAGCTGGATCCTCGTGGAGGATCGGTCCCTGTTAGAGCAGGTCTCTGTATGGAGGTAGCGGCAGGGGGCTCCCTGTCAGCAGTCTTCGCATGTCTACGTACCACGGTCTTCTTGGCCAGTTCGGGGCCACTAGAAGTACTGGTCCCCTGTGGTGTTCTATCTTGTGGATGATTGCGCCCAATAGGGGCCACGGCGGGAACGCGTATAATAGAGTCTCCTGTGGCCAGATCTGTACCAGGGTATCGATCCCTGGGACTGGGGTTCCCGCCTGCGGCTGAAGAAACTGGGTACTTGGGTGTTGGACCGGTTTGCCAGGAGGTCCATGGTTGATGTTCCCCAACGGTTTACTGTCAATTGGAATGCTGTGGACGACAGCCTCCATTCTGCTGGATCTAGACTTTCTCTGCTGAGGTAGTCTGCAGCAACGTTGTCTTTCCCGGTGATGTGGATGACCAAGATCTCTTGAAGATTCACTTCCGCCCATGACATTGGGAGGTCTATTTCCACAGACACCGGTTGGCTTCTGATTCCTCCCTGACGGTTGATGTAGGCCACTGTTGTGGCGTTGTCAGACATTACTCTGACCGCTTTGTCTCGGAGTATGTGAACGAACCTTGTGACTGCCCGGGTTTCTAGTTGATTGATCTTCTATCCCGACTCTTCTTTGTTCCATTGCCCTTGGGCGGTTAGCTCCTGGCAGTGTGCTACCCATCCTTGTAGGCTGGCATCCAGGTTGGTGAGGATAGTCTCGTTCTCTGGCTCAGATGGGCTTCTTATAGCCACCATCATAATTGGGCCCAAACTCTGTCCGGGTGATGAAGACGTACGGTGTAGTTCAGGGACAGAGAATTCCATCGTGATAGTAGCGAGCGTTGTAGGGGGCTCATGTGAGCTCGTGCACATGGCACTACTTCCAGTGTGGATGCCATGAGGTCTGAACGTTCCTTCTTTCTTGGGGACTTGTAGGTAATCCCATGCTGTGGGGCGAAGTTCGCTCAACAGAGTTCGTAACTGGGTCATCAGTTTTGATCTCCTTGTCGGTGTCAGGATGACCTTGTCTTGTTTGGTGTCGAACCGGACTCCCAAGTATTCTAGAGATTGGGAGGGCTGCAGGCAGCTCTTGTTTGTGTTGACCATCCACCCGAGGCTCTCCAGTAGAGTTTTGACTCTGTTGGTTGCCTGGTGGCTTTCCTCTGGGGATTTCGCTTTGATCAGCCAATCATCTAGATAAGGGTGCACGCAGATTCCTTCCTTCCTCAGTATTGCTGCTGCCACCACCATTATGATCTTGGTGAATGCCCGGGGTGCAGTGGCTAACCCGAAAGGTAGTGCCCGGAACTGGTAGTGATGGTCCAGGATCGAGAAGCGTAGAAAACGCTGATGCTCTTGATGGATCGGAATGTGTAGGTAGGCTTCCAACAGATCCAGGGAGGTAAGGAACTCTCCCTGTTGTATCACTCTTATTACCAAGCGTAGGGTTTCCATGCAGAAGCGAGGAATCGTCAGGTGACGGTTGACCGCCTTGAGGTCCAGGATGGGTCTGAACGTTCCTTCTTTCTTGGAGATGATAAAATAGATGGAATAATGTCCAGTATTTATTTGTTGTGGAGGCACCGGTGTTATAGCCTTTAAGGCTAGCAATCTGGTCAGTGTAGCTTCCACTGCCATCCTCTTGGAAGGGTTGTGGCAGGGAGATTCCACAAACTTGTCCGGAGGGAGGTGGTGGAAACCCAGGTAATATCCCTCTCGAATGATGGATAGGACCCACTTGTCCGAAGTTATCTCGACCCGTCTTTGGTAGGATAGGGCAAGTCTGCCCCCTATGGCTTCTTTCTTTGGACGGGTCGGCTGATTTTCATTGTAGGGTGTGGCTGGGGGCCTGAGCCCGAGCTGGCTCCCCTTTTGCTGTGCTTGTACCGAAAGGACTGGCTCCGACAGGCCGTTTGATATGTGCTTCTATATGGGTTGAAGCACTGTGATTCTCTGCCCCTGAAGGTTCGAGGGAAAGATCGCTGGTTTCTCTTATTCCTGTCCTCCAGTAGCTGCGGCAGTGGGGACTCACCCCATTTGTTGGCCAGTTTCTCTAGTTCGCTTCCGAACAGGAGTGTTCCCTTGAAAGGCATCCTTGTGAGTCTCGTTTTGGAGGATGCGTCGGCCGACCAGTTTCTGAGCCAGATTTGTCTTCTGGCTGCCACGGCGGATGACACTCCTCTAGCTGCTGTGCCTACCAGATCAGAAGCGGCATCCGCGAGGAATGATACGGCTGGTTCCAGGGCCTCCCCAGGAGTGTTGTTCCTGGTCTGTGCTAACCAGGCGGGTGTCACTACGGCGCAGCAGGCCATGATCTGTAAAGACATAGCGGAGACGTCAAAGGACTGTTTGAGGATAGATTCCAGACGTCAGTCTTGAGCATCCTTGAGTGCTGCTCCTCCCTCCATCGGGATAGTAGTGCACTTCGAGACCGCGCAGACCATGGCATCCACTTTTGGACATGCCAGGAGATCTTTGGCGGCTGGGTCCAGAGGGTACATGGCTGCCAGAGCCCGGCCCCTTTTGAATGTAGTTTCTGGGGCATCCCATTCCAAGTCAATTAGTTGCTGGACGGCTTGTAATAGTGGGAAATGGCGGGAGGTCTGACGGAGTCCCTCTAATAGTGGATTCATCTTAGGTTCCCCTGAGGCACTTGTGCCCGGGATAGCAAGCTCTTTTAAGCTACATGTGACCAGGTCTGGAAGCTCGTCCTTTGTGAAGAAGAGTCTCATGGTTTGGTGGAGCTCTGTCCCCGGACAGAGTTCCCCTTCCTCCAGGGGGTTCTGAATCCTCATCTGAGATGTCTGTGTCCCCGAAGGTGGGACTTCTGGGTGGTGGGATCACTTCCCTGGGCATAGAGGGTCCCGGTGTGTTGAGGTCCTCTGGTGGAGCCTGTGGCCGTATAATAGGAGGCCCCAGTTGCATGTGGACGAAGGTATGCAGACCTTTGAAGAATTCCACCCAGGAGATAGATGCTGGGTCTAGACTAAGGGGCGCCGTGTCCCTGGGGAGCCCCATTTGAGGAGGGGGGGGTCCTGCTGTGCAATGCTAGGTCTGGCGTACTGCTCGAGAGGCTGGAGCCCAGTACCGGTTGGGGAGGGCGTGAGTTGGATCCCCTAGGGCCTCTTCGCACTGTGTACACAGGGCAGTGGCCTCCTCATGCTGTGTGGCTCTAATATGGCATGCTGGGCAAAGGTCCTGAGCCTTGAGTTTCTTTTCCGGTGGTGCCATGGGTTGTGCGCGTCGGTGTGCATCAAAGTTGTGTGCGAAGGTTGAGTGCACGCTCAGGTAGAGGTGCGCACTATTGTGCGCACCTGTCGAAGTTATGCGCCCGGCACAGTAAGCGCGTGGCTATGCGTGTTGCTTGTGCGCCCGGTACTTGGGCGCGCGACGTTGTGCGCACAAGGTATTTGTGCGCACGGATCGGAATGGCGGACAGGGTGGCAAACAGAGCAAGATGGTGACGGCGACCACGCGGACAATATGGCGACCACCTCAGAGGGTCTCCTCGTGGGAGGACCCTCGGATCTGACCGGGGTCTAGCCCTACTAGGGCAGATCAACCTGGCTGGCGACCTGTGTGTCTCCTCAAGCTTCGAAGACCGGAGCATTTTAAATAGATTTCTACTTTACCTGGTCTCGGCGCTTCCCGGTCTCATTCCGGGCGGTCTCCGGCTGTGGGGGGAGAGGGAAAATACCTTCACCGCCTCGCTCGAGGTTACACCCGCTGCCTCTCAGCCTTACCCAATGTCAGGGGCTAGGTCCCCGCCGAGAGTCGGCTGCCGGACCGAGGCTTACCTCCGAGGGATCGCGGAAATTACTTCGGGAATTCTCAACTGGGGGATGGACCCAATGGGTGTCACCGCAGGAGAGCGGGGCTCGTCTGTAGAGATAAGATTTCTTCTTAAATTTGGATTTCTTTGGTAAAATTACTCTAATGCTGTGGGAGCGTGCATAGAGTTCCTAACTGCTATGGAGACGGAAAATACTGAAGAGCTACACTTCCTGCAGGGGTATATGTACTAGGGCTGACGTCAGATTGAAATCTGATCCATCTCCCAACTGCTATCAGGAGTATACTATACCCATTGGTCCGGAGTCCATCTGCTACACGCTAGAAAATGTGTAACTACAGCACTTATCCACATTATATTTCATCTGCCATATGGATGCTTAATCTTCCAGTCTCGCAAGGTCCTCCTGCAATTTTATCAAAATCTGTATGTGCTTTAACTACTCGGAATAATTTTGTCTCATCTGCAAATCTGATTGCCTCACTCATCGTATTCCTTTTCAGATCATTTATAAGTATATTGAAAAGCTCCAGTCCAAGTACAGATCCCTGAGGCACTCCACTGTTTACTTCCACCAAGTTGATCCTATCATTGCGATATAATTTGTACCCTGATATAGTACTGTCCCATTGGTTATCCTCTTTCCATCAAGTCTCTGAGATGACAATTATTTCTATCTCATCATTCATTGATGATGTCACCCATGTGTGAGGACTACCATCCTCTTGTCCTGGAAGAATGACCAATTTATTGAGGCATGAGATTTTGAAGATGGAGTCCACTTTGTCAGATGCATTTGGTTTAATCCAGTTTGGCAATTCGTATGTTCTTATAAAAACATAGTTCTCAGTCTCCACCTGCTGGCAGGAAGGAAAAACCCATTCATCTGGACTAGTATGACAGGATAAGGAATATGTTTCAATAAGTCCAGTTCTTAAGGCTACTGTGGTATGTGATGAAACCTGCAAGACAAATAGAGCTGGCAACCCTAATCACCAGACAGCCTAATCCAGAGAAGGAAATCAGCTGTGCCATGTTGATGATATTGTCTGTCCAGCCACAAAAAAATTCTTGAGATAAATGGTACCAATCTGTTGCAAAGTGATGACATCACAGCCTCTTTTGCAGAAAAGATGAAGCTCAAATTGTGATACCATCAGTGTGGGCCAACTATCTCATACAAAATCTGCATTAGTCAAACAGCCTGTTCATTCATGAATGATATCATTAATATTGGATAACCTTCTCATGCAAAGATGATGCCATCAGCACAGAATGGCCTTCAAGATGAAGTAGGAGCAGCAGGGGTGATTTAATTTCCTTGACAACTGCTTTTGTTCCCACTGGGATCTCCATCTACCTCCTAATACATTTATTTTGTTACCTTGGTGAGGAGCTCCAGGATGTGGAACTCACAAAAGCCTTGCAGGAAAACAGTCACCAACTTTTGGATGAGGAGGGAGCCCTCTGTCTCGCTGCGGTAAGAGACGTATCCTTGGGGGGAAACAAGAAGAAAGAAATGGATGGGATGAAAGAGTTAATGCTATGCTTGCTGGGTACTCTGTCTATCTCTTTTGATTCCAAAGTTATGATGTTCTCACCTTCTTGCGAGGGGTAGATGAAGAGGCTATCTGTGTGTGTTGGCAGAATTTTAGACAGGTGGCTCAAGGCATCCGTAGTGTACACAATACCTGGGTCCTCTTGTTCTGAAAGGACAAAAATCCCATTCTTTTTCACACACATATATACTGCCCCACCACAGACCAGATATAGTACGGCAGTAGTAGTTCAAACTTCCCTCATACACGGTTCCACCACAGAACAGATACAGCATAGACAGTAGTAGTATAAGCTTCCCCCCCCACAGACTCACCTCCACGGCAGGCCTGAATAAGAAAGATTTTAGGTTTTCCTCGTAGGGCAGGGCAGTTCTGGTTATCCATTGCTTGGAATAGCTGCTCTAGCTTCACTGTAGCTCCATCAATGCCAATGAGTGTCCCCGGACTGCCATGAGCCATGAGCACCACAAAGCAGCAGCTGAGGCAGGAATCACGAGATTCAATCCATCCCCGGAATGCCAGGAGCTCCTTCCTGAATCCCTGTGGAAATCAGCTATACATAATACCAGAAGACACTCATTCCTCTCTGCTGTGTCCTTCAGCCCTTTTGTCACAGCAACATAGCAGATTTCAACAGTAAGACTCATTTGGCCTACTCTGTCTCCTCAGGTGCATCTGCCCACACTACTCTAGGTCAGGCCATCATATTTTCTTGCCCTTACCACCTCTGCTACAGTAAAGAAATCACCCAGTTACCAACTTAGCATGACTGTCTGCTCCCTATTCTTGTTATTTAATGCAACAGATTCTTCCGGCTCATTTGAGTTACTAACTCAATTGAAACTGGGGCTCAGATCTGGCATCACAAGTCTTCATTCACGATTACCCTGGGATTATTCTTCTATTTTATATCCCCTCCCAACTCACTTAGTCCTGTCATCACAATAGAGCCATAGTCATGCCATATGACACCTATAGTCAAGTAAAAAAAAAAATGCCTTCACCCTTGAACACAACATATAACACCACAAGCAGGTTAAACATAGGGGGCTTTAATTTTTATTTTGACTCAGCAGTTTCCTCCGGCTCCTTGGGCTTCCAGTTCAATTGGAACCATTACAGAGATCCTGATGCATTGAGCCTTCATTCACAACTACCAGGGATCTTTTTCCCTCTTATTTTATATTCCCTCCCTACTTTATTTACTCCAGTCATTGCAGTGTCAGTCCTGGGCTTGGGGCCCTGCACCAGGGCTCCCTTCAGAAACTTGCAGTCATGGGCCCCAAATCCAAACACTATGTGTCATCCCTCCTCCAGGTCATGCCCTCCCCACACAAAATTTAAAATTATGATTTATAATACCAGATTTTACATGAAAAATATCACTTACAACATGCACTGCTGTGGTGCCAACCAGAAAATCCTGCAAAAAAGCTAAAAAAGGCACTTGGAATGAGTATGATATTAGGCCTATGGTAACATGTTGGATGTAGGCTTGGCCCTGAGAAAACCATTACAATTACAATATAATAAACTTCCTCTATTAAAAAAGCACTACATGCTAGCAACCAACAGTGACAATCTACCTATGTAAAAGTAACACTTTAAATATACCAGGCCTTAAAATACCAATATATCTCCTATTATAAAAATAGAACAAGCCAGTCTGTTATAGATCCCTACACAGAAACCACATGCTAGAAGAATACCTCGCCTTGTTTACACATGCAGAACACAAACAGACTCTCACCAAATACTGAACAGAGACCATAACATGTAAATATAGACATCCAGACAAAAAATGAACTAGAAACTGCAATAAGCTAGACTCTGTATATAGTGCAACAATGGAAAACAGAAACACCACCATGCCTCATAAAACATCAAACAATAAAACCAAGAAATATATATAGTAAAATCATACTAATAAAAATTAGAAATATTAAAAAAAATTGACAATAGATTATTTATTAAAAGCTCATACAACACTTTTCCAAATACCAACAAAATATTTCAAACAGCTGATACATCAAATAACACCCAATAATTAAAACTAATAAGGATAAGAAAAAATCTCTTGCTTTCCCTACCTGGGAATGTTTGATTTCCAGATGCCTGGAGATTGTCATGGATTAGTAGGTAGGGTGGGGAGGGGAGATTGTTGTACACAAACTTTCTCCATGTTTTAACACTCTCTCACATGATCAACCATAAACACAAAACATGCTCATAGGCTCTCTCTCACATGCTTAATCATAAACACACACATTCTCATTCATGCTCTCTCATGCTTAATTATATACATATACAGTGTCTCATACTCAACTATATACACCCACACATACGCTCTAACATTCTCAACTATATACTCACACACACATGCTCATATGCTCTCTCATGTTCAACCATACACCTACATGCTCATTCACTCTTTTTCACATACTCACACACACATGCTCATACACTCTCTCTCCCACATGCTCAATCATATACAAACACACACACACACACATATGATCTTTGTTTTCCCCTCTAAGGCAGCAGCCTCCTCTTTCAGCCCCCAGGGCCCACCATCTTTCTTCTAGCTTGCATTTGTGCAGTGCTGCTTCTGATTGGGGGAGGGGACTGGAGTATTCAGAGGGTGGCTAATGTCTCTTGCACCCCATGAGCTGTGCTACTCATCACTGCTGGGGGGGTGGGGTGGAGGGTGGAGGATACAGATGCTTCTTGCTGTCCTGCTGGCCACACTGCTCCTCACTGCCGGAGTGGGGTGAGAGCGGAAGAGGCCAATGCTTCTCGTGGCCTCGCAGCTTCTCACTGCTGGGGGGGTGGGGGAGGAAAAAAGAATGAACCTGATGCTTCTCATGGCCCTGTGGGCTCCACTGCTCCTCACTGCTGAGGTGGGAGGAGGCAGCTGATGCTTCTGCATGATGGTGCCTATGGCCACGGCCATATCGACCATAGGCTAGCTATGGCTCTGCAGCACCGAAGCAATGCTCAACTTACAGTCAAACACTAGGGCTCCTCTCAGAACCCGGCAACCATGGGCCCTAAATCCAGCCACTGGATGTCACCATTGTGTGCTGACTGGGACTCCCTCACTGAGGGGCTGAGAACACTTGTCTCTGGAGCATCCCTAAGCACTGGCTTAACCAGGGAGCGAAAGACCTGACCTGGGAATGTACAGCATCGTCATTAAGCCACTAGGTCATCCTATCCTTATCCTTTTTGCAATTAGATAATCAGTGAAAGGAGAACATTAAATAAACCTACAACAGAAGCATTTAACTTTAAAAAAAGGAGATTATGATAAAATGAGAAAATTAGAAAAAAAAACAATGGTGTGGTTGCCAATGCATGAGGCATAAAAATACCATACTGGAAGCCTAGATAAAATATATTCCTCGTACTGAAAAAACAATGGTGTGTTCTTTGTCTCAGTGTCTTTATACAAAGAGCCTGGATAAGGAAAGTTTTGTTACTGGTAAGACAAGCTATACTGCATGCCTGGAGACAAACAGAAGCCCTGTCAATTATTTTTGGAGAAATAAAATACGTTAATTATTAATTATGGAGCAGATATGTACAGAGATCAATCCCAGGAAGAAGAAAGTCATTTTGGATATATGGTTCCTATATATTTCCAAACTCCCACATAAATCTCGGTCACCAAATTTTGAATAACTTTTGAAAGACTGTTCAGGTTATGGTTCTTAATTGTCAAATTCTGAATTTGGAAGCTTTTACCTCTATCAGCTAGACAGAGGAAGGGGAAAGGAGGAAGGGGGAATGAGGGGGATTAGTAGGGTGAGATCTTTGAGAGCTCTGATTGTTGGGCATGACAAGAGGTCAAGTGACATTAATGTTGTTGTAAATATTATGCTGTAATGACGGAAAATTAATAAAACAATTGAAAAAAAATGGTTTGGGTGCCAATGTAAAAGTTTGCTTGAGACATGGACTTTGTTTAAAAATACCATACTGGAAAGCCCAGATAAAATATATTCCAAACATTAAAAAGGTCAAACTGTAAAATTATACTTCTAAAGTTTATTTAGTAAGATATATTTATTTTTATTTTATATATATTTCTCCTTTCCATCTGAGGCTTAAAAACTGAATCTGTCTTACAGAGGCAGGCAATTAACGTCTGTTTGTTTTTGTACAGATGTACCCTATAAGACAGTCAGTCGCACACATACTGGCACTTCTAGCTTCTGAGGCAGGAAGCCACAGCAAGAGTGCAACAGGGGATGGGAACACATAAGCATTGAGATAGGTCTGAATTAATTTTCTTTAAATATCATATCAATATATATTAAAATAGGATATGAATCTCTAGCATGAGGTGACTGCAGGCCAGACCTAACACCAGAGACAATTCTGCACAGCACAGGAAGATGTCTCAGCAACTAACTGCAGATGTAGAACTCAGGAAAGTACTGCGGACGTTTGCTGAACAGGTTATGACCACCAAATAAGGTCCAACATTGACAACCTTGATATCCAAAGTGAAGTGAATTCTAGTGAATTTAAAGTCTAACAATAGACTGCTGCCAGAGGGCACCCCCCGATTCACATACAAATTTATCTCATGCATATTCATTGTGGAAATCCTGAAAACCTGACTGGTTATATGTGTCCAGATGACTGGGTTGAAAACCTCTGCTCTAGACCAGTGGTTCTCAACCTTTTTTTGACCGGGCGGGACACACCTGACAGATGGTTCTCACATGTGTGACACACTGAACATGTGACCATCACGGGGCTAAATGTAAATATTCATTCTGCATCCTCAGGAACCCCCTCGACCCCCAAAAATGGGTGCAGAGCAGAACTTGGGCATTACCCGTACAACTCACCATACAAAAAAAAAAGATATTCTGGTTCTGATGATATCTCAGTAAAAGCAAAACAAACTCCCTTTTCTTGCAGGCACAATGCCACTCCTTATGAAAAGACAGTAATTTACCACTAATGCATGTTCTATTGAGAAAGCAGAACAAATAAGATTGATATAAATGTCTACATGCTAGTAAAATACCTGCATCCATTTTTGGGGGTCGAGGGGGTTCCTGAGGATGCAGAATGTATATTTACATTTAGCCTCACCTCGGTCACACACCCAGAACTGACCTTCACCACAAATGATAAATATGGAAAGTGCCAAGTTACTGTTTAATCCTTGTTGTTTTACCTGCTTCTGTTTTGCAGATTATATCTTTTTTCGTTCACTGCTCTTACTTTTTGTTAACAAACATCTTAGGCCTATATTTTCTAAAACACCGCAGTGTCGTTAATCGCGCGGTGCAGGGAGGCGAAGCTGGGGGGGGTGTGACGGGCCTGCGAAAGCCGGCAGCGATCGCACCGCCATCATAAAAGGTGGTGATATTGGGCGCAAAATGGGCAGCGAAAAGGCTCCTTACCTTTTCGCCGTCCACGCTGTTTTCACAGCATCCGCCCCAAATCCTTCTCTTCCGGGGCAGACGCCACCCCGACTCTGCCCCTTTTTAGCTATCGCACGCGAAAAAGGACTTTTTGCGTGTGAAACGTCCCTTTTCGAGTGCGCTAGCTTTAAAAAATGAACCCCTTAGCTTGTTAGCTCTGCCTGCCTTGGACTGATTAACGATCCCATTTTATTATTTTTTCTTTTTATTAAAACATAGAACCGCCACTGCCTAACTCATGGTGGTGAACGAGCTGAACATACATACAGAAAAAACCTAGAAAAAAATCCAAATAAAACACCAGATAGCTTCAAAACACAGACAAGGCTTAAGAGCGCCATAACTTAGGAAATTCCTCTCATAGTGAATATTTCAGTCAAAACAGATGGGTTTTTAACTTTGCTTTAAATGTTTTCACACAGCTCATTACTCACAGAATGCTGGAGCTTCATGTTCTCTCATCCCTGACAAGAGAACCTGACAAATTGTCAGCATTTCCAGAAGTCCTCTCTGTGAGGAGTGTAATGCCTATGTAGGATTGTAAGTCCACAGAAAGGCAATTAGCCATGGATGGGAACCTACTGCCAATTGCTTGTGTGCAAACACTGCAATTTTATATAACATTCTAGACTGAATTGGGAGCCAGTGCAGCTGATACAGCAATGGAGAGATGTGCTCTCTCATTGAGCACCAGATATCAGCCGTGCTGCTGAATTCTTCAACAGTTGTAACACTTGCAATGTATTAACTGGGCGGCCAATATATAGAACATTACAGTAATCAACAACAGTACCTGGTATTGTGTATATTTGGTCTCACATGCTGTCTCTGCAAAGATTCAGGTCCTCACTCTCACACACAATCTCTCAACTCATCTCATACACGCACACATACACCCTCTACAGACCCTCAGCCTCTCTCTCACCTCTGGGCCTCCTCTTCGCGGGTCGCCGCAGGATGGGCTCTGCAGCGGCCCTGATCTTCTCGGGTCGCAGTGGCCCTGCTACCAGGCCTCTTCCTCTTCTCGGGCTGCTGCAACTTGGGATTCGCGGCGGCCCGTAAGCGCTGCTCCTCTTCTGCACGCGCTGATGCTCCTCCTCCTTCCTGCCCGCGCAGCTCTGGCAACGTTTTCTTCCGGGGCTGAGCAGGCAGGAAGGAGGAGCATCAACGCATTTAAACACGATCTTTTTCTTCGGGCCGTGGTGACGTGAGCTCCACCACGGCCCTGCCGATCTGCCTGCTATATGCGTGTCGCTGATCAGCCACCAGTGGGATGAGGGCCACTGGCGGCCGCATGAGCCTCCTTGCGCCCGAGGGCACTGGCTCCCCTCGGGATACCAATGCTCACGGCGCCCCCTAATACTCAGCGCCCTAGGCCCAGGCCTTCCACCGGCCCTGGACTCGGGGCACCGATGGGGCTAACGATGCCCCTGAAGGAAACTCTTGTAAAAGAAACGCGACTGGGGACCCAGTGTTAGTCACAGCAGCCTTGCAGGCATGGGGGCTGCTGCGACCAACACTAACCACGAGATTCACTGGACTGGCCCACCGGGGCATGCCCGAAGCCCCGATAGGCCAATCCACCCCTGCTGCTGACACGGAGACTGAGTGCTCAGTAATCTCTCTGTGGGCACTACCCCAAAGAGGTGAAAGAAATCTTGATTTCTGCAAGGAAACCATCAACCAAGACGTCATATGCTTTTAAGTAGAAGAGATTTCTCATGTGGTGACAGCATTGCTGGACCCATCTACCTGTCATCTCTGTCATTTATTGGTCTCAAAATTCATGAAAGGGTGTATGGCATACGAAGCTCCAAGTATCAAAGCCTGTAATTCCAAGGGATCTCAAGGTCATCCTTACATAGTAAGGATCCATTTCAGCCTTTAGACTCTATGCTGCTGAAGTTCCTCACCTGGAAAGTGGTATTTTTAGTAGCAATCCCCTCAGCATCAAGGATGAACAAGTTACAAGCTCTGGTCTGTTACTCACTTTATCTGCAGTTTTTTTTTTCATAATTGGATGAGTATGTAGTACCATCCTAAGTGCCTTCTGAATGTTGAATCTACATGCCACATCAATTAGGCCATTGTCTAGCTGACGTTATTTCCAAAACACACACACGCAGGGAGAGAAAGCCCTTCATACATTAGGCAGTAAATGGGCTTTAGCTTTAGAACAGTTTCCATAGAGAACATCTGCAAAGCTGAGACTTGGTTGTTTGTGCACACCTTCATGTCCCATTAGTGTCTGGACAGTCTTTCAAAGGGAGACAGCAACTTTATGCAAAACTGCCTGTCCAATCTATTCACCTACTAGTCCACTCTTCATAGGGGAGCTGGGTTACTCTCTCAGTGAGTGTTCTGCAGTATAACCCTAAGCTTGGGACTCACCATGTATCATGGCTAATTTAGTTCTGCTTGTTGATAGAGAAAGCAAGCTTGCTTACTTTAAACAGGGTTCTCCACAGACAGTAGGATGAATTAGCCATGTTTCATACCCTCCCGCCTTCCTGGAGAGTCGACTACCTAGCTAAAAGCTAAGCTCTACAATAGACTGAGGGGCTTATGAGACAGCACTCGTGCAGGAACTCTCACACATGCTTAGTGAAGCAAAGGTTTTAATGAACTCAGAGCAAGGAGTTCATTCAGCACCGCTGGATGATGTCATCCACATCAAGGCTAATTCATCCTCTTGTCTACAGAGAACCCCATTTACGGTAAGCAAACTTGGTCTTCTGCCAGATAAAAGAAAATACTGGAAAAATAGTTTTATTTTTTTAAATGTATTTTCATCAAAGAGAGATAGCAAAAGTAGGAAAGAAAGAAAGATAGGGAACATATAAAAATATAGGGGGTTTAACAAGTGAGTGGATGTAGGGGCAGTTATGAGCAGGACACATCAAATTTGGTCCACAGAAGAAAAGAGACCTTAGCAGTCCTCGCCCCTAGCTGCCTGTGCAATGCCTACAGCACGTGTGGAAAAAACTTTTAATACTTTTTCAGCCAATGTTAACACAGTCTCTGTAAATGGTACCTGCAATGATATCATCCACATGATGATATCCTATTTGTCCATGGAGAAAACGGAGCTTATCATAATGCCTCTGTATTGATCCATGGTACAACTACACCTTGAGTACTGTGTGCAGTCCTGATTATCCCATCTCAAAAAAGATAAAGCAAAACTGGAAAAGGTACAGAGAAGAACCAACAAAAACAGTAAAGAGGATGGAACGACTCTAAATAGTTTAGGGCTCTTCAGCTTGGAAAAGAGGCGACAGACAGTATGTGACAGAGGTTTATAAAATCAAAGGTAGGGTGATAACAGGTAAATACGGATGATTATTTACCCTTTCAAATAATACTAAGACTAATAGATAGATTTAAGACAAATCAAAGAAGGTATTTTTTCTCTCAATACGCAACCAAGCTATGGAATTTGTTAAAGGATGGTCAAGGAATCTAGCATAGTTTGGATTAAAAGGGTTTGGAGAAATTCCTGGAGGAAAAGTCCATAAATATATACAAATAGTGGGGATGGCTGAACACGATATAATGTCTTTAAAACAATATAGTTATTTTATGGGGAAAAAACTCCACAAAAGCAAAATGAGCACATTAATAGTCCACAGGAGTAAAAAAGGCTCAATCATAACTGAAAATGATCATGACAGAATCGTCAGCTCAATAAATTATTTATAATAATTTTGAGTCAGAAAAGAAACTGACAAGTGAATGACAGAAAGTTCAAAACTTACACAGGAAAATGTGAGAACTATTCATCCAAAAAGTTTTCAAAGAAAAACTTAAAATCAATCCTTTCCTACAACCTGCAGTATATTGGTCTTGCTTCCACATAACAATATAAGTTATGACAACATATTTCTTATTTTAAAGTGGTCTTAATATGAGTGGTAAGAAACTAGTTAATAAATGTTCCTATCCTGCCAGTCTATTACATATAAGAACATCAAACAGGATCTATAGAGACGAGAGAACAATGTTATGACTAAATATATGGCAGCATAATAAACTCCACAGTGTTTACAACTTCAATAAGGCTGTGTTATAAACTCCTGTTATGAACTCAAACGAAGGACCTCTGTTTTGCCATGCCAGTGACTCTCTCAAAAGAGATACTGAAACAGTTTTTCAAAGGGATAAAAAATGCTGATGAAGATGTAAAAGGCAGCTGTGTGATTAAGCCATAAAAACTTGTCTGGCAGTGTAGTAGATCTTCAAGAAAGTCTTAATAGTAAAAATACTTTAACTTGTACTATTGCTGACTCTCATAACTGTGATATTCTGACTGGTTTGCTTGTTTTATTCAGCTGAAAAAACACAGAGGCAAATCACCCACAGAAATCAGCACAGCACAATTTTACCCCTCATTCCCCACACTGCTCAGGATTTTGTACCCATCTCACACACCCCTGAAATAGAACAGTTAAACATACTTCATATCATAAATACTTATTGCAGTTCAGAAGTACAGGTGAGGTGAGCAGTGGTAGAGTTAAAGTGACGAAAGAAATGTGTAAAAAAAACCCCAAAAACAAAAAAACAGTAGCATATCAACTCACAGCTGGCTGAACACATGAACATTAAAGGACAAAAATATTTAATATTTTTAGCCAGAAAAATTTACAAGCTAACTTGGCCAGGATATTCAGCGGCATGAGCATGAGGTGGCTGTCAGCGGGTCTGACAACCGATGCTCAATTTTACTGGCATCGGTTTCTGAACCCGCTGACAGCCACAGGTTAGGAAAACGGATGCCAGCAAAACTGAGCTTCCGCTTTTCTAACCCGCTGACCGACGACACCTAACCTAAATAGAGAATCGCGCGCCCAGGAGAGGTGCCTGGGCACGCGTCGGGAGAGTGTCGCTCAACACGGAGCGCCTGCTCTCCCGCACTTTTTACAGAATCGGCCTGTAAGTTAGCCAAATGGCATTGCCTATTAGCCTCTTAATCTTTTAATATTCATGTGTTCAACCAGTTGTTTGTGAGCGGATATGTAGTTTAAAAAAAAAAAAAAAAAAAAAGTATGGCCTGGTAGTTCCTCTTTTCTCCTTTTCCCTTCCAACTCAATCAGAACCACTGCTGGGATTTTGGCGTTATGAGCCTTCAAGCAAAACTACCTGGGGATTTCTTCCCCATTTTAATAGACTCTCCCTTCCTATTCTGGTCACTGCAGCAACTGTCCTGATGTGGGAGGCTTACACCAGGGCTCCTTTTGAACTCCTGTGTCATGGGCTCTAAATCCAGCCAGCAAGCGTCACCCTTAGCAATGTTCTCATCACCAGGGGTGAAGGCTGCCCTCGCATCTCCAACCAATCTGGTGTGCAGAAATCCCAACTTGAGGATCGACTCGGGGATCTTCCACAGAGCAGCACATAGCACTGCTGCTGAGCAAACGGGCCAACCCACTGTGATTTTTTTTTTAACAATTTAAAAATATTTTAGATATTTAAGGGTTCAGTCTTTTACTCTTTTTAACATTTTATATTGTTTTATGAAAGCATAAGCACTTTTACATATTATTCCTTTCATTGATTTGTCTCTACCACCAAGTCTCTCTTTCAAGCACGTCTGAATTCTGTTATGGTTTTGGTTACTACCACCTCTGTTGGCAGACTCTCTCTGCCATGTCCCCCTCCCCACTGTCCCTCTACTTTTCTCTTCCTCAATTATCCTCTCTATGTGCAATCTTTCTTCTATTAGTTCTCCTCTGTAGTCTCTCTTCCAGTACCCTTCTACACTTTTCTCTCGTCTCTATAGATCCTACTTGATCTCATATCCCAAACTGTTCAGGAGTCTTCTGTGTCCATCTCACATCCCTCTTGAAACAGAACAGTTTATATGTACATTACATAATAAATACATATTGATGCTCAATAGCTTTACCTCTCCTGTGGGATTCCGGATGATCTTGTTGACAAATCCCAAGTGAAAGAATAGCTTGTTGAGAGCTAAAATGTCTGCTTCAGCTCCACTCCTCCCTGAAGTTACACACATTGTGAGGGCCAGGCGATCCCCAGACATGTCATACACCTGGGAGCCAAGATAGCAAAAAGTATGAGGACGCATGATCAGCAATATAGAGAAATTGACTTACCTGAGAATTTCCTTTCCTCGAATGCTGCTGCACGGATTTACTCCCCCTATAGGCCGAGACAAAAAAACCACACTTTTTTCTGTGACATTATCAACAGTAGTTACCATGCTACAGTTATAGCAAAAGCCAGTATTCTTATGTCAAAGCCCTGGAAGGTAAATAAATAAAAAAAGCTGCTGACTCAAATTCTTAAATAACCTTTAAATTACATGACCACCACTAAAGAAGGATCCCCATATAAGAAACTATTCATCCAAATTATTTTGGTTAAGAGGATGAACAAGAAATGAAAAAGCTAAAAGAACAAGTGAAATACTAGTAGTGCTCTAAAGCAGAACAAATAATCTCTGTAGACCAAGGAACACCATCCCAAAGACAGTGCAGGTCCCTGGACTGGTGTAGCAGGATTCAAGGAAAGGAAATCACCAGGTAACTAAATTTCTCCTTACTTATCACCAGTCCAGTCATGTGGGAAGAACCCAAGACTAATTCATGTCAGAGGTTGTATCCTTTCCTTTGGACAAAATATTCAGTCTGTAAAGTTTAGTGAACATATGCAAAGATGACCAGGTGGTGGCCTTGCGAATATCCTCTGGAACCAGAGCTGAATACTCTACCCAAGAAGAAGCATAAGCTCTTGTTAAGTGGACCCGAAGGTCTTCTGGAGCATGATGACTTTTCAATAAGTAAACTAAGGCAATAGTTTCTTTAATCCATCTTGCCAAAGAAGCTTTAGAAACTGCCTCACCTTTACGTGGTGCTCCAAAAAGACAAACACCTATCAGACATCCAGAATGGATTAGTAACCTTCAAATATCTAAGGACCTTATGGATGTCTAAGCACTGAGTGATTTTTCACTACCCTGACAGTCAGGCAGGTCTGTGGGCACCAATCCCCACAGCAGAGACTCTTGATGTTATTTCAAAAACATAAAAGGTTGAGCGGACCATGTATTTTCCACACTCCATTCTCTTGTCCAGCAGTGACTGGAGGGCTTCTTGCTGCTTCTGAGGAAGCTGTTCGGCTACCCTTTGCATGTGCTTCAGCAGGTCCCACATGTACTGGCTCATACAAGCTGGTTGGAGGATATGCGGGCATTTAGCATACCTTCCTGAAACGCTTTTCTGCCAAGAGTTTCCAAGGTGAGATTCCTTCCCCAGGGGTATTGAGGAATGAGTCTTTTGCCTCTTAGCCCTCTTAAGAGTGGATTCTATTACCACAGCTGCTCAATTCAAATCTGGGAGGTTCTGGAAAAAATAAACTGCGTCTGGAATACCGGCCAGTCCGATGTTCGGTCGGCGGAACTGGGATCACCGCCCCCAGCGTCCTCAACCGGTCCAACGTTTGAGCAATAACCAACTGTTTTTCCAGAGGACCGCATGGCGACGCCAGAAAAAGATCCCGGAGCAGACGAGCAAAATCCAACACGTAACAGTGATTTACCATGTCGAGGACCCACTGGTCTGAAGTTATCTTGACCCATTCCTCCCGAAACAGGGCCAATCGACCCCCGATGCACGGAATGGAGGAATGGGTCTGCGCACCTTCATTGTGTAGTTTTGTTGGGGGTAAAGGTCTGTGAAGATCCTGACCGCTGAGGTCGCTGGCCATGAAAGGAAGGAGTCCAAGATTGCGCCCTCGACGCTTGCTGTCTCTGAGGAAGGGAACCACTCCTCCCCATATGGAACCGGCGCTGACCCCGGAACCGACCCCTGGAATTCCCGAAGGATCGAGACTGTCGGGGCTTTATCTTCAGGTAACTTATAAACCTTGTTATCTCCTAAGTCCTTGATAAGCTGATCCAGCTCGTCTCCAAACAACAATTTTCCCTTGAATGGAAAAGAACCCAGCCGTGACTTAGAGGAAGCATCCGCCACCCAACGACGGAGCCAAAGCAACTGCCTGGCGGATACTGCAGAAGACATAACTCGATCCCTAACTCCTCCAGGATGGCGGGGATCAGCGGAGCCAGCTCATCCCTTCTAAAAAGGTGGATTACCCTCGGGTCGTCCCCCTCCGAGGCCTGGCTCTGCCTTGCCGCTCCCTGCATCGGCGTGCCATCTCCCTCAGCCCCCCTCGGGGGCGTGGAGGGCTCCTCAGGAAGTTCCTGATCCGAGGAGTCGGGGGAGGACTCCGTGTCCACTCTAGGCGGGAGGGCTCTCAAAGGGCGTTTAGATTTGGACCGCCCCTCCGAGCTCCCCGACCAAGAGTGAGGCTTGTCTGCGGGGAGTGGCCCCTCAGAGCCCCCCGACTGGGAGGAGTGTCTCTTGTGGGCCTGAAAAGCCCTATCCATGGCCAATATAAATCCAGAAGAAAAAGACGTATCGTACCCCTCCGAATCTGTGTCTGTGCCCACCCCTGCCCTCCCCCCCGATGCCCCCGCTGGAGAAACAGGCCGTGGGGTCGGTCGCTGTGGGGAGAGCGAGGGTGGGAAATCCCTGGGGTCAGATGTCAGCGGCGCCGCGAAAGGAGCCGGTGGCAAAACCACCAACTTTCCCCCGATTTTTAAAACTGCCTCATGACCACCCCCAAAGTGAAACCGAGCTACCCTCGCCTCCCGGGATGCAGGCTGAGCATAGCCCGTCCCGGGAGAGGCGCGCGCCATCCGCGCTGCAAGCTGAGAAAGCCACACCGCGTGGCATACTCGGCACCACGAAACACACTCGCACACAAACTGCGGCGAAGAAGGGGAGAAGGGAGGAAAAAGGACACCGAGGATGACCGCCGTCGCACTGAGAGGAGAGAGCTGCGGCCCAACTAAAATAAAAAAACCTCTCCATCTTTTTTTTTTTGTACCTGGAGCTGTCCCTCGTCGGGTCCTGAAGCGGTCCAGCTGGGCTGAACACTAACACAGGGTCCTCAACCCTTAGCCCCAGCAAATGCTCGACCAGGGGGGATGGTCCCCTCAGGACCTGACAACCCCCTGGAAGCGAAGGACCGGCTATATCAATGGCTTCTCCTGAAGTGTAGATTTTTTTTTTTTTTAAACTTAATCGAATGAACAATCCACAGAAACAAACCTAACTAAACTAAAAACCCCTTTTCTCTTTTTTTTTTTTTTAAATCGATTCAGACTGTGGGAGATTAACCCGAACCATCTGCTGGAGACAAGAGTAATACTGGCAGGCTGTGGGTGGCACGCTGGTATTTATGGCAGAGCCTGTCAAGTTTTGCTCTATCTCCATCTGCTGGTGCGGAGGCATAACCCAGGAGTCTGGACTGATCTGGTACATACAGGGAACTTCAGGTGATCCAAATGCTCTTCCATCAAGGGATAAAGTTTTGCCATCGCCCTACTGACCTTCAAGTCCGCTTCCAGGAAATCCCACTCCTGGCTAATCAGCTTCTGAATCTTTTTAGGTAAGAAAGGCACTAGGCAGACCCCGAAGCTCATCAAGGACCGGATTAACACCTTCATTATTTATTTATTTATTTATTTCGTGATTTTTATATACCACGGTACGTAAAAAAAATACATCACCTCGGTTTACATTAAACAATAATCTGACTCTTCCTGAGTCCGCTTCATCCCCAAGTCTTCCAACACCTAAAGAATAAGGAGTCGAAGCTCCTCCTTCTTAAACAGACGGATTACCCGAGGGTCATCCCCCTCAGTCTTAGACCCCTCATTGAGCTCCGGATCCTCCTTACTTACATCTGGATCTGGGATCTGACCCCATCCGGATTCACATCCAAGTCCGTTCCCTGCGGAAACAAGGTATCCTCCTGCAACTCAGAGTCATTCAGGTCCCTGGGCTCATCCTCCGTACAAGTGCCACGCAACCCCAGTCACTTAAGCACGTGCCCAAAATAGCCTGCTGAAGCTATCCTGGTTGTCTCTCTCTCCTGCACCCTTCCTAGCCAGGAAAGCCTTGTGCATCAGCAGGACAAATTGTGGGAAAACCCCTCCGGATCTTCATACCCCTGCTCAAGGAGACTGGTCTCCAAATCCACCCCTGCACCATAGAGGAGAGAGTGAAGGAGTTGAGTCACCGGATTCCCGTAGACCAGGGTCCCCTGGCTGCGATCCCCAGCAGGTGCAGAAGGAATGGAGATCCCCTCTTGGTGACTGCCGTGGCCCCCATGGACTGGAAGGCCCTCCTGGCCTTTGGATCCTTAGTGGAAGATCCCTCCTCTCCTGAAGCACAACCTGTGCAGAGGGAGTGGGTATTCAATCGGGCAGACTGGAGCCCGCAGGCCCTGCAAGCCTCCATGCACAGTTTTTCTGCCATGAGGCCTGCGGTCGCCACATGGGCCGAGCACACCACTGAGAAGGCCACACCATGTGACTGCCGAGCCCCACGAAAATACACCGACACAAGCAGCACATGGGAAAAAATGGTGGAGCCTGAATGCTGTGCAACAAGCGCAGCACACAAAGAATTCACCGCCATAAAAACAAAATCAACACACAACACTCCTCGCCCTTACCCTCCTGCCGAATCCGGCAGCTCCCGCTGGTCAACAGTCCCGGCACTATACCTCAGACAGATTCTCCTGTCTCTCTCCTCAGCCAATTCTTCTCTCTTTCTTTCTTCTTTTTTTTTTTAAACTAATATAAACAATGCAAAAGAACAAAAAGGGATACTTCCTTGAATAGAGACAGCGGCGGATAGGAGGGGCTTTGGGATACCCAGAGTGAGCCAGTCCCCTGGCTATCAAGGTCCCCAGAGGTAGTAGGCCACAACAGCCAGGAGTATTCAACCCCCCCCCGATTGCCTGGCTCATCCCGAGGGATGGCCCACAAAGGAACCTAGCACAATGGGGAGCTGATCCAAAACTTATTAAATCTCCAAGTCTCAACTTTCAATCAGAACTGCAGGTTTGCACCTCTACCATCTGCTGGAGACAGAGAAATTCGGAGGGACTGCAGGTGGCACTCTCGTTAATGTAGCAGTGCCCTCAAAGTTTTTATTCTGTGCCTCCAACTGCTGGTAGGGATGTAAAACCCACTTGTCTGGACTAACCTGGGTATGTTCAGTAACATAGCTGCGGAATCGCAGTAGACCAGGTGCCCAAGTTATGGTGCATTATTACTGTACACCTGAGAACATTCTGCACTACAAACTTAAAAAATTTTACATCTTAGTAAGAACATTTTTCTGTTTGAAGTTTAAATTAGTTATGGTAATTATACTGTATTATATTAATAAATTTAGTATGCATAACAATTGTAAAATATTTTGTGAAGAATTTTAATTTTTTATACAGCATTTTCAAATGTTTTGTATACAATTCCCCCACGAATAAAATATGTATACCCTAAAATGGATGCCAGAAAGAGGATATGATAAGCACATTCAAATACCTGAACGGTATAAATAATGTGCAAATGGCAAACATTTTTTAGTGGAAAGGAAGTTCTAGACCAAGAGGAATGAGGCTCAAAAGGAGATATACACTCAGGAGTAACATCAATATATATATTTTTTTTTTTAACAAAGTAGATAGAAGCATGGATCAGCCTTACGGAGAAGATAGAGGAGGCAAAATAGTAATGGAGTTTAAAAAAGCATGGGATAAGCATAGAGGATCCTTAGTTGTGAAGAAGTAAAGAGAAAGCTCGAGATCAATTTATGGTTTATATGTCATTTGCAAAAGGAAGCACATTGGGCAGACATAAGATCCTTATTTGTTGTCATATTCTGTAGTTAATTATTGTGCAGCACTGCTAAAATACTATGAAAACCCAAAAGCAAACAAACAGACACTCACTTCGGTTCTGTGCTTCTCCCTCATCTCCACTTGTCTTTCCGATTGCTCCAGGGAGCAAGAGGGTATGCCAGAGGTGAGGTGATCGATACTGCGTGAAGGGGGCATGGAGCGGGAGCGCTGCAGGGGTATGAAACATTGCTCCTGCCGCTGAATTCACACAAAAAAACAAAACACAGTAAATCAAATTCAAAATAAGGAATTATATTAAAACATGTATACATGTTAAGAAATTATAAACTGGAAAGTTTTAGAAGCTGACTGACTGAAAAAAACTGAGGATGGTAACGCTAGTGAAAGGCTCTCTCTCTCTCAATATATATATGTGTGTGTGTTCATTTTTCGGGTATGGCAGTTTCCTCCTGCTCCTTTGGGCTTCCAGCTCAACTGAAACCAGGACTGGGATTCAGCACCATAAGCCTTCATTCGCAAATATCTAAGGATTTTTCCCTTCTATATCCTTGCCCAGCTTCCTCAGCCTGGATACTGCAGCAGCAGGACTCCTTCTGGAACCCTGCAATTATGGGCTCTAAATCCAACCACTAAAGTGTTGTCGCTGTGCAATGACTGGGACTCACTCTCCTCCCCCAAACAGAGGGTTGTGAATACTTCCTCCATAGCATATCCTATCAGCTGACCCGGTGAGTGGAAGAACTGACCTGGGAATAGAACCCAGGCCCACTACAGGAGTCTCCAGGCTGGCAGATTAAATATAATTTATTTTGTTTTAACAAGGACTCTGCATGAGATCTTGGGATAAGTCAGTTGCACTCCTATTCGCAAAGGTACGTTACTGTTTTAATGCAGAAAACATGCATTATTGGTGACTAGGTCCAAAAGAAAATTATTCCTTACCTGCTAATTTTCGTTCCTGTAGTACCATGGATCAGTCCAGACGGTGGGTTATGTCCCCCGTCCAGCAGATGGAGTCAGATCAGAGCTCGAGAGTGTCACCTCATCTACCAGCGCACCCTCTGCTGGAGCTCAGTATCATGAATAACAAAGCCCAAAAACGAGCAAGAAACATAAAACAATTTGGATCAAACAACCTGGCGTAATAAACCACCAAGAACAGGAACAGGGACGACCCAGAACTAGGTCGTAACAGTCAAACTTGTGAGGAGCTGTACCAACCCCCATAGCAAGAATATAGAAGAGACAGCTACAGATACAAGGCTGAGCAGAGGCTCCCAGTCCCAAAGTGGTGGGCGTCTGGACTGATCCATGGTACTACAGGAACGAAAATTAGCAGGTAAGGAATAATTTTCTTTTCCCTGTACGTACCAGGATCAGTCCAGACGGTGGGATGTACCAAAGCTTCCCTAAACCGGGTGGGCCCCTGAGAGCCCTGCTCGGATAACCTGATCGCCAAAGTGCTCAGAAGCCGAAGGCGGCAGGTGTAGCCGATAATGCCTAGCGAAGGTATGCAGTGACTTCCACGTCGCCGCCCGGCAGATCTCCTGTGGAGAGACCGCACGAGACTCCGCCCAAGACGCAGCTTGAGAGCGTGTAGAATGAGCCCTGACGCCCCTAGGCGGATCCCGACCGGACCCAATGTAAGACGCCGAAATGGCATCCTTGATCCAGCGGGCGATGGTCGTCTTCGACGCGGCGGAGCCCTTTTTAGGTCCCGACCAGAGCACAAACAGGTGATCGGAAACCCGGAAGTCATTGGTAACCTCTAGGTAGTGGAGAAGCACCCGCTTGACGTCCAAATGACGAAGAGACTTCGAATCCGCGGGAGAGAACGCCGGGAGCTCCACCGTCTGATTCATGTGGAAGGAAGAAACCACCTTCGGAAGGAAAGATGGTACCGTACGAAGCGAGATCCCCGCTTCCGAAATGCGGAGGTAAGGATCTCTGCAGGAGAGCGCCTGCAGTTCCGAAATGTGGCGGGCAGAGCAGATCGCTACCAGAAAAACGGTCTTCATAGTGAGGTCCTTCAGTGAAGCGCCATGTAGAGGCTCGAAAGGCGCGCCCGCCAGAGCTCGAAGAACCAGGTTGAGACTCCACGACGGACAGGGATCCCTGACCGGTGGCCGTAAATGTCGAACCCCCTTCAGGAAACGTGCGATATCCGGCTGGAGAGGCAGAGAGACTGTTGTCTGTACCAGGACATTCAGAGCCGCGACTTGCACTCGGAGAGAATTATACGCCAGTCCCTTATCCAGCCCATCCTGCAAGAATTGAAGGATCAGTGGGACCGTCGCCTCCGTGGGCCGGGCTCCATGGTCGATACACCAAGACTCGAAAACCTTCCATACGCGAACGTAGGCAACGGAAGTGGAAGGCTTGCGTGCCCTGAGCATCGTGGAGATTACCGCTTCTGGATAGCCTCTGCGGCGGAGGCGGCGCCGTTCAAAAGCCAGGCCGCAAGACAAAAGAGTGCCGCCTGCTCGAAAAATACCGGTCCCTGTTGCAGGAGCCGGGGAAGATGACTCAGCCAGATCGGCCCGTCCACCGACATGTGCAGCAGGTCTGCAAACCACGGCCGATGCAGCCACTCCGGCGCCACGAGAATCACGGGACCGCTGTGATTCTCTATTCTGCGAAGTATTTTCCCCACCAAAGGCCAGGGAGGAAAAACATAGAGCAGCTGACCTTCTGGCCACGGCAGAGCGAGAGCGTCCACCCCCTCTGCCCCCCGCTCCCTTCTGCGACTGAAGAAGCGCGGGGCCTTGGCGTTGAGCGCAGTCGCCATCAAGTCCAGGCGAGGGGTTCCCCAGCGACGAACCAGGAGAGCCATCGCCTCGTCGGAGAGAGACCACTCGCCGGGATCCAGCCTTTGCCGACTCAGGTAATCTGCCTGAATGTTGTCCACGCCGGCAATGTGAGAGGCCGCGAGCCGAACCAGGTGAAGTTCCGCCCATGCCATCAGGGGCGTGGTTTCGGCTGAAACCTGAGCGCTCCTCGTTCCTCCTTGACGATTGATGTAAGCCACAGTAGTCGCGTTGTCCGAGAGAATCCGTACCTCCCGGTTCCGAAGCAGGGGAAGGAAACGTTGCAGCGCGAGGCGCACTGCCCTGGTCTCCAGACGATTGATCGGCCACGTCGCCTCCACCGGAGACCATGTCCCCTGTATGGCGCTGCGCTCGCAGACAGCGCCCCACCCCATGAGGCTGGCGTCGGTGGTCACCACCACCCAAGATGGAACTTCCAGAGAAACGCTGCGAGCCAGGTGAGCCGGGACCAGCCACCACTCTAGGCTGTCGCGAGCCGACTGAGGAAGAGGCAGAATCACTTGATACTCCTGTGACACCGGTTTCCAACGAGAGAGCAGGGACGCCTGAAGCGGGCGTAGGTGTGCAAATGCCCACGGAACCATGTCTATGGTGGATGCCATCACTCTCAGAAGCTGTAGATAATTCCAAGCGGTGGGTTCCGTCAAAGACGCGAAGTGTCTGATGTGCTCCCTCAAGGAGAGGGCCTTGTCCGCCCGTAGGAAGACCATGCCCTGTTGCGTGTCGAAGGTCGCCCCCAGAAAATCCAAGCGCTGGGAGGGAACTAGGGAACTCTTGGCCAGATTCACCACCCAGCCGAGAGAGCGGAGCATCTCCAAAACCCTGGACACCGAAGCCTGTCCATGCGAGAAAGACTTTGCCCGCACCAGCCAGTCGTCCAGGTAGGGATGTACTAATATCCCCTCCCGTCGAAGGGCCGCCGCCACCACCACCATGATCTTGGTGAAAGTTCGTGGAGCCGTCGCGAGACCGAAGGGTAGAGCCCGGAATTGAAAATGCTGATCCAGAACTTTGAAGCGGAGATATCGTCTGTGGTCCGGACGTATAGGGATGTGTAGATACGCCTCTGTCAGATCCAGGGAAGCCAGGAACTCCCCCTGGTGGGCTGGTGCAATTACCGACCGCAACGTCTCCATGCGGAACCGACTGACCCGTAGTGAGCGGTTTACTTCCTTTAAGTCCAGTATGGGTCTGAACGAATCGTCCTTTTTGGGAACTACGAAGTAGATGGAATAATGGCCCGAGCCCACCTCGGCGGAGGGAACGGGAACAATAGCCTCGATGTCCTGGAGCCGGTCCAACGTCTGTTGAACCGCCATCCGCTTGAGATCGGAGCCGCAGGGAGAGAAGATGAACCTGTCTCTTGGAGGACGGACAAACTCCAAGGCATAACCGTGTTGTATGGTGTCCAGCACCCACTGGTCTGAGGTTATCCTTACCCACTCCTCGAAGAATGCCGTGAGCCTGCCCCCGATGGGCGGACTGGAGGAGTGGGTCGTTCTGGCATCATTGGGAAGGCTTGGTGGAGGTATTCCCCTGTCCCGAGGCCTCTCTCGCGGGACGCCGCCCGCGAAAGGAACGGGACCAAGGCTGCGATCTACTGGGAGCTGCGCGAGAACCAGGCTGTCGGTACGACCTGTAACGCCGCTGTGCTCTAGCCCTGGTTCTAGTAGAAGCAAACGCCCGGTAAGGACGCTGTCTGTCTTCCGGCAGGCGATGTACCGAGTTCTCCCCCAGCGACTTGATGATTTCATCGAGATCATTTCCAAATAGGAACTTTCCCCTAAAGGGGAGGGATCCCAGGCTCGATTTGGACGAGGCGTCCGCAGACCAATTACGCAGCCAGAGGAGTCTCCGAGCCGCCACCACTGAAACCATGGATCGAGCCAGTACCCGGAACAGATCATACAGGGCATCCGCCCCGTAAGCAACAGCAGACTCCAGGCTGTCAGCCTGGGCGGCTTCCTCCGGAGGCAACTGCTGGGACGTCAAGAGCCGCTGGACCCAGAGAAGGCTAGCCCTCTGAGTCAAAGAAGTACACATGACGGCCCGCATACCCAAGGCCGAAACTTCAAACACCCTCTTGAGAAACGTCTCCAGCTTGCGGTCTTGCGTGTCCCGTAGGGCCGTTCCGCCCGTGACGGGAATCGTCGTCCTTTTCGTCACCGCTGAGACCGCCGAGTCCACTTTCGGAAAGCAAATGAAATCCAAGAAATCCTCCGGCAAGGGATATAATTTTTCCATGGCCCGGGAAACCTTCAACGACGCCTCAGGGACGTCCCATTCCCCTGTGAGGAGCTGCAGGAAAGACTCATGTACTGGGAAAGCCTTTGCCCGAGGTCTGAGAGCGGCCAGCACTGGGTCCCCCTTCTTTGATGACGTCGCGATCGCCGGAGCCACCGGTGCCGGGGGGTCCGGTGGGGGATCCAGATCCAGCTCCTGCAGGGTCTGCCGAAGTAGATCCTCCAGCTCTTCCTTATGAAAAATTCGCAAGGCGCGAGGATCGTCGCCCTCCGTCTGTCCCTCCGGGAGTGAAGGGTCCGAGGGATCCGAGGGGTCAAACCCCGACGGGGAAGCCGCTCCTACCAGCCGTGGCTGAGATGGCAAGGCCGAGGTCCCGGGAACTGCCCCAGCCGGAGGCAGGGACCCTGGAGGGGCGAGCGCAAGCTTAGGAACCTTGGGCACCGTAGGACCAGCTGAAGCACCTCCCGGATCTGCCAGGCCCTGCAAATATGCAGTGTGCATTTTTAAAATAAAATCCGGAGAAAAAAACGGCATACCGGGAGGCGCAGCAGCAGCAGCCGGGTCCCCCTGATGCAGCTGAGCAGGCCGTCCTTCTTCGGGGCATCGGTGTAGGCGAGGGGGCCCCTTAACTGCGTCCTCATCCTCTGGCGAAATGGCAGCGCACGGAACCTCATCTAAAATGGCCGCCCTTCCCGCCCTCGGCGAAGAGGTGGCCGGCCCACGCTTCCCGGGCTGGGGCGAGGATGGCGTCGGAAACGCCCCCGAAGTGTGCGCCTCACCGTCCCCATCGGGAAGGCATCGAGGGCAGAGTCCCTCCCGCGAAAAGCGAGACCCCGGGTCTCCGCAGGACTCACAACGTGAGAATCGCGGCATAGCCGTGCCGGCGAAAAAGCAATGCCTCGGGGGGGGCCGAAAACAAAATCGCACCACGGGGGGGCCAAAAGGCCTCTCTCTACCCGACTAGGAGTCCACCTGCGCCGGTGGGAAATCCCCTGCCGGCGCGCCCAGGCCCGCGAGAAATCTTGCCGGGCCGCGGGACCGAAGTGCCCAGTGGCCGGCAAAGCCGACCGAAAAAGCAAACAGCTGAAAAGATAAAAAAATAATACAGAAAAAACACCACACTTACCCCGACGTATAGAGAGGAAAGCGCAGAAGGAGGCAGAGCAGAGGAAAGCACGCCTCCTCAGAAATTAAACTACTTTTTTTTTTTTTTTTTTTTTTCTTCAAACTTGATCCAAATTGTTAAAGAACCAACAAAATGACAGGAAGAACTGTTGATAGAATGAAAATAAACCAAAAACCTGTCACACTGGGGAAGCACTGAATTCCCCAACTCGCATCTGCTGGAGTCAGAAAGATACTGAGCTCCAGCAGAGGGTGCGCTAGCCTATGAGGTGACACTCTCGAGCTCTGATCTGACTCCATCTGCTGCACGGGGGACATAACCCACCGTCTGGACTGATCCTGGTACGTACAGGGAATTGGAAATAAGGGGCCAGTGCTAAACAACATGCATTTTCACACATTAGTGCATTGGTGTTTATTCTCTGGTACTTCAGCTTGCTCAACTGTAATTAGCTATCATCATAAAATCAACAATCTCCCTTTTAAAAGACTTTCAAGCATTGCAAACATTCATTTTATTTATTTATTTTTACTTTTTATATACCGACATTCTTGTATAATATACAAATCATACCGGTTTACATTAAACAGAAGATGCAGGAAAAAAAGTTACCTTTGTCAAATACATTTAACATTAATAACAATGAAAATTGTTAACAAGGGAAAACAACTATGAAAAAAGAGAAAGGTAAACAAAAGTGGAACATACATAGAAGTTAAAAAGAAACATGTACCAACCCTCCCCCTTGCACCTAACTGGAACCAGAGATGCTTCAGATGCAGTTTCACAGTCCTTGGGGATTGAACCCAAGCCACTGTGCAACAGCGACATCTAGCATCCAGACGCAGGATTTATGTACATCAGGCTTCAGAGGATGCCACAGCCTGCAGCCCAGGACAAGAACTCTCATTGCAATAGCTGAATGAGAAGGAGAGAGTTAGAAATGGGGAAATTAAACTCAAGCCGTTGTGAATGAAGGCTTATGGCACCATAGTCCCAGAAGAACCTGGTTCCTATTTAAACTGGAAACTTAAGGGAGTAAGAGGAATTTGCCAGGTGAAAAGAAAAAAAAAAAAGTGTCCTACCCAATGCATCCTGGAGAAGTGGCTGTAAACATAACAGGTATGTAAAGGAGAGTTCCACGGCACGTATCGGGAGCTTAGAGTCCAGTATGCTTGTATAAAACTCACCTTGCGCTTCTTGCAAGCTTCTTCCATGTTCAAATATGGGTGCTGTCGGTGGAGCCCACCAGCTATGCATTCTGCGCAGACCCCAAGCCGATCTGTCTCACAGAAATACTTTAAGGGTAGGCCATGTGACGGGCACAGTTGTGCTGCATCCATCTCCTCAATGCCACCCATCTTGACTCCAGGGTCACAGCCTGCACAGCTCTCTTCCTTTCCCACAAGTCCTTCTCGGGTCTGGATGTAACTCTAAAAATGACCAGAAAGGTTTCCAAACACCAGCGGCTGCAAGCACATGTGACACCTTAGCTAGGACCAGGGATAATGCACAGGCTTCAATCTAAAGAGTTATATATAAAAATAAATAAAGAGATCAGGGTTCCAATATAACAATATTTCATTTGATCTCGAAATGGAAACTTTGAAATAAATTCAAATCTAAATGCACTTCCTGCACACATATTTTGTTTAATATATACAGGTCATGTGTTATTACATTTATTATCCAAAAGAAAAAAAAATGGTAAAACAAGTTTGCTTACCGTAAATGGTGTTCTCCATAGACAGCGGGATGAATTAGCCATAACGTGGGTCATGTCATCCAGCAACATTGAACATGTGTGGGAATTCTTGCTCAGGTGTTGCCTTGTGAGCCTCCTCAGTCTATTTAGAGCTCATTCTAGCTAGGTAATTAACTCTCCAGGGAGGCAAGCCAGTATTTAGCATGGATAAATCATCCTGCTATCTCCAGAGAATACCATTTATGGTAAACAAACTTGCTTTCTCCATCAACAAGTAGAGCTGAATTAGCCATGATTTGTGGGGAGTCCCACATGTCAGTGGAACATTTATTGAATAAGCAAACTGACTCCACCGTGGAGAATGGACTACTATATAAACAGGCTATGTAAAAATGCTTGTCCAAATTCACTGTCACTCCTTGAAAGACAGTAATGGAATGCAAAGGTGGTACTGACAACCATGTTATAGCTTTGCAGATGTCTTCAAATGGTATGGCTTGCAGATAAGGCACTGATGCAGCCATGGCTCTAACTTGATGAGCCTTGATGGTGTCTAAAATTTGTACACTGCTGTATGCTATCAGGTCTACAATGTAGTCTGCTATCCAATTGGACAATGTACATTGGGCCACTGCTTTGAACAGTCTATTAGGATAGTAAGAGACAAATATCTGAGAAAAGTCCAACGATGAGGTTGAGTTCTTCTCTTGTAGTAAGCCAAGGTCCTTTTACAGTCTATGGTATGAAGGGCTTTCTTGCCTTCATGTATGTGTGGCTTCAAGAAGAACATAGGTAACACGATGGCTTCATTAATGCGAAAAACTGATTCTGTCTTTGGTAGAAACTTTGGATGAGTGTGAAACACCATCCTGTTGTGGAAGAATTGTGTGTAAGGTGGATGATGAACTAAAACCTGAAGCTTACTGATTCTTCTAGCTGATGTTACTGCTACCAGGAATATTACTTTTCATGTTAGAAACCTTTGAGAAGACAACGGTTCATCAGTTTCAGACTGGAGGTTTCATCAGTTGGGCCAGAATCACGTTTAGATCCCATGGAACAGGTAGTTTCACAACTGGAGGTTTAATATGTCTTAAGCTTTTCATGAATTTAGATACTAACAGATGCGATAGGCTTACCCTCAATTTGAGCATGATAAGCAGCTATGGCACTGAGATGTACTCTCACTGATGAGATATTGAAACCTGATGCAAGAGCAAGCAAATAGTTCAGTAACTCTTTGGGAACGCATGCAAATAGATCCAAAGTATTGTGTTGACACCATGTGAAAAAACATTTTCATTTAAAATTGTAGGCTCATCTAGTTGATAGTTTTCTGACAGACACTATAACATCCTCAACCTCCCTGGGTAAAGACAATTCAGCAATTACTGAGCACACACCATCCAATCTGTCAAGCTGAGGGAGGGAAGGTTTAGATGAAACAAACGTCTTTCTTCCTGAATTAATAATGATGGGTCTGATCTGAGAGGGATCAGAGGACTGCTGAACAGTTGTATCAAGTATGCAAACCAAAATTGTCTGGGCCATGCTAGAGCTAGGATGATCAGACAAGCTTGGTCTTTGAGCTCTTTTTGCACCCTTCCAGCTATCAGTAGTATCAATGGAAACATATGCATAAGATCTGCATTTCAATCAAGCAGAAAAGATTCCTGAGAAGATCTGAGTCAGCTGCCAAGAATGAAACAAAAATGTTGCAGTTTTCTGTTTTGCTGTGACGCAAACAGGTCGACTGCTGGAAGTCCCATTGATGAAGAGCCTGTTGGCTGTTGATTGCTGTAAAGACCACTCATGTGATCGAAAAACTCTGCTAAGGCAATCTATCAACATGTTGGAGATCCCTGTAAGTGTATACTCTAAGAGTATACGGAAACCTGGAGGAGACTGCCTGCTTCCTTTACCCCTTTTCTGTCTCTCTCTGGGGAACACTGACAAGGCTACAGAAACTTACCACTTATTACCTTACATCCGATCCAAGAAGCCCATGAATAGAAAAGCATTTATCTCAGAATCAGACATTTATTTTCAGACATTTCAGACTTACTTCTCAGAATAATTCACACCACTTACACCTCTTAGGTAAGAAACTCATACTATAGTCCTTAACACAGCATTTACTTTATAATGATTCAGGCTTAGCATACTGTAGGTGAACTCAAAGCAATACACATCAGAATAACCTTGACTTGCTTAGGATATTATTAATAAACTTAGCTAAAAATCCCCATAACTCTTACAAGGTTAACCTCCATTTCATCACTGATGATGTCTCTGTGCTGATCCAGGAGAAAAGCTGGAGTTTTGGGAGGCTGTCTCTGCCAACGGGAGCCTGCATGAGTGGCTCTGGTCACCTGATGAGCTAAGAGGACTCGTTTGATCCCTAGAGAAGAACAAGACAAGTTCAACTCAGGCTGCTAGGTAGCTGACAGAAGTCTCTCTTATGTGCAGTACCTTCCAAGACACAGCTCATCCACCTGGTGGCAGGGAGCGATGACTCGAGTGTTGTCTTCTGATGGTGTTAATGGAAATTCTTCAATGCCACCTCCCTGAGCCCCTCTCCCAGGCTGTTTTTAAGAGCCATGATATGCATATTCAAGAGCTCATGTACAGTAAAAACAGGAGCACAAAAAGGGGTCTCTTCTGCACTTCAGACTGCTGGACCTCCCTTTTCTTGACTCCCTCTGGCATGTAATCTCTGGCATGCGATCAGGACGCGTGACATCTGACCAGGGAGCTGACCTGCTGTGTAACAAAGCTGACCTGTCTGATAAGATAATTTTCCAGGATTGGAGGGACTCATCTGCAGGCAGAACTGAGCTCTGCTGCACACACACACCCCTGGCCTATATTGTCTTAAGTCAGGTCTGTTTACGGAGAGAAACTTTTATTCCTTCAGAGTGGCCTTGTTAAACAGCTCTGCTGGCAAAACAGATAACTCAGTCATGTATTGTAATTCTGGCCAAAGTTCAACATCTCTGTATTTCTGCAGAAATACAGGTCAAGCATCCATTTTGTGAAGTTAAAATCCATATTTTGCTGCATACAGTAGTGATACTGTATCTCCCTACAGAAGGTAGGACACTTGCAGGACAGCTTGATATCTGCCTGCCCATTCCCATATATTTATTACTTCCTGACAAACAGTTCATGATCCTGTGCCCCCTTGTTTGTTCATGTAGAGCACGTGTGTCCGAGTATACTGACAACTCCCTCATTCTACCTTAAGGAGCCTAGTTCAGGCTTTTAACCCAGGCCTCTTTAAGGCAGAAGGCAGCAAGGGATTCTGGGTGAAGGAGGTTCCCTTCACCCTGCCATAAAAGCCCTAGCCTAGAGAGTTTGAGGAGCCTCAGGGGAGCTGGTAGGAACTCACTGGATATCCATATGCTGTATGTGGTGGGACCACTTGGCAACAGTGATCATAACATGATCAAATTTGAACTGACTGGAAGGGGGACAATATGTAAATCTACAGCTCTAACACTAAATTTTGAAAAGGGAAACTTTGATAAAATGAAGAAAATAGTTAGAAAAAAACTGAAAGGTGCAGCTGCAAAGGGTTAAAAGTGTATAACAGGCATGGACATTGCTTAAAATACAATCTTAGAAGCACAGCCCAGCTGTATCCCACGCATTAAGAAAGGTGGAAGGAAGGCAAGATGATTGCCGGCCTGGTTAAAAGATGAGGTGAAAGAGGCTATCTTAGCCAAAAAAAATCCTTCAAAAATTTGAAGAAGGATCCATCTGAAAAAAATAGGAAAAAGCATAAGCATTGTCAAGTTAAGTATAAAACATTGATAAGGCAGGCTAAGAGAGAATTTGAAATGAGGCAAAAACTCATAATAAAAACTTTAAAAAATAACCGAGGCAAGAAACCTGTGAGGGAGTCGGTAGGACCATTAGATGACAGAGGGGTTAAAGGGGATCTTAGGGAAGAAAGACTAAATTAATTCTTTGCTTCTGTGTTTACTAATGAGGATGTTGGGGAGATACCAGTTCTGGAGAAGGTTTTCAAGGGGGATGAGTCAGATGAACTGAACCAAATCACTGTTCACCTGGAAGATATAGTAGGCCAGATTGACAAACTAAAGAGTAGCAAATCACCTGGACCGGATGGTATACATCCCAGGTTTCTGAAGGAACTCAAAAATGAAATTTCAGATCTATTATTAAAATTTGTAACATCATATTAAAAATCATCCATTGTACCTGAAGACTGGAGGGTGGCCAATGTAACCCCAACATTTAAAAAGGGCTCCAGGGGCAATCCGGGAAACTATACACCAGTGAGTCTGACTTCAGTGCTGGGACAAATAGTGGAAACTATTCAAAAGATCAAAATCACATAACATATAGAAAGACATGGTTTAATGGAACACAGTCAGCATGGATTTACCCAAGGAAGTCTTGTCTCACAAATCTGCTTCCTTTTTTGAAGGGGTTAATAAACATGTGGATAAAGGTGAACCAGTAGATGTAGTGTATTTGAATTTTCAGAAGATGTTTGACAAAGTCCCTCATGAGAGGCTTCTACGAAAACTAAAAAGTCATGGGATAGAAGGCAATATCCTGTCATGGATTACAAACTGGTTAAAAGAAAGGAAGCAGAGAGTGGGATTAAATGGTCATTTTCTCAGTAGAAAAGGGTAAACAGTGGAGTGCCTCAGGGATCTATACTTGGACTGGTGCTTTTCAATATATTTATAAATGATCTGGAAATGAATATGACGAGTGAGGTAATCAAATTTGCAGATGATATAAAGTTATTCTGAGTAGTTAAATCACAAGCAGATTGTGATAAATTGCAGGAGGAACTTGCAAGACTGGAAGATTGGGCATCCAAATGGCAGATGAAATTTAAATGTGGACAAGTGCAAGGTGTTGCATATAGGGAAAAATAACCCATACTGTAGTTACACAATGTTAGGTTTCATATTAGGAGTTACCACCCAGGAAAAAAGATTTAGGCATTATAGTGGATAATACATTGAATTGTCGGCTCAGTGTATTGCAGCAGTCAAAAAAGCAAACAGAATGTTAGGAATTATTAGGAAGGGATGGTGAATAAAACGGAAAATGTCAAAATGCCTCTGTATTGCTCCATGGTGAGACTGCACCTTGAGTACTGTGTACAATTCTGGTCACTGCATCTAAAAAAAGATATAGTTGCGATGGAGAAGGTACAGAGAAGGGCAACCAAAATGATAAAAGGGGTAGAACAGCTCCCCTATGAGGAAAGGCTGAAGAGGTTAGGGCTGTTCAGCTTGGAAAAGAGATGGCTGAGGGGGGATAAGATAGAGGTGTTTAAAATCATGAGAGGTCTAGAACGGGTAGATGTGAATTAGTTATTTACTCTTTCGGATAATAAATGGACTAGGGGGCACTCCATGAAGTTAGCAAGTAGCACATTTAAAACTAATCGGAGAAAATTATCTCACTCAATACACAATTAAGGCCCTTGACCTATTGGGTATGTAGGGACATCCATCTACAATCATAACAGTTGGCCTGATCCTGGTCCAGTCCTAGGCAGCAGTAGCAGAAGTTATGTCCATCAGTAATGGGCATTCTTCTACCACAAATACAGTCCTTGAACTCACTCATTTCAGATATCTTCTTACTGGACATGGTAAAAAAAAATTAAATTTTTTCTTCTTTTCAGCACTACTGAAAAATGTTGTTTAGAGGCGGCTGAGATAGCAAGGCAATTTTAAAGAAAGAAAAATGTTATCAATATTTTCACAGAAAACCAGCGAAAGATAGAGGTATATATCTGTGCTTGTGCTCGAATAAAGAGAGACCAAGGAGGCTCAGGAGGCAATACCTGAGCAGAAATTCCTACACATGCTCAGTAGTTGTGATCCACAATTTTCAAGCTATAAGCATTCAGTGTGGATCACAATAATCACAAATATAATAAAAATGATAAAAAATAAAAATCTATAGAACACAAACTTCACTAACTATAAATACAAACATTCCCATTACTCTCTCTCCACCTCCCCTCCCTCTAGCAGTCCATCCCCACCACCCAATCCTCTTCACTTTCTTAAAACACCTGCCCCACACTTTTTAGGAGTTATCAGCAGGAAAAATGCACAAAAACAGACTGAAGGAACCATGGCAGGCACTGGTAGGAAGTGAGAGAATTGGGGGCAGAAGTGTTTGTCCAAAAACACATACATCATGGCTTCTCTCCATCCCATTCTCCCCCCCCCCCCCCCCCCCAATACACACACCACCCATATATATCATGGCCCCTCTCCCTCACATATCTTTCCCCTCCCCATTATGGCCCCTCTCCTATTCCTTTCTTCCCCTACCCATCAAGGCCCCCCTCCTCCAATTCCTTTCCTCCACCTTCTCATCATGCTTTTCTCCCTCCCTTTATCTTCTCCACATCTTAGCACTCCTATTTCCACCCCCCTCTCCCCCAATTATGGACCCTATCTCTCCCCCTCCTCCTCCCTTCCACACTCCGGATCATAAACCCTCGCCCTTCTCTTCTTTCCTCCATCATGACCTATTTTCCCCCTCACACCATGGTTCCTTTCCCTCCTATTCTTCCCCTGACACATCATGGCCGTCTTTTTCTCCTATTCTTCTATCTCCTTCCCTTCTTCATCTTGTTCCTTTCCTGCACTTCCCCATAATGGCCTTTCTTCTTCCTATACCTTTCCTCCCCCCCCCCCCCCCCTTGCTGTAATGGCCCTTCTACCTCTTATTCCTTTTCTCCTCTTCTCCATTAAGGCCCCAACTCTTATTCCTTTCCTCCCCCTCCTATGCTTCCCCCATCCCTTCATGCACCTCTCCTATTCTTCCCCCATCATAGTCCCTCCTCTATTCTTCCTTCCCTCCCACCCACCCCATCAAGGCCCTTCTCCCTCTTATTCTTTTCCTCCCCTCTTGATTCTTCTCTCTCCTATCCCTTCCCCCACCCATTCCCCCCTTTCCACCTCTATCATGGCCCCTATACTTCCCTATATCATGGCACCTCCCCTGCCCGCCCTCCCTCCCCCCCCTCCCATTCCTCCCCCCTTCCCCAATCATGGCACCTCTCCTACGTTGCCCTTTCTCCTCCCCCCCCCCCCCCCCCATCATGATGCCTCTCCTATGCTGCCCTTCTCCTATTCTGCCCTATTTCCCCTCCCTATCATGGCCACTTTCCTATTCTTCCCATCATGACCACTCTCCCTATTCTCCTCCCCATTTATGACCACTGTCCGTCCCTCCTACTCCTTCCCTCCCATTCTTCCACAGCATGGCACACCTGTTTCCCATTCTTCCCCACTACCCTTTCTGCATCATGACCTGCCTCTCATTCTTCCCTACTCCTTCCACATCATGGCCCATCTGCCTCCCCCTCCACTTCAGCCTCATGGACCATCTGTCCCCCCCTTTCTGCCTCAAGGCCCATCTCTCTCCTATTCCCCCTCCCTTTCTATCTCATGACCATGGTCCTCCCTCTCCCCTTCACCCATCATGACCCTTCCTCCTCTCATCTTTTCCCTGCTCTCCATCATGGACCCTCCCTCACCATAACCCCCCCTCCCATCCCATTTTACCCCCTCTCAGGGCACCAGAAATGCCACCTTTTCCTGCTGTTTACATAGGGAAGAGGGAAAAGCATACAATAAGCTGAACTTGGCTTTGCTGCTAGGGCTCTGCCTCACTGCTGTCAGCAGTGCCATTCTGTTGACTCCATCTACCTACTCAGTTGTGCCAGGCTGCCACCCTTCTGAGCTGCTACCTGTGGCACCAGCCCTAGAAGCCATAATTACATTACAGCTATACTGTAAGATACCCTACAGCTGTAATAATTGTCATAGACAATCTTCTCAACCTAATATCTAATTGCTGTTCTGGTTCTATTCATCTCCTCATGTTTTTATATGCTGTTTTTAATGTCTACATTTGTCATATTAGCTGCTTAATGTTTTATTAGAAAATGTTTTTCATAGGTGATTTTTGATTAAGCAGTATAGAAATATTTAAAAATATATGTATTACTATAATACCACATCTTACACTATATAAACTTATTTACAGAATGCATGATATAGTGAAGAATATTATGTATACAACAGTACATAGTGCTGTTATGCATCTAATTTATTCACAAAGTTGCCAAGTTACCCAGCTCCATAATTAAGAATTACCTACATTTCAAAGCAGTGTCGTATTCCTAGCCCCCGATTGTATCCATTAAAACCCTGGCTACAAGTCCTATAATGCTTCAGGTTAGGGTTATAAAGCAATCCAGGACTACTCTAAAAATCTCACTCCTTGACCAGTGCAATAATGTGTGCGCACATATATATATATATATATACACACACACATATGCATTTAAATTAATATATGTATAGAGCATTAAATTATATGATTTAGGTACACTATGTTAAATAACAGCGATGCCAAATACATATAATTTAGCACCCAAAACATACATTAAAAGTCCTACACATATATATATATATATATATATATATATATATATATAACTGCACTCTAAAAAAATTATACTTTGTGCATAACACAGTACTACCTACACAAATTTTGAACATACATTCTCCCCTTTCGTAAGAACCCTTTTTGGGTTTTTTTTACCCTCACGTACTTTCGAGACCACAAACCATACGTGTTACCAACGCAAAGCTTCCGCTGATACCACCCAACCACTTCCGGGGGGGGGGAAGCATCTCATCCCTCGCGGGCCACGTTCTCCACCCCGCCCAAGCGGAATCTCGCGCATGCGCAGCAGGGTTACATGCTGTCCTTTCATTTGTAGTACTCTTCAGTGTTGATTAAGGGTAAGTTATGTACGGAAAGAAATGTTGGGATTTGTTAGTTATTTAATGTACTATGCATCGGGGAATATTGTATTTAAACTATAAATGGATCTTAAGTGTTGGAAGGAAAATTTATGTTAGACAGGAATGGAATGCCAAATCTTACAAGGTATGTGTGAGTAACGGAAATGGACACAGCAACATCCCGATTGTGGGGTTTTTTTTTGTGATCAGAGAACGCCGATATAATTGCTTTCCTAGAGCAGTTTTTGCTAAAAACTTAAAACAACCGGTTTTCTTATCTAAAGATAGAACCTGCTGATAAAGTGTCCTTCCGTTCACTGCAGATTCATGCACACTTTCCATGACCTGCAGCAGCGCAGCTGCTTTGTTACCCTCAAATTCTAGAAATTGTATCTACTTCGAAAGCTAAGGCACGATTTATGGTGGAGGGAGGAAATTTTTGGTTGTTTCTCATCTCCTGTCAAAAAAAACCCAAAATGTTTTGCCAGTTATGTATTGGAAAAGTGAGTAGTCTGCCCAGTTCTAACATTGGAAGGAAATTATGAAACAGACTGCCTCATTAGAATAATTAAGGAAGAGGGAGCTGAGTAATTTTCGCAATATGCCGGCACAACAAGGTTATTTTCGTTTCTGCATGATTGTTAGACAAACTGGTTGAGCATGTTCTTTTCTCTCTCCTTGGTCTCTGTTACATTATTTCATACTGACTCATTGTAATGGATTTTTTCATATTTCTGGATGGTTGTATGGTGTGGTGTGGAACAGCTGTGGAAGGGTAATAAATTATAAAAAGTGGAATAGTACTTTATGAATATGCTTTTGACATTTTCTCATGTTTTCTTATGTGTTCAGTTTGCATTATTGCATTTGGATATGTTGACTTCAATAAACAGATTGTTAAAAATAAGGAAAAGAAAAAATGGCTTGTGCCCTGGAAGCCCATGTTCATAAAGTCAAAGACCCCTATTCTGAACTACTGGGCCTGCTACAAAGCCTCGATACTCCATCATAGCCAGTGGCTGTACCTGTCCATGTGCTTCTAAATGCTTTGCAGATGAGAATATGGGAAACCTCTTTTTCTGCCATGCTAAACAGTGAGAAAATTAGACCTGAAGTACACGGTTCAACAATCTCCCAGATTTGGTATCATTCAATGGTGCTTAAATCCATGATGAAGAAAGCAAAAAAGACACAGATTCACTCCAGTTCACCACCTGGAAAACACCACTGGTTTTTGGATCAGTTTGGTAAAATAGTGTATCAAGCTTCCATACTCATTGCACACATTTAGATTCATCAATTTTGCATAGGACAGTATATTCGTGACTGCCTGCAAAAGCTAAAGCCTCTCCTCTGATACCTGTTGGCTTTTGGTTCTACCCTGATGAATGATGTAAGCCACCATTGTCACATTGTCGAACATTATCCTGACTGTCCGAGCCTCTAGATGCTCGGCGAACTGCAAGCACGCCAGCCCTACTGCCCGTGCTTCCAAATGATTGATTCTCCACTGCTGTTCCTTGGCATTCCAGCAACCTTGCACCAGCAACTCCTGATAGTGAGCCCCCCCAACCCAAAAGACTTGCTTCTGTCGTAAGCACTAACCAATCTAGTGACTTGAAGGAAACTCCCTTCCTGAGATGATCCCCCTGTAAGCATCACTGTAACTGAGTGCTTACTGCCAATGGCAAGTGAATTCTCAATGCACAGTCCTGCGATTGTGGATTCCACCAGGAAAGCAACGTGCACTGAAGATGCTGCATATGCACCCTTGCCCACGTTACAGTCTCCAACATGGCTGCCATCAAACCTAGGACCTGTAGATAAGACCACACTGTTGGTCAAATAGTCCTCCGCAGGGTTTGAACTTAGGCAATCAACTTCTGAATGCAACTCTCTAGCAGAAACACTCTGCCCTACTTCGTATCGAAATGAATGCCGAGATACTCCAGCGTCTAAGATGGATGTAAACTGCTTTTGGCCAAGTTTACCACCCTTCCTAGGTCCTTTAGCAAGGAGACCCACTCTGTGGGAAGCCGAGAGAGAAGGCTGATCTTAGTCAAACAGTTTTGGGGAGAAGGGGGATTCATGTCCTTTGCAGATCTCAGGGATGAATTTGTTCTCCAGGATGAGTTCCTGGCTAGCTATCTGCGGATGAGAAATGCTCTGGGAGGTCTTTTTGACATTCTGCATCTTATGCAGTAATTAAATGGACTGGAAGATTTTCTTAGTGAAAGTGAATGATAAAAAAAAGGCATATTAATCATATATTAGGGTATTCTTTTGGCAAAATTTGGAGAGAGTATTCCACAGTTGTTAATAGATGCCAGGAATGTGGATTTAGGTTTTCATCTCAGTTCTACAGAATAGAAAGGTATCTGGCACAATGCATACCATATATCCATTTGTAATAAAAGATCTGGATAAATGGTAAAACTGTTACACAGGACATAGCTCACATCTACCTATTATTCCAAGCTATTTCCTGCTGCAAGTAAAATGTGTTGGAGGGGTTGTGGTGCATTTGGATCTTATTTTCACATGTGGTGGGACTATCCTGAGATAAAGATCTTCTGGGGTGAATTAATTCAGGAAATCTCAAATATAATTGACTCGCTGGTGTACTTGCCACAGCTTGGTCTTTTGGGATGATGGCAGGGGTCAATGGTCCCACTCTGGTACAGACCGTTCATAGCACAACTCTTACTGTCTGCTCATCTCACTATAGCTACCTTTTGGAAGTTGCACCCCAGTATGAGTTATTGGCGTTCTCAAGCCAGAATAGTGGCTGATCTTGAATTGTTTAGACACCTGATGAGAAATTTAAGAATGAACAACTGTGGAAACTACTAGGTTCATTATGGGACAACCACCTGATTGTGGCAATCTACAATGTAAATTCTACGTGTTCTTATATTTGTTTTAACAGTGTATTGTTCTATCATTGAACATGCTTGCTGACATTCCTACTGTTTAACCTTACATAGTTTTATAAATAATTATTTTTTTTAAAGTAGCTGTCTAATCCTTCTTGATGGGCCTTGAGCAGCCATCTTCACCACGACAGTCTTATTTCCACAGGCATCTCTTCTGAATTTATGAACAGAATCATCCACAGTCTCCCACCTCAAAGTTGGTAGCCTTTTTCAGCAAAGCCTAGGTAAAGGTAACAGAGACATCAAAAACTGGCTCAACCAGCCCACCCTAAATCCAGGCCCAACTTTTGATCCCATCACTCAATCCACACTCCTCAGTTGCAGTTGAGGGTAGAATTCAAATTTTTCTGGACAACAACCACCTTAAAATAGCTTGCTCTGGATGCCATTTGCATTTATCTCACCTACCACTTCTCCTGATTTTTCTATGCTGCAGCCAGATCTGTCCCATCGTCCGTAACTACTTTTGGAAGTTCAGACACTTCTTACTGCAGTAGGCAATAAAACCTCTCCCTATGTTCCAACATTCACTTGACTTCTTTATCCGAAGGTTTGCCAATTTTGTATCTGAGACATCTGAACAAGCACTTGCTTTGAGAAAAATTCCAAATGAACTTCCACAGTATGAGTTTCCCTTACATTTATAAGGGTGAATGGATGTGTGCGTTGGACCTCAAGGATGATTACCTGCACAAACATACCCACCATTCCCAGCACTACCTTTGGTTCAAAATTGATTCTACCCATTTCCAACATAGGTGCCTCTGTTTGGCCTGTCAGGTCTTCACTAAATGTCTGGCAGTGGTAGCAGTTTATCCGCAACATCAGGGAACCCAGGTCTTTCCTTATCTGGACAACTGGTTAATCCCATCACATTCTCAGAAATTTGGGATCAGCTCTCTGCACCAGACAATCTCCTTGCTGGTGCAGAGAGCTGATCCCAGTCTTTGAGAAGTTGAACTTGGTGCCAGACCAAAGACTGAAATTTATAGGGGCATAGATAGACTTGTTACTGGAGAGAGCATTTCTTCCCTCAGATCATCCGACCATCATACTGTCATTAATTCACAAAATGTTCTCCTCTCAGCGAACGACAGGGCAATCTCTTGTAGTCATGCTGGGACTCATGGTAGTGGCCATACATGTGGTTCCACTAACTCAAATGCATATTCAATGCCTTCAGTGGGGCCTACGTTCTCAGTGGAATAAGCTGACCCGGCCCCTCTCCACAGTGATCCAAAGGAAATGGCTTAGGAGCTCAGGTGATGGCGATAACCTTGTGTCCTTTAGAGTGTGTGCCTTTTCGACAGCCTCCATACTGAATAACATTAACAACGGATGCTTCAATAAAAGGGTAGGGCGCTCTTGTCAAACCCAGGGCATTTGGTCTCTCGAGGAAAGTCAATATCAAATCAATCTGCTTGAGTTGTGAGCAATAAGAAATGCATGTGTTCACGTACCTTTTTCGGGACAAGAACATTCTCATTCGGATGGTCCAACTGGCCATGTTTTATGTCAGCAAACACAGGCAAATAAGATCGTAGCCTCTCTAATGGAAAGCACTCAAAATCTGGTCTTGGGTGAACAAGAGTCGAGCACTGCTGCAAGCCTCCTATCCCCCAGGGATCTCCAACATGCTAGCATATTTGCTCAGCAGAATTTTTCGTCCACACAAAAGTGGTCTCTATAACAATCTGTGGCAGACAAAATCTTCAGATTATCGGGTCAACCAGTAGTAGAACTGTTTGCCTCAGAGGAGAACAGGAAGGTGAATCAATTCTGTTCAATTCTTCCAAGCGAGCTATGTATAGCTCAGGATGCTTTCCTCCTCGATTAGGGAACAAACCTCATGTACTCTTTTTTTATCGAGCCAGCTCATAGCCAAAACAGTGTAAAAGGTTCTTCAGGATCATGCTCAATTAATCCTCAAAGCCCCAGTATGGTCCAGATAATCATGGCATGCATATATTGTACAATTTCCCAGCAATCTTCCCAATTCATTGGGAACAGATCTGATACTTAACTCAGGAAAACAGAACTATTTATCATCCCAGCCTCACTGCCTTCAACAGGATGGATGTTGAATGCTCAGTGATTGCGGATCTTGACCTACCTACAGAAAATGACAATATATAGGGACCTTCATTTTCAGTTTTTATTGCTCTTTATTTTTTCCGGGAATTTATCAAGGTTTATTATAAGAACAAAAACAAGTCAATCAGTTAAAAAAAAATGACTCGCTATTTTTCTGGGTAAATATTGGAATTTATTTATGAAAGAAAGGTGTGTGAGCCTTTTGTGGTGGGGGGAAGGAGGATGTGCTGCCTGGCTAGAGTGGTTAGGAGGGGAGGAAAGGGAAGTGGCTAGCTGGGGGGCCTATGGTCAAGTCTGAGGAGGGGAGGAAAATGGTGAATGGTGGTCTGGGGAGGGGCGAGAGAAAGCTTGCAAAGCCCTCTTCCAATCTAGTCAAATGGGTCAGACATGCCCCTTCTCACCTGCTCTTCAATCTTAGGGGTGCCCTACATCGCCTGATTTTCCCTGGGCCCCACAGCACCTAGGGTCAGCTCTGCCCAGCATAGTAGGAGATCTGGACTGTCTGTTGACTGCCTCTCATTTCCTGTTGTCTTAGCACTTTCATTTGATGTCCAGAAGGGCACCACCTTATTCCACCTTGCCCATAATAGGTGCTATTACCCAAGAAAGAGATCTAGGCGTCATAGTGGATAACACATTGAAATCGTCGGTTCAGTGTGCTGCGGCAGTCAAAAAAGCAAACAGAATATTAGGAATTATTAGAAAGGGAATGGTTAATAGAACGGAAAATGTCATAATGCCTCTGTATCGCTCCATGGTGAGACCGCACCTTGAATACTGTGTACAATTCTGGTCGCCGCATCTCAAAAAAGATATAATTGCAATGGAGAAGGTACAGAGAAGGGCGACCACAATATAAGGGGAATGGAACAGCTCCCCTATGAGGAAAGACTAAAGAGGTTAGGACTTTTCAGCTTGGAGAAGAGACGGCTTAGGGGGGATATGATAGAGGTCTTTAAAATCATGAGAGGTCTAGAACGGGTAGATGTGAATCAGTTTTTTACTCTTTCGGATAATAGAAAGACTAGGGGGCACTCCATGAAGTTAGCATATGGCACATTTAAAACTAATCGTAGAAAGTTCTTTTTCACTCAACGCACAATTAAACTCTGGAATTTGTTGCCAGAGAATGTGGTTAGTGCAGTTAGTATAGCTGTGTTTAAAAAAGGATTGGATAAGTTCTTGGAGGAGAAGTCCATTACCTGCTATTAAGTTCACTTAGAGAATAGCTACTGCCATTAGCAATGATAACATGGAATAGACTTAGTTTTTGGGTACTTGCCAGGTTCTTATGGCCTGGATTGGCCACTGTTGGAAACAGGATGCTGGGCTTGATGGACCCTTGGTCTGACCCAGTATGGCATGTTCTTATGTACCTTGGTAACTTTCAGAAAAAAAGTTTAAAACCCATTTATTAAAGTTGTCTTACCTTAATGCCTAATTCTTTGTTTTGCTGTACTTTTGTCCATATTATGCTTTACTTTATACAAATTCTCGTGTTGCTTTTAATTGGTGTAAGGTGTCTTAGGTACATAGTGCTTTATAAAACAAAAAACAACTGGGTTAACAAGGTGTATTTTTCAGACTAGACTTCCAATTTTAGTTCTAATCAAAACTTGTGAATCGTTGTCTTTACTATGATTTGTGTTTTTGGGTTTTTTTTTTTAATTGTAAATGTTGTATGTGATATCAAATACATAGAAATCCACAAATGAAGGCATTTCAGCCAAAAAATAGGTTTGCTAAAAACAGTCTGGGAGGCTAAGCATTAGCCAATGTAATAGGGTGCCAGGCTCACGAGGCAGCTGGCCCGAGGTCAAAGAAAGTGGAAAAGGGGGAGGGAAAGGAAGATGAGAGGGAGTTAGGCAAGGGAGGGAACAGTGCTTCCTACAGACGCTAGATTAGGTGAGGGTGGGGAAGGAGAATTGGGGGGGGGGGATCTGTTTGCAGGGGACAGTTCATTCGTCCCCCGCTGAAACTTAAATTTAAATGCAGAGTCCTCGTTGGCCAGGGGAGGGGGAATGTTAGTAAACCGTGAAGCAACTGCGCGAATGCTCATTCGTGCCTTTTTTGCTGCTCTGGCCGCTTCTCTGCATTCTCTGTGAGCAGTGCTGACCTGAGGTGTGCGGTCAGCTGGAGAGATGGAGTCTGAAGAAGTTGCAGTTGCGGGAGAGGAGGTCGTCGGCGCGATGGAGGGAGGTCCTCTGGCGGCCGGGCGGGGACGTTGCCGCGTCGGCAGGGATCCCCGCAGTAAGTGAGCTGCTGAGCGGGCCGCTGAGATTGGGGGGGAAATGGAGACTTGTGCACGGTGCCTCCACTTGTGGGAAGCGTCGCGCTGGGATGGGGAGTGTTGGGGGGTCGGATCCTGAGAGGTCGATTGCACGGGCGCTCTGCTCCAGCGGCAATCCGGGCCGACAGGGAAGGAGCTGCAGGTCCGGGGGTCCTTCGCGAGGGAGCCTGGTGTGGTGCCTGTTCGAGCGGAAGCTGCTTTATCGGCACAGCCTCCTGCTCTGGCAGCTGTCCAGAGTGCTACAGGCCTTTCTGCTTGGTCGGGGCTTTCTCCGGGCTGGCCTCCTGAAAGGCATTTTCCTCAGCCCATGGGCCCTGGTGGGTGGTGGCCAGAATGGGCGAGCATGCCAAGCGCTGGGGTGGGTTCCCGGTGTTTCCCGGTGGACAGTGGTAGTCCCGGTGGGTGGCAAGGGGCTCCTGGGGGGTACCCCATGTGGAGTGGTTATGGCAAGGGTCCCGGTGTGGCGGTGAGGGGGCCTGGTACTGCATATTTGTTGGGTTGTCTCCGGTGCCTTTTGTTTCTTCGCAGGGCATGTTGCCAAGTGATGCGGCGGAGCAGCCTGGGACTTTGCAGCAGGAGCAATGGCGAAGTAACCCGGTGGTGCAGGTGCCTCGCATCGCGGATCCTGTTCTTCCCAGTGCCACTCCGGCCTCGTCCTCGGCCATGCAGTAGGGTGAGTCTTTAAACACAGAAGTCCAGGGGGTGGGGCCAGAAGCCAGCCATGGTGAGTCTTCGGCAGTAGGAGGGAGGCAGGCAGCAGATATGCCAGGGCAGGAAGCCTCGTTGTCCGTGCCCAACCCTCAAAGGTAGTCAGGGAGCAAAAAGAAGGAAAAATCGAGACATAGAAGGAAGTGTGATCAAGCGAGCTCCTCTGGGTCGTCTTCCTCTTCCTCATCTTCATCCACCAGTTCTTTGAGTGATTCCTCCTCAGCCAGCAAAGGCTCTGAGGTAGCTTGGAGGGACAGAGGTTCGTCAGCGCTGGTGGCGTTTTCGGAGCTGTGGGAAGATGTTCCTCGCTCCCTCAGGAGGAAGAATCGTGATTAAAAAATATATTGACATCTTCCAGCTGTTGGAGGGACGCAGGGGGAAAAGGGAGGAGAAGAAGAAGGGCAGCGCTGATCGATTTCCCTGGACTCAGAAGAAGGCGGAACATCTACAACTGGATTCGTTCGTTTCTCCGCTTGGCGAGCGTGGTGGGTCATAAGGACCCGTCGCAATATGGGGCATTGCTGGCCTATGCTGATGCCATTTTGGCGGCCAGCAAAGAGTACGAAGGTTGGTTGTGGCTTAACTAAGACTAATGCTTTCGTGACCGAATGGAGGAAAACAAATTCGTCGTGGGGTATACAAGATGTGGATTTGTGGCTGACACAAATGGGCAGCAAGTCATCCGCCCTAACACCCGGGGCCATAGGAGGAGTTAATGTGAATGCACGGCCCTTTCGCACAGGACCCGAGTTCAACGATCGGGTAGAGTTGTTATGGCCGGCAGCGACCTGTGTTGGTGTTTCAACCGGTCGTCGTGTCTGTTCCTGGATTGTAAGTTCAGGCACGCCTGTGCCACGTGTGGAGCGGGTCACCCAGCGTCCAAGTGTAGGAAACAGTCTGGAGGAGGGAGGGTTTAACAATCCCCTCGCAAAAGGGTCTGGGAAGTAATGTTTTTTCACGCACGCCCACTCCGATTCGACTGGTGGCGATGCGACCATGGCTTAGGGACTACCTATTGAAATTATGGGATGTGTTGCCTAGCATTTGTACATCTCCTTACAAATGTTGCCTATTTAGGGCGGTGTTTGTATTGGCGTTTTTTGGAGCGTTCAGGGTTAGCGAATTGGTAGCCAGGGCATCCAAAGGGCGGAATCTACTGGGTTGCTAGAGCGGCATGTGACTTTATCCCCCGCTTCACTGCTCTTGTTTATTTCAAGATCAAAAACTGACCAAATGGGCAGAGGGCTCTCAGTTGCATTAAGGGCATTCCCGGTTTACGCACTTGCCCGGTTGCTAACATATTGGCATATGCTCAGTTGCGTGCTCCTGGGAAAGCCCAGTTTTTGGTACACGCTGATGTTTTGCCGCTGACTAAATATCAATTCCAGATGGTGTTGCGGTCTTGTCTGCTGTCCTTAGGTTTAGATATGGGGAAATTTGGAACTCACTTCTGCAGCTTCGGCAGGTTTGTCGGGGGGGGTGAACCAAAGAATTGTGCGCTGGAGGTCAGAAGCGTTCGGAGGCATCCTGGGCCTTTGTAATTTCAGTGCACTCCCTAATTATGTTTTCTTTTTAGGTGCTGATCATTCGCGACGCTGCATTTGGATTGTGGGACATTCATATATCGTTTGGGCTCACAGACACGCATGAGGACACCTGTATGGGCCTCAATTGGACTGTGCTGGGCGGGGTGTTTGTATAGAATGGTTGGGTCATAGGGGAATGAAGTGGGATGAGTTGATCCCATGTCTGCAGAAGGGTTTATGACGTTACGGGCATCCAAATGTTTTGATCATTCATTTGGGAGGTAACGACTGGGGAAGGATGCCGGGGAGGCAATTTATCAGCATGGTGCGTAAGGATTTAATGTATGTTTCCATTCTGTTCCCTGCTGCAATAATTTGTTGGTCTGATATCATAGCAAGGCCTGCTGGAATGGATAAACTAATTTGGCGCAGGAGCCGTACAAAGGCCAATCAGCAGATTGGCTCGTGGCTATGCCTGTTGGGGGGTTGCACATCCGTCATGAGTGGGCATGGGACTCTGTGGGGGGCTTGTTCCGGGCTGACGGTGCGCACTTGTCATTCATTGGGCTTGATTTATTCCTTAATTCATTTCAGGAGGCCTTGGAGAGAATGTTTCCGTAGGAATTTTGGCCGCGTCTTTGGGGGGTCACAGATCAGGTGATCTGTGGCGGGTTGCCCGAGCCTTTAGGGTGAAATGTTGTTATTTCTATGAGTTGACTTGTCAAGTGGTGACTTATGAAGACAGCTGGGTGCAGTTGTCAAATACGGGACTCCTTGCTGTGAGGTGGCGGGGGGCCTGGATAATGAGTCAAAGAACGGAGGAACTTAATGGCCAGTGGGCTAGTAGTGATCATCTTGCTGGGAGGTGGAGGATGGTCGGTTGAGTTCCTAGATCCATATACAGGGGGGGGCTCAGGCACCTATGTTGTATTATAAAGCTGTGGCCTGTTGAATTCCAATACAGTGTTGTGAATTTTCTGAATGGAAAATGAGGGGGGGGGGGGGGCGGTTTGGGGATGTAAGTGTGGTTATTGTAAAAGGGCGAGGCAGAAGGAGTGTAAGTCCTGGCTACCCATATTACAGGCTGCAAGCTTTCTTGGGCCCTTAATACTTCAAATATAACTTCTATTTTGGTTACAAAAATTTACAGATTTTTCAAAGTCAAATATAAGCTGCCCAAATTTTACATATACTTTGTATCTAGAACCACTTTTGCTGCCCCCGCCGAATCAAACAATTTGGTCTGCCCTTGATGCATGATCTTCAATTTTGCCGGAAACATAAGGGCAAACCTGACTTGCTTATTCACCAGCTCCGAGCAAATCTCATTAAAGGCCTTCCGTTGCAGTGAGACACGTGGCGAATAATCCTGAAAAATCATGATACGGTGCGATTCATAGGTGAGGTCCCGGGCTTTCCTGAAGTGTTGCAAAACCAACGAGCGCTGCGCAAAATGTAGGAAACGAGCCAAGATCACTCGTGGGCGATTAGCCGGCTCTCCCTCAAATCGCCGCCCCACCCGATGAGCGCGCTCCAACAAGCCCCCGGAGGGGGACGCCAAAGTCGGCACAATACTCAGTAGCCATGCCTCAAGCAGGCGGGGTAGGTCGGCTTCAGAAAGAGATTCAGGAAACCCCACAAACCTAAGATTGTTCCGGCGGGAACGATTTTCTAAATCGTCGATCTTTTCTGCGTTGGCCGCCGCTTGCTTAGTCAGCTCGTCCACTTTTTTCTCCAAAGCTCCGATGTCATCTTCAGCTAGGCCCACACGGCCTTCGAGTCGTTCCGCCCTTGCGTCGAATTCCGTGAGCGATGCCCGCACATCAGCAATCTGTTCCGATAGTTGATGGAGGCGGATGTCTAACGCCGCTACCACAGCTTGGGATATTTTCTCCTCCAGGGAGTCGCCGTCCTCCACAGATTCCTCGTGCGCTTCAGCCGCCATTTTAGGTGGGGGGAGCTTCGGCTTGTCTTTCTCCTTCCGAAGATTTCTAGTAGCCATACAGCGCGATAAAATTAGCCCACAGTAGATTCCGGCCAAGCTGAAAATTCAGAGAAACAAGCCCAGCAAAAAAAAAAAAAAGAAAAACAAGGGGGAAGCAAAAGATGGGGAGGGATCGCCAGAGAGACAGCCGGAGCTCGCAGGAGCACGTCCTAGCAAGCCCACCACATCACGTGATCTCCTAGAACCACTTTTAAAGCTGCAGCTAAGCCCTCTTGCGCCTTTCACTTTGTATTTATTATTATTACGTAAATAGAAACTAAAAGCAAAACTGCAAAAATCCCCTACTCCTGTCTAACCTTTATGAAACAAGTCTGCCTGGCGACTGTTGACTTTGTTCTAAGGACTCTCAGTCATTGGTTGGTCGCTCCCTAAATTAATCGGACCTGGGCACTTTCTCCCAGGATACCGGTGACGTGAAGAAGGTGGGGAGCGCGGCAATTGGATGGTGCCTGCAACCCTTATAAAAGCGGTAGCAGCAGAGAAAGTAACAGAGAAGACAGAAGCTATGAATGTGCTGGTGCCTTTCGGTGTCCTGCTGCTCCTCGCTGTCAGCGAACTTCAGGCTGAGCTGAGTAAGAAAACAGATCAAAGGAAGAGAATACAGGAAGTACATGTTTGTGCATGCAAGCCCAGGCCAGGCTCTTTCTAGCTACCGCTCGCCTAATCACTCTTTCGGCGCGTTGCTGTGCCGTTTTGTGTGTGTCTGTTCCTTGTCGTTCTTAAGGGCTGACGTTCTGGAGTAGTAATACCGAGATATCGGGGAGCTGATATTGATATTCCCTGTCATTTTGTTCTTCATTTTAAATATGTTTGTGATGTAAATTATTTTGAGTAGCGTATGGCAGACTTGTTGCTATGTTTTGTTATCTGTGCGCTTGTAGAAAGAAATTTGGTTGGCTGGTCATCGCAGCTACTGTCCTGATGTGGTGAAGCTTGCACCACTATCCCTTCTGAAACCCTATTTTATGGACGCTAAATCCCGCCACCCTTAGCGACGACCCCCCACTCCCAGGATGCAGACATATACTGAGAGGTTTCCGGGAACAAATATTTAAAGTTGTGCCTTCTTCCCGCCCCCCTCCTTGGTCCTTGTAGAAATGCCTAACACCGATGCAATTAAATCCTTTTTTGGGGGTTTGTTTTAGCAGTACAGTGCCAGACCTCCCGGATGATTACCACAAAGTGACATTAGCAGAACCCCGGTGTCCTATACAGTTAAAATTCCCAGGGACAAGCTGCCCTTGTACTTAAGTTTCCCTCCCCCTAGTATCATCCTGGCTTAGGATTCAATGCTGCTCTTTCAAGTACTTTATAGAAAACCTTCTGCTGTTGATACTTCTTAAAATAGGAGAGGAGGGGGCAAAGTCTGCTCTTAGGTTTCCTTCTTTCCTAATCCCGTAATTAGCTCACTCCATTCTCGGTAATGGATGAGCGGGAGGTGTCAGGAGCCTAAGCTGCTGCCTGACCAGAGGTCTGTGTGTTTTCTTCTTGTTATCTACTGCTTCCTTTCTGCTTGCCAGGAAATACGGAGCAGAGGTTACTCTCTGCTGCATCTTGCTGCTGTTTAGTTCCTGCTGGGTGCCCCCACAAGACTTGCAGATTTGGCTCCCCACTCCCACCCCTTGATAAGCCACTGGGTGGGGCTGTGAAAGGCACCCCTGCAGCTCCATGGGCAACTCAGGGTGCAGAAGTCCCAACTTAAGGATCGAAGCAGGGACATGCCTTAGTCTTAGTGCATCATACAGCACTGCTGCCGAGCCAAAAAGCTGGCTCATTGTTATGTGTTGCCACACCTACCCAAAAATTATATAATCCTCTTGCATACATAAATGTTAGTTGTGACACAATGTGTGCAGGTGGTTTGTCTTAGGGGTACGACTGCGCAAGCTTGCGTGCTGGCAGTGGAGTATACACAGTATTTATATTGCTGCGACTGTGCATGCACGAGCATATCAGTCAGTATATGCACAGTCATATCAGTGTGTGTGTAGATTTGTCAGCAGTGGGGGGTCAGCTGAATATATGCAGTTAACTACACTGCTGATAAATCCCTCATTTCAAAACACAGCAACATGAGCAGCGAGTCCTTTTAGTTAGCAAGTGTGCTTGCAAAGGGGTAATGCAAGCAGTGAGGCCGGACCCTACCAGTCGGGGAGCCTGGGCAGCGACAGGAGATTGGTGCGGCTTTGCTCTCAAAGGATAGGTAGGGTTGGAGGCGTGGGAAAGGAGACCGGCTTACACCTCACTGTAACTTTGATGGGCAATTCAACTAAGCTTTATATAGTGAACACTTTAATGTTGGTGTGGAAGATTATAGTGATATCTAAGCTGTACAGCATTGTATTTGTGTTTGCATGTGTGTATGTAAAATATTCTTTGAACGCCAAAAGAATTATATGAAGACGTATGGATAAAGGGGAAGTAGGAGGTATCGCTCATTATCTAGGAAACCAAATTGTTAGGGTTCGTGGGGCCCTTGCTACCACCTGTGGGGAGGAGCCCCACAGGTCCCCACCGTCAGGAGGCGAGGTCAGCTGTGGTAGGAGATTCAGTAGTGTAGAGGAATGGAGCGTCCTGCGTCACAGCCACGTAATCGCAGGTGCAGTAAAGGGAGTACTGTGGGGGGGGGGGGATCCCGAGGAGCGGGGTGAGAGACACAGTTCAGGGAGAACCCACAGTATACTCGCTAAACTGGAGAGGCATGTATCAGAGCAGGAACCTCCTAGAGAGAGAGAAGCGCTGGGCAGGCCCCGGGGAGCGCGAGACAGGAACTTCTGGAAGTCCGCAGCGGGGAGTGACCCGAGGGGCGGGGCTGAGCAGCAAGAGAGAGGCTCTGGTGTGGCGACATAGGCCAACCCGCAGAGCGGGGAAGCCCCGGGTGAATCTCTGCAGTAGTGACGAAGGCAACCCCAGGGAGCGGGGCTGCGCCCGATGGAATCTCTGGCAGAGAAATGAGAGCACTACCCCAAGGAGCAGGGGTGCCGAGTAGAGTCGCTGAAACAGAACTGAGGCGCTGCCCGGAGGAGCAGGGAAGCGCAGGCACAGTCTCTGTGTAGATCGTAGGCGCTACCCGAGGAGCGGGGAAGCGCAGGTATCGTCGCTGTTGTAGAAAGTAGGCACTGCCCCGAGGAGCGGGGAAGCGCAGGTCCAGACTGCCGAGCAGAAGGTGTTTCCAAGGGGGCGACCCTGGGCAGCAGGAAGGCCGGTAGGCAGGAGCTTTGGGAGGCGCAGGGCTAGCCTGAGGAGCGGGGGAAGCAGGGCCCCCGAGGAGCGGGTACCCGAGCAGAATCCAGAGGCAGGTAGAACCGATATAGGAACCACGATCTGAGAAGCCAGGAGCAGGTATCAGTAGCGAAGGAACTCGTTGCCAAGTCAGCTAGCAAGGGGCGAAGGTGGTGATGTCATCAGCCGGGGACACCCCTGAGGTTCCCGCCCAGGGATCTTCAAAGGAGAGGCTGGTGGCGGCGTCCCAGACGCCATGAGTAGTCCTGGGTACCCGGAGGAATACGGCGGTAGCAGCTAGCCTCAGCCGCGAGTAGGCCCGGAGACGAGAGTATAGTAGTACATGAAGTGAGTTGCATCGGTTGCAGCCGTCTGTGACCGACAGTCATAACACAAATCCAGGCATGCTTTCATCATAAGTACCTAAGAATTTGCCATACTGGGTCAGACTGAGGGTCCATCAAGTCCAGTATCCTGATTTCAACAATGGAATAGACTTAGTTTTTGGGTACTTGCCAGGTTCTTATGGCCTGGATTGGCCACTGTTGGAAACAGGATGCTGGGCTTGATGGACCCTCGGTCTGACCCAGTATGGCATGTTCTTATGTTCTTATGGCCAATCCAAGTCACAAGTACCTGGCAAGATCCCAAAAGTAAATAAATTCTATGCTACTATTGTGCAGTGATAATTAGTGGCTATTTCTTAAGCCTGTTTGGTTAATAATAGTTTAATGACTTCTCTTCCAGGAACTCATGCATAACTTTTTTTTTTAAACCTAGTTACGCTAACTGCCTTAACTACATTCTCTGGTAATGAATTCCAGAGCTTAATTGTGCATTAAGTGAGAGAATTTTTTCAGATTTGTTTTGAATGTTCTACTTACTAACTTCATGGAGTGTCCTCTAGTCTTTCAGTTGTTTGAAAGAGTAAATAACCAATTTACATGTACCTGTTCTGTTCCACTCTTGATTTTATAGACCTCTATCATATCCCCCTCCTCCCTCCCCAGCCATTTCTTCTCCAAGCTGAACAGCCCCGGCCTCTTTATTCTTTCCTTATAGGGAAGCAGTTTGATCCCCTTTATCACTTTGGTCGCCCTTCTCTGTACCTTTTCCAATGCAACTATATCTTTTTTTGAGATGCAATGATCAGATATGTACACGATACTGTAGGTGCTGCCTCGCCATAGAGCAATTCAGAGGCATTATGACATTCGCTGTTTTTCCTCAAGCCTAACATTGCTTTTTTTTTTACCACGGCTGCACACTGAACTGAGGGTTTCAAAGTATTATCCTCCAAATCGCCCTTTTCCTGGGTGGTAACTCCTGATATGGAACCTAACATCATGTAACTACAGTGTGGGATACTTTTCCCCAAGTGCATTACTTTACACTTGTCCACATTAAATTTCACCTGTCATTTAAATGGCCAGTCTTCCAGTCTCGCAAGGTCCTCCTGCAAGTTTTCACAATCCACTTGTGATTTAACAACTTAGAATAATTTAATATTGTCTGCAAATTTGATCATTTCACTCATTCCCCTTCCCAGATCATTTATAAATACAATAAAAAGCACCAGTTCCAATACAGATCCCTGAGGCACTCCACTGTTTACCCTTCTCCAATGAGAAAACTAACCGTTTAGTCCTACACTATTTTCTCTCTCTTAACCAGTTTGCAGTCCACAACAGGACATTGCCTCCTATCCCATGACTTTTTAATCTTCTCATCTTTGATCTTTTCTCATTTACTAGGGGCCTCTTGAACTTGAGTTTGTTTTCCCTTGCTTTAAAAAAATATATTTACTTTTTTTCTTAAGAGTTTGTGTTAATTAAAATAACATTTTAGTGGCACGCCGGGCATATGCTGTAACTTTAAATCCCCCTTGATGTAAATGCATTTTAATAGCTGTAGCAGTTGCAGATTTTTTTATTTTAATTTTTTTATATTTTTATATATTTTTTCTGCTCTGTTTGGTGTAACATGGCTAGTAGTAATGGAAAGAACTAACTGGACCCAAGAAAGTCCCCTCCCCAAAACCCAGGCAGAGGTGGAGGAAGGTCTCCATGATACCAATATCAACATATCTCACATGCCTTCCCATCGTGGTGCTCCAAGGCAAGACAAGTCAAATAATATATCATCAAATACATTATAAAATAGTGACTAATAAAACCTAAAACACCATTCAGTATCGTAGAAAAACTACACTTTCTTAGTGACAATTATTTCTTGGATATAAAAATTAGATAATACTTTGTTAAAAACTTTTGCAAAAAATCACCCTTAAAGGCTTGGCAGAAAAGCCAGGTTTTTTTGTTCATTTATGAACATTTTGATGTTCTGCCTTTTCCCAGAGTTGGTGTCAAGGGGAATTACAATAAATTTAAATGCATTGGTAGAGCTTACAATCTAATCAGAATTTGCAATTAACATAGTATTAGGATCCGGCCTAGGAAACCCAATTTCTGAATAGGTTTTTTTTTTTTCTTAAGTGTTTAAAAAAGGTCAAATCAGCGGTGAAACCTTTCGATAGGCAGAATTTCCCTTAACGTGGGAGATAAACCAGGAGAAGACTTCACGAGGGAGTCTGGAAGGCTTGGCCACTTTTACCGAGGGGAGTAAAGGAAAAGAGTTCAGGGCAGACTGGAGTGGGTGAGGTGGAAGAATGCAGAGACGGGGCCAGGCCCTGACCATTCAGGGCTCTAAAAACCAAGCTACGGTTCTGAACAAATCAGCACTTGCCATTGAATCAATCAGTAACCAGTGCATTTGAACAGAAACCCCATCCCAAAGAGCCACCGCTCGTTCTAAACACACCCTCCTCTAACTTACAGCTGCTGGCTTAACAAAAGCACTCTTGAAAAGGATCTGGTGCCATTAATAACTTCTTTTGCTCGGAAGAGGGGGTCTGTTTGGATGAGGGACAATCCCCCGAACCCACCCTGTCCTGTCCTAATGTATTTCTGAAATGATCCAAACTTCAGGGTATGCCTAAACCTAGTTTCCCGCCAGGTAATCTTAAGGACCCGGGGAGAAGCAGGATAGTAAAAAGCAAGAGAATTCTGAAAATCTAAATTTATTTTTATGTGGGTGAAAGAAGAGATCACTGGCATGAAAAATACAAAATGCTTTTCAGTTCTTTTGGTTTTTTTTTATTTCACAGTTTTCTGTTTGCATTGCTATGCCTGCGAGCCCAGCTCTGGCTTCATGCCAGTTACTTTATTTCCTTCCAATCACGTGATTTCACGGCAAGCCGCCTGCATTCGTGGGCTGACAGGCTTGGCAGGGAGACGAGCCCTTTGTGGCCATTGTCCCAGCTCGTCCTAACAAGTGATCTAAACATCCCAAATTATCAACCCCCCCACCGTGACACACACACAATATTTTCCAAATGGGGAGGTCGTGTTTAAACTGTGCTACAAATGTAGCAGACATAACTTTATCATTTCCGCTCAGAACTAATCCAGTCTACTTTCCTGGACACGCGTTCCGTTCCGTGGTCCTGTGCACGTGTGGATCCAGAAAACAAAAAAAACCCAAAACCACCCAAATCAGAATCATCCTTGTCTGCCATGTGACATAACCTCCAAATTTCATGTCACTAGCACACCAAGCAGAAAAGTTATTAGAGTAAGAGAAACACAGCATACAAACATGGTGATCTTAGAAACCTTGTCATTTGGCATTCGTCCGCTCTCCCGCGTTTTTACTGAATCGGCCCGATTGTGACCTCTCCCGTTCCCCAGCACGACCTCGGTAATGTCTGCTCCTAGCAAGTCTGGTCGCTCCAGCTCGACCCAGTCACTAACCCCCAACGTAAAAAAAAAAAACAGTTCTGTGCCCATCCCCTATTGACAGAATCCAATTCAAATCAGCCTCCCCAGCCCCCAGGCTGGCGAGGCTGACCTCTTCCCCCATCCCTTACCCTATGGCAGGTGGGATCCCCAGTGGCTCCAGCCTCTCTGCTCCGGCAGTTCAGAATGCCTGCTGGGTCAGCCCAGGCCGGCGCTGTTCTGTTGCATGGCAGCTGTACAAGGTAATGGCGCTGGCCTCGGGCTGACCCAGCAGGCATTCTGAACTGCCGGAGCAGAGAGGTTGGAGCCACTGGGGATTGCTCCTGCACCTGAACCACCCAGGCTAGCCAGAGGGGGTGAGGGATGGGATGAAACTTTGGGGAGCTCCTGCTGTCCAGCAGGGCTCGTTGGAGGTGGATTGGATCAGCAGTGGGTAAGGCCTGGAACCCAGGAGCCTCTCTCTTTTTGGATGGAGTTGGTTAGCGGCTGGCGAGGTATGGGGGTGCACTAATGCATGCCCTCACGTCCCACCAGCTCTTTGCCTCTGAAGCTGCTGCCTGCGGAGTTGGGTCTTTCTGTGAATGGCAAGGTGTGCATGAATGCTGGCATGCGCACCCCTCCGGCCAGCAACAGACAAGACAACCTTTTGTGGCAAGTGTGTTTTGTTTTTTTTACATACTAGGTGCTGCACCCCTGCTCGCTTCATCGACCCTGCCAGTTTGTGGGTGCAAGTGGTATCGGGGTGGGGGTGGAGGAACAGGTAGGTGTGAACACTGTTGCCCCCTTCACTCTCCACATTGTCCTGCTTGCCCTCATCTCGCCCCATTTGTATTAGGAGGATGGTGGTGTAGGTGAAGTGAATTTAGGAGTGGTGTAGGTTGGGGGGTGCACATTCCACCTCACACTCTTCATGTTACTCCTTCCTTCCCCCATGTGTATGTTTGGGTGGGAGTGGTGGTGGGGGAGGGGTAGAGGGTGTGAGTGTAGATGGGTGGGTGGGTATGCTGGGGCTGGGAGATAGTGTGTGTGTGTGGCACGCTCTCCCTCCCCCCCCCCCCCCCCCCCCCCACACACACACACTTCCTCCCCTCCGCCGTTATGTGGGTGGGATGAGTTTGTGTTCGGGGTGTGAGTGTATGAAGGGGAGGTAAAGGGGGCAATTAGAAGACTGTCCATGCGCACAACTTCACTGTCACTCTCCCCATCTCCCTGTCCATGATTTCCCTCTTTCCCCTTGCCAACTCCCTCCCTTCTCACTCCTGTAACTTACCCCCTCTCCTATCTTCTCTTCAGCTATTGTCTATACTCCTCCTTCTTCCCTCCCCTCTTTCCACTTGCCTAGTTTTCTTACTGCTGGTGGAGCCTGAGAAACCTCATCAGCCTTTCTACATCTGTCACGCCTCTTCCTCTGGGGTTTGGGAAACCCCAGAAACTTTTCTGTTGCTGCCTGCTGCTGCTACAGTGCAGATATTTGCCTGAGTTGCCTGCATCAACTTTAGCAGCGCGCTGGCCTGTCCCTCTGCTCCAGATGAGTATTGCTAGGTGTGAATGCAGATGCACTGTGATGATCACTTTGGTTTCAGGTTGTGGGAGTGGGATGTGATGGCACATGGGATTTGTGTGTGGGATGTATGTATTTGGGGAGGGGTTTATGTGAGGGCATTAGAGTGTATGTATAATGCCTGTTGGTGTGTGATTGTGTTAGCGAGGGTGAAGGTGTGGAGTGGATGTTATTGTGGGGCTCGAGTGGATGATGTGAGTGTTACAGGTGGGTTTATGACTGGGTGGTAAGATGAGAGTGCATGTATGGATGGTATGTCATGGGAGGAGGTGAGCGTGTGTGAGGGATGACTGTTGCATGGTTTTCAGTGGTGTGAGGGTCGTGTGTGAGAATATTTTTGTGGTGTGGAGCTGAGAGGGGGGGCTAAGAGTTGGAGCTGGGTCTGCAGGAATATGCAGGTGGAGGTGTGGGGGAGTGTATGGGTGATATGCAGTGATTGCAAGTGGTCTGGAGGGTTTGAGTAGGAAGTGTGAAGTGGAAAGTTGGTGTGTGCGGGGCAAGTGTTGACAGTTTTTAGGGATGTGTGAGCATGTTTTTGTGGTGTGAGGGGCCTGAGTTGCTGGGATGGGGAAATAGATCTGCGGAGGAGGGGCAGAGTGTTGCAGCTTGGTGTGCAGTGGGGTACATGGTTGTGTGGTGCTGTGAAGGGGTGAGTAGGTGTGCAGGAGAGTTGAGTGTCACAACTGGGTGGATATGCAGATGATGTGGGGGGTTGGTGGTGTGACGAGGTGAGTGGGTACACAGTGTGCATGGGTTGAGGATGTGTGCAATGCTATGTTTTTGTGAGAGTCTCCCCTGAAAAAAGAATTCTGCCCCCCCCCCCCCCCCCCGGGATCAGAAGCAGAGATGGGTTGGAGTCAGCTAGCCCCAAAGGTTATAAATTAGATGTGTGCCCCACTCCCAAAAAATGGGTTACAAATGGAAAACTGAATTTTTATTTATTTAAATATCCAGGCAGTTGCATTGGGGTAACAAGATAAAAGGATTGAAAACCAAGGAAATGGTCGGTTTCATGGTTCAATAGTGCAGGAAGGACCTGTCTGGGTTTTGTCTTAGAAGGGCCATTTTGACTAAGAAGGAATATTGGGGGAGTAGTAACTACTCTTTAGTGTTTCAAGAGTATGAGGTGGTTTTTTTTAAAGAATTTTTGAAGCGTGGTGTGCAGAAAAGGTGCTGGTGGTGGGATAGTGGCGATCTTGGGTGCGTAAGAAGAGGGCTTGGAGAAGGGCTTAGCTCTGAACTCCCTGAAAGTGCAGATGGCAGGTATTGCCTTTTAATAGGGGCTTACCTTATGGGCCAACTGTTGGAAACTCTCCCAGACGTGCCTCGGTTCCTGGGGGGGGGGGGGGGGCCGGGGGTCAAGCATATTCGGCTGCCCAGGAGGAAAGTTGTTCATTTCTTCCTGGGATTTCAATTTTTTTGGTTGAAATCTTTTGAGCCACTCAGGAAGATGTCATTTAAGGATCTTAGTGTTAAATGGCTACCAGAAACATTGCTTTATTTGGTCTGGTGGATTTCACAACTACAGGTTTTATCTGTAGGGAGTCTTTCTTGAGGTTCTCTAAAGAGGCAGTAGCTATTCCAACAGTGCCTTAACGTGGTTTTGCTATTCCATCTTAAACAAATGATGTTTGTTCTCCTCTTTGAAAAGGGAATTGTGCGCAGAAGGCTAGCAGTGTTAGTGTTAAGGTGCACTGCCAACATCACCCATCCCTCTGTGGCCGAAGAGAGAGAGACGGTAGGGGGGAGGGGGAATCTTTGCCCAGGGTGCCAATTGCCCTAGATACGGCCTTGCCACCTGGATGTAGGCAGAGTTCTTAAATATCTGATGACTAATGACTTTAGGAAGTCAAATAATGCTTCGCTTTTCAGTGGTTCTGGGAAGGGTGAAGCGGCTTCAAAGGCTTCTATAGCATGATGGATTAAATAGGTGATAGGCTCAACTTGTTATAGCCAAGGGTTTGTGGGCGTGCTACCGGAGCTCAGGTTTTGTAGTGCGCACTGCTCCATCTAATTTCTGCAATGCAGCTCCTTGCATTCCTTTGTTACCTCATCAGCTGGATGACTGAGAGAATCTTGAAGAAACTAAGTCATGGGACAAGAGGCAATGTTCTCTTGTGGATTGAGAACTGGTTAAAAGAGAAAGCAGAAAGTAGGGCAAATTGGTTAATTTTCTCAATGGAGAAGGTAAATACTATAGTGGAGTCACCAGGGATCTGTTCTAGGACTGCTGCTTTTTAACACGTTTATAAATAACCTAGAGATGGGAACGAGTGAGGTGATCAAATTTGCTGATACAAAATTATTCAAAATTGTGAGAAATTGCAAGAGGACCTTGCAAGACTGGGAGACTGGACATAGTGCAAAGTGATGCATATAGGGAAGAGCAACCCAAATTTATAGCTACACCATGCAAGGTTCCACACAGGGTGTCACTACCCAGGAAAAGGATCTAGGTGTCATTGAGGATAGCTTTGTTGAAATTCTCTGCTCAGTTTGTGGCAGCAGCCAATAAAGCAGACAGAATGCTAGGAATTAGGAAAGGAATGGAGAATAAAACAGACTATCATAATGCCTCTGTACTGTTCCGAGGTACAACCACGCCTTCAGTATTGTGTGCAGCTCTGTTCACTGCATCTCCAAAAATATAGCAGAATTAGAGAAGGGCGACCAAACTAATAAAGGGGATGGAATGATTCCCTTATGAGAAAAGGCTAAAGAGGTTAGGGCTCTTCAGTTTGGAGAAGAGACGGCTGAGGGGAGATGTGATAGAGGTCTATAAAAATAATAGAGAGGAATAGGGGACATGAAGTTACTAGGTGATAACATTTAAGACAAATGGGAAAGAATATTTTTTCACTCTATGCATCATTAAATTCTGGAAGTTGTTGCAGTGGGATGTGGTGAAAGCTGTTGGTGTAGCTGGGTTTGAAAAAGGTTTGGACAAGTTCCTGGACGAAAAGACCATAAACCATTAAGGTGAACGTGGGGAAATATATTGCTTATCCCTGAGACAAACAGAATGGAATCTATTTACCTGAGTCCCTACAGTACCTGAATGTAATTTGCTTTGAAGATGATGTGCTAAAAAGCGGAATATACATTTAAAAAAAAAAAAGAACCTTTTGCCTGGATTGGCCATTGTTAGAAACAGGATACTGAGCTTACTGGACCTTTGATCTGAACTAGTATGGCAAATCTTATGTAGATGTCAAGCCAGGGAAAAGGCAGCCTCTCGCTGAGGTGCCTTGAGAGCAGAGCTGGCAGTATCTCTCTCATATGAGGGATATCTTGGGTTCATCCCATTCATCTTTACTGGTCTGGCTGGATGAAAAGGAAGGAGAAATTTGGTCTTACCTGCTAACTTCTTTTGAGTCCAGCCAGACCAAATCAGCACCCTTCCAGATTACTAGAACTCTCAGGTCCTTTGGATCCAGGAATTCAAAGTAGCTGTTGCGACCTGTAATTCAGAGCCTGTATTTTAAGGGGCTGCATTTAGCCTACCTCTACATGTTGATTCCACATGTTGGTCTTATTTGGTTAAGGACAACTGAATCTTTGTTCTCCCTTAGAAGCCCCTGGTTAGAGGGCATACAGGCAGTAGTATAAATTTTTTTCACATTGATAAGCAGGCTGAATTAGCCATGCTGTCTGGGATGTCCTCTGGGCGGCTTGGGGGCGGAGCTTCTCTCAAGATATATAGAGCTTTGCTCTGTGTGGCTGGGCGGTGGGTCCCACTTGGTTGCCTGGTCTCCTCAGTTCTGTTTTTTCCCATGCAGCTCACAGAGGCATGGATCAACGTCTATTTATATCTCCTCTTATCCTTTTCTATTTCACTTTGGTGAACTCCAAACAGCACCTTTCAGTCCTCCTATGGCTCTGAAGGCCCCGGACTTCAAATACTGCCAGTGTGGCAAAATTGTCTGTCACCGACGGACATAATTATTGTTACCTGTGCCTGGGGCCTGACCACGACCAGACATCCTGTTGTGATTGTGATAGAATATTGCCAAGAGCTGAAGACAACGGGCTGAGAAGATAGCCAGGCTGAGGGAGCAAGAAAGAGAGCCTTGTCTGTCTCCTACGCCCCAACCCGGAACATCATTCCACACATTCCTCTCCCAGCCCTAAAAACCAGTGGCCTACTCAGCTTAAGCGAGCGTCATTGATGTCCGCTACAGATCAACAGAGCCAAGTGGGAAAGCTCCCACAGAGCTCAAGACCACAAAAGCCGCCTCACAACCCCATAAGAGGCTGAAAGTGTAATTGAAACTGTCGCCTAAGAGCACCAGGAGTCGGGGAAACACAGTGCCCGCCGATGTACAATGCAACCCTTCAAAGTTGGAGGTGGTGTATTAGATGCCTACAATGCGAGATGATGCAGTGTGACACAGTCAACGCATAAGACAAAGTCGACTCATGTATCAGTCGTCGACACATTCAATGCTTAAACAGCACATGTTGAAGCATAAGGGGAAAGGAATTAATAAGGGAGTCAATTAGGAGCAATGGCATCAGGATCCACAAATCGTGTTAATGCCAGAGTTGCTGTTGGCTTCAGATATGTCGGATGTGGCAAACATAACATCTTCCCTCATGCATCAATGGTTATTCTTCATTCAGTAAAGTCCTTGCAGGGTCTCTGATGTTTCCAAGCAGAAGATAAAACTGCTTCAGTTTCAAGCCCCTATACTTTCTCATATTGAAGAAGAGTAGGGGTCTCTGTCCCATATTGGACCTTCAGGCTCTTAAATTGATGCGGAAGGAAAATTTCAAGATCTCTCTCAAAACCATTCTTCAATTTCTACAACCAAACGATTGGATGTGTTCTTTGTATCTCAAAGATGCTTATTCCCACATTCCAATGCACCCTTCTTCATGGCGTTACCTGTGATTTCAAGTTAATATCCAGCACTACCAATGCAAGGTCCTGCTTTTTGGACTATCAGCCCCCAAAGTGTTCACAAAATGCCTAGCCGTAGCTGTGGCCCACTTGAGGAAGGGGATAAAGATCTTCCCCTATCTAGAAGATTGGCTTCTCATTTTATCGAAGTCCAGAATTCTACACTCGCATTTATGACAAATGATAAGCTGCCTAGAAAATCTTGGTTTCATAATAAAGTACAAAAAGTCCAGCTTTCAACCATCCCAGGTTCTTCAGTTCACAGGAGCAATGATAAAATACGATTATCTGGAAAGCTTTCCTGCCATCCAAGAGGATCAAAACATTTTGCAAGTAGGCTCTTCTCTTGCAAACCCAGACGCATCCATCAGCACATCAAATACTGACCATCCTATGCCACATGGCGGCGGCCATTTGTCGTTCCACATACTCACCTTCACATGTGGCGACTGCAGTGGGGCCTCAAGGCCCAATGGTCACAATATACCCAACCAATGTCAGTGCAAGTAACATGACTCAGTCCATGAAAAGGGACATCAACTAATCCTAACCACAGATGCATCTACCAGAGGGTGGGGAGCTCATCTGCTACCCCAGCTTTAGAGGATTATCTAGTGTCTCTTGTACCGCTATTTGTTTGTCTACAGAACCAGAAACAAGTCTTGGACTGGATGAGCAAATTCTGAAGTGTAGCTATCTCTTACCACACTGAGAACCCAATGATCTCCACGCCACGACCGTAGACCTGCGCGACCGGCGCCGGAGCCGGAGCCCCACCGGGGGAAGGTCAGGTCAGTACTCGGCCTCCCCACCCGGGGGACCCCGACGCAAGCCGCGCACACCGAGGCCCAACCCGCTTAAAGAAAAGCGGCGAAAAGAAAGAAAAAAAACCGCGAATCGCGCCAAGGCCCGCCCACAACAAGAAGCCAGCCAACCAGCTACAGCCCGGCTGGGCTTTAAAGCAAAGCTGCAGGCGCCATTTCGCCCCTTCTCCACGCCACGACCGTAGACCTGCGCGACCGGCGCCGGAGCCCCACCGGGGGAAGGTCAGGTCAGTACTCGGCCTCCCCACCCGGGGGACCCCGACGCAAGCCGCGCACAACGAGGCCCAACCCGCTTAAAGAAAAGCGGCGAAAAGAAAGAAAAAAAACCGCGAATCGCGCCAAGGCCCGCCCACAACAAGAAGCCAGCCAACCAGCTACAGCCCGGCTGGGCTTTAATTCCACACCCTGTTAGGGAGGTGGACCGGAGACAAGCCTCTCGCGAGGCCTCCAAGGCAACACAAATTTAAAGAAAAAAAATAAAAAAACCCAGTGGCGCCAAAGCGGACGGAAGCAGGAAACAGGAACGGGTAAGCCCTCCCCGGAAGCCCTGACGCCTTCCCAGAGCCCTTTAAAGGGCTGAAACCGCTCGAGGCGTCGCGCGCCTAAGGAGCGCAACAAAGGGGCCTGCCCCTTTGTGTGCCCCTTCGTGTGAACCGGAGCACAAACTGAAACCACCTACACCCCAGCCGGGGTGTGTCTGCCACACACCCCGGCTTTTAACCGACGCACGTTACATCAACAGCAACTAAGCTTACTTCCAGCGATCCCATTTTCCAGGGCTCACACCCATACCTGCCTCCTCAACACTTACCCAGACCCGCAAGCTTGCAAATAACATCACCAGCAATCATCCAGCCTCACAAACAATCAATTAACATCGACAGCATTCATCCAGCCTCACCAGCATTCATCCAGCCTCACCAGCATTCATCCAGCCTCACCAGCAATTCATCCAGCCTCACCAGCATTCATCCAGCCTCACCAGCAATTCATCCAGCATCACCAGCATTCATCCAGCCTCACCAGCAATTCATCCAGCATCACCAGCAATTCATCCAGCATCACCAGCATTCATCCAGCCTCACCAGCAATTCATCCAGCCTCACCAGCAATTCATCCAGCATCACCAGCATTCATCCAGCCTCACCAGCAATCATCCAGCCTCACCAGCATTCATCCAGCCTCACCAGCATTCATCCAGCCTCACCAGCAATTCATCCAGCATCACCAGCATTCATCCAGCCTCACCAGCAATTCATCCAGCATCACCAGCATTCATCCAGCATTACCAGCAATCATCCAGCCTCACCAGCAATTCATCCAGCATCACCAGCTATCAATTAACATCACCAGCAATCATCCAGCCTCACCAGCAATTCACCCAGCATCACCAGCTATCAATTAACATCACCAGCAATCATCCAGCCTCACAAACAATCAATTAACATCGACAGCATTCATCTAGCCTCACCAGCAATCATCCAACCTAGACACCATTCACCCAGCGTCTCCAATACCTATTGCACCATTTTCAACTTTACACCACTGTTCCCAACCAATTGAGCCACAACAATGCACCTCTGCACCATACCTAAAATCTGGCACAAAATCAGAAAGCACACAAAACCAGCAATTCATCACATCACACGACAACAAAGACTATTACCTATAATGATCTCACCGATAACACAATTCCTAGGACTCTCTTTATTTACCTTAACACTATTCAACGCTCAGTCGCTCTCCAAAAAAATGGACATCCTCAGTGACTACCTCATAGAAGCCAACCCAGATATCTGTGCAATTACAGAGACATGGCTAAAACACACAGATACTGTACTCATAAATCAACTGCCCATACAATCTTACGACTTATTCTCCGTCCCAAGACCCAAAAAAAGAGGTGGAGGTCTCTTTCTTGCAACAAAAAAAGGTCTCAATATTACCTTACAACTTACCAATTCCTCCAACAAACTAGAATTCTCCCTCTTTAAATCTATACAAATCCAAATAGCTTTAGTCTACGCACCACCAGGAACCTTAGAATTGGATCCCTCTCTACTGATAGAACTTATAGCCAAACACATAAACGCCGACAAACCTGCTATAATCCTCGGAGACTTTAATTTACATGTAGATGCTTCTCCACAATCCATCAACTGCCAAACAGTTCTTTCCTCTCTCAAACATTTGGGCTTTACTCAAATTATCAACAGTTCTACCCACAAGGCAGGCCATACTCTGGACCTCATCTTTATTAACGAACCCTTTAACATTCATACTAACCCAACTTGCTCACCAGTACCATGGTCAGACCACAAAGTTATCCACACCACCCTCAAGATCAACAACCCACCACCTCAAACCACTAACAAAACCACCATCCACTTCAGAAAACCATGCTCGCCAGACATACTCAGTGAAAAGATGTCGGATGCATTAAAGCAACTTGATCTCACAGACGCAACAACTGCAACTACCTCTTGGATCAATATTAACAATAAAATTGCAGATCAAATCTGCCCAACTACAACCAAAACCATACAACCCACACTAGACAATAGGAAACCTTGGTTTACACCCGAACTTAAATCCCTTAAACAATCTCTTAGAAAAAAAGAACAAAGCTGGAGAAAAACCCAACCACTTCAACACATGCCATCTACAAATCCATCCTCAACAACTATAGGAATACAATCCTTAGAACAAAGAAAGAATTCTACGGAAAAAAAATACACCACTTCATATTCGATTCAAAAGCTCTTTTCTCCTACGTCTCCTCTTTAACCAAACCATCTCCTCCTACTATCCCAGACCACCAAGCTCTCAACAAAGCAAACGAACTAGCCAGCTACTTCAAAACAAAAATCACCAACCTTACTCAATCAATCACATCCAACAGCCTTACCCTAACACACCATCTCACATCCTTGCCGCAACAAACCACAAACCTGGATTCATTCGAGCTCACTTCTTCACTGGAGATTGAAAACACACTCAAAAAATTCAAACCTTCCTCCCACCCATCTGACCCAATACCAACAAATCTCCTCATCGCCATACCAAACACCATCTCAAAACCAATTGCAGAAATTATCAACACATCCCTTTCTCAAGGTTTAGTTCCTAACCAGTTAAAATTGGCAATACTAAAACCATTACTAAAGAAACCAAACGCTTGCCCATCAGACCCAGCTAATTTTAGACCCATCGCAAACTTACCACTTATCGCCAAACTGATGGAAAAAATTGTCAACAAGCAACTGTCAGATTATCTGGAAGATCATAACATTCTATCCCCAGCCCAATATGGATTCCGAAAACGCCTAAACACCGAATCGCTCTTACTATCTCTCACTGACACAATCCTCGTTAATCTGGAGAATAAACAATCTTACCTGCTCATTCTTTTGGATCTTTCCGCTGCATTTGATACGGTAAAACACTCTACTCTAATAGACCAACTAGCCAACATAGGGATCAAAGGCACAGCCCTTAGATGGTTCCATTCCTTCTTAAGCAACAGATACTACAAAGTAAGGATAAACAACAAAGAATCGCACCCAATCCTGACAGAGCAAGGAGTCCCACAAGGATCATCACTTTCACCCACCCTCTTCAATATCTACCTCCTCCCTCTCTGCCATCTACTCTCAAACCTTAAGCTTACCCATTACCTCTATGCAGACGACATACAAATCCTCCTTCCGATCACAGAATCCCTTCAAAAAACCATCACGTACTGGAACGAATGCCTACAGCCCATCAAAAACCTACTCTCAAGCCTTAACTTAGTATTAAATGCTAATAAAACCGAAATGCTCATTGTCTCCCAGGATCCACGCACAATCTCTTCCAGCCTTTCTCTACCTAACACAAACAACTCGTTCTCATCTGACGTCAGAGACCTTGGAGCATGGCTAGATAATCATCTAAACCTAAAAAAGTTCGTAAACAATACTACAAAGGACTGCTTTTACAAACTGCAAGTCCTTAAAAAACTTAAACCCCTCCTTCACTTCTCCGACTTCAGGCTAGTACTGCAATCCATCATTCTTTCCAAGCTCGACTACTGCAACTCCCTGCTACTAGGTATTCCCGCCAACACTATCAAGCCATTACAGATGGTTCAGAATTCAGCGGCTAGAATTCTAACTAGCACTAACAAAAAAGACCATATCACCCCAATCCTTCGGAGCTTACATTGGCTCCCCATTAAACAAAGGATACTCTATAAGGTATTCACTATCATCCACAAAGCGACAAACAATCTAGCCCCCATCACATTAAGCTCTCAACTCCAACCGCACACTTCCTCCAGACCAATCAGAAGCGCATACAGAGGAACACTGCATGCTCCGCAAATAAAATCATCATTGAGCAAACGTGCGCTATCTTCAGCAGGCCCACACCAGTGGAACACGCTTCCCCCAGATCTTAGACTAGAACCCAGTTATCAAGAATTCAAAAAAAGACTGAAAACTTTTCTCTTCCAACAAGCTTTCCCAGACGCTTAATCTTACTATGACTGACAGACTTCCATCCCTTAACTATGGACACTGTATAAAGTACTACTTTTAAGAATCTGCAACTGGACAATTATCTGTGAGCTCAAAAATTCACTTTAAAAAAAAAAAAATTCACTTTATTTCATATATATATTAGGCATTGCCTATATTTATATTTATTGCTACGTTAAATAGTTATACTTCTTATATAAAATATTATATTTCTTTATTTATTACCAGTTAAAATATTATCACTTTATTTAGCACTATGTTAAATTGTCAACCAGTTATACTGTTCCATATGTTATACGGTTCCATGTAAAGCTCCGCTATCTGTTGAGCAGTTCTTCGTTTTATGTAAACCGGAGTGATTTGTAGTCCCTACTAGAACTTCGGTATATAAAAATTAAAAATAAATAAAATAAATAAATAAACCTTGGCCCACTCCATGTTTAACCGCACCAGGTGACCCTCTATAAAAAGAATGATGGAGTGGACCAGCCGAGCCTCATTGTAAGGACTTGTAGCGGGAGAGGACGGCTCGGGGCCCGACAGCGCAGGAGCAAGTGAGCGGGTCTAGTGCAGACAGGACGCACAACAGCTGTGGTTCAGTTCAAAACAGCAGTGATATGACTGCATGGGGTTACAACCCTAACTCTCCAAATCAATCTGTTGACATGCAATATTCACCTTCTCTTGCCAACTCCGAGGAAAGAAATTGGCCATGTTTTATATAAATAAGGAAGGTCGGTCCGGTTCCAAGATACTGTGGGAAGAGGCAGAGCAGAGCCATAGCCAGGCAATGTGGCGCCTATAGCCAAATGAAAAACTGCACCTTCACCCATTACTCAACACATAATACCATGAGTTGGGAAACTTTGTTAAATGTTTTACATTAATGCCCATGGCCAGTGCAAGGGTATTAGGTTTTCCTAGGGGGTCTTACACCCAATTAAAAATTATGCATTTATAACAGATTTTACATGAAAAAGGACATTCAAAGCATAGTCTTCTGAGGTAAAAATATCACTTACAGTATGGTTATATTTACATGCACTGTGGTGCCAACCAGAAAACCCTGAACTCATGGTATTAGGCCTACTGTAATGCATCTTGGACATGACCCTCAGAGAGCCACAAAAAAAATACAGAATTACAATGCAATAAACTTTCTGTATCAAAACACTAACTGCCAGCACTCAAAATAGCAACAACTATACTTATGAAAGTTAACACTGCAAATATAACACCAGGCCGAAAACAACAATACACCCCTATTAGGAAAACAGAACAAGCCAAGCTGCTGTAGATCTCTACAAACAAACTACACACTATTGGCATACCTGACTCAGTCACAAATGCAAAACAAATATTGACCCTCAAATACAGACTAAAGAGACCATAAAATAGAACTGGAAACCACAACAAGCCAAACTCTATATGAACTGCAACAATGAAAAAACAGAAGCATTACCATTTCTCATAAAACAAAATGGTAAAACCATGCCAATAAAAAGAATAATTCAAAACTAATGAATAGAATAGCATTCAGTAATTAACAACTCACATAAAATTTTTCTAAACATCAATAAAATATTTCAAATACATCAAATAACATCCAATAAGTAGAACTAATAAGGATTTTAAAAAATCGCCAATTATCCATATCTAGGAACTTTTAGTTTCCAAAATACCTCTCTGCCTGCTAATCCATGACAATTTTAGGATGTTGGGTCAATCTCCCATACACATGCATTCTCTTTCTCTCTCCCAAATGAATACACACATGCTTGCTTTCTCTCACTTTTATTCTCCCATACACATGTTCTCTTTCTCACTCTTCCACATACATGCTCCCACACAGTCTTGCTTTCCAGTTGCTTCTCCTACCCCAGAAACCCCACTCCCTAGCAATCTTGCTCAACAGGCCCTCCCCTCCCACACCTCACCCACAATCCCCTCATTCACTGCAGGAGCATGACTTCCTGAATGCTGCTCATTCCCGTGGAGAGCTACCGTGACCTCCTCATTCTCTCCCTGCTCCTGAAGAATGAAAGGATCGCAGCCTTGCAGCGCAGGCTGCTACCTCCACCTGACGACGTCAATCAGGCACTGACAGATGGGAGGCCACGATCCTTCCATTCTTCAAGAGCAAGGAGAATGTATGAGGGGATCGTGTGGTAGCACCCCCACGGGCGTGAGCAGCATTCAGGAAATTATGCATTGTCCTACTGCCACTAGTGAGGCTATAGCCTCACTAGTGGCAGTAGGACAATGCATAATTTTTCTGTTCTGTTTTTGGCTGCACCCCCATTCCAATGCCTATGAGAATCATCAGCTTGGCCTGTGGGCTACGCTGCTTTTCCATTTAGGCCCCTCATGGCGGCGGCGCTATGGCGCCTTTTGGTAGCAGCACTATGGCTGTGGCCATATTGGCCATAGGCACGCTATGGCTCTGGGGCAGAGAATAATGCCATTCAATTACAAGTGACTTACCTTCCCAGGATGATAAACACGGAAGAGGACAGACTCAGCCGGAATTTCTATCCAAACGAGTGGGCTTTGCATCAAAGTATAGTGAACAGCCTCTTCAGGAGAGATCCCATGTCTAGATTTCTTCGCCACAGAGAGCAACACAAAACTGCCAAGATTTTGCTCTCTGTACCTGAGCCAAGACAAGTCTCTCAGAATACGTTCCTGATCCCGTAGATAGATCTTTTATGCATACCGTCGGATACCATTAATAAGTCGGCCAATCCAAAAGTGCATCACGAAGGTATCTGATCTCATCTTCATTGCCCCAGCTTGGCCCAGGCAACCATGGTAGTCCTATCTAGTTCAATTTTTGATTCAACCTACAATCTTGCTGGGGAACACGGCAGACCTGCTAACTCAGGAAGGAGGCACACTCCTACCCCTCAAGTATTCTCTCTTCATCTCACGGCTTGGAGATTGAAAGGGAGGTGTTAAGTCACCTTCTTCTGTCATCGGAAATTCAGGACATTCTGGTATCTACCAGGAAGCCATCTATAAGAGAAAATTATGCCTTTAAATGGCAGATACCTGTGCCAGTGTTGTTCATCAGATATAGACCCATTCTGTTGTTCCCCGGAACAGCTGTTGCGGTATCTGCATATGTTATTTGCCGCTGGGCTAGCAGCGTCATCCATCAGAGTGTACCTCAGCACAATAGCAGCATTTCATCTCTCCAAGGATGGACTATCAATCTCAACCCATCCTCTGGTATCATGTTTCATAAAGGGAGTTCTAAGACTTCATCCATCAATCTCAAAGCTGGGATATCAACTTGGTGTTGGAAGCACTCATGCTTCCACCCTTTGAAGCCTTGGAGACCATCTTCATGAAAATTTTGATATAGAATGTCTTATTCCTGGTAGCAATAACTTCATCAAGACATGTCAGCGAAGTATTGGTTCATTATCCCCCATATTTACAGTTCTATCACAACAAGGTCACCTTACGAACCTGTCCATCTTTCTCACCAAACGTAGTCTCAGTTTTTCATCTGAATCAAATGATTACCTTCCCTACATTTTTTCCCAAAACCTCACAGCAACAACAGGCAAAGATTACTACACACCCTAGATTGTAAGAGAGCACTAGCATATTACAAGAAGAGAACTAATGCCATTAGTTGGAAATCCCAGCTTTTTGTGTCCTTCAACTCAAATGCACTGGGTTACCAGTTACAAAAAGGACATTAGCTAACTGGTTTAACTCAATAGGTTGTTGTAAATGTAAACCGGAATGAAGGCAATTTCTGCTATACCTTGGTATATAAACAAATGCTAAATAAATAAATATATTCATTTTTGTTACTCGACTCAACTTTCGAGACTTTCAGCCAAATTAAGGCACATCAGCTTCGAGATGCGGCAGCTTCTATAGCATATCTTTGTAACATTCCAGTGTTAGACATTTGTAAGGCTGCTGCTTGGTCATCGCTCTATACCTTCACAACTATAACAGTCTACAACAAGTAGCTTCAGACACCACAGTGGGGACAGCAGTATTGCACCATGCCACTAGGACTTTAAGTTGTCCACCAAAATGGCGGGTTGTGCATATAGAACTTTCATACAACCTACATCAAAAGACTGTATCATTCCTCCAGGTGCTCTGTCAGTAGTGTGCACAATTAACCCTAAGCTGGGAAAGGAAAGGAAATTAGCAGGTAAACCTAAATTTATCCTTTTCCTTCAGTTAGTGCAGAGGGCTATATTTGATCCTGGAAAAAAGTGAGTGCATTCTTTGCAGATTAATTATTTCTTGGACCAACATCAGCAACCAAATTCAGCAACAGAATTTTTTTTTTTTAAACTAAAATGGATCTTATGTATTTGTTTATCTCTGACAGAGTCTCCGCAAGTGAATGTGTACCCTCGCCACCCAGTTGAAAATGGGAAACAGAACATAGTGATATGCTATGCCAAAGGTTTTTACCCACCTAACCTTAAGATGATGCTGAAGTGCAATGGCGAACCAGTGCAAGATGTTGGGGAGAACGACCTTGGCTTTCACACAGATTGGACCTACCAGAAGATGATTTTTACCCACTTCACCCCAGGGGATGACAGCTGCTCATGTGATGTGCAGCATGGAGACCAACCGGTTATATCTTATATGCTGGGTGAGTACATAATTCTCTCTGTTGCATTGTGTGACTGGTTGAAGCCCCTAAGTAGCTTTGTTTGTGCTTTGCCACATGGCAGTGAAATGCAGAATTCTTGCTGCCTCCTTTCCCAGTAGCTGATGCTACCTGGTAATAACCCTTTTGAAAAATGAGGTTGAGGACAAGGAGGATCAAGAGGACTATGTTAATCTCTGCTTTGCCAGGAATTTGTGGGGGAAGGAAAGGGATTAAGTGATTTTGTTCCCCTTTTAAAACAAAAGAATTCTGCCAGGAAAGTGAATTCTTAAATTGTGTTTTTGTTAAATGTTTTGTTCGCATAATATTCTGCAAAGCTATTTTCAAATAAGCTGAGTTCTCTGTGTAGATTAGAATTTAACATGCTTTCTCTTCCCCACTCTCACTCATTATCCTTGTTTATGGAGTGAGATATTTTTAAACACTGTTCCTTTGTCATAAGATCATATTGCTTTTCATGCATTTCTCTACTGTCAGTATAGTCTTGCAGAATATTACAGTAACATTGTTCTTACTATCTTACTTTCAGATCCTCTGATGTAATAGCAAGCAAGATCAAGGTAAGGCTCCAACGCTGATGGACCAGACCTGTATTATGCAAATTGTGAAAACAAAACAATTTGTATTCTGCAGCTGTTCTTTAAAAAAAAAAAAAATTGTCAACAGTTGAACAAAACCATTAAGAGATCCTCTTTTGTGATCTCTATTTCATTCCTTGTGGAGTTTATAAAGTTTCAGACTGCTCCACTTAGCTGCTTCCGCTCAAGTCACTGAATCAGAAAACTCCGTATATGCCTCATTGATATATATTTTGGAAGTCGAAGAGATCTAGAAAAAAAACAAGCATGGCTGTAATATGGAGGACACAGAAGCATAACTAGCAAATTTGTTACCTTGAACAGAGATGCTATAGAACATCGCCTCTCCTTGGGGTGGCGTTGGTGCAACTACTCAAGTCACAGCACCTGCGTTCTGTCAAGGGAACGGGTGGTGTGGGTCTTCATATGCAGCTCTACCATTCTGTCTGCTCATCTCTGCTCCTCTTCAGTCCTGGGTATGATGTTGCTTGCGCATCTCTCTTCGCTCCCTTGCCCCCAGCACCACCACTAGTATGGTGGCATTACTGGAACCATCTGGATATAGGAGAGCAGACAAAAAATAGTGTAGGAGCCTGGCACTTAGGGTCATAGCTAGAATTGTACTTAGCAGGCTCTTCCCTTCCCGCTCCATCCCCTGTAATTTACCCTCTGCTCATATTTCATAGGACTTATCTGCCATCATTCTAAGTAATCTGCCTAATTTAATTCCTGTTGTATTGCCTTAGGCCCCACTTGATCTGGGTTCTTTCTCATGTCGTAACTGAAGATCCTTTGTGCTTGTCCAATCCTTCCTTCAATTTTTAATGATTTTTGCCCCCACCATCTCCACTGGGAGAGTAGTCCATGACGAGTGGGTTTTGGGTTTTGTTTTTTGTTTGTTTTTGTTTTTTTTAATGTTACCCTGTGTACCTGCTTTGAACATTATATGACCAGTTGTCCTAGAATTTCCTTTCTACTAAAAGGTTTCCTTGTGCATTAAACCTTTTTGAATGTCTTTCATATCCTCGTCTCTCTACTTGTTTGGGTCCTGAAGTCTACTTTCATAAGACTCTTTGTACAGACCCTGCACCATTTCTCTGCACAGCTTTCACTGTTTAACCTTTTGGAGGTCTAACCCCCAGAACTGGAGAGAGGTGAGATCTCCCCTGCCTCTCTTACAGAGGCATTAGCATTACCTTTTATTGTTGGCTATGCCTCTCCTTGTGCACTCTAGCCTCCCTATGGCTCTGGCCATCACCTTATGCCTGTCCCTACCCAGAGAGCTTAACCTTTAAGGAAGACAGTGACATGGGGCCGAGATCCAGACGAGCAGAGTAAATTCTATTTCTGATGCTTTGACTTGGAGCGCAAGTCATTTATAACTGGGTATCAGTTCTAATTCCCAGCTTTGCTGCTGCCACTCACTGTAAGTTTTGGCAAAGTCTTTTTATGAATGGCTGTTTGGGGTACTCAGTTGTATTATAAGCTCTTGGGACCAGAGAATTGGTGAGTTTGAGGTACAGCAGCCCTGGTTTAGGGTATCCTATAAATATTAAAGGTTTGAACACATGGGAGGAGGTTAAGTGACTCTGCAGGGAAAGGGCAGGTTTTACATACTGATGCTTGATAGCAAAGCTCTATAAAAAAAAAAATATATTTTTTTTTTAAATGTTTATTGGTTTAGTTATTGAGTTATTTACAGTTTCCTGAAAGACATCTGACATTATTGTATGAGCTGGAATTACCCTTGCAACAGTTGGAAGTGCAGATAAGTTATCCTAAGGCATTTCTGGGTCGTTTATTTCATGGGAGGGTAGTAGTGGCTCAGGATTGAATTAAAAGGCTGAAACCTATTTATTATTTGTTTGTTTTTCAGATGTGAATTGTTGTTGGCAACCCAATGCCATGGGAGAGAAATGAGTCATGCGTTATCTTGAGACTCTGCTTTTCAAGGAATCAATCTGCTAAATCTTTATCTGCATTTTCTTATAGTGTGCTCGCTCCACCTGGCTAATTTTAGTTTATAGATGTCATAGCATCAAATGAATTGAATATACAACCACACAGTCATTTTAATAGTACCTAGCCCTTTCCCCTTCCTTACCATAATACTTTTAGCTTCTCTGTTTAGGAATGTAACATATTAAGGATTTACATGCCTAAGAGCACCAAATAATTAGCAGTGAATTCTTCTCCAAAGTGATTCTAATAATGGTCAATTTTCCCAAATAGTACAGTTTCTCACAGCACTGTTGCACTAAGGCTAGAGGTGGCAGGGTTGTTCTCTTCCACCAGAATGCCAATTCCTAACGTGCTGCCGTAATTTGTAATATAGAAACTTGAACCTTTAGCAGGAGCAGCAGAAACTGGAAGGCTGAGAAGAAATGTCTTAGAATCTCTGTCAACTGCTGCACCAATAATCCCCCAAACCAGCTCTGTAATTAGGTCCCAAAATTTACAAACTAAGGAGCATTCCCACCAAATATGAAATAGGGTCCCTATTCCCTGCAATCATGCCAACAGTTTTCTGACACGTTAGGGTATACCTTATGAAGATGTTTAGAGGAAAGATACCATTTACTACTGCTGTTGAGACCATTCTCCACTAAAGGAGATGAAACAGCAATACTTTCCCACAGTAATAATACAAAGATCCCAAGCAGATTCCTTGAAGCCCCACCGGAATCCTTCCCCCAAGCTTTTAGATGATTGGCCTTATCTGAAAGTTCTCCAATAAGCAGCGCAAATCTTAGAAATCATCCCCTCAATATTATCTGCTTTATCACAAACTCTCAAATAAGGTCCTATCCAAGATGAGATGAGGCCTAACCTCGATGGAATCCGGAAAATGTTTTGCTTGGAGATAAATATCTCTTGACAAGATGGTACGTCTCTTGAATAGCATCAAAAGTATGCCATCTGGCCGGCCCGAGCCTGCAGATTACCGACCATTCAAAATCATCCCTGGGCTATTAAAACACAACGGTGACCTATAAACGCATTCCCTAATTCTAACTAAGCTTGTCTTATGTGAGACCCACAAATTGATGGTAAATATATATACAAGGATATAAATGCGGGCAACAAAAACATTTTGGGAAGCCATGTAACGATTGCTGTATCTTTTACTCAGTTCTGCTTTATATAAGTTCAGTTCATGCCTGTGATGTATGCAGATAGATTTGGTTTATTTTATGAATTGTGTGTGGGGGATTTTTTTGTTTGCATATAGTACTTTTTAAATAAATAGGTCCCAGGAGGAGAATCTACTCAGGCCAGCGACGTGCTGTTAAATCTCTTCTACCTTCTCTCACCAATTCCTCTTATTGGAGCTAAATCTAGTCTTGGAAATGGAGCAGTAGCAGCAGCACAAGAGGGGTTTTTGTTGCCTGATAGAAATGCCTCCCTTCCCTCGGTCTGCCTGGAATTCATCTGTACTTTGGCCAGGATCCCTTACTGCAGTGGTTCTCAACCCAGTCCTGGAGATAACGCCTATTAAGTCTGGTTTTCAGCATCTTCATAATGAAGATGTATGAGGCAGGTTTCCATCTACCGAGTCTTCAGTAGTTGCAAATTTATCTCAAATGCTGATGTTTGGATATCCTGAAAATCAAAACGTAGTTGTGCTCTCATGCTTGTGTCGAACTACTGCATGGTGGTGACTAGAACTTGGGGGGGGGGGGGGGAGGGGAGGTGCTTGTGGTAAGACATTTGCACTCAGGATTTCTTGCTGCTGGGGATGATGTAGTGAAAAAAATGAGGAGGGACATTCTCCATCCTGCCTTCTCACAGGTAGCCAAGGAACACGATTTAACAGCCAGAACATGCAAATTGGGTGGTAGGTGTTAGCCAGGTGACTGGTAGGTTCATAGGGAATAGATTTTTGGATTTTAATTATTTGCCTTTTTTGAATCCAAACGGAAAGTGAGTTATAAATTTGGGTACATTTAGTAGGGCTTGAATGTCTATTGCCTAAGGAACCTGCTGCCATACCAAGGGCCCTGTAGCCCCTCACATCTACCGACAGGAAAGTACTGACAAAACTGCATTCATTTTCTACCTCTCTACAACCCCCAGCCCTTGTAATAAACCGTGCAACCACATGGTGTCGCCCTTTTCAGTGTCTTCCCCTTGCTTCCGTTTCACCAGAGCATTCATCTGTATACAGAAAGGGGACGGGCAGAGGGATGCATGCAGGTCAGAGGTGGTGATGCTGCTGCTGCTGCTGCTCCTTTTTGGAAAAATAGCATCTTTTTTAAATGCTGAGCAGTTCCAAATTTAAAAAAAACAAAGCACTACTTTTTAATGAGTTGATTCTTGGCTTCTGGAGCTGTTTGCCTCTTTTACTATTTAACAGAGATGATAGGGGGGGAAACGTGCTTGCTTTCATGGTTTTTAACTTAAATTATCTATTTTCAATGGTTTGATTTAAAGTTGTCAAATATTGGTAGTTTTTCTTAAATAGCTATAATCTTTCCCTGGCTTTTGAGGATATTTTCCTAACTGTCAGATGTTGGTTCATTTTCTGTCCCATTCTAATAATTTAGAATTACATTTACATGAATAATATTTTTAAATTTAATTCTGTATATTCTAAAACTGATTTGGTGTATAAAAACTGAATATAACAAATTAAATGAATAAAGAGGGGCCAAATAAATATAATAAGGAAATGTATTTGCTTTTATTTCAATGGCAAGAGAAAAATATGACCTGCCTGCTTATCGCCTCATTTTATGTTTTGGTAATTTAATTATTACCTGACCACAAGGTTATTAGATGTTTTTATATTGAGCCTTCATTGCATTGGTTTTAAACCTGTCTTAATCCCACAATTAGGCTTTTAGGGCAATCGCAACAACTACATATAAAATGAACATAAGATGGGGGTCTCAGTATATGTGCGTATTTCAGCCAGTTATATGAAAACCAAACTGGCTGTGGGGTTAATATGATAAAAGTGGCAGTGAAGACAGAATTTGAACTGTCAGAGGAGCGCTGGTCATGAGCTGGATGCCATGCTCTCTGTTTTCTAAACTTGTGAGGTCAATATTCAAAAAAACCTAAAACCACTAATTTATCTGGCTAAAGTTAGCCAGATAAATTATCCTGGCTATTCAGTAGGCTAAACTTCCTGCTAAATATCCCCAGATAGTTATCCAGTTACCTTTTTTTTAAGCAGATAACTTTTATACCTAACTGGCTGTCTTTTTTGAATATTGCAAGTTAGGTTTAGTTGTCCAGCTAAAAGTAGCCAGGTAACTTGAGATTTAAATCTGTTATATTCAAAAGAATATAGCCTGTTAAATGACAATGGTATTTATATAGGAGGCATACAGGCTTAGCAGCCTGATTCCCAAACCCCACCTATCTCCAACATTAGCCGTGCTAGGCCAAGCCTCCCCCCTCCTTCCACGTACACTTTAAAACTAAAACTGCAACCAGTCTGCTTGCTGCCCCCAACACCCCCCTGCTCAGTTCATCAAAATCAAAAAACCACTGCCCTCCCCCATCCACCCAGTACCTTTCCAAACTCCTTTCTGGTGCTGAGATCATGGTATGCTCATGCAGACCCAGTGGTATAATAAGAATATAGGAAGCTGCCCTACTGAATCAGACTGAGGATCCACCAAGCCCAGTATCCTGTTTCCAACAGTGGTCAATCCAGGTTACAAGTACCTGGCAAGTACCCAAACTTTAAATAGATCATACGCTAGTAACAGCAGAAGCTATTCCCTAGGTCAACTTGATTAAGAGTAGTTTATGGACTTCTCCAAACCTTTTTTAAACCCAGCTACCTAACTTCCTTAACCACATCCTCTGGCAATGAATTCCAGACCTTAACTGTGCATAGCGTGAAGAATAATGTTCTCCAATTTGTTTCAAATGTGCTACTTGTTAACTTCATGGAATGCCTTCTATTATATGAAAAAGTAAACAACATATTCTCAATACCCATTCTAGTCATTTCATGATTTTTATAGACTTCTATCATATCCCCCTCTCAGCCATCTCTTCTCTAAGCTGAACAGCTCTAACCTGTTTAGTCTTTCCTCATAGGGGAGCCATTCCATCCCCTTTATCATTTTGGTCACCCTTGTATTTTCTCCAGTGCAGCTATATTCTTTTTTTTTTTTAGATGCAGCAACCAGAATTACACACAGTATGTTATGGTTTTGAGGTGTTGAAGTGGATTCTGGGGTACTGCGGTGATAGCCACTCCCACGGGGAGGAGCCCCATGAGGAACCACAGTACTAGGCTAGACTCTCTACATGCAGACACAGAGAACTTGTATTTATTATTCAGCTTGGTGGTACTGCCCAGGGAGCAGCATCAGTGAGGTAACCCAGTAGAAGTAGTCCAGGGGTCCTCAGCAGAGGAGACCAGTCCCATGTTCGAGTAGATGGTAGGCAGCACAGGGTAGTAGAGGGAGTCCTGGATGCAGACTCCCAGCCTGAAGCTGAAGGTAATATAGACTGACAAGGTTAATTACTCACTGACAGGCCGATACAGTAAAGTGCGGCCGCGGTTACCCTGCTTCTAACCCGCTTTCTACTCACAATTTGGCCGCGTTAGCCCAACCCGCGATTCACTATCCCTTTTAACCCATCCTTACCGCTTCTTTAAATCAGCGGGTACCCCTTTCCACCCGCGGCATGTATATGAGATGTAAACGATCGGATTAGCTATTCCCCCCCATTCAGTAACGCGCGCCCCGACTATCGCCTTTTTAACCTGCAGTTTAGCCGCGCGTTTAACCTACTAATTTACCGCCTACCCTTACCCCTGCGTTAGAGGCAGGGGTAAGGGTAGACGGCAAACTTTCCCCCAAAAGAAAACCTAAAATCCCCTCCTCCCGAAGCGACTCGACATGTAAAATATGTGAATAAGTGTAACCAACTTACTTTTTGTTTCTTTTTCAGCCTTCTCTGCCGTCCTCTGGAGGGGTTAGCCGGCGGCAAAAGCGGCTTCCAGCGGCCCCCACCGGCGAAGACGGACAAACACACGCCCGTAGTGCACGGGCGCTCAAGCCAGCGAAAGCACATGGACGGGTGTGCGTGATGTACACCGTGACATCACACACGCCCGTTCATGTGCTTTCGCTGGCTTGAGCGCACACCGTGACGTCATGCACTTCACTGGCTAGAGCGCCCAAATTGACGGGCGCTCAAGCCAACGAAAGCACATGAACGCGCGTGTGTGACTTCACGCACGCCCGTCCATGTGCTTTCGCTGGCTTGAGCGCCCGTGCACTACGGGCGTGCCTTCGTCCGTCTTCGCCGGCGGGGGCCTCTGGAAGCCGCTTTCGCCGCCGGCTGCCCCCTCCGGAGGATGGCAGAGAAAGCTGAAAGGGCTGAAAAAGAAACAAAAAGTAAGTTGGTTACACTTATTCACATATTTTACATGTCGAGTCGCTTCGGGAGGAGGGGTTTTTAGGTTTTACATATTTTACATGTCGAGTCGCTTCGGGAGGAGGGGATTTTAGGTTTTTAGGTTTTCTTTGGTTATAGTTGGGATCCACTTCCTGGTACCTGTCATTTCAAATGACATTTGAAATGACAGGTACCAGCGCACCCAGGATACTGTATAGGCGCTGTATAAAGTGCCTATACAGTAAAATGGATTGCGCTTCATGGACGCATGTTGGACGCGGCTTGAATTTGCATGCGATTTTAATACAGTATCGAGCGGTAGGTGAGCCAGACTGTGCGTGCAGCAAACGCGGGTGCGCCCGGCACTAACGCAGCTCTTCCTACCGCTACTTACTGTATCGGCCTGTGAAGTAGGTAGCTGTATTGATGAAGATCCTGGCAGGCAGAAGTAGTAGAATTGTAGGCACCAAGATAGGGAGAGCAGGCCCTCGAGGAGCGAGTACCCGATATCCCAGATAGGTACCTGAAAGAGAGCATAAGGGCCCCCGAGGAGTGGGTACCCAGGTTAATGATGAATGACCCCGAAGGGCAGAGAGATCTTCGAGCAGCAGCAACAAAGAAGCAGCAGAGCAGCTTAGACCGGAGGCAGTCCAATCCTTGCTAACTCACCTGAAAGAGTGAGCTGAGCGTTTAAATATCTCCAGGAAGAGGGAGGAGACCTCCTGGGAGTGGGGCGGCATTCCCGCACTGACCCCTTTAAGAAAGGGGCTGGCTTCGCCGTGTGCGTCTAGAGGACGTTGGAGGGCGGGGCTTCCCCTGTGACGGCGTCCCAGCCACAGGGGTAGGTCTCTCGGCATCACGGTAGGCCTTGGAGCCTGAGGAGATGCCCACAAACCCAGTCTCGGGGATCTGGAGCACGGCGGACCATGGCCGGACGGGGTAAGCTCGGTCAGCCTCGGCTGACCGGCATAACACAGTATTCAAGGTGCAGTCTCGCCATGGAGCGATACAGAGGCATTATGACATCCACTGGTTTACTTGCTATTCCCTTCTTAATAATTCCTAACATTGTTTGCTTTTTTTGACCGCTGCAGCACACTAAGCAGACTATTTCAATGTATTATCCACTATGACGCCTAGATCTTTTTTTCCTGGGTGGTAGCTCCTACTATGGACCCTAACATCGTGTAAGTACAGCATGGGTTATTTTTCCCTATATGCATCACCTTGCACTTGTCCATGTTAAATTTCATCTGCCATTTGGATGCCCAATCTTCCAGTCTCTCAAGGTCTTCCTGCAATTTATCAAAATCTGCATGTGCTCTAACAACTCTGAATAATTTTTGCCTCATCTGCAAATTTGATCACCTCACGCGTTGTACTTCTTTCCAGATAATTTATAAATATAGTAAAAAGCATCAGTTCAAGTTCAGATCCCAGAGGCACTCCACTATCTTTTTCCACTAAGAAAACAGACCATGTAATCCTACTCTGTTTGCTGTCTTTAAACCAGTTTGCAATCCACGAAGGGACAGTACCTTCTATCCCATGACTTTTTAGTTTTCTTAGAAGCCTCTCATGAGGGACTTTGTCAAACGCCTTCTGAAAATCCAAAGACACTACATCTACTGGTTCACCTTTATCCATGTTTATTAACCCCTTCAAAAAAAATGTAGCAGATGTGTGAGGCAAAACTTCACTTAGATAAATCCATGCTGGCTGTGCTCCATTAAATCATGTCTATCTATATGTTCTGTGATTTTGTTCTTTAGTTTCCACGAGTTTTCACAGAACTGAACTTAGGCTTATTAATCTATGGTAATATTTTATGAAAAAGTGGAAGGGAGTGGGCTGTGGAGTGCCTCAGGGATCTGTATTGGGACCCTTTTCAATATATTTATAAATGATCTGGAAAGAAATACGACAAGTGAGGTAATCAAATTTGCAGATGATATAAAATTATTCAGAGTAGTTAAATTACAAGCCGATTATGATAAACTGCAGGAAGACCTTGTGAGACTGGAAAATTGGGCATCCAAATGGCAGATGAAATTTAATGTGGATAAGTGCAAGGTGATGCATATAGGGAAAAATAACCCATGCTATAATTACACAATGGTAGGTTCCATATTAGGTGATACAACCCAAGAAAGAGATCTAGGCGTCATAGTGGATAACACATTGAAATCGTCGGTTCAGTGTGCTGCGGCAGTTAAAAAAGCAAACAGAATTTTGGGAATTATTAGATAGGGAATGGTGAATAAAACGGAAAATGTCATAATGCCTCTGTATCGCTCCATGGTGAGACCCCACCTTGAAAACTGTGTACAATTCTGGTCGCCGCATCTCAAAAAAGATAGATATAATTGCGATGGAGAAGGTACAGAGAAGGGCTACCAAAATGATAAGGGGAATGGAACAACTCCCCTATGAGGAAAGACTAAAGAGGTTAGGACTTTTCAAACTTGGAGAAGAGACGGCTGAGGGGGGATATGATAGAGGTGTTTAAAATCATGAGAGGTCTAGAATAGGTAAATGTGAATCGGTTATTTACTCTTTCGGATAATAGAAAGACTAGGGGGCAACCCATGAAGTTAACATATGGCACATTTAAAACTAATTGGAGAAAGTTCTTTTTTACTCAACGTACAATTAAACTCTAGAATTTGTTGCCAGAGGATGTGGTTAGTGCAGTTAGTATAGCTGTGTTTAAAAAAGGATTGGATAAGTTCTTGGAGTAGAAGTCCATTACCTGCTATTAATTAAGTTGACTTAGAAAATAGCCACTGCTATTACTAGCAACAGTAACATGGAATAGACTTAGTTTTTGGGTATTTGCCAGGTTCTTATGGCCTGGATTGGCCACTGTTGGAAACAGGATGATGGACCCTTGGTCTGACCCAGTATGGCATGTTCTTATGTTCACAAACAACACAAGCAACGAGTGTTGCTGGTAAAGCAGAATGGGAAGCTGCTGGTCTTGTGGTACAAACGATCATACTGCAAGCCCAGAGCTAGAAGGGGATTTGGACAGGTACTGGGTTCATTGCACAGGTGTAATAGAGGTGCAGGAATAGCCTAATGCTTATTGCAGGGCTTCCTAAACTTTTGGCCAATATGACCTCATTTTTAATGCTGAAATCCACATGACTTCAGAGGCTGTTCAAAACTAGGGGCCGATGCAATATGGTGCGCTGAGCCGAGCGCACTCTTAACATGCAGTTGGATGTGGGTAGAATAGGTGCTAATCAATCCCCTAATGCAATAAGGGTATTAGCACCTATTCAACGTGCGTCTAACACGGAGTGAATGCAGGAGCAGGCGTTAATAGATGTGCGCATCAAAAAAATAAAAAAATAAAAGAAATAAAATAAAAAATTGACGATCGGGCCCATCACAAAAACCAATGCCAAGTTTAATAGCGTCGGTTTTCGTTACCGGCGGACAGCCACGAAAACCGACGCCGATAAACCCAGCATTGGTTTTCGTGACTAGAAGAAAGGCATCCGTTTTTGCTGGCCATTCCTGACAGTACATGTGCTGCAAAAGCTCAAAAAAGAAAAGCTCCTTAGTGGCGGACAGCCACGAAAACCGACGCCGGGTTTATTGGCATCCTTAGCGCATCCTTGCTAACGTGAACCCAAACCCTCCCTTCCCCTATCTAACCCATCCCCCAGCCCTAACTAAATCCCCCCACACACACACACACACCTTTGCTGCAAAAGTTACGCCTGCTGGCCGGCTGCCAGCACAAGTCACTGTGCCGGAGCACTCGACCCCACCCCTGGACCGCTGCCATGCCCTGAACCACCACCACACCCCCGGCCATCCCCATCTTGCAGAGTTGCGATATTCAGATGACTGGCCATACTCAACTTTATTTATACTATTCATTGGACTCTCTTTTTGTATTTTGTTTTCATTGCTTACAGTATACGTGATATTTGTGTGATTGTGAATCTTGGGTAGTTTATGTGTGGCCTCTGCCGGGGCCTAAATGTGTTTGTTTTTCTCTAATGGAAAAAAAAGATGTACTGTTACATCTACTAGCTATAAGAGCCAGACATATATTTTTTCACTATATTTGATATCTGTTTGTTCATGCTTCTGCTCAGTGTTGTTAACTGATGTGTTTTTCCCAGACGTAACATGACATCTTTCTAAATAAGCGTATTAAAAAAAAAAAGGTGCTGTGGCTATTGGCATTATAATTTAATCATATACCATGCCCCAATTTTTTAGGTGCACACAAAATTCAAAGAAAAGGCAGTGCCAGAAACACTATATTGCAGTATCCCAGTCATCATCCCAAGCATTTAAGAAATAGCCTTCCTTGAAGTCAGTTCCTTACATTTACATCAGTTGTGTCCTGCTGTTGAATTCAAGATTTGAGCAGAAGAGAGGTGGAGAAACTTTATTCAAGGGGATATCCACAACATGTCATCAAGCAAGCTTAGATATGGGTGCGGTGGTCCCATCAAGATTTATTACAGTCTCAAGACAGATTGGTATGTATTTTGCTGTTTACCTCAAAAGCATTCCTAGTACAGTGGGCCATTGGACATTATTGGGATCTTTTAAAACTGCATCCAGTCTGTGGCACAGCAAGGGTCTCCGGCGCCCAGGGGCCAATACAGTTGTATTATCTCTCCCTGACCCCCTCTTCACCGTCGTCCTTGTAGAAATGCTTAAGGTCACAGAAACAGCAGACATTTCAAATAATCCCCTCTTCTCGCCTTCTAGGTGCCTGCAGCTGAAAAAAAAACGTACGAAAAGAGGTCCCCCAGCGCCCTCTAGTGCCCGGGAGCTTTTCACACCCTCTTCCCCCTCCCCCCACCACGCCGCTGCTTGGCATGCTTTTGGAAGCTCACACGCTGCACAGGAAGCAAATGAGGGACTGCGATACCCCATGGGCTGGTTTTGGTGGGGGGAAAAAAATCCCCTGTGCTGATATTTTCCTGCAATCTGCCCCCGATGGTGCCCCAACCGTTGCCAGAACCAACTGTTCCAGAGGCAGCCTCCGGCGGAGGTAGGGGCAGAGCGTGGGTTAGGGAAAGGGGGGGGGCACCTGGGGCTGATGGAAGCTGCCACTGGCTCCCAGGCTTTACAATGAAGAGCACTGATTTATACTGCAACACATAAAGAGTTGCCTTGGGAAATTTAAATATCAATAAAGGGAGGTGGGGGGAGTAGCGAATGTTAACTAACTGAGATGCAGCCTTGGAGAGTAGAACTAAAATCACACACACAAAAAAAAAGGCAAGAATCATTTATTGCCATTGATCCTCTCACAATCCTCATCTACTTACCACAATCATTTTAAAGCCCGTTTCATTCTTTTTTTTTTTTAGGATTTTAGGCGCTTGGTACACTGAAAGCCAAGCGATGGATGTCAGACAGCTGGGATCCTTTTCCTCGCGTCTGTAAAGACAGTATCTTTGGTACATATGCAAATTCTCCCTAACTGTATGGTGTTTACACAGAAAAGGTACAGTGCATAGACTGGACAGCTGGTATCAGACAAAAAAGGGGCTGAATTAGCCTAAGTTTGAAGCTTGTGAGCAGTACAGCAGTGCCAGTCATCAAGGCTTCAAGCCTGGCCGCTTTCACATACAATCAGAAGTCAATCATCAAACTTTTTTTTTTATTATTTTACCTAAAGTGGAGAGTATATCTCACCTTTACTTACCTCATGCTTGGTTCTGAAATGGCTGAATAGCATTTAGGCTGTAACTTTTAATGAGTCGCCTTGGGAAATTCAAATATCCATTTTTTTAAATTCAGGCTATTTACACTTCAAAGAAAAAGTTGATATCTTCCAAATAAAAATGTGTGCAGCTTACCATTCCTGGAAATCCTCTCCTGGTGTGTATTCCCCTTTCTCTAAATCAGATGATGTAGTATTAGGGACCTTCATTTTCAGTTTTTTATTTTATTTTTCCTGGGAGTTTCAGTGTTATAGCAAAAAATATCAGCGGAAAAAGGGCTTTGTTATTATAACAAACAGGAGAAAAATCAAGGGTAAAATGATTTTGCCTTTGATTTTTTTTTTGTTACAACATAAAAATTCCCATAAAAAGGGGAACCAGGATCCTTTCAACGATTCTAGCTAATAAGACTAAGACAAACCAATTGGGCTCAGAAAGGCCGCAGCTTTATTAAACAATACACGAGCTCAAACACAGCCCATAGCCCTGGTGATCTGCAGGATGTGTCCATCCCCCGGCCCTACAGCCTGCAAGGAGCAACTCCCCAGGTGACTTCACCCAATTGCTCAGCACAGTCAATCTTCCAGCTGGTTGGGGAATGCAACCCAATAAATTAACAAAGTTCGGGCAACTTACCACCTCCCACCTATTGTGTTCCGCTCCGGCACGGGCCTCGGTGCCGCTCGCTGCAGGGGGAGCCGTCCCTGCTCCCCCCTCGCGGCGTCCAGCAGCGTTTCTCCTCCGCGGGGGAAATCAAAGATGGCCGCCGCCATCCTTAGGTGCGAGGCCGCGCCTCCTTCACAGATTTAAAGGGACCTGATCCCTTTAACCAGCTTCACCTGTTCCCGATCAGCCTGAGCAGGGGAAGTATAAAGGGAGGCTTCCTCTGCTCATTCCCTGACTTGGCAACGTCCTCCAGCGCTGTCTAGTCTGCTTGCTTCGGTGAGTGCCTTGTGCTTTGGATCCTTGTTCCTGTTACGTCTTGGTGTTCCCGGTTCCTGACCGGATTGGCTTACGGTGATTCCCTGGTGTGTGACCTTGGACTGGTAAGCGACGACCCGCTGGCACTTTAAGTTTAAGTTTTAAGTTTTTTTTTTTATATACCAACATTCAAGACAGAAGTCCCATCATGCTGGTTCACAAGGAACAGGGGTGCACAATATAATAAACTTTACAATTTGAACAATAGTGCAGAAAAGCAGTTACATGTAACAGGAAAACAATAACTTGGATTAAGAAGGAAAAAGAAGATCAGATAATTATATATGTAAATGATAACCTTGGACTTCTTCTGGACGACCGTCTCCAAGCCTATATTTCTGGGGAAAGATAGACCTAAGTCCCAGCAGTCCGGGTCCCTACGGGCTCCTCCCGGGGGGACCCATAGGTTTCCAGGGTGAAGCTCCAGTCAGCCCTTGCACCGATACTTGACCTCTCAAAGGTCAACCTAAGTCCCAGCGGTCTGGGTCCCTACGGGCTCCTCCTGGGGGATCGCAGACTTCCAGTGGCGGACACAGGTCCTCTTCTCGTCTCTTCACCTGCCTCCTCAGTCGCCTCAGTCTTCAGTGCCGAGGGTCAGCTGGTCTCGTCTTCTGCTCTGCCTCGCCACCCGACGAGAGAACCTACAGATCTTCCGCAAGGTATACCATCCTCCCGTCGGCCCAAGGGTTCACAAGCCTGAGCATAACACCACCTCGCTGCGACAAACCATAACTCCCCCACAATCCATAAAATTAGAGGGTGGGATGGAGGGAGGGATGCTGCCTGCCACCTCAGCTAAATTAAGCAGGCATGACCGCCGTATAATAAGAGAGAATATTTCTATTTCGTAATCCCTTGATCCCCTGTGAGCCCGAACCAATCAACAGCCACCTCACCAGGGTTTGGTTTGAACCTTGCAGGAGATCAATAGACAGTACTACCCCTCACCCCCTTTCCAGAACAACTACTGCTCCAAAACCCACCTCCCTCCCCCTCCCCCTCCCCCCCCACGCACACTCGACTTCAAGCCCCTTGCCACACAGTCAAGGCAGCAACATATGGAAAGTCCTGGCACCCATGTTAAATGGGACTTCATTCTGTCAGACCCATCCAGGAAAAAAATACAATTAAAACTGAAAAGGATGGTCCCCTACATATGAATATACCTGTGATTCTATCCATCGGAGGTTCTTCTGGATGTACTGTAAAACCTATGTTGTCCAAATGGCTAGATTTCATCCTTTTCTTCCCTGCCGTCACAGAGTGACTGCTCGGCCATAAACTTATCTTTTACCCATTAAATAATTTCTATATGTAACACATTTACTTCTGATTCTGGTTTATCTTTGGAGTAAGTTGGAGGAGTAGGAGTATTCAGGTTACATGAGAAGTGTATTTTCAACTGAAAGAAATCTCTGCTTATGGGTTGGGCTATTAACAATGGAACAGCCAAGAAAATCCTTACAGGACATAGACCTTGCCTGGAACATGACCCTGGAAAAGCTCAGTATCTATCTTTCCCCAGAAATATGAGGGAGTCCTTTGGGCATGCAGAGCAGAGTGATGGGCAGCAGATGGCACTGTTACGCAGGCAATGGTGCTGCTGCTGACTATTAGCGTGCAGGAAGAGACCCCATTTAGCATCTTCAAATTCTGCATAGTTTATAAAGGAAGATCCATTCAAATGACTCTCCAACAAAATCCAGAAGACAGAGACTTCAAATGCCAGAGACTTCAGAAAAACGCAGCATGCAGAGAGCGACCAGAAGGCTCATCTGCACGCTTCTCCCAGCAGAGGATTCCAGAGCAGTGGCACCCGGGACGGATATTTCCTTTGGCAATCGCCTCCATATATAATTTTAAAATTTCCTAAACATTGGATAAAATATTTCAAAACAGCAGACACAAACAACCCGCAATAATTAAAACTAATAAGGATTTTAAAAAATCTCCCGCTCTCCATATCTGTCATCCTGAGATTGTCATAGACTAGAGGCATACATGCACACGCACAATATACTCCTTCTCTATCGCACACACACACACACACACACACACACACATGCTTGGTGAGAGACAGAGGGAGAATGTGTATGTGAGATACATACATACACACACACACACACACACTTCCTCTGTGCTTCTCGCTCACACAGACACGCTTCCTCTATCTTTCTCACACACTAAAACACTCACACATGCAGACAAAAACTGAACTGGAAACCACAAACCAGGTTCCTATGCAGTGCAACAATGGAAAAGCAGAACATCACTATTCCACAAAATAATAAATCAAGAAATATAAATCAATCATTATAGTAAAACCATACTAAAAAATATACATAGCCGCCAAGCCCCGACTCCCAACTGCTGTATTGATGGAGATCCTGGCAGGCAGAAGCGAAGCAGTTGCAGGCACCAGTGTAGGGAGCACAGGCCCTCGAGGAGCGAGTACCCGGTTTCCCAGAGAGGTACCTCAAAGAGAGAAGATGGGCCCCTGAGGAGCGGTAACCCAGGTTAGCGATGAATTACCCCAAAGGGCAGAGAGAGAGCTTCCAGCGGCTGCTGGGAAGCGGCAGAGCATCTTAGACCGGAGCGAATCCAATCCTTGCTAATTCAGTTTGTTAGCAAACGAAGGGCAGGATGTGCTGATGTCACTCGGAGGGGGCGCTGTGAATAAAGACATGTCTCGACTTCTCCCTCCAAACAAATCACAATGCTAAAAAGCACACGCAATACTAGACCAAGAAGGGACCATCCGGACAGAAAAATTAAAGTATCCTACAGCACGGGAGCAAGAGACCTGGGAATATGTGGGGGCGAGTGCCCTTCCCCCCCCCCCCCCCCCAGCACCCCAGTTTCCACTTTCCTCCAGCCTGGATCAGAGCCCAGAGCTATCCTTCAGCCAAGCCTGAGCTGCACTCCTCTCCTCCTATGCATCTGAATTATTTCTAGTGGGATCCCCCTTCTTTTTCCTCTCACCCCCCAGGCTGCTACTTACCAAAACAAACTCAGTATTGATTTATGTCGCATAAACCAATGTTTCTGTGCGTAAAATATTTCTATGCAGAAAACTTTTGTTATACGGTTTAGATGCATAAAGCATGTTTTTATGCTTGCTTAGCATTTTATTATACGCATTTTCAGGTTTGTGTGAACATAAGAACATGCCAGCCAGCCATTGGCCGGCGTGCATAACTTCTTCAACAAAGGTAAGGGGGGGGTTCTAGGTAGGGCTGGGGGGCGGGTAAGGGAGGGGAAGGTGCGGTGGTTTGGGAGGGAACGGAGGTTGGATGCGCGGCTCGGCGCATGCAAGTTGCACAATCGTGCACCCCCTTGCGCGCATCGACCCTGGATTTTATAACATGCGCACGACTGCGCTCGCATGTTATAAAATCGGGCATAGATTTGTTCGCGCCGGGTTGTGCGAACAAATCTGCCCCTGTGAGTAGAGAGAGTATACTGTCTGAAGGTAAAAGCAGTCTCCTGTTGTGTATATGATTAAAGCTCTGAATAAAGATTATGTTTTAAGAAAAGCTGGAGTCAGGCTGGTTTTGTCTCCAGGCCTGTGGGAATCTCCACTCGTTTGCACTCACACCCCCAAGGACATGAGGACCATGTGAGGCTGTGGAAGGCCTTCCTGCAGTGTTGTCTCTCCTCCTCTCTCTGCCGCAGTTAAGTGGAGCTGCGGAAGCAGCCTTCCAAGTAATTTTTTTTTTTTTTCAACCTATCCACAGGTACATGATTGCTGCTCCTCACTTCAGTTTGCAGAAATTTTGGTTATGCTTCTGCTCTTCCTTCCAGAGCAGATGCTTCTCCTACTTGGATACCTCGTCTCTTGATGGACACTTCTCCGACTGAAGGACCTCATTCAATCCATAACTTACCACTCCGCCACCAGTCTCCTCTCCTTCCATAAGTATTTACGTCCCAACATTCCTATCTGCTGTTCTTGCTGGTTCCACAGTGGGTACTTAATGGTCAATCTCTAGGCTTCTGTTTTGCTTTTCTCATGTTTGTGTTTACTTTCCTTCTTTTTGAAGAGGGTGCATTTTCATCATCAACGCTTATCGCTGCAGTCTGCAGAAATGGCAATTCTGTTCCTGCTCGCTCATCACCACTGTTTTGCTGAAATGGTGGATCATCTACTACTCTTCCTTCGGACGGGGGATGCTTTATCCGCTTTACCGGGCTGTGGTGTGGGTCTTCTAAATGTTCCTCCAGGTTACAGACCTGTTGATGGATTTTATAGACTTTTGCTACATATGCAAGCTTACATTTTATGAAATTACTTTGAAGTCAATCTTAAATTTTACTTGCACAATTGCTTTTGTACTTAAGTAAACAGTCTGAAAATGTTACTTGTTTCTTGTTTGTTTTTTTTTCTGGTTGCAAGTGAGTCATGGGCTTTTCCTTTCCTTCTTTTGGCCTGGGATTTAAAGGACATTCTGGAAACCTCAGACACAAAGATGGCCAGCCTGTGAAAAGAGTCACGGGCCCATCCTCAGACCAGAGGTTTCCAGGCCTGTCATTCACAGGTGCCACAGGCACTGTCTCCCTGGGCCAGAGTATAGAAATCTCTCACCCAAGCATGACAGGCCTTTGATAAAATGGAGTCACACCAATGAAAAATCAGACCAGTCTGTCTTTAAAAACGTCACTTTAATAACTCGGCAGCCAGAATTCTGACAAATTCCAGAAGAAGAGACCACATCTCACCAATTCTATCTAATCTTCACTGGCTGCCAATACACTACAGAATCCTACACAAGTCCATCACCATCATCCACAAATCCATCCACTCACAGGCCCCTCTCAACCTCCAAATCCCCCTCAGAATGCACTCATCATCCAGACCTATCAGAGACGCCTACAAAGGCTCCCTGACCGTTCCCCCAACTAAATCTACACTCCATAAGGCACTCAGAGACTGGGCCTTTTCTACAGCGGGCCCCTCTCTTTGGAATACCTTACCACCGGACCTTAGACTTGAACCCTGCTTACCAACATTCAAAAAAAAACTTAAGACTTGGCTATTCAGGCAAGCCTTTCCGGAGTCAAATATCCATTGAGAGACATCACTGCACAATGTAAATAAGTTACCTCTGTAAATTTTTACGCTACTATCCTTATCTCCTTCCTCTCCCAGTTCTACAACCTTGTTTTATTGTAACTTTTGCTTCCGTCGCACTTGTTAAAAGAACAGTTTTTGCACCCCCTGTTATATGTAAACCGGCATGATATGATCTTATCATGAATGCCGGTATAGAAAAACCTTAAATAAATAAATAAATAAATAAACTCACATTTAAAAAAACCCCAATATACTAAAAAAAAATTTAAAACTTGGTATTTGGCCACAACACATATCAAAAATGCATTTAAAATTGGAAACTATTAAAAATATATTTAAAAAAATACAGGTAGATGGCCACAGTGCGTATTTCCCCTGGCATTCATCTTCCTTGGGATTTGAGCCGATCTGAGAAGAGATAAATGTTGGAGTTAGGATCCTATTTCTTCCACACAATCCTCCCCGTCCCTAACTTACCCTCCACCCAAAATGTGTTGAAACACACTTCCAAAATTGTCCAATATAATTCTGCAGCAGGGCCCGTTTCCCTTTGCCGTGCTGTCTCCATCTGTGGCTCTCGCTCCAGATCTGGATCCACATCTTGAGGAATGCCACGTTGGATGGCAATATTGTGAAGCATAGAGCACACCATGATGATATCTGCAACTTTCCCTAGCAAATATTGCAGCGCTCCTCCAGAGTGGCCAAGGACAGTGAAACCGGCTTTTCAAAACGCCATATGCACATTCTATGACTGCTCTGGTTCTCATATGCGACCAGATTTCTGGGGCATGAGCAGCCGTGCTTTGCAGCCCTAACCAGTATCTCCTGAAAAAAGTGTCTACTACTGTTTTTGCTACCCATCCCAAAAAGAAACATGTGTAGCAGAACAATATGTACCAGAAAGCGCATACTATGCCGCCTTTGGTTCACACCCCAGAGAGCTTACCTATACCCACCCCAGACAGTGATTATATACAGTGGAATAGTATGTACTTTCGACACCATGCACCAGAAAGTGTGCACTATTCTGCTTTCGGTACCCACCCCAGAAAAATTACATTTTGACATTTTAGCTTATACTTTGGTTTAACTTCTTTTTCAAACTTATTGAACTTGCGCTGTATTTCACTTCGGTGAAATTTTGAGTCAGTGCCAACTGCACAAGGAGGAAGGCGTCATGGCTGCTTCCGGAAAACTTGGAAGCAACACTAAGGATCTTCATGTGTGCATCGCACACAACCTGAACATTCAGGGAGTGGCAATGCTTCCTGTTAGAATATGCCATTTCTCTCCCGTGTGGAGAGCGACATGGGTGTAATCAATCGCACCCATTACATTCAGCATGCCAGCTATATATGAAAAAAGCACATTTTATCTCCTGCCACTCTGTGAGCTGCTGTGGGTACTTGATATATTTCCTGACCTGTTTCATCAAAGCCCTCAGTACCTGGCTGAAGTCCCTTAAAAATGACGATGGGAGCAAGCCAGCCACCACAGCCACCGTATTCTGGAATGAGCCAGTGGCAAGAAAATGTAGCAAAGTGTAGCAAGAAGCTTGACCACATCCATGATTGATTAGAGGATCAATATCATCTCTGATCTCTTCATTCAGAGAAAGAATTGCCCTGGAGCTCAGTCTATATGTCTGTCTCCAGTAACCCCAGCAGTGTTGTCCTCAGGTGAAATATTTGCTGCCTGATGGTCTTCCGCGACCGGCTAGAACGAGGACAGCCTGTTCCTCTCAAACTCTCCTTTCTTCCTCGGCGATAAAGTGTCTTCTTTCTCTCTCTTTCCTCTTTCTTCTTTGCTCTAAAGCGTCTGCCGCTCTAATTCCTTGGCTCACCAGCAAAATGTACCAAAATATCACAAAGAAAACATAATCCATGTTTGCCACAGGGAAGTATGAATTCACAGCAACACAATTGCCACCAGAATTGATAACATTACTCCTGCCCTGATCCTGACATTAAATTTCCTGTGCTAAAAAACGCACACTAAAATGCATCCCATCTAATGTGGCTCTCTGTATTGCCTTCCAATAGCTAATAGCTTTGTTTACATGTGATTTGCATGCCCCCATGCTAAGCTTACCATGTTTTTTTTGGCATGGGAGTTTTCAGTGCTAAAACCCATATTACATGCCAGAGTTGGGCTGGCTCCAAAAGAATTGCACTAAAACCAGAGTAAAAACCCACAGTAGGCTCAGCGTAGCTTATTTACATTGGTCCCGTAGATTGTGAATGCAAGTTTGTCTTTATCGGCACTGAGATTTTAGCACCAAAGCTTCCTCTATTTATGATTCCTTGGTGTGTGTGTGCGCCAATGCACCAAGGAATCATAAATCGATGAAGTTGAAAACTTTGGTGCCGTGGAAGATCTTTGCTTCTTCTTAAAGTGCTCTGAAGAGTTGCATGGATTTCGAGGGTGGGTGCAGAGACTCGTGAGCTGAAGAAAACCTGTTCTGATTATAAGAAGAAAAGGAAGGCTCTTTACTTCAATCTTTGAGGACTCCGACCTTTTTCTTTTGGAATGCAGTGGTCTACCCAATGAAGAGTCTCTTTTTTCCTCTGGAGGAGAGGTCTTATAAATGAGCTTGGACTGATGGTATCTCAAGGCTCTTGGGAACATTCTGCTACAGGCTTTGCAATCATCTGTGTCATGGGAAGATCCCAGACAGTGCAAACATAGGCTGTAGAGGTTCAACAAAGCCATTTTATAGTTGCATTTGGTACATCGTTTAAAGGGTTACTTACCCACCATTTTGGTTTAATGCTTTTTCTTCTTTTTTTTTTTTTTTAGGAGACCCAAAAATAAAAAGCTAAGATGATTCTGAGAAAAATAAAAGAGAACAAACTAAGAATAAAGTAAAGATGGCTGAAAAATCATGGCCCTTTCAGTCAGCGGAAGAAAACTGCCTGAGGATACTTGCTCGGAACCAATGCGTGGCAGCTCCCATGCACGCTCAGAAAGGCTTCTTTCTCAGCTCGGAGAGAGCATGTCTGTACCAGCACCATCAGACGACGTCACCCACTTATGTGGCTGGATCTGCTCCTACTCGTCCCTGGAGAAATACTATACTAGACAATAATTCTGCAACTGGGTAGCATATACTATACCAGGGATGACAAACTATGGCCCGCGGGCCAAACCAGGCCTGATGACAGACTTTTTCCAGCCCTCCTTTCAGTGCAATTTCCCCCCTTGTAAAGTCATCAAGGGCCTGACTTTGAGGGCATTTGTTGATGACATTGACCTGGGTGTTGATGCTGGCGGTGAAATTTCCAGGCATAGCAGCGTTAGGAGCGCAGCAGGAAAAGGAGAAGCGTTGCATCCTCGCTATATTTAACTGTGCGGCCAGTGGGGCAGGAAGAAAAGCCCCCCCCCCTCCACCCCCTCCACCCCCATGACACCTAGATCAGTTCTTGGAGGAGAAGTCCATTACCTGCTATTAAGTTCACTTAGAGAATAGCCACTGCCATTAGCAACGGTAACATGGAATAGACTTAGTTTTTGGGTACTTGCCAGGTTCTTGTGGCCTGGATTGGCCACTGTTGGAAGCAGGATGCTGGGCTTGATGGACCCTTGGTCTGACCCAGTATGGCATTTTCTTATGTTCTTATACGATGCAGCAGTAGTGTCCCCAGTGCTGCCGCTGCTGTTTTCGGTCCCTCTTGCACAGCGACTCAGATTTTTTTTTCCTACTGCCATGGCAGAGCTGATTTTAGGGGAGTTCTGAAGAAGTAGTGGCAGCCTCATCAGACGCTCGCTCCAGCTCCCTGCTCTCACTGCCTCTCTCGCTCCTCGCAGCCTTCTGGTACAATTCTAATCATCCCAGCCTGCATAACAGCTGCTGCTGAGAGCTCCCCAGGCTCCCACGGCACCATAATCATGGGGATATCAGCCACGCACAGCAGCTACTCGCTGCCATTTCTTCCAAGGCCATATTTCCTGACCCCCCCCAATCCAGCACCGGACCCCTTAAAAAAAAAAAACTCTCGCCATGCTCCCAGGCCCTCCAGGTGCCCTACCACCAGGACAATTGCGGCTCATAGGAGCATTAAGCTGCTATGTTCCCTGGCCTTCTCTATTTTAATTTTTTTAAACTTATGCCCATATCCCCATGGACTCTCCAGGCTCAAATTAGCACACCACAGACCTCAACACTGCTGCAGAGCCCACCACAAGCCAGGTACCCCACAGCAATGAGCCTCTCACAGCATTGGGACAGGTAAATATTTGTTTTACTTTATTTACATGTGTATGTTTATTTACATGTGGGTGAGAGAGGGAATTTGTGTGTGTGTGTGCATGGGCGGGTGAGAGAGGGAATTGTATGGGTGGGTGAGAGAGGGCATTGTGTGTGGGGGAGTGGGAGAGGGCATTGGGTGTATGTATGCATGGGTGGGTGAGAAAGGGCATTGTATGTGTGTATGGGTGAGAGAGGGCATTGTGTGTGTGAGAGTGGGAGAGGGCATTGTGTGTATGTGTGCATGGGTTGTGAGAAAGGGCATTGTATGTGTGTATGGATGAGAGAGGGCATTCTGTGTGTGTGTGTGTGTGTGTGTGTGTATGAATGGGGGAGAGCATGTGTCTATGTGTGGGTGATAGAAAGAGATCAACTGTGTGTGCAACAACTCCCCTTCCTTTCTGCCTGCTAACTGTTCTTCTTTTTGGTGTGGTTGCTCCTTGCTGTGTGATTTTCTTGCCACTTAACTGCCTGCTCGCACCCCCCTTCCTCCCCCACTAACAGAGTTCCCAGCCCCCGGCTCCTAGTAATGTGGCCCTGCTTAAAAGAAGTTTGCCCACCCCTGTCCTATACTATATTACTAGAGAAGCAGAAATGAGCTTGCATGCTGCTGAATGTCTTCCCCATGTGTGTGACTGTAGGGTGCTGTGATAGGTGCTGGCACATGTTTGCATGGTATCTCGAAGTGGTTTTGTGCCATTGTCAGCTTTCTGAGTTTCCGTTTGACTTGTTCTTCTTTCTAGTTTTTGCTTCAGATGAAGTGGCTGATGGAAAGCTAGACAGGAGGAACAGTGACTGTAGGTTTTTATACATATAATTTTTCTTAGTTTTTTTTTTAGTTCTGTGTTGTATATTACTACATGAGGTGCCTGCTTCCATGCTCTGTTCCTACTGAGCGGGTGATGGACTTGAAGCAGTAAGAGCCAAAACGGTAACAGAATTCAAGCATGTTTGGGACAGACACTAATACACTTTAGTGGCAAAGGGGAGAGAAGGAAGAGGCCCGGGATTGAATAGAGGCTGTGGTAGCACAACAGGCAAGTACAAATGGGTAGAACGGGTGAACCAAATGGTCATTATCTGCTCATATCTTCTATTTTTTTTTTCTATAAGAGAGAGAAAGAAAAAGTCACACATAGAAGCACACAGACAGAGCCGCACCCTGCATTCCCCATGTCCTGCCTCAGCCTGCTCCGTGACAAAGGAGGTGTGCACAGAGGGCTTGCTGGGAGCGCATGTGAGACCCTGCCGTGTTCCTGTAATGTAGGAACATGAAAAACCATACCTCATGTCCCTGATACCTCCCATCATTTCCATGTGTTATTCTGCTGCAGGGAGATCTGCTAATACTGATATATGTTATGATGCATTTGTGCTAGGCCTTCACAATGCTTGTGCTGGTCATAAATACTGTAACACTTGTGCTATGTGATACAAATACACTTGTGCAATGTGCTAAGAATAAACAGTATTTAATAATGCAGTTGTGCGATGTTGATACATATGCTTGTGCTATACAGTAATACATTTTGCATTGATATCATCTCGATATATATATATATATATAAAATGCCCTGGGATTTTCCCAGGACAGCCCCTATGCTCACAGACCAGGAACGTCTGTAAATCTGTTAGGAGGCAGACCATGAGAGAGGAAAAGGATTTTACAGATATGCTTGAGATATGCTTAACCTGGTTTATTGCAGTGCACTTAGCACGGTCTACTGCCATGTACCGCAGACAGGACGAGACAGAGAGAGAGAGGAACAGATACAGACAGGCGGAGACAGAGAGCGAGAGGCAGTTAAAGAAACAGAGAAAAGAACCGATACAGAGAGAGGGGCAGAAGGAATCAGAGCAGGAGACAGAAAGAGAAACAGACGGGAAGAGGCACGAGAGAGAGAGAACAGATCTGAAAGCACAGCGAGCAGGGCTTTACTTTCCTGAGATCTCACAGTTTAGGAATGTCCGAATGATGCAATCTGCGGAAAGTGAGCTTTTATGAAGGAGAGTTATTTATAGAAAGCAGACACCAGAGAAAGGAAGGCTTAAAGGAGCTCTGCTTCTGAAGTGTTAAAATGTAACTCGGGGGCTAAAAGATTGCTGGGTATAAAAATGTCCCTTCTTTGAAAAGCACCTGTGTGTGTCCTGAGCTTTGTATTCCACTGCCATTCTGCAGTGAATGTGTACAATAAGTGACATATACAGATGTAATCAGGGAGTCACACAGAGTAGCCACACGCTGCTGATTACATCTGTATATGTCACTCACCGCAGAATGACAGTGGAGTACAAAGCTCAGGACGTCTTCCTTTCTGCCCTCATATCATCAGTCCAATAATGACAAACCAATCAGCTGATGACAGCACATATTCTCAGTTTCCCAGGTTAATTTTCTCTGTGCTAAAACTGAGAATTATAAACAAGTGATTTTTTTTTACTAAGAAACTGAGCAGGCATTAACCGGCAGTTACAGAGCAGTTGCACATTCACAGGTTCAGCAGTGGCTTGCTGCTTTGTAACAAGCTTAAATAGCATTAGATGGCATCACCAGGTGGTTGTGCTATGCACTGAGGCTATGACAACGCTTGATGGCATCACCATGCGGTTATGAAGCTGTGAAAATGCCTGATGAAATCACAATTTCCATTTGCACTTACAAACCGCCTTATTCAAAAATGACCCAAAGCAGTTCACAATAAAACAATAAATAAGCAGCATCAAATAACAATAAATACAATCTTCACAATGCAATACATCAAATAATATAATAAACCCTACTGGATTCCATCCCCACCCCTAAATTCCCAAAAACTGTCTACCCCTCTCATTTTCCCACCTAGAAATTTTCTCAACCCATCAAGACCTAAACAAAGATATCACATTGTAACCCCAACAACTCCTAAAACCTTGACCCAAAAATCAACTTTCATGCACCTCCCCACCTACAACCAAAAGGTGGAGGTAGTCCTGCAACTCCCAGAATAAAACTCCATGTCCCTCCCAGTCACTCCCAAAAGTGCTAAAAAAAAATGAGCATCCTCCTTTGGTGCATCCCTTCAGTGGCTACCTCCTGCCCAGCAGTGAAGCTCAGCTTATCAGAAGCTGTGAATGGCATCATAAGGGGGTCAAGATCAGAAACAGCACCGAGAACAAGGAGCAAATCTCTCAGCTGCCAGGGGAACCAGGAAGAAAAATATCACACACACACCCCCCCCCGCCCCCCTCCTGCATTTCCCACCTGATGACACCACAACTGGGCCAGAGAGGCTGTGACAGCACCTGGTGAAATCACAGCGCCGTGGTGCTGCATCTAAAATAAATGATGCTTGGCAAACCCAGAACGTGTCCGCTGTTTACATAGCCTCAGCAAAGAGGAGAAAGTGCCGGATCGTCCCTTCCTGGAGAAAGAGAGAATGGTTTCAGGTAGGGTAAGATTTGAGAAAGACATCGGCCTAAAGTAATTCCTGGCGATAGTTCACTGACACACTGTATGCCGGAGGTTGGGAGATTCACCTCCTCATCACCTCAAACGACTCATCTGGGACCTGTGGAAATGGTTGGGGGTTTGGGGATGGGCACAAGAACACAGAAGATTTCACCTCTAGGACTGAGTGACTTGGAGGATTGGAATAAGTTAATAGAGGCTTTCACCTCTAGGAGGGGATGGCGCAAGGGGACTGGCACAGGGACACAGAGCCTCTTTCCTCTAGGACCGGATGGTTGTAGGGAATGGATGCCAGGATAAGGCAATTCTGCTGCTCTAATACGCCAGCAGTGAAAGAACCATGCAGCACGAGCAAGGGTTAATCCCAGAGACAGAACAAACAAGTATACAGTATGAAAAAAAAAAAAAATGAAAAGGGAAACCAGAGGGCCAGAAAGAATGTTAGCTGTGAGTCAAGGCTCAGTGTGTGTGTGGGCAGGAATCTCTTGCTGCAAAGCATCCTAAACCCTGACTCAGGAGCTGAGAATCCATCCCGAGTAAGGCAGGAAATAACAGAGCATGAAAAGACCTGTGCCAGGACGCTAGACCACAAAACCTTCCCTGGGAAAACCTTGCAGGGCTGGTGCAAGCAACTTTAGCCCCTTAGGCAGCATTGACATTTGGCAGCGTTTCCCCTCCCCCCAGCATTGTGTGTGAAATTCCTTATGCTCATCTCGGTAGCTACTTCTCCATCTTTGTCAGCAGGTATAACAACTAATGAAGAATTAGTTGACAATGACTGTAATGCCTGTCTATCAGCGTAAAAGGTCTTGGTTCATGTGGACTCAATAAGCTCCAGATGTTTCGAAAGAAGGTGGCTAAATGTTGCTATATGAGAATCTATTGGACCTGGAGAAGGCCATCGTGATTTGGTCTTACAAAGCAGAACCGTCAAGAGATACATGTCCCATGTTCTTTTCCTCCCCAAGTTCATCGCTTCTCTCACCTTCCCTCTCTTGTAACTTTTCTAGTATTTTCTCCCCTCTCCCCCTTGCTGTGGCCTTCCTCCTTGGTCTCTAACTCCCACCTTGAAAGACAGTTCTGCCCCATTCTGGGTGGTGTGCACCTCACAGTGTTTCCTCTAAGCATCTGCTGCCAGGCTCCAAAGCAGCAGGACAGCCCTGGGCCCACCCAGCTATCTGTACAGCCGCATCACTCCATCCCGTCATTCCTGCACATGGGGGCTGTGAGCCAGCGCAGGCTTAGAGTCCCTGTGTCGGTCCCACCTCCTTCCAGTTTAATGCACGTGGAAACAAAGGTCAAAAACAAAAAAAAAAAAAAATAAGATGAACCCTTTTGATTGGACTATCAACACATTTTTTTCCAGGTTTTTGAGAGTTGCAGTACACTCCAAATGAGCAGGTATAAGCAGAAGATGAAGAATGAACATACAAGTGGATCACAGATAACATTACAATGGTGGTTTGAAGGGGAAAGCGAGGAGAAAAGGAGGAAGGGAGACGGGAATGTGTTAGTAGAGTGAAAAGAAGGTGAAATAATATAGCTGCCTCTCTGTTATCCTTTTATCACTCTGGGCCCCGATGTATTAAGGTGTGTATTAAAACTGGGTATTGAAATTCAGCATATAGTTTTTTAATGCATGTGCCAATAAATTATTTAACTCCTGATGCAATAAACTAATGGTATGCTAATGCACTGGGAATTGTAAAAAGCACAGAGGTGTTTAAAATCATGAGAGGTCTAGAACGGGTAGATGTGAATCGGTTATTTACTCTTTCAGATAACAGAAAGACTAGGGGGCACTCCATGAAGTTAGCATGTGGCACATTTAAAACTAATCAGAGAAAGTTCTTTTTTACTCAACGCACAATTAAACTCTGGAATTTGTTGCCAGAGGATGTGATTAGTGCAGTTAGTATAGCTGTGTTTAAAAAAGGATTGGATAAGTTCTTGGAGGAGAAGTCCATTACCTGCTATTAATTAAGTTGACTTAGAAAATAGCCACTGCTATTACTAGCAACAGTAACATGGAATAGACTTAGTTTTTGGGTACTTGCCAGATTCTTATGGCCTGGATTGGCCCTGTTGGAAACAGGAGGCTGGGCTTAATGGACCTTTTGTCTGACCCAGCATGGCATGTTCTTATGTTCTTAGGGCCATGGCGGACCCCATCCTGCCATGGCCCAAAGAAAGAAGTCTGGCAGATCCCATCCCACAGCAGCCTGAAGAGAGGGAGAGGCCTTGTGTGTGTGTGAGAACCTGTATGTGTATGTGTATGTGTATGTGTGAAAGAGAGAGCTTGTGTGCAAGTATGTGTATGAGAGAGAACCTATACACACGCACACAGACTCTCATAGTGTGTGTGTGTGTGTGTGAAACAGAGAGAGGGAGTATGTGTGAGAGCGTGGGCATGTGTATGATTGAGGGAATGATTGAGAGAATCAACATGTGTAAGAGAAGGGGTTAAGTTTTTTGCTGCCCCCCTTCTCCAATCCGTCAATCTCAGGTGACTGGAAAATAAAAGATCCCAGGTATGGAGAGCAGGAAATATTTTGTTTTAAATATTATTATTTGGTGTTTCTGCTGTTTTGAAATATTTTATTGGTGTGTTGGGAAATTTATAACATTTTTTAATTTTTGGTTATTCCATTCATCAGATGTTGTGAAATATTTATTCTTTTTATTAGTATGGTTTTACTATTATGATTCATGATTTATATTTCTTGATTTTATTGTTTGATGTTTTATGAGGCATGATAACATTGCACTGCATACATTGAGGCTGATACAGTAAAGTGTGCATCCAAACCCTTTATACAATAAAGGGTTTAGCATGCCAAAACGCATGTCCAACCCCCCCCCCCCCCCGAAACGAATAGTGCTCATCACATGAAAATGCATGTTGATGAGGCTATTAGCTATTTGCCCGAGATACAGTAAAAACAAAATATGCGCCCGATCCGCACATTTTACGCTCAGAAATTAGCACCTGCCCAAGAGCAGGCATTAATTTCTGAGCAGCCTGAAAAAGTGTACAGAAAAGCAGAAAATATTGCTTTTCTGTACATCCTCTGACGTAATATTGTGGCAATATTAAGTCAGAAGGACCAAAAGGTAAAAAAAAAAGAAGTGTGCTGGCAGGTCAGATTAGGGAAACAGATGCTCAATTTTTACGAGCGTTCGTTTTCCTAACCCACGGCTGCGCACAGGTTGGGAAAACGGATGCTTGTGAAATTGAGCGTCCATTTTCCAAACCCACTGACAGCCACCTCTCCTAGGCTTCCGCTGCTAAGGAGGCGTTAGGGGCGCGCTATTGTCCCTAGCGCCTCCTCTCAGCGTGACTCCTCATTTAAATACGGTATCGCGCGCCCAGGAGAGGTGGCCGGGCTCGTGTTAGGAAAACGGGCGCTCAACACTGAGAGCCCGTTTTCAGGTGACCTTATTGTATCAGCCTGAAAGTCTGACTTGTTGTGATTTCCAGTTCAATTTTTGCCTGTAAATATTTATATATTTGATTTATATTCCACCTTTCAGCCACTTCAAAGCAGATTACATTCAGGTACTGAAGGTATTTGTGCTTTACAATCTCTTTATTCTGTATTTGTCCCCAGCAGTTAAGGGATACCTGTGGGTACATTTTGTGAAATCTATGAGGTGTTAAATATCAGCTGAATAAGATCTTTATCCATTTTCTAAAACTGGTGATGCAATGCTGTCAGATGATTTAAAATAGTTTTGCTGGGTGGCTAAAACTGGCCAGGGCTTTCTTTATTGCATACAAGGCCTTTAGGAGTTTTTCTTGTAATGTCTTAATAGCAAAATTGCCAGATAACATTAATGTGAGGCCAAACGATGTATAGTCTAAAGGGTGCACTCTGCTTGGTTATTTAGACAAAATGTGAAATTTGTGTTGGAGATTATTTGGCTCAGTTCTGCTGGCGATACGTGATCCAGGGATACGTGACTGATAGAAAATGAAAAAAAGATGTGCTTTTATTCTGTACCTACAGCAATTCTGTATCTAAGGGTGGTAGTGGGGAATGGGGAGAGTGCTGAGGTCAGAGGGAGAAAGTGTGCCCACCCATTCCCTCTAATCCATATCAATCTTAGGGAGGGAGTTTGCCCTCTCCCTCCCCCCCCCCCTCAGTTTGACTTCATTACCTTTGCACACTCCCCCTCCCAGGAACAGGGGTCAGTTGAGGGTGGGGGCACCGTTTATCCTAGAGCTGGCCTTGAGTACACTTGTGTTTATGTTGGGGGGGGGGGGGAGAGAGGGGAGGAGGTGCAAATTTCAGTTTTCGCACGCGGCGCCAGTTATCCTAGAGCCGGCCCTGCCCGGAACTTGTTTGTTGAACTTATTTACTACAAATATAATTTCAATAAAAAAGATGCTTCTCAGGGGGTCATACCAGGCAGCGGTGGGCCCGCGAGGCAGGGACTCCCTGGTTCCTTCTCCCTCTCTTTCTCTGCCGCTGTGTGTGTGTGTTTGTGTGTGTGTGTGTTGCTGGCTACAGGAGATGAGTCACACTGCACGCCAGACTCCAGATCTGGCAGGAAAAGAAAGTTTCCTGAGCCCCGTCCTTTTCACCAGCCACAGAAATGATGACTGATCCATGAACTTCCTTCCCTCCCCAGCCTAATCTCTCACCAGGTTTGAATAGGGATTTATAGCATTTGTACCATGGTTCTTATTGCCGTGACGGGACTGGCTGCCCACACACCGACTCCCTACAGTCCCAGAGCCTAGCCCTGTTCTCGCCTTGGCTTCCTCTCGCTCTGTATTACTCAGTCGTTCTTTCTTGCCCCTTTCTCTGTCTTTCCTGCACTCTCTCTCTCTCTCTCATGTTTCTTTTTCTTGAAGTCTACCTTTTTCACTCTCTTATTATCCTTACTTTCTCCTTTGCTATCTCTGTCTTGATCTGTCTCTGATTTTTTTTTTTGCTGTACTTAAGGCATGTTGGACGCTCGGCATCGTCTGTAGCAGGAACTTCAGCTTATCCAGTGCCAGGACAGGCGGAGAGAGCTGATATTTCTCAATAAAGCAGGAAACTCCTCACGTAGGGTGGTCCTTCACTCCCCCCCCCCCCCCCCCACTTCCCCGTTGAACACTCCTCTCGCTTTTTATTAAAACACATATAAGAATCAGAGGCTACATGTTCAAACACGATTTCTGAATTCTATTTTTTAATGTTTGTAAGAGCACCAGATAAGTCCTGAACAATGACAATTTTAAAAAGTATTCTTATTAGCAAAGTTTACAGATATTATACAACCATATAACAACAGTTTGATTTATGTATTTATTTTACAAATAAAGGACTTGATTTACCAAGGCTTTTCTCCCATTTTGTGTATCAGAGAAAAAAAGCTTAGATGTCAAGTTTCAAAAAAAACAAAACCAACCTCTTAAGTGCTTCATTTAGGCATAAGTTTTGGGTACCTAAATGTGGGTGGCGTTTCAGCCAAACTTGGACACCTTTGTTTTCAGCTGAAAATTCACAGTAGACACCTAAAACTTAAGTACCTAAATTTACACCTGCAATTCGTTTGCTGATGTAGGCACCTAAGTTAAGGGCCTAGTGCTGAAAATCAGTGCTAGGCACCTTTTTTTCCCCTGCCCTAACTCTACCCCCATAGCCACTCACTTTTTAAATTTAGGAGCTCAGCTCTAGTCAGTTTTCAAAAGGAACCAATTTAGGTTCCCAAATTCCTAAGTTAGGCGCCTAAACCCTTTGAAAGTTAACCCTTATTGTAATCAGGCTCTAGGAGCACAAATGGATGCAAGCAGGCTGGTGGATGTGAAGAGTATCTGGGGTGTACATAGCTACCGTATGTGAACATGTGCTTGTGTCACTGCGCAGGCCAGCACTTCTGTCAGGAAGTGTGTAGCTTCTCTCTGGGTGTGCATGGCTCTGGGTGAAGGAACACACCTGTGCTTGTATCTACTTGTACACGTGCCCACAAGTGCACAGAAGGATGTGTAACAGTGCATCTGAGTGATATTCACGTGTGTGTGTATATAGGGAAATATATTTCAGATGATTCTACAGACGTCCCTACTAGGCAGACAGTCGCCCATCTTTCAGCCAAAAAAAGAACAATGCAAAAGAGAGAAAGAGGAGGTGTTTGTGTAGACTCGGGCAAGTGAGCCCACCACTAGCCACCTAAACTATGTAAATAGCCGAAGCAGATATCAAATTCCCTCCTTCTCCGCGTGTTTGGAAATCCAAAGAGACAGAGCAAATCACCAAACAAAATAAATCTGCCCGATCCCGTGCTCTGGAGGAACTTATGGTATGTACACTATACATATATACAGTAATATAGATATATATATAGATATAGCTATATCTATCTACACATACACACATTGTTTTAAGAACCTGCCAACATGGCTTGAAACCACAGGCCTGCAGCGCTTGGAGATGCTGCCTCTCTGTGTTTAGTCACATGTGTACAGCGTGGTGGAGGTAGATGGGCAGAGCCTGGCAAAAGGGGGATGGATCATCCTTCCCTGGTGGCAGAGAAAAGATGCACAGGCTTAAAAAAAAAAAAAAAAAAAATATGTGCATCCTTTCAAATTATGCGAGCTTCAAAACTTTGCATTCTTTGAAAATACTCAATCTTTGACAATATATACATCCTTCAAAAGATACATGCATCCTTAGAAAATATGTACAGTTTTGAAAATACATACATTCTTTGACATTACAGTTTTTGATAATATGCAGCCTCTGAAAATACAGATTTTAAGAAATGTGCACATTTCTTTTAAAATATAATTGCCACTTGTACATATGAATTTGACTGTATGTATACACACACACACACACACACACACACCTTGCAACTACTCATGCATGCACTTTTCTGTCAGATATGAGGCAGATTTGTGACCTTTCACTTCTCTCCCTCCCTGGTTGACCCGAGTGGAGGGATACATGAGAAGCAAGATAAAGTCAATCTAATCCCATTGCTGACACCAATGTAACTGTGGGATGCCTTCAGCGAGGCTCCCTCCCCTCTCCTTTTCTATATTAAACTTCTTCTTTAATCTTTCTTCTCGTTAACTGCAAACCTTTGGTAGAAAAGGCCCTAAAAAATAAGTCTTTTTTTGACTAGTTTAGGAATGATTTAGAAATTCTACTATTCAAGTGATAAAACAAACTAAATGATGAAAATCCTCTACAGAAGATGTGCATTTCTTAAAGCTCATATATGCAACCTCTAGCACAGTGTTTTACAGCCTGGGTTCTGCGGCACTGCCAGTCCCGGGCCAGGAACAGCTGTTTCCTTTTGGCACCCTGTGGCATTCAATACGTTTCAGGTGCATGATGCCTGAACTCAATGTCTTCTGGCCTCAGGCAACGTGTAGGGCCCTGCTGAGCTGGCATACACCTTTGGCACTCGCGTGGCACAGGTGGCTGCACTGATCACATCTCTCCCAGTCCTCTTTGCACACACACAAAAAAAAAAAAGCAACAATGCTGCCGCTTGAGGCAGCTGAGCTACCGGCCAGTCTCCCACAGCTGCTGCTTTCTTAAAAAGCCAATGCAATGGCAGCAGGGACTGTGGCTGATTGAGACAGGAGAGAAGCTGGAAGAGCGAGAGAGATGGCAGAGGCACTGAGGGGCTCTGTGGGGAACCTCCCCTCCCCCTCACAAGTACCAAGGTGTACCCTTTCCACTCCTCCCTCAAGGCATTCTTAACCCGAAACAGGTTTAAAAAAACAACAAAAAACTGTGCATGTACTGGATATGCAACATCTTCACTCTGAAACAATGCCTCCCATTTTTTTGTGTGCCCCCAAATCATATGGACCTATGGGAAGCCTCGCTGCTGCCCCCACGGCACTGTGTCTCCAGGTCGCACAGTGAGGAGGCGGCGAGGTGCTGCTGCTGTACAAGCGCTTTGCTTCTCCTCTCTGTGTCTCACATGCATACAGGCACCCATACTCATTCAATGCATCCCCCCCCCCCCCCGGTGCATAAATACTGTGTGCAAAATTCAGCAGCAATTTCTAAGGCAATCATACATCAAGATGGCGCCCCCTGGACGCAGACCCTTCCACAAATTAATTCAATGCACAAACCTGTCTCGAAAGATGTAACCAGCGAATCCTCCGATTCTTTTATTCTGGCTAAATCTATCCCTGTGTGTCACTGGCTGCTGCACTGTATCCTAAGTTGGCACTAGTAGGGGTTAACCTAAGCCTTGCAGGTGCAGCAGGAGCAACACTGCAGAAATACCAATTCATTTTTCTTTTACAAAACAATATTAAAATCAGGGGGGATTAAGCTGCCCCCCCTCCCTCCCTCCTCCCATATGTGGTGGGCCCCTTTCGTCTCACGCAGAGCTGGGGCAAAACTGAATTTAGCATCCTGAATCCCTACTCTGGATAAAACGTTTGTGCTCATCTCTCTTTCTGAAAGGTTTCCGCTGAAGAAGCTATAAATATAATTTAACTGTAGTGTGTTAATGGGGAGGCGTGGTGAGCACGAGTGGCCTGGAAGGCGGCTTCCCATGCCTTCTCCCCTCCTGTCCAGCAGGCTCGGCGGCTCCATCCTGGTGCCAGAGGGCAGTGGAATTGGTTGCGGAGGCTCGTCCTGTCCGCGCCTCCTCCTCTCTCGGTCAGGCACTCCCCCCAAGGTCAAGCTGTGCACCCCCAGGGAGGGAAGATGAAAAGAGGGGGTTTGGGGCTCCTTCCCCCCCACACAACCTCAATGCCTCTCTGTGGAAAGAAAGAAAAAAAACATTTGAGCGATTGGTCTCTTGCGGCATGAAAAAAAAAAAAAAAAAAAGCACTCGTTTCTTGCTTAAACTTTGTTGCAGTGCTAAAGAGCAGCGCAACCAATGGAGGGGTCCTTCCCGATGAAGAAACGGAGGCTTGGGTCCACCCTCCGATGACAGGCATGTGTTAGTCCTCCAGGCAGGAACGGCTGTAGCACTGGAGGAGGGCCGGCCAGCCACACAAGCAAGGTCACATGCAGCGTGCTGGAGCTTATTTTTGCCACTAGTGCTACAGTGGCGGACATGGTACCCTAGCACTTCCTGCCCTGGGGCCAGGCTCCCATCTTTGCCCTTCACTTCTGATGGCCCTGGTTGCTGAAGGGTTTAATTGAGAATGGTGTCACAATAGAGAGAATCAGCACCTGCACCTACCCCTCCCCGCTCCAGCATCCGGGCAAGGGGGCCCTCGGAAGAGGCAGGGAGATGAGCAGCAGCCTGGGGGCACCACATCACCTCAGTAAGAGGCAAGATGCCACTGTAGCAGCAGCAGCTTTTCTGAGCCCGCCTCGTGCAGGCGTTAGTTGACGACCGTGTCCATCGGAGAAGGATCCCTTGCAGGCCGGCCGCTATCTCAGGCAAGGGGCACGGCCTGGAACAGTTCGGAATGGCAGATTTGGATTCAGGAAAATTTATTGGCCTGATAAATTTGTACACGCGTGACCAAAGCAGCGTATAAGATGGTTAAAATAAAAGGGAGAGAAAACTTATACACGATGGTGACATCAGTAAGATAAAATTACAGGCACAGAGAGGACAAACCACAAAGGACAATTTCCAGGTTCTGGTGCTGCTCCATAGTAGTGTCCTACTGAGGCACCTGTCTCTGTTCAATGTGTCCGTCTGCTGTGCAAGGGGAGGAGGGTAAGGAACAGGGAGCAGGAAGTGGGGGTAGGGGAGAAGGGTGCAACTCAATCAATGCTGGCATCAGTAAAGACGCTCCAGGACCATGATATAGAAAGAAAAACACACACACAGGGGACCGCTGGAAAAAGTCGGGCAGGCCAACAGCTGGATCAAGAGACACTGGCACAGAGAGAGGGAGACCGAGAAGGCAATACAGCTCATTAGCAAAGGCACTGAAATTCTCATGGTTACTTCTTTTATTTCTCGCTTTTATTACGCTGTGTGTAGACTTTGGCCACACACACACACAGGTTGCCATGCCAACAAAGGCTCTTTGAATGGCAAGTCTGTCAGAGGGTAGCCTGGCTTTGATTAACACTCTCTGGCCCTTCCTCGCTCCCTGAAGATGGAGAGACTGCTTTCTCCTCTCGTTTAAGCGGTCTCTCGTGCCCTACCCCGCTCTGTCATGTGGGGCGGGGGCGGGCCTGCTGCAGAGGGACTTACTCAGATATTCCCCACACCGAGCCAGCCCGGCTCTGCTCTGCCCCAGCTGCTTTCCATTTATCCCTGCCTGCGGGCGTCAGTCCCTTTCCGTCTGTCTTTAATGCTTTTCATCCTCCTTGCCTCAAGTTCTCCCTCGGCGGAAACTTCTACACATCATTTCCAAGCAGAATACAGATCTTACCCTGGGAAATATAATAAATGCCTGGGCCTAATAAGTCAAAAATCTGAGGTGGAGGCAAAGGAGGAGGACAGAGTGGAGCATAATACAAGAAATATGGAGGAACCGTAGACTCATTTTGATATGAGTTAGGGAAGCCTAATGTACCTCTCATTTTCGGAGGGAGTCAGTTTTAGATTTTTGGACTCCCTCTCTCTCTCTCTCTGCTACCCGTTGTGGCGCCGATTTCCAAATGGAAGAAGCGGGGACTACAAGTGCCTGAAAATACTGGCGTGTTTAAGTTATAGTCACCATGTGGCTCTATGGTATCAGAGACAGACTGTGCCAGGCCTGGTTTTACCCTGTTGCATCTATGCAATTCATAGTTTGATTTTCTCTAGGAAAAACAGGGTAGTTCATAGATTGTCACTGGTGAAGAGAAGCCAATGAGGCCTCAAGACCCCCCTCCCCCCTCATCTCCCTCTTTCCATCCCAAGACATACCTTCAGTGTATCAGTGACTCTTCTGCAGAGTGGCCCCCTGTTTCTTCAATTGGTGCTGCAAAGGAAACACAATTCCATTTTTTATTTACAGATCTAGCAATGCAATAATAATAAATATTTTTATCATTTCCACAGCCTTCTCGCTCTATGAGAAATCACCTTCCCCTCTAGGAAGAGGGGTTCTCAGGCTTGGCCGTGTTTCTGATTCTATACAGTCCTTAGGGAGGGGGGGGGGGAGGAGCACACAGCACGCGTGCTGTTCAGGCTTTGTGCCCTGGAGAGAACTCTAAATGTTCCCCATTCAAAACAATTGAGACAATCTGAGGGATTGAAATCTATAAATATGAAAATTATTAGCATGGTGGAAACATTTGCTTAAATGTACAGAGGCTAAGAAGGAAAGAGTCTGTCAGACACTTGAAATATTCCCCTTGTGGAAGGACATAACTAGGAAATGAAAAGAAGGGGGAAAACGTGAGGGAGGGAGGATCAGGTTTAGAGTGGCCAGGTGTCCTTCTTTATATAGGACAGTCCAATTTTCTTTTCATATTTTTTAAATATTTTTATTAAAACACTTCTGAACCAACAAACATATCACAATAGTATTCCAAAGGAGACAATTTACATTTATGCAATTTTGTTCAAAAGTTTCAGGAGTCTGTTTATCAATCCATGTGGGAGGCAGTGCCGCTAGTGTTCCCCTATGTAGCTGTGCAGGATCAGGCTAGATACCTGGTCCACGTTAAATGCCTTAAGGAGAGTATGCTCTCTGGGCGGATCCTGGGGGGCAGGTGGGGAGGAAAGGGCGTAACAAGAGACTGGGGAATAAGAACTGGGATCCAGGTGGGGATAACTAAACTAGGCCAGGTCTCCAGGAGGAAGGCAACTCCTGTATGCAATACTGTCCAAACACTGAGCTGAGATGAAGCAACACACTGAGAGGGTACACTATCTGAGGACAAGACAGTTTATGGCTCTGCATATGTGAAGTTATAATAGTTACTGTTTTAAGACAGCTGAGTCAGTCTAGTTTGCCTCTAGGCCTGTGGGAATCACTGCTCATTCCCATACTGTGATGCACAGTAATGTGTGTTATTAGTAAATAGCCACCATCGCAAACAGTAAGAGCCATGCTAAATAATGCACATTATCATGAGGCACGGGTTAATAGATATCAAGTTTGTACAATTAAATCAAGTTTATATTGAATCAGATCAACCTTTTTCCCCCATTTTAAAACCCAGGACAATCCTGTTTCCTAAGAAATTGTCCTATGTCCTGTTTAAACAAGAAGACACATCGTTGTCCTGTTTTTCAGTTTGGTCAAACATAGGAAAATAAATTTGACTGAATTTCATTCAAGACATGCATGAGCAGATCCCAGATTTTACAAAGGTGTCGGGGAGAAGATATAGTGCATTATCATCATTATTATTATTTATTTAACTTTATATACTGCAGTTCCATATAAACAAAGCAGTTTACAATAGTTAAAAAACAGAACATTATACATAATAAAACAGAAACATGCTCTTCTTTCCTTCTGCTCACTTTCCTTCTTCTGTTCCTTCTGCTCCTTTCAGGCTCTTCGCTATTTTCCCTCAATAGGTTTCTTTCCATTTAATCCCTCCAATTTCTTTGTATTTTTGTCTTTTTCCCAGGTTCTTCTCTCTCTCACTAAGTAAATCTCCGTCACCCATTCCCCTTAGATTCAACTTCCTCCCTCTTCAGTTCCTTTCCATCTCAACCTCTCCATAAGGTTCCTCTCTTTCTCCTCTTCATGCACCCACAATTCCTCTCCATCTCCTCCTCCTCTCAGGGCCTTCATTTCATTCTACCCTTCGATTCCTCTTTCGCCCTTCATTTTCTCCATCTCTCTCCTCCCCTATCACCCCAGCTTCCTTTCCATTTCCCTTTTTCTCCTATTACCCACTTTCAGGGTCTTCTTCACCTCCATCTCCCTTTTCTCTCCTTCCGATTCCTCTCAGGTTTCTTGAGGTACAGTGCTATGACAGAGTAGTGGCAGGCCAGCTTGGCAAGTGCCTGGTGAGTCTGGTGCTCCTTGTTCCTTTGGCTGCTTGCCCCATCCCACCCCTTAGGATGCATACCTGCTTTGTGCTCAGGAAGCACAGGAGAAGGAGGAGGAGCAGCAGCCACAGAGGCTGGGAGTTGGTGCTTACTCTGTGCCCAGTGCTGCGAGCCTGCCGACACTGCCAATGTTCAGAGTGCCAGGAGGTTTGCTATGATTTCTACCAAGGAGATGTCCTGTATTCTGGGATGCTCAGTTGGCTATACTAGGAGCAGCGGTGGGGAGGATCTTAACAAATATGTTTTGTCTTGATAGAACTATGAAAACCAAAATTAAAGCAATAATCCCTAAGTACCCACACAGAAGGGAGAAGGGGAAACTTGCCTTCAGACTGGGATTACATCCCAGAATGTATGAGCTTTCTAACCACAAATTTCCTCTCTACAGACTTCACTGGTAACCCCAATGCATAGCCCTCAGTCTCCAGTGATTCTGCAGCCACAGGAGAGGTCACATACGGGCCGATACGATAAAGTCCGCGGGAGAGCGGGCGAGTGCGATTCACTATTCAAATGAGGCCCGGTGGTAAAAACAGGCAAAAGGAGGTCCTAGGGACACTAGCGCGTCCCTAGCGCCTCCTTTTGGACTGAAGCGGTGGCTGTCAGCTGGTTTGACAGCAGACGCTGGTTCTCGAGCCCGCTAACAGCCACGGGCAGACTTCAAATTTTTTTTTTTTCGGGACCTCAGACTTAATATCGCCATGATATTAAGTCGGATGGTGCATAGAAAAGCTTGGCTGAACATTTTGTTTTCTGAATCACGCGGGAATACCTCATAGGGCCATCAACATGCATTTGCATGTTGTGGGCGCTATTAGGTTCGGGGGATTGGACGCGCGTTTTCGGCCTCTTACTGAATAAGGGGTAACGGTAGCACGTGGAAAACACGCGTCCAATGGCGGGTTTAACAGTGTGCTCCGTCGAAGCGCACTGTACTGTATCGGCCCGATAATTTGCACGTCACAGCAGAATACGCATACCAGCTGGCTCATATTGCGGAATCAATTAAATTGTCTTAGATTTCTTATATGGCTTTACTTTTTCACTACAGGCTAATCCAGTCCTGGTTTACTATGCTGCAGCCAGATTACTTCTTTTCCATCATGGAATCAGATTCCTGCCAGCAGGAAAGAAAGCCAATCAATATACCTATGGGAATGAATTCAAAGTAATGGAGCAGCATCTCAAATAGAGAGGACTCTGGACATGCTGCCAGCATCGAGTGGTCAGATGAAAGAACTGAGGCTTTCCTTTGAGCTGTTGCCATTGTTGATTCAGCCGGAAGAGAGAGGTATGTATACTACTTTTACTACATATTTTTACTGCCACTGTATTTTATATTTCTTTTCATGATTTTTATATGTTGTATTTTTTTGCCTCTTCCCCAGTTTTCCTCCCCTCATTAGTCCTTTGCCACCCCTTACCCTCCTCAGATAGCTCAAGGGATCTTTATCAGTCCAAGGGCTGGAAAGGGTGCTTCCTTCAAGACGCAACACTGATTGGCAGGCACGGCTGGCCACAACAGTGGCAGTCATATTCCCTCCCTCCCTGTGTTATGGCGCAGACCAGTACCTCACGAGTGGGAGATTCCTCCCGACACGATGCATCATGGCCATGCGCTGCACGAATCAGCCCCATGAGGCTCCTTCCCCCACGCTGATGTCTCCCGATAGGCCCTGTGCCAGCGTGGGAAAAATGACTACTTAACCCAGTGTTTCAGCACCAGCAATGCCTCGGCTATAGGCTTGCTTATGCTGGTGCTCTATGCTGGTGCTCTTTATTTGGATTTGCTCTTTCCTTGTGACCTGGACTGTCTTTGGATTGTTTGCTCACTGCCTGCCTCTGAACTGGACTGCTTTTGGATTGCTTGCCTGGTGCCTGCCTCCAACTCAGACTGTGTGTGGATCCCGTGTCTTGGCTACCTCGGCCGAACCTCGGTACGATCCTAACTCAGGTAGGCTGTTAGACTATCACTTGGGTCCGTGAAATCTAACACCCTGGAGCTGGCCATACCACCACTCTGGGATTCCTTGCAACTGTAGTGCAAAATGCTAAGGCCAGAGCTGAACGACTGCCCCCCCCCCCCCCCTTATGCATGGTATTTTATATACTTCTTAAAAATAGATGAAAACCCCGCTCACAAGAGACAGAGGTTTGAGCATGCAACCATTTAAGTGAATTGCAGCAAAGAAAAGAAAGAACAATGCAGCTATGTAACTTGAGCTGCCAGCCCAGGAAACCCAAAATACCCCTTACCATGAAGGTGCTTAACTGACCATTGAATAGATAAGTCACAAATTCAGGTAGGGGATTTGCATGTCACAGCCCCCTGAAGTTTGTTGGAAATATTACAAAACAAAATCAGAGGATTAAAACTCCTAAATTACAGAACTATGACTGAGAAAGGGATTTATGAGAGAAATGTACTGGAAAACAGTCCTAGGAAGCAAACAGATTTTCACCCTAACAAGGGTATTCAGACACATGGGTACCGAGACCCTAGAGAAGAGAAAGGGTTGACCAGGCAGGATGGAGGGAGGAGCACACAGTCTCTCTCTATAGTCCTGCCTGGGTCTTGGTCTTTTGGATGAGAGGTGACCCATACATGGTCAGACAACAGATAAAGCAAAAGCCAGGCTGTTATGACCATCGGTCGCAGATGGCTGTGAACGATTCAACTCACATCATGTGCTGCCCTGCTCTCCTCTGCAGGCCTACTCGCAGCTGGGGCTAGCCGCTGCATTTCTCCAGGTTCCCAAGGCTCCGCATGGTGGCAGGGATGCCGCTGCCACCCATGCAGACTCATGCCCCTTGCTAGCTGACTTGGCAATGAGTTCCTTCACCACTGGTGCTTGCTCCTGTCTCCCCGGACCCGCGGTTCCTGCATGGAATCTACCTGTGACTCTGAACTCTGGTTTGGGTACCCATTCCTCGGGGGGCCTGCTTACACTCTAGTTGGAGACCTCGTCTCTGGGCTTTCCCCGCTCCTCGGGCTAGGCTTATGCTTTCCAGAACTTCTGCCTGCCAGCCTCCCTGCTCCTCAGGGTTGTCCCTCGGAACTGCCTTGCTACTTTGGAGACTCGACTCCGCGGGACAGTGCCTATGTTCTACATCAGTGACTGTACTCTGCACCTCCTTGCTCCTCGGGGTAGTGTCTCCGTTTCTCTTCCAGAGATTCCACCATGCGCAGCCCGCTCCTCGGGGTTGCTTACGTCACTACTGCAGAGATTCAACTCGAGCTTCCCCGCTCCGCTGGTCAGCCTACGTCATCACACCAGAGCCTCTCTCGCTATGCAGCCCTGCCCCTCGGGACAGTCTCTGTTGTGTACCTCCAGAAGTTCCTGTCTCGTGCTCCCCGCTCCTTGGAGCCTTCCTAGCACTTTTCTCTAGGGCCGGCGGGTCCATTAGGTGAACCTAGGCGGTCGCCTAGGGCACTATGCCATAGGGGGTGCTGAAGAGCAGCCACGTGGTGCTGCAAGCAGGGCCCATCCCACTCGTGGCAAAGAGAAATAGAGCCCTGAGAAGCACAGTGTCTCTACTTCTCTTTGCCGCGAGCGGGATGGGCCCCACTTGCGGCGCCATGTGGCTGCTCTTCGGTGCCCCCTACAGCTCGGCCCCCTGAGAAACACACAGTCGGCACGGAAACAGGTAAGGGGGGGGGGCGTGTGACACTGTGTGCTTCTCAGGACCACGAGCAGCCCCAAAACAGGTAGGGGGGGGCACGACCCCGAAACAGGTAGTGGGGGGGGGGGGGGGGGCGCGGCAGAGCAAGGGTCACCTAGCATGCCCAATACCCTTGCACCAGCCCTGCTTTTCTCTCAGAGGTTCCTGCTCTGGTACTTGCATCTCCAGTTCTGTTTGTATACTGTGGCTTCTCTCTGAACTGTCTCTCTTACCCCGCTCCTTGGGATCCCCCACAGTACTCTCTCTACTAGCTCCTACGATCACATGGCTGTGACACAGGATGCTCTGTTCCTCTACACACTACTGTATCTCCTGCTGCAGCTGACCTCACCTCTCGATGGTGAGCACCTGTGGGGCTCATCCCCACAGGTGGTATCAACCCTCACCTCGGGCCAAGGGTCCAGGAACCCACGAATCCTAATACAGGCTGAGAGAAGGTGACTTATCTAGGCTGGGTAACACACAACTGGCCATGAGCTTGGCAGAGTTAAAATCACTGAGCTGAGTCTGTGGAGGGTCAGAACCACTGTATGCTAAAACAGCGATGAGCCTAGTACAGCCATAAACCCAAGCCAGGGAAAACCTTCCTACTGAGGGAGGAATACTGAAGGACAGCAGCAGGCCTGGAGATGGAGTAGTCCTTCCCCTTGAGGGGACCCCAGCGGCAGATCTGGAGATCAAGCGGTCCCCAGCAGCAGTCCAGAACATGGAGTCTGGTCCCCCAGGAGGGCATGGACCCAAGCAATGGCACAGACCTTTTAGCAAAGCTGGGTCCCCCAGGAGGCATGGACCCCAGCAGCAGTCCAGGAGGAGTCGGATCCTCCAGGAGGGCATGAACCTCGACAAACTAGGAGGCAGAGCTGGGTCTCTCAGTGGAGTGGAAGGAGATGGTCTAGATACAACAGACCCCCCCCCTCCAGGCCAATACTGCCCACCAGTATCTTTTCACATGGGTGAGACTTGGGATAAGGGGGGGGGGGAAGGATAATGATACTTGGGTAAGTGGGAACGCAAGAGGTCCTTCTATTTTATAGGGTGTGTTAGGCGCCAAACACGATTATGGCGCTTCTCCATGGTCACAAGAATACTATACTTAGATTTAGTAGAAAGTATAATTTTTTATTGAGCAATATAAGTATTCTTGGGAGCTGCTGGATGCCAGTTCTCTGACAAACTGACCAACCAATATCGCATCTGAATACATGAACTGATCCTTCTTTTATAGGTAAAATACAATACAGTACTGGGTCAGAAATTCTTAAGTTGCATGACCACCTGGAGTATCATTTACATAGGTTGTCATGTCAACAGCATGATAAAGTATCCCTACATTACCCTGAGCAGTTCTCCAAGTTGGGGCCCCCTTTACCAAAACTTTTTAGATAATCCTTTTTTCTGTTAAAATCTTGCTGCTCAGGGCAATCTTCATATACAGATGCCCCTGTAATCGACATTCTAGCCTGAGGTTCTGAACGTTGCCTTCTGCTCTTGTGACACTATAATTAGGCATCACAAATTGTCACCAGCTACAAATGCTGTCCAGATGTCCTTGGAATTCCTCCAGGGCAGGCTCAGTAGGGCATTTAAAGTTCACATAGCCAGAAAGGCTAAGATAGCAGAGGATTCTGGGTCAGTTGCCGCCTCCATGTTGATCTCAAGCTCAGGCACACATAGCAGGTGGTATACTGTGGGGGCCAACAACGCCAACTTGCTAAATGTATAGTTGTGTAAACTGAGATTACTAACCACGAGTAGATAAGTGTGCTGCTTGACATTTTATTAGCAATGTACATATTCATGTAGAAATGTATATACAGGTTTATTAGACTATATATTTGTACATACTGCCAGCCTTGTTCACAGTCCCATTTGTTTTCCCTGGGGTGAAGGGAGGGAAATCCCACCCACTAACACCTTCTTCCCAGGTGGAGGCACCAGGTGCCAAAAACGTGAGGACTGTCGGAGTCTGCCCTAGAAGGGCTCCCACCACATCAGTCCCAGACCCAGGAACGCCCCACAAGGTAAGCGGTCAAGGGGGCGTTACATAGAAATAATTTCATGGCTTACGACCTTTTATGATGTCTCTCTGCAGAGTTGTGTATTTTTTGCATGAGCTGGTTTTTCCTTTTGTTCTCCTGTTCTTGTTATTTTTGTAGTCTATTTCAAATATATTTCAGTTATTTACAGTGTAGTGTGACAAATCCTGCTTTTTCTCAGCACCGTGCTCAGAAAGAAGACATGAACTTTCCCAAGAAACTATTTAAAAAATAGCCACACTGTTTTAATTCAAGACAAAAGTGACATGTCACAGTTAAAGTCTGTAACATAGTACAGGCCTTCACTTGTTAACTAGATTTTAAGGACATAGTAAATTTAGTATTATTTGTATACAAATTTAAGCACAAAATGAAAGATTTTCAATAAAAAATGTGTTTTTGTGCATATTTAGAGATATTAATCTTTCTGAAATAATTATGCAAATTTACCATATAATTGTCACTGAATCTTGAAAAATCCACCAGAGAATTCCTGTTAAATCTAGCCATAATTACCTACAGGAGACCGAGGACCTTGTTCCCAAGGCATCAACCTCCTAATTATCTCATTTACTCCAATGATATAATCCACCCAACTATATTACTCTCCTCCATAGACTTCAGTGGTATCACCATCTTAACTATCTCACTCTTTCAATAGTTATTAATGGCTTCGCTTTCCTAACCTTATTACAGCCCTCCACAGAATTCAGTGAAATTACCACAGGTTTGACTTACTGGTGAATTTTTCCCTCTTTCGACACCGAGTGAAAAATATGACTACGCCGATGATGACACAAAGCATCATAAACATGGCAGCTGCGCCCCCGACAATCATCCACATGGAGTCATCCTTCTTTGTAATGACATCACCACCTGAGAGAAGGAACACAGAGACAGCAGGACATTAGATATTGGGTAATAGATCTTACTTCGTGCTCAGTAATAAATATTGTGCAAATCCTTTGGAGGGTTAGCCCAGTCTGGGTGATTCACTTTGCTTCTATCGGCCAACTCCATGCTTTCTGGCTATGCCGCACAGCTAGTAGTAAGGTGGATGGAAAAGCTCAGAGAATTCCCTGGTTTTCCTAGGACTGGCTAATTGGGAACAGTTAGGGATAAAACCTGAAACTGAAAGAGCTACCCTCTGAAACTGGGCCCAAAGGCTGAGACTGAATCGTGTTCTCTTTTTTATTGCTTTTGTTTCTGATCACAGATTTGATTTAAAAAAAAAAAAAAAGGGCACCAGTAACTGATACTGGAGGAAAATTACATTGATAAAACATAATGCCCAGAGTAAATGATTTATAAGTAGTTTGGCAGACAGTAGGGTAAGTAACTATTTACTTCTGTGGTCAGTGTAAATTGCGTTCTGTGAATTTTCTTCCTGAATGGCACCCCCGATCTTTGTGCTGGGAAAGAGTGAGGGAACTGGAGCTATTCTGAAAGTTAAACTAAAGGGGCAGATATCGTCATCAGCTGCAATAGAGATGAACAATGAGTCCAGGAACGGTGGCTCTACCTGAGAGAGCTTTGTAAGGACCAGGAGTGCTGCAGTTACAATTATATCCTGAAGAAAGGGCAGTTCTCCTTTTACACACTACACACAGCGAGATCCCCATGCAGGACTCAGAAAATTTTCAAGCAAAAATGTTCTGCCTTGAGGGAATAAAAGTTATTCTAGCTCATTCTTCCTTAACAGTAGGGAGAGCTTCCTTTTGTTGCAGGGTAGACCTTCCTGTTTGGAAGGTTTTTCACTAGCTCTCTGTCCTTTTTAATCAGGCTTTTGCTGGCCTGCACAAACACATTTGCATAGTAACTTAGTAAATGATGGCAGAAAAAGCTCATCCAATCTGCCCAGTTATCCTGTCCACACTGCTAAGGACACATTCCAGCAGCCAGCTACAAAGTGCGACCATCCGCGGGATTTCTCTTCATCCTGGACCCTCTTTTTCTGGTTTTTTCTCCTTGAGTAGAAGGACATCCAAGGGTCCTCCTTTCCTAGGCCAAACCACAAGGCCTGTAATAATCTAAATAGTCAGCAATACTAATGTAGCCAATGCCCAAACATCTGTTCTCCAAGATCCCCTGCCTAGCCTGCCAGACAGACCCAGTTGCTAATTTGTTTCTGTGATCTCAGTATGAACTAAATAGTTACCACTATTAGTTAACCTCCCAGGTCCTTTGTGTAGTCTGCTACATAGACCCTGCAACGTGAATGCCTGTGCTTCCACTAGAACTTCTAGTCGATACAGAACATGCAGCCTGCCAGACAGACCCAGTTACATGGATGCCGGTGTAACTGCTAGGACGTCTTATTTCATATTGACCTGTGGTAACTTGGGTCATAGCGGCATGGAAACAACCAGAGAAATAAAGAGGCAGATTCTGGCTGTGCTTTAGGTGAAGTTGGTTTACAATGGAAAAACCAAAACCAAAACAATCAGTGCAGCTCACCTTAACTTCAGGTAACACACAGTCCTTAAATGTAACAAGTCTTGGCACACAGTAGGTTACTGCCTACTCCCCGGGGCTTTCTTAACCCTTCCAGGCCAGGCCCTGAGTGGTTAAACTCTGGTGAGGAGCTCCTCCCTTCACCCAGGATTCTCCGTGGGTCTGGATTTTAAAGGAGGACTGGACGAGACAGGTGTGCCCAGTCCTTTAAAGTAGTCTAAGGAAGTTTTCTATGTACTCCCTCACATGCCCTCCCTCTCAGATCAGCCTTGTACAGGCAGGCACTCCTCTCTGGACAGGAGATCCACATTGGCATTTTCCTTTCCTCCCCTATGTTGTATTCGATAGCTGAAGGGCTGTAAGGCCAGGACCTACATCATCACCCTCATATTGGGCTCCTTAGCATATATGATTTTGACACAACTGCAGGGGATCTGTATTGGCAACCTTACTTTTCAATGTATTTGTAGATGATCTGGAAAGAAATAAGACAAGTAAGGTAATCAAATTTGCAGATGACACAAAATTGTTCAGAGTAGTTAAATCACAAGCAGATTGTGATAAATTGCAGGAAGACCTTGTGAGACTGGAAAATTGGGCATCGAAATGGCAGATGAAATTTAATGTGGATAAGTGCAAGGTGATGCATATAGGGAAAAATAATCCATGCTATAGTTACACAATGTTAGGTTCCATATTAGGTGCTACCACCCAAGAAAGAAATGTAGGCGTCATAGTGGATAACACATTGAAATCGTCGGTTCAGTGTGCTGCAGCAGTCAAAAAAGCAAAACAGAATGTTGGGAATTATTAGAAAGGGAATGGTGAATAAAATGGAAAATGTCATAATGCCTCTGTATTGCTCCAGGGGGAGACCGCACCTTGAATACTGTGTACAATTCTGGTCGCCGCATCTCAAAAAAAGATATAGTTGCAATGGAGAAGGTACAGATAAGGGCAATGGAACAGCTCTCCTATGAGGAAAGGCTGAAGAAGTTAGGGCTGTTCCGCTTGGAGAAGAGATGGCTGAGGGGGGATATGATAGAGGTCTTTAAGGAGTAGATGTGAATCGGTTATTTACACTTTCGAATAATAGAAGGACTAGGGGGCATTCCATGAAGTTAGCAAGTAGCACATTTAAGACTAAATTGGAGAAAATTCTTTTTCACTCAACGCACAATTAAGCTCTGGAATTTGTTGCCAGATGATGTGGTTAGTGCAGTTAGTGTAGCTGGGTTCAAAAAAGATTTGGATAAGTTCTTGGAGGAGAAGTCCATTAACGGCTATTAATCAAGTTTAGTTAGGGAATAGTCACTACTATTAATTTGCATCAGTAGCATGGGATCTTCTTAGTGTTTGGCAGGTTCTTGTGGCCTGGTTTGGCCTCTGTTGGAAACAGGATGCTGGGCTTGATGGATCCTTGGTCTGACCCAGCATGGCAATTTCTTATGTTGTTAGGTGCTTTTTTCAACAACATCCTTGTGAGAGGTTCTGCCTTCTCTGAGAAACTGGGGATAAACCTTTTGTAGTATCCTGTAAAGCCTAGGAATGCTCTAACTTTCGCTTTTGTTTAGGGATCTAGCACCCAGCTGATCACCTATATCTTCCTGGTCTGTGGATGGATCTTGCCCTTCCCCAGGGGGTAGCCAAGATACTGGACTTCTAGCCCTGTCAGCAAGCACTTCTTGGGGTTAGCTGTTACTCCTGCTTTCCTCAGACTGGTTATCACGGCCTGCAGTTGGCTTAGATGTGTGTTCCAATCTGGGCTATACACCACAAGTTCATCCAAGTAGGTGGCTTCATACCTGTAGTGTAGGCAGAGCAGGTGGTTAACCACGCATTGAAACATTGCAGGGGCGCCATAGACTCCCAAAAGGGAGGACAGTGAACTGGACAAGTTCAACTGGACAAGTCCACCTGCCATCAAGAACATAATCTTCTCCTTTGCCATTGGCATGAGAGGCACTTGCTAATACCCTTTTGTAAGGTCCAGGGAAGAGATGAACTGAGCTGATCCCATAAGCTCAATCAGTTCATCCAATCATATCATTGGGTACACATTGAGTTTGAGACCTCAGTGACCTTTTTCAGTTAATGCACAACATTATTCTCCCATCTGGCTTCAGTATGCTCACTATGGGTGAGGACCAATCACTGTTAGACTTCTTTAATCCCGAGCTGGAGCATCTCCTTTGCTTCAATGACTTGGTGCCTGGCTTTGGGAATCCAATAGGGTTGTTGCCACAGTTCCAGGAGGTGTAATGATGTCAAGATGCACCAGGTGGGTACAACCGGGCACGTTCGAGAAAATCTTGTTTTGCTCTACCAGCTGCTTTAAGTCAGCTGTCTGTGCAGTAGACAGCTGTTCTATGAAAGGAACTTGGCTCAGTCCACTTCAGTTCTGACCTCTGGGCAAAAACCTCTTCTTGTACCACTCCACATTCCTATACAATCCACTTCTTAAGGAGGTTTACATGATAGATTTGAGTTTTCTTTCATTTATCTGGCTTGACTACTATGTGATTCACAGATCCTGTTTTCTCCAAAAAACTTCATGGGGGCCTTGCCAAGGGACTAACAATTTGCTATCTGAAGATGGGAGAAGGACAAGGACACTGTCCCCCAGCTAGAATACAATTGCCTCACAGTCCAAAGAGTAAGTTCAGGCTTGGATACCTTGAGCCTTTTCTAGGCCGAGACAGGCCGCCTCCCCAGCCTATCTTGCTCTCAGAGAATGCAGTCAATGAAGTTTTGCCTGGGGTTCCCTTCATCTTCCAAAAGTCTCACAAGCTATGTCCAAGATTCGTTTTGGTTTCTTCCCATACAGTAACTTAAAAGGGGGAATCCCATTGAGCTCGGTGGTATTTCACAGATTGCGAACAGCACTTAAGGTAGCAATGCATCCTAATTCTTGCAGTCTTCATCCATTAATTTCCTCAACATATGTCTGAGTGTCTGACTGAAGCATTCGACAAAGCTATTAGTCTGCGGGTGATACACCGAGGTATGTAGAGTTTTTACCGTGAGCAAGATGCAAAGTTGTTTCATTATCTTGGACACGAGCGAGGTTCCTTGATTTGTCAGGATCTCCTTGGGCAGCCCAAGTCATGAAAAATCCTGCATCAGGGTGGCCGCCACTGTTGGGATTTTCATATTCCATAGTAGTAGCTCTTCTGGATATCATGTGGCATAATGTACAATAACAGGATATATTTATTTTCTTGAGCAGATCTCTCCAGTGGCCCCACAAGGTCCATGCCCACCGATTTGTGAGTTGACAGGTAGAGCAGAACCAGCAAAACAACTGGACCTGTTTTTTGTAGGCCTGGCCAATAGAGCTGTACCAATATTTTCTCAGGTCTTTTCCTTCCTCAGGTTACCCCCTAGAAGGTAGCTATATGCTAGCTGCATGACAATGCAGTTTGGGAACTAGGAGTTGTTCTATTAATTCCCCCACTGCACTTCCCTTTGTAAGCCGATATAGTAAAGCCCTTCATCACAAAATAAAGGGAAATAGGGTCTGTAACCTCTGCTCCAGGGATTAGCTTTCCATTGACCCTCTGTATATGCTTCGGGGCCCACTTAAAGGCTTCATTCTCCCTCTGGGCTCGCTTGAAGCTCCCTGGGTTACCCCCTTTTCCTACTCAAAGGGGACAGGTAAGACATCCGGAGTGGGTTGCTGCTCTTCCCTGACTCCCTCTAAATTAGCAGCATAATTATATTTGTCCTGACGGCATTGCTTCCAGGATTTAGGAGTCTTTATAATTCAGATCTGGATCCTCCAATTCTTCACCGTTGTGGGTGGACAAGCATGTTGTGAGCTGGTTTTAGAGGCTCTTGAAGTTTGGACAGTTCCATCCTATCATCACAGGGTAGGGTAGTCAAGGAAGAAATCCCACTTCAATTTTGTCTTGACTGACCATGGTCTTTAGTTGGATACTTCCGTAGGTCCTCAAGGATGCATGCCAGGGTGACTGCTCTGTTGTAGCCAATCTGGACTCTCTTTACTCTTTTCATACAAGCATTATGAAAATGTCCACTAATGTCTCAGGTTGAAACCCCATCCAGCTCAAGCACAGTGACAAAAGTAGAGACTCCCTGGCTGTGCACATCCACAAAATTACAAAAAGTGTGGAGTCACAGCATTAACGTTCATTGGCTTGTTTTCCCTATGGGGACAGTTTCTGGAAAAATGGCCCTTTTCTCCACAGCTGAAACACGGCGGTCCTGCTGAGGTTTGCAGGCAACGTGAAAAGTCCTGCCTGATTTGCGTTGCTAGTTGTTGATATCTCTGACTCTTAGGACTCCCACAGTCCTCTACTAGGGTCAAGTGGCTTCTCTGGGAACCGTGGTGACTCAGGCATGGTCTGGGACTGTTAATAGGCCTCAGCTACCTCCAGCGCCTTTTCAACTGTAAAGTTTGGGTGTTAGCAGTCCCACTGCCACATAGGTTGTTTGAGGCTGTCTAGGAACTGTTCTAGCAGAACCACTTTGGCTTCCTCCACCCTGGTCTTCCCTTCTGGGTGCAGCCACTTCCAAGCAGCATCTGTAAGTCTGTGGAATAGGTTCCTTGGATTTTCTCCAGCCTTCAGAACTCCCTACCGAAATCGCTGTTGGTAGGCTTATTGGGGTGAGTCTAGAATGACTGCTTTGACTTCCTGGTTTGTGGCCCTCCCTTCCTGATTGGCGGTTTGGAAAGCATCTTGACTACGCCCGTTGAGTAGATTCCTCAGATTGGTAGCCAGCCTGTCCTCTAGCCAGCCTGCCAGTTGTGCTGTGTGCTCAAACCTTTTTCAGGAAAATCATCAGGGTCTTCTCCTGGGGTCAGCGGTGTCAGCGACACAGGAGGGGGACTGGTTACAGCAGTTTGCACAGCTTGTGCTATCTGGGTTAGCACTTTCTGCTGCTACACCACCTGCTCTTGCAATGCCTGCTGCTGTTCAATTTTTGCATTTGCAGAGCATTCTATAATTGTTGCTTCCCTGTAGGAAGGACCTGGATCACTTGCTCCATCTTCCCTGCTTACTGCGCTGCCTCCAAACTCGGTACCTCTCTGGGGAAAGGAAAGGGGAAAAATAAAAAAAAAAACAAACAAAAAAACTGCTGGTGTGTCTGGATCTTACTTATTGCTTGACCCATGCCTACATAGGTAGGGCTAGCCCTCTTGGCCTGTTTTGCGAAGGCTGGCTGGGTGGAACTGGGAGGACCCAGGACAAAGAGAAAAAACCCCAAACTTTTCAGGTTTTTATCTTCTAAAGCAGCTGTGGGTGCATGCCTGTGCTTTCTGCTTAGGCAAGAAATCCCACTTCTGACACCATATGTGATAACTTGGGCAATAGCAGCATCCTTAACCCTTTCAGGTCCTGAGTTATTAAACTCTGGTGCGGGGCTCCTCCCTTCACCCAGGATTCCCTGTGGGTCTGGATTTTAAGGAGGACTGGGTGAGAGAACTGTGCCCAGTCCTTTAATGTAATCTGAGGGAGTTTTCTATATACTCCCTCATAGATCTTGTCATACATTTTTTGGCAGCCCAAAACATATTGTTGAAATCAGACAAGTACAGTGCTATGAATGCTTAAATATGTGTTGCTAGTTTACTTTTCTGCTCTCTATGCTTTTAGCAACTAAGAATCCTCTGTGCTTTTCCCCATTCCTATTCTCCAGACCAAGAAAATAAAATGATCAGCTGTAAGCAAAATATCAGCAGTCCTTGGGATCCAAGATACCTGTGGTTGGTGCAAAGCAGAGAGAGAGACTTCATAGTTGCTTCACATCTTCCACCATCTTTCTTCCTCAGCAGAAACATCTATATAAGAACATAAGAAATTGCCATGCTGGGTCAGACCAAGGGTCCATCAAGCCCAGCATCCTGTTTCCAACAGAGGCCAAACCAGGCCACAAGAACCTGCCAATTACCCAAACACTAAGAAGATCCCATGCCACTGATGCAATTAATAGCAGTGGCTATTCCCTAAGTAAATTTGATTAAGGAGCCGTTAATGGACTTTGCCTCCAAGAACTTATCCAATCTTTTTTGAACCCAGCTACACTAATCACATCTTCTGGCAACAAATTCCAGAGCTTTATTGTGCGTTGAGTGAAAAAGAATTTTCTCCGATTAGTCTTAAATGTGCTACTTGCTAACTTCATGGAATGCCCCCTAGTCCTTCTATTATTCAAAAGTGTAAATAACAGATTCACATCTACTCATTCAAGACCTCTCATGATTGTAAAGACCTCTATCATATCTCCCCTCAGCCGTCTCTTCTCCAAGCTGAACAGCCTAACCTCTTCAACCTTTCCTCATAGGGGAGCTGTTCCATCCCCTTTATCATTTTGGTTGCCCTTCTTTGTACCTTCTCCATCGCAACTATATCTTTTTTGCAATGCGGCGACCATCTTATAAGCACATGGTCAGCTATTTTCATTCTCTTTCACATGGAATGAAGGATATTTTAAGATTTTATTGCCATGGTGCTGGAATAATTATCTAATGAATCTCCCATATGTAAAGAAAATGTGGTTAGACTACAGCTACCCATATTTATAATGGAGCTAGCAGAAGTAACAAGGTCAATCTATCCCAAAGAAGATCCTTCATACGTCAGCAATCTACCAAATACACTCAAAGATTTATCACAAACGTCTGTGATGCCTCACAATTTTCAAGAAGTGTCCAATCCAATGTTGTAAACTACACTAGGAAACAAAACCAAGCAATTGTGAAGCATAGGAAACAGTTGGTCAAGCCTGAGCCTAAACAAAAGGACTAGAAATCAAAGGAGCATTGTTTAAAGAGAGCACATGCCACGCGACTGGACAAATCTATACTGAAAGCAAAAAAAACATATTGTGATAGGAGTCCAGGATCTGTGCTCATCATTTGGTTTGCTAATAAAGCAAATGAGTTTAGAGCATGTCAGAAGCTCCACCTTCTTAGTTTTTCCAAACATGGTAAAGTAGCGTGGTTGCTGTGTTAATCCACTTCAATGCATGGAAATAAAAGGTCACCTATCTATTGGACAAATGTAATACACTTCTTGACTAGCTTCTGGACGTTAACTTCCTTTATCGGCTTGAAATAAAACGATGTCAGAGCAAAAAACAAGTTTGCTGGGACTTAAAAATGAATCACAGTTTACGTTACGAGGGGGCTGTGGGGGGGGAGGAGAGGGCAGTTATTATTGCACTTTGCAGAGCGATAAGAAGCTGGCAGAGAGACAAGAGAATCTTATGTCTGGTAACGAATTATAAAAGCCCAAGTTTCTGTGAAGTCCTTTTTTGTTATGCAATGGATATGGGGAGTGTGAGCCCTTAGCGCTGTGGCGTAGTTGACACAGCCTCAAGGGCGAGCCCCCGAGGTCTATGCTGGCAGCTGGCGAACATGCCCTGTAAAGGGACAGTCTGGAGCCTCACCTTTACCAGCTGCCTCCTCTGCAGGTTGGGCCCTTGGATTCTGGCGGCCGGCAGGACTTAGGCGGGTCCCTGGGGCAGAGGTGGTAATTACAGTCCAGAGCCACACCAGAAACAGAGGAGACCGCAGGCTTAGGGAAGTTAGAGGAGAGCCAAGGTCAGGGCAGGCAGCAAACAAGAGCAGTCAGTTCCAGGCAGGAGGTCAAGATCCGAACCAGCAATTCGAGTGAGACATGGACACTCAGGAAACATTGACAAGAATGAGGAAGGCAGACTAGGCTGGAAGGCGAGGCAGGTGTGGAAGGGGCTGGAATGGAAGGTGAGAAGCAGCAAGGCTGAACTGTAAGACAAGACGAGGCACAGGAACGCTGGCAACACGCTCTGCAAGGAATTCAGGAGACCCATTGCTCAGGTGAACTAAGGTCACGCCGAGGTTTCTTTTATAGGGCAGTGGCGTCATTTAAGAGTGCTGAGACCTTTTCCCCACTATGGCACCTTTAAATCCGGTAATGTAGGAGGAGTCCCAGTGTTTGTGGTATTGGGGGCGAGTGCTGCGGCCGGCAGAGATCTCCCACAGGCTTCCAAACGTAACATGTTAGTTTTGAAGAGTCTGATACTTTTTAACTTCAAATGTCTTGCACTACTGGATGATTCTGAATTTCCCTATTCATATCCTGATCATAAGGTCATTGATGCAGTGGTCTAATCCCAAAACGTGTTCCCTCTTGGAGGTATGTGAGCGTAGCTCTTGCAAGCTAGTCAAGAAGTGTCTTATGTGGGTCAAAAAAAAAACCAACCAAACAAAAAAACCTCACCTTATGTTTTTTTTCATTTATTAATCTTTATTTCTATTCAGACAAGACAGATATTAACAGGGTAAATTAAAATTGCCATTGTATCCTGCCAAGAAGCCCCATGCTGCTGGGAAATCCCAAATGAGGTTTATTTATGCAAGGTTTTTGGCCTAACCCCACCCCCTGGTGTGTAATACATCCACTTCATTATAATATGCGTGAGCTAATTATCCCTTTTCTGACATGCAGATTTGCTCTGCTGTCAGCAACATCTGAATTAGGGCAGAGGAAGTGCACAGAGCATGCTCACCACATGAGATTAGCTCCACTTGAACAGGTAAGATGAAGAGCATTTTAATGGAATAGCTCAACCTGCTGAACAGTGGGAGTCTTGTAATATTCTCTGCTTTCACTAATTCAGTTGTTCCCAAACCTGTGCTGGGGGACCACCAGCAGAGTAAATGTTTGGGATATCCACAATGAATAGGCATGAGATCAGTTTGCAGTGCATGCAAATCTCTCTCATGCATATTCATTGTGGAGATCCTGAAAACCCGACTGGCCCCAGGACAGACGGACCGCACTAGTTAATTATCTCTTAAAAACACTGCAATGTGAATATTGATTGTGCCTGTTTTCCTCCATATGACCTCTTGAACAAATACCGCATACTTGTTTGGTGAGGTCACCAAAAGGAGGAGAAGTTACTGGTCAGGAGCTACCGGTAAATTTGCGTAAAGACTGGAAATATTTTTAAACTCTAAATCTGGCAGAAGATGTGTCTTGGAAACAGAATTGCTGAGCTGCACCCTAACTTGTCCTACTCTCACCAGGTTCCTATTCAGCCTCAGTGAGGGAAAACAACCTGGAACCTGGCTTTTAACACATGTGCATAACCTCAGTGCCATCTGAAGAGATTCTGTACCACTTGATAGCCATTTCTCCATTGGCTGCTTTTAGGGCTCCTGTACAAGTCGATAGTAATTTAACCCGAATCTTCTTGTCATTCAGCAAGATTTTTTTAACCTTCCGGTTGAAACTGTATTTTATTTATTTTCTGGTTTAATGAGCATCCAGGTTTAATTTAGGTCTTATATTCTTTTTCCACTGTTTTATGGTTATACTGTACATCTGATTTAAGTATATGTTGCGATCCCCCCTGCTGCTGCGCTGCAGGAGGTCTCTTACCTTCCTCCAGAGGCCGCTCTGAAGCCAGGGCCTCGCCTGCGCATCATCCAGGACTTGCTCCAGGGCCTGAGAGGCCTAGCTGCTCCTGAGGCATGCCGGTGGCTTGCAGCCTCAGTGTTTGGACTTCCTGTTGGGCGACGCCCTTCCCTAGGGGCTGGCCCGCAGCTCTCTACCCTAGTTATAGGACCAGCGGTGGGCGGTCCTGGCAAGCTCCTCCCAGGGAGTTGCCTTCTACCTCCAGTATTTAAGGACTTTCTGTTCACTGTGTTGGTGCCTTCGGATTGGGTTACACAGTTGCCTGTGGCCTCTCCCGATCCTCTGTGACTACGACTCCTGCTTGTCGTCAGCCTGCCTTGACTCCGGTCCGTGATGCCGACTCCTGCTTGTCTTCAGCCTGCCTTGACTCCGGTCCGTGACTCCGACTCCTGTTTGTCTTCAGCCTGCCTTGACTCCGGTCCGTGACTCTGACTCCTGCTTGTCTTCGGCCTTCGGATTGGGTTACACAGTTGCCTGTGGCCTCTCCCGATCCAGGTCCTCCGTGACTACGACTCCTGCTTGTCGTCAGCCTGCCTTGACTCCGGTCCGTGACTCCGACTCCTGCTTGTCTTCAGCCTGCCTTGACTCCGGTCCGTGACTCTGACTCCTGCTTGTCTTCGGCCTTCGGATCAGGCCTTACAGTTGGCTGTAACTGTGCTGATCCAGGTCTTCCATGGTTCCTAGTCCAGTGTCTTTGCCTGATGTCTGCTCCTGTTTCTGCCAGCCGAGGGGGCTTCGGATGTGAGTATCCCAGCATCGGAGTTCCTGTTCGCCTGGGTCTTCCCTGCACCCTCCTTCTCAGCGTGGTCCGCGACCAGCCTTCCTGGGCTGTGTAGGGCGCGTCTGGGACAGGGTGGTCCGCGACTCAGTCCCACGGGTGGGCTGAGTAGGGCGCCCTGATGGACAGTGCAATGTTTCCGTCCAGCCTTGTCTACAGTGTCTGCTTCAGCCCTTGCCCGGATGTCTTCCTGTCTCTGCCTTGACCTGGTTCCTGAGCCTTCTGTCCTGTTGGGCCCTGGGGTGGCCAACAGGAGGGATTCGTCCCACGGGCTCTTGAGCGTCTGCCAGCCGAGGGGGCTTCGGATGTGAGTATCCCAGCATCGGAGTTCCTGCTCGCCTGGGCCTTTCCTGTGTCTCGCTTCAGCCCTTGTCCTGATGTCTCCGTCTTGCTTCAGCCTGCTTCTGCCCCGTCTGATGTCTTCTGTTTAAGGACTCTGTCTGCCCTCGCCTCTGTCCGGCCTGCTGCCCATTGCCGTTCCCTGCGGCAGGTCCGAAAGGGCCGGGAACAGTCGGAGGACCGTTCATTAGTCAACTTCCCCGTGTTGGCTACCATGGGCATGCAGGTCCGGCTGAGGGTCGGACTCCCTGCTTCTGTTCCTGCCTGCCTGGCTCACCATGCCTGCTCAGCTCACCTCCCACGGTGTGGCCTTGGGCTCCTCCTGGGGTCCTGCCGTGGCCCAAGGGCTCACCACCCGCCCGAGACGACCGCGCCCGCGCGCGCTCTAACAAGTATATATGGTGTGGCATGGGCAAAAGTAAAAGACATTTCTGTGGGTAAAGCAGCGTTTTACCCACGAAATCGGATTTTGAAAGCTGCCCACCCTCAATGTGGGTAAGTGTCTGCTTGTTGTTCTACGATCCAGAGGCATTCCTGGGGGTAGGGGAGATAACAATAGGCGTAGTTTGGGATTTTCAAAACTATCTGCATTATTTTGTCCAGAAAAAGTAACTGCAGCAAAAGCAGGTGCAAATCTCAGTTTCCTGTGGCAATAATCAAAGCAAAAGTATGCATTTATTTTTTTCTTTATTAGTGCAAGCCCCATTGGGTAAAACATACCCATGGAGTTTATAGGGGGTCAATAATTAAATTGCTTGCACTGGGGTTTTTTTCTTTTTTCTTTTTTTAAGGTAGCTATTTTATGTTCCACTAATGGAAATTGTTATCTTTTTTATTATATTAATATTTTTTTAATGTTGTTTGTCTAAGAGTATTTTAAAATACTTGTTATGATTGTTTTTCACTTTTTTTTTATGCTGTATTTACCTTTGCTGTAAGCCACCTTCGGCTTAAATGGGAAAAGGCCAGTTAGAAATCCAAATAAATAAGAAATTAGTCCACATATCAATTACTGCTTAATCTCATATACAGTAATTGTAAACTGAAATGCTAATACACCCCTGTTCCATAGGAAACACTGGGGAAAAGAGTGGCAGTAATAAATATAGAAAACTTCTTTGTCCTGACAAAAAAAAAAAAATGGTACTGCATTGGGAAGGCACACATCATTATGAACTACTAGTATGGAAGGACAGCAGGTCTAACATAACAAAAGGCCTTGTCTATGTATTCTACCTTCATTTATAAAACAGTTCTCCTGCGCATAAAAGTATAACGGTGGTAGCTCAGATATCAAAACATGTCTTTCTCTTACTGAGAACATACAAAATCAGCTCCTCCCATGTATTCAGGGTCTGACATTTCACAACAATATTAAACACCTCAACCCAGGGCAGAAAGGGTAGGGAGCAGTGGGAAATGGAGCCTCCCCCCCATCTATGGAGTCCATCTCTGCAACAGTTATCCCACGGGATTTCATGGGGAGCTTGTCCACTGCAGCTATACTCATTTATATATATACAAGCCGTAAAGCCCGTTAAAACGGGCTACATCCCTCTGTCTCTCACCTCCCCCTCATTCTCTCTCCCCTCACTCTTCACCACCCCCCTCCCCCACTCCTCCCCACCCTCCCTCTCCTCTCACTCAGTTCCCTCACTCCCTCCCACTCAGTCCCCCCTCTCCCTCACTCCCTCCCACTCAGTCCCCCTCTCCCTCCCTCCCACTCAGTCCCTCCCTTCACCCACCTCCATTTCCTCCCGGCGCCGTAAGCGCGACTTCCCGCAACCCTCACCCGGCTCCATTAACTCCTCCCGCTCCTGCCGGCAGATCTCGGTGGGGGGGGCGCGGGAGTGACACCCCCCCCCCCCTGAGATCTGCCGGCAGATCTGGGGAGGAGAAGCAGCGGCACCGCGCGCGCGCGCGGCGCCGCTGCTTCTCCTCCCGCTCCTGCGGCCCCACCGCCATTTTTTTTTCTGATCGACATCCTTGCCCGCACATGCGCAGTAGAGCTGCGCTCTACTGCGCATTTGCGGGCCGTCGGTCACAGGCCATTTATAAGGTAGATATGCCATAATTTATATATATGCCATAATTGGCAAGACCCAGGAAATTTGGCTACCTCATTCATCGGTCACATGAGGAAAGTGAACTATGGGACAGAAAACCCTTCCTGCCTCCCTCCCATTTCTTCTGCATTGTACAGGGATAGTGCATTTAGTAAGGCATACAAGTAACCATGGCATGAAAAAAGAAGCCTTAAGACTGACTGCTGCCCCTTTTATAAAGGGTGCTGCTCACTCTGAGAAAATCAGCACGCAATGGCTTTCAGCTGTGCCAAGTTAGGTTAGGTTTCTCACCCCTTGCTGATGGATTCAGTGTGCCCTTTGTGTACTCTTAGGCGTGATCGATGTGTGTGCAAGAATGCCCCAGTGACTCTCTTTTGCATGGAGGAATGTGTGTATGGTTGCAAGTCTGCTTTGTGTCCCGTCTGGCAGGCTAGTGTGACAAATATTGTATAGAATGTATTTATTAAGCTGCTTATACCCAGGTACAAAGGAGGGATGTACCTGCCATACTGTAGTTTTGATTCTGTGTTTTGGGCACTGTTTACCGTTGATACAGTGGGAAGGCAGGTCCTGGGTGCATCTCTCCTGCCTTTAGTTACATTGCTTTCTCTTCCCATGTATGGTCATGAAAGATAACCACTCCGCCTCCTTCTTCTTTCCTCGTGTGATGTCTCCTGTGGAATACAGAGAGCCCATGCAGCTGCCTCTAAAGGGCCCGACTCCTGTGCAGGTTTTCCCCCTCAGTAAATGAATGTAAGGTACCTTAAAGTAGAACTGACAGCCCTTGTTGATGTGGTGCTGTAAATGCTGCCACTGGCACACTTTCCACTTCCTGCATATGTTATTTTCCGTGGAGCATTATCTGATTGGCTCCCCCCCCCCCCCCCCCCCCAACACCACCATCACATGCTGGACAGAGGAGAGGAAGAACCCCCCCATCCCCACAAGATATGAAGAAAGGGATCTGGCTGCTCCCACCTGGGCTTTTTCTCTTCTTAAATTCATTATATGTATTTTCAGTGAGATATTTAATTGTTATGTACATGTACTGGGTGGCCTCATTTCCTGTGGGTATAACTGTATCCACATGAATGATAAGTATGGCTGCATGTGTATAATGTAGGGTCAAGTAGTGTAAGAGAGGATATGAAGGTGAGGCACATGTGATTAATGAGAAGCTGTGTCAAGCGAGGTGCTTTTAAAAAGCCAAAGGCCATGAACTGCTGCTGTGGAGGAAACAGCACCGTCCATTTAAGAGTCGTTTCTCAAGTGCGAGCAGTAGTTTTCACAGGTCAGAAGGTTTTGTCGCCTTTCCCATTTATGGCATGTGATAAAAACTGGCACCACTTCTTTCAGTCAGGTTTGCCAATTTTTCCACGAGAGGAAGAGTAACAAAATCATTCCCATTAGAACTCTGCTGCTGCAGCAAGGGACCTGCACTGATCTGAAGTAATCTTATGTGGGTAGGAAGACTCCAGGAGGGGAACAAAAACAAACACTGTAAATGTGCAGAAGAATATGCTCTTGTGGACTATTGTAGTGTCTGTAGTGGTTCTCTCACTTGTATAGCCCAAATCCTTTTTTTTTTTTTTTTGGATCTGTACCAAATATTTTAACATGCCATGTTTCACAAACATCCCTTTTACAAACGCTGTTATTCAGCAAAATGGAATATCTCCATATATTAACCCCCCAGAACCCAAAGAGCAGGGATGGATCAACCCCAGTGATTCCAGCCTGAGCAAAGGGCAGGTCTGCTTTAACAGCTCAGAGGATCTCAAGCGGGAAAACAATGAAAGCAGCAAAACAGACATATATATAAAACAAAAACACACACACATATATATAAATGTTGGTATATAAAAAATAATAAATAAAAATAAATAATATATATATATATACACCCAAATGTCTCATGAGATAGTTCTCCTCCAGCCTCCAGGAAAATGGAGGACAAAGAGTGAGGCTTTTGGTGTGGGAGATTTTTTATTTTGCAATTATTTCTCATATAAATTTACAATTTATAACTGGATGCCTTTTTGGTACTACTTCTACAGAAAGGGAGGTGCTTTCCTGTGCCAGTAAGTGAGCTGCATTTTACACAGCTGCCTCTATCCCATGTCTGGCCCTCACTAGGGATCCACCATCGATGGCCTCTCTCCTTACTTCTTCCCGGGTTTCACACCCTCTGCAGGATGCCCAGCCTATGGAGCAGAAGCCTGAAGCAGGCAGCTGGGGCCCAGCTCTCCTAACCTTTGCAGTGCTTGAACTGTGAACTGAAGCTGAGACTGTTGAGCAGTGGAGAAAACTAGAAACTGCAGAGGTAAAAGCGGCTGTATGGAAATCCTCCAGAGAATGTTTTATACTTACACGTCTGACAGAAATCACCCTTGGGAGACTTTTTACAGGAAAAGCAGTCCATACATTTCCCCAGGTCCGAGCTCCAGGATTTCCCATTCTGACACGTAGAATCTGAGATTGTGGGTGAGACAAAGAGAAAGGGACAGACAAGAAAAGAATGTTGTTGAATCAGTTGTGTTAATTTTCCATCTATAGTGTTTTAAACAAAAAAAAATTTTTTTTACAGGCTAAGGTTTTTCATGTGCAGTAAGGAAAACAAATATAAAATACAATATAGACAAGATTCACAGCTAATCTGTCTAGCCTTAACAATCTTACAATTTGTGTGACAGTCCATGCCACACAATCTACAGCTTTAAAATAAACATTTAACTCCCAGGATTGGGGGATCCCGCTCCGGGCAGGGTTGGAGCAGTGTTTATGTCTGCTGGGGGGGGGAGGGCTTCTCTGGGAACAGTTGGGGGCTTACTGTAGTGGCGCAGTGTGCTTGAAGAGGGTGGACTGGTGTGCGAGGGGGACTCTCGGAGGCAGGGAATCGTAATGATCCCTCAGGGATAAGGTAAGGGCCCTAGTGGTAGAGAGAGCACTGACTGCACACATAATATATTATCTCTTTTCTGTCCTGCTGAAGGGTAGATTACTTAATCACTATTCTGGGCCCCGTGCTAAGGCTAATAGATATTTTCAGGCAGTGATGTCAGGAGCAGATGAGGCTGGGGGGCTAAGGGGTGGGCTTCAGAGCTGAGTAATAAACAGAAGAAAAAGCACTACATCTGTGGAATGAAGGGATGTGCTTTACATGAGCCAATGTGCAGCTGACAGTAGGGAAGGATGAGATATACATCTGCCTCAACATAAGGAGAGACTGTGGAACCCCTTTTAATAAATCGGTGGAATAAGGGCACATTTTTGCCATCAGGACAGATTTTGCAATCTCTTTCCCTAAAGCTACATTATTACAGTAAATTACAGAAAAGCATGCAGAATCCTTTCAGTTAACCTCCCTCTCTCTCTGTCTTTCACAATCTCTCCACTGGGCCTCCATTTTTTGCCTGTGCCCTTGCGTCAGAGCCCTCCCTAGATAGCATCTCTCCTGGCTAACTAACTTTCTCCCCCCCCCCCCAATAATGCTGATCTCCGACATTCCTGAGGCATGGGTGACTCATCCCCAGCTTCCCACACACATACAAAGGAGCTGCTTGCTGCCCCTACCTTTCCACTCTGCATCCAGACAGGTAATTCACCTTCCTTGGGAAGGGAAAGGACTCCTCTGTCCTTATTTCCAGGGAGAAGCGGAAGGCCTGTATTCCTGTGCAGTGGTGCCAGATTAGGCAATTTCATGCCCAACTGGGTGAGGGGTTATTTTCCCCTTTGTGCGGAAAATGTTTAGAGTAACCTGCACCTGCTGAGAGAGAGTCAGGAAAACCTGCATTTTCAGAGGGACTCCTTCCCCTTGCTCTTTCGGAACTTCTGAGGGGGACTCGAGCCATTGTATTTTTGAAGAGGGAAAAATTTGGGATACTTTTGATCTAAAATTATTTTAAAATTATTTTGGGCTACAAACCCCCTTTTAATTTCTGGCAAAGCTATGCAAGTGGCAGATTGTACTTCTTTCTCATCATCACCAGTGGTTATGCAAAGGCAGCTCAGCAGGCAGGCCCTGGCCTAGGGTCAACTTAAAGTGCCACTTCCAGCATAAATCAGAGGAAGCTTTTTCAAGCTGAACTTAAAACTCCCCCGCCAAACAAGTACGGAACTGCTCAAGTTTAAACACCATACACTGCCCCACTACAGAACAGGCATAGGGACCTTTGTTTTTAGTTATTTCATTTTTCCTGGCAATTTATCGGTATCTTTCTTTTTTTCCCCACACATTCTCCCTCATTTTTGTTCGCTATAATAAACACTGATAAATTGCCAGGAAAAATAAAGTAACTGAAAAGGACGGACCCCCCCCCCGTATACAGGCCGCAGGAGTGGAAGCTTCCCTCACACCACAGCACAGCACCCGCAGTTGGGGTAGTGTGGCTGCTTAGTCGTGCTACTGCTTTCACATTTCACATCCTTAGAAATTGGGCCGCACACCCAGGCCGGGCAATTAGCTTCTATAAAGCCTCTCCCACAGGCCTCTCTGGCTTTTACGTGAATTCCAGGATTGTGAAATGCAGACAGCTTCTCCTTCCTGCTCGCTGGGCCCCCCTCCCTTCCTGCCCTGTGCTGACGACAATCGGTGGTGTGTGCAGGCACTCTCCCTGTCTCGCAGATGTGGTGAGTCACCCTCCACAGCCTTGAACTCGGGAATACCTCACTCCCTAGGCACTCAGCTCTCCGCCCCTGTAGCCACCCCCTCCCTGGGCAGCTGGCCATGCGTCTCCTGACTGCATTCTGGAGAAACTGATTAGTCTGGGCATAGTGTTGAAGTGAAGTCAGCGGTCCCAGGCAGGTGCCCTTCTTGAGCGGTGGAGGTGGGTGAGGGAAAGTGGACAGGTCCGGCAGTGTCAGCCTCCTCCCTGTCCTAGTGAAGGCAGCACAAGTACTGCCCTTCTTTTCCCTCCAGAGAATGGATCCCTCAAGATTTTACAGACTCTCCCACTCTACATGTGACATTTACACACACACACGGAGAGTCACACTCAAACCTACAGATGCATGCTTATACAACATGAACAAAGCTACGTGCACAATTCATGGAAGAGGATAGCAGGAGGGATGTGGGAGTGAGAGACTGCAGCATATTTGCGCGTGGGATAACATGAAGGATATAACAGAAAACCCGCATGTGAGTGATCACAAGCAGGTCTGTCTTCCGTGAACTTTTTGCCCAAATGTCCACTGTCAGTCAGCATCGTTGCCCAGCCCCCTGCTTGCAGACTTAGGTCTTGCAACCAATCAGAAAGGTCTCAGCAGACAGGGCGTCCCAGGCTGACGCCGCTGAGCTCCATTCACAAAACCTAGCCCTTAGCGCCTGGGCCATACTGCAAACATGCTCTGGATCTCAAGTTTGCCTTAATCGTTTCTCAGGCACCTCTCTCTTCCCCCAGTATCTCCGAGGTGCACATACTCTAAGCCCACCAGGAGCCTCCTGGGAAGGGGAGGCACAGAGGGAGCAGTAAATGGGGCAGACTCCACAAGGTCTCCTTTTCTTTACGGGTATACATACACAAAGACATGAAGAAATAAAAGACGTAACGGGAGCCAGAAAGAAAGCCCTTCAGCAATTTCTGGTGTGACAATTCACACGAATATACACTACTAGAAATATAGACACACACAGATCCAGGCATACATATACAGAGAAGCACAAACATTAAAACACACACACACACATACACACACGTAAACAGACGGCATTGTGTGTGAATAATAATTATATATACATACATACATATACACACACACACATAGGCCAGCAGAAACTTTCCACTTTTAGTTGCTCTGAGATGCCAGCTTAGCAAATTTTTGCTACACGTCGTCCTTAGCAAAGTCAAGAATTTTCATAGTATAGTATGCCAGCCTCTCATCAGTCCTATATATATATATATATATATATATATATATATATATATATATATATATATATATATATATATATATATAGTATGCCAGCCTCTCATCAGTCCTATATATATATATATATATATATATAGTATGCCAGCCTCTCATCAGTCCTATATATTTATTTATTTTATTTTTGGTTTTTATATACCGGAAGTTCCTGTATACAATACATATCACTCTGGTTCACATTTAACAGAAATAACTATCGCCGGGGAGGCGGTTTACATGGAACATATCGAAATAATGAACGGATAATATATAATAAAGTACAATCTATTGGGAAAAACAACTAAGATCAACTTAGAACACAACTTGGAAACATAAAGCTGAAGTAATATAAACATTAGATTATTGCTGTATATATAGTATGCCAGTCTCTCATCAGTCCTATATATATATATATATATATATATATATATATATAGTATGCCAGCCTCTCATCAGTCCTATATATATATATATATATAGTATGCCAGCCTCTCATCAGTCCTATATATATATATATATAGAGTATGCCAGCCTCTCATCAGTCCTATATATATAGATAGTATGCCAGCCTCTCATCAGTCCTATATATATATATATATAGAGTATGCCAGCCTCTCATCAGTCCTATATATATATATATATAGTATGCCAGCCTCTCATCAGTCCTATATATATATATAGATAGTATGCCAACCTCTCATCAGTCCTATATATATATATATATATATATATATATATATATATATAGTATGCCAGCCTCTCATCAGTCCTATATATATATATATATATATATATAGTATGCCAGCCTCTCATCAGTCCTATATATATATATATATAGTATGCCAGCCTCTCATCAGTCCTATATATATATATATATATATATATAGTATGCCAGCCTCTCATCAGTCCTATATATATATATATATAGTATGCCAGCCTCTCATCAGTCCTATATATATATATAGTATGCCAGCCTCTCATGAAATGCCTCACTCCTGGCCACTAAGGTCCTTCACCCTCTTACCTGCTGCCTGCTCCGCCCCGGCCAGCCCCAGAAGCAGTAGCAGAGGCAGGGCCGCTCCCAGCCCCCGGGCCAGCAGCATTCTGAGCAGCCTGAGAGGGGAGAGAGCTAAAGCCGCCGGGCTCCTCGGCCAGTGCGCGAGAATGAATGAGTCAGGCTCCCTTTCAAAAAGAAAACTCTTCTGGTTTTTTTTTTTTTTTCCTAATTAAATCCGCCCACGGAGTAGGAGGCGGCAGGAAAGGTGGAGCTATGCTGTAACTAGGGGCAACCACCAGGACACAAAACACTGAAACCTGGCGGCTGGGACTCTGGCGCTGAACTCTTGAGAAATCCACATAAGAACAACCAAAAAAAAAAAAAGTATCCAAAGCAATTTAATAACAGGAAGGGCTCCCCCTCCCCTTTTTTGTATGAACAAACAGCGAGGCTTGAATGTATGAATGAAAGCCTAACTTGTCCATTTATTCGTGAGATAATTCCAGGCCGGTATTAACGCTCATAGCAGGAATGTACTTATGAATGATTATCCGGGGTGACAGATCAAATACCTGGATGGAATCACAGATGCAGCTTTAGAGGGCGACGCCCTTTCGAGTCTGTTAAGTCAACAAGAGCGGATCCAAGGGGCCATGTTTCATACGGATAGATATTTAGTGTTCATTTTTCCTCTAACTCTCCAGATCTGGTGTACATTATTTGCATCACTGGTTTATGTCTGTGGTTTACAGAATAGTTTCATACTGAATCACGTTACATAGTCCGTGTTAAACAAACGATTACCCGCGTCACAGTCCTCCGTGTTTGACGGGCTCCGGGGACATGGTGGGGTCGGCTGTGCACCATCGGCCCCTAGGGGGAAACGAAATGCAGGCGGTGGCTCCAGGGGCGGCGAAGTATAAGATGGAGCCCCCCCCCTGTAAAAGGCCGGGTATCTGGAGCGCACATAGGCCAGCAAAAACGTGTCACTTTTAGTTGTTCTGAGATGCAACCTTAGCACATTTTTTATACACGTGGTACCTAGCAAAGTCAAGATTTTTCAATCCTATTGATATTTTAAAAAAATTGTTTACTGCCAATCAAGCCCATTACAATATTTAGATGTACATTTGATTAGCCCCCATTAAGCACCCATGGCTTGTCAGGAAGGTTTATTAGCACTGCATTAAAAAGAAAGTTTTTCAGCAATCTGGAAAGAATATATTTCAATGAAACGCCCTCCACCCACCTTCACAGAGAGCCAAAAGACTGCTGAGCACTAGCAACTCATAACTGCATCTGGGGAAAAAAATAAAACAACATTGATCTCTGCTATGGGGACAGGCTTGACCTGTAGGGCCCTAGGCATTACACCCAGTCATTCCAAAAATAAACAGTCCTCACATCAAGTGTTGTGCTAAAAAAAAAAAACAACCCAAAAAACTTAAGTGTACTGAAAATCCATAAATAATCCAGCAAAACAAAAAATGCAAAGGCAGTTCAAAATACAAGCAGATAAGAAAAACAATCTCTAAAAATATTTTTCAACAAAGCTCCAGGTAATTAGTAAAGGAATAGCACAGGAGGGCTCATACTGCTTGAGTAGTTGGGGAAAATTGCAGGGACCTATCCTAACTTTCCGAAAGGTTTCTGCCTCACTTAAACCCCTTGAAGTCAGGAAAATCTTCTCCCTTGAACACATGGTAGCAGTTTACCTGGTTGAGTCCCATCCTCTCCAGAGCAGTTCAATCCTTTGGACCTTGGAATGGGAAATCTCTTCCTGGATCTGGCCACAGGCGGGATCCCTACAGAACCCACTCCAAGCACTAGTTGGAAAGGAGAGGGAAACAACAACTTCTCCCTTCCAGGAGCCCAGTCAGAGCCACAGTTTCACAGCTGCCTTCCACCAATCCCTCCGGACATCAGTGACTCCCCCAAGGCAGGGGCGGCTCTATCGTCCAGGCAGGATGAGGTGGCCAGATTTTGGGGTGGCAGAAAGGGCCTTCAATAAAACCCCTGTGGTGATTGCATCCGGATGCAAGATGTGGGGCAGCAGGGTTCAGTGAGCCCCCACGCCCCGCAGGCAGAATGAAAACCCCAGCAGCGGTGGCGTCGAATAGTGATATAGCTACAGGGAAGAAGATCCCGGCGGCAGCATGATAGGGTGACATTGCCTGCAGAGTTCCCACACCCCGTGGGCAAGGAGAAAAAGAAGACCCGGTGGGCGGGAGGTGGGATGTGTGAGGTAAGAGAAGGGAGGGTAGAGAAGAGAAGGGGGGGGGAGCGGGATGGGATAGAAGGCTGAGTGAGTGGAAAGGGGGAGAGTGAGAAGGGAAGGGAGGAAACGGAAGGGAGGGGGGTGAGTGAGTGAGTGGGACGGGAGGGAACAGAAGAGCGAGGGGAGTGAGTGAATGAAAGGGGATGGAAGGAAACGGTAGCCTTAGCAGTGGCCGTGTCATGGCTGTTCTCTGTCCCTGGGCCAGCAGCATTCTGAATACTCTCGATGGGCAGAGGATGGATGGAAGGGGTGAGAGAGAAGGGAGGGGAGGAAAGGGGAGGGAGTGTGTGTAAGAGGGAAGGGGAAAGCAATACGAGTGAGGTGGGAGTGAGAGGGAAAGGATGGGAAAAAGTAAAGAAGGAGCGACCCTATAGAGGTGTGTGTGTGACTGGGAGAGAGAGAGCGGGGCCAGTGGAAGCACTAAGCGGACTAGGTAGCCTCATAGAGTGCCACACATTTGAAGCTGGCGCAGCAGTGGCAGGACTGCAACGGCTGTGATTCTTTGTTCATCCCTCCCATGTGGGCCTGGAAGAGGAAGTTGTGTCTTATGGGCCTGCGCAGGTGCAAAGAAGGAGATGCGATTGCCGCAGCCCGAAGGAGCAGGAGCAGCATCGCTCCCCGTGGCCAGAGCAAAGGATCAGAAGCAGCGTTGGCCTGCATCGTGGGAGGAAAGAGGAGGAGTCCTGGCAGCTGTGTGGGCTGAAGGTGGATGCTGCTGCTGCTACTTGTGCATTCTGGAGGTGAAGAAGCATGAGCATATGTGTGTGAGTGAGCAAACGTGCGAGAGAGAGAATGTGAATGTGTGTGTGTGTGTGTGTGAGAGAGAGAGAGAGCATTTGCATGTGTGTGAGAATGAATATATTTGTGTTAGAGTGTGACTAAATGATAGAGAAGTGGACAGTTTGTATGCAGTCCTCCTACCTCCAAGAACCTCAGAATGACTGGGAAACGTTCTCAATATGGAGAGCAGGGGATTTTAAAATTCTTAATAGTATTAATTATTACTGGATATTATTTGATGTGTCTGCTGTTTTGAAATATTTTATTGGGTTTTAGGAACTTTTTAAAAAATGTTATATGAGTTCAATTATATAATATTATTCTATTGGTCAGCTGTTCTGAAATATTTATTCTTTGTATTAGTATGGCTTTTACTATTATGATTGATGGTTTGTTTTTTTTTATTAAACTTTACATTTTTTAATAAAGATACACACAATCTATGCGCACATAACATCTAAACTACACAAAAGAATGAATAACATAAAATTACTGCATATTCATTTGTGTTACCTAAGAAAATAATCTATAACAGTAATTATAGAACCTAACTGTAAAGAAATAAAGGAGCAATATATTCATAACGTTATGAAATAGTAAGAATTGTGTCTCAGCCGTGTCTAAACATTTACATTCTCCCCTAAGAGGTGAAAATTTAGGAGTCAAGATATGAACGCAATTGTTCTGCATAACTAAATACATATCTTGCGTTCTGGTATATGATAACACATTTACATGGGAAACGCAATAAGAATTTGGCTCCTCTCTGAATAACCCTTTCTTTCATAGTTAGGAATTCCTTTCTTCTTATTTGCGTGTTTAAAGAAACATCAGGGAATATCCTGATTGAAAAACCATGAAACTTGGCATCTTGATTTTTGAAATATAATTTAAGAATAGTATCTCTCTGAGTAAGGTCAGCAAATTGTACTAGCAAAGTGGCACGCAATTTAATTTCCATATCAGATGATTTTTCAAGTTCAGATAAATCAGTATCATCTTTCTGTTCACCATGTCCCTGTGTTAATAAATCATTACTTACAACTTTTTGGGAAATGTAATATATCCTAGTTATTATAGGTAACGATCCTTCCGAAAATTTCAATACTTTTACAAGATAACTCTTGAAAAGCTCTCTAGGTGACAACAAATGGGTCCTAGGAAAATTTAAAACACGTAAATTAGGTCTTTTAATTTGATTTTCTAATTGTTCAATTTTATTTGATTGCATCTTTTCAGATTTAATCAAATTCAACTGAACTTTTTCTACCCCTTCAACTCTCTGACCTATATTAACAACTTTCTCTTCTAATTTTTCTGTTCTAGATTGTAAGATCTTACTATTATTCAAACTTTCTTGAACCATTTTTGACAAATCATTTATAGACTTTTGCATTAAATAAACCATTTTACCAATCCCTTCCAAAGTAAAGTTAGAAGGAAGTATAATAGGTATACCAGACAATGCGTTCCCTTGTACTCCTTCCAACTCTTTTCCTTTAGAGTCAGACATAGTACTAAGTTCCAATTTCTGGTCCATAATAACCTGAGATTCTAGATTCTGTGGTGGGAATTCTAACCCCACTACTCCTCTTTCCTCAGGAGATGTTAACAGGGCCAATTTCAAATTAGTATCAGAAAATGTAAATTGTCCTCCTCCTTTCCCCGTTGGTGGATCTGGGGTTAAGGGAGCACCAGGGCTTAGAGATATTTCTCAAGTCTGGGAGTTTCGGCCCTGCTCCTGGGCTTCAACTCCAGCGACTTGTATTCAGAGGCAGGCAGAGTAGCGAAGCGAAGTCTTTGCTAACTCGTTTAGGTAGCGGAAGTGGAGGCTAGTTATACCCGGAGGTACTGACGTCATGCGGTGGGGCTGCCCCAGAGGTTCGCGCCATGATGTGTATTTGAGCGTCAGAGATGTGCGAGCTCGCGCCCTAGGAAGCCACGGGAGTGAGCATGGCGGATGGGGACGCCCATGCTGGTCAGAGAACCCCGAGGCCCACGGCATTCGGCACCGGAGACAGCCATCTTGCCCAGAGAGAGAAAAAGGGGAGAAAAAGAGGTAAGGCAGAGTGGTTGCAGCCATCTGCAACCGATGGACGCAACAAGATTGGAGCAACGCCAGAGCAGAATTGTTGTTATCCAATCGTGATTCGTTCATATCAACATGATTCCCAAGATCTCTAAATGCTGTGGCATACTGCTCAAATTTATCTTTTAACTCATCCATTGAGGACTGCAGGTTTTGCAGTTGGTCAGTCATCACCACGATTACAGCCCAGGTCAATTCTTTTATAAGGGCAAAAGATGTACCCTCCAAGGCCTGCGGACTCTCCATCGCCATCTTGTCCTCCAGCACACCATAGCTTTTATCTACCGCCATCCTCTTGGGGCTAGTTGACATCTCATCTGATTTTTTGAAAATGAAATTGTCCATGAAATGAGGTTTTAAAAAAGATATGTGTAACCCAAATCAAGTGGTTAAATCTGTAATGTGTACAGGATTTTGCACATTGGCTCCCTCTCAAGGTAACGTCATCATCGGAAGTCCGATTCTCTTTACTTTTCTAACCTGCAGTTTATGGAAATGGCCTGCACGTAAGAACATGCCACCACTACAAGGTTTTACTCCCAAGAAAGCAGCCAAACTTCTTTTGACCTAGGTTTACAAAACAGGGAGCTCTAAGGGTCAGTAGGGCCAGGGATTGACTGAAATGAGAGTGCAAGCCTGCTGCCCTATGCCAAACCATCCTGTTCCTGCGATTGAGAGGAGACAGATCTATGAAGCAGGAGGACAAATCAAGGCATGTGTTATGTATAATACTAAATTCTAAAAGAAATGCAAAATGGAAACATTCAGAAATTCAACAAGCTGCTACAAAATGTCTTTAAGTTAACAAATCTGGTTGCCAAACAGTTGATAAGCATCCATAGTTGAAAATCTGAAGACACAACATTCGGAAAGTATCAGATTCCTTATGATAGTGTCTGCATATTTCTGGCCAGTTAGAGCCTTGACCACATTTGCTGCTCTATGTTTAGTGTGTCTTATGTATCATGAAAAATTCAGGCTGAACTACCAGTAGTTAGTTAATCCTGCATCTTCTAACCTACATTATAAGAGTACTGTCTAGTACCAAGAAATGTCTGAGTGCACCAATGCCATAGAGCTAAAAAGACTTGGAAAAATGTTTGGTATTTGAATTGATAGCAGGGTCAGCAAACAAATTCAAGATAAGAAAGTTATCAATTATAAACTTACAATGCTAACTAGACATCTGAGCACTTCTTTCCTACTAATGCATTCATCAGAGCAAAATGCAGTCAACAGTTTGCTTGAAGCAGTGAATGAAACCCTGAAAATATATGGTTCAAATGTGAAAAAGAAAGGAATTACTATAGATGGAGAATCAGTAAACACAAGGAATTACTTTGGTTTCTGGAAACTTTGATCAGTACATGAGAGAAACTTTGACTTTTGGATGTTGTGCTCACCCATCGAGCCTTACTACAGAGGTTCACCACTGCTTTAGTTCCAGAGTTGAAGATTTGGAAAGCTAACCTACTAGCTTTGAAAATGTATTTTCACATATCAAAGAACAGAATGAAGCTGCTGCACTCTGTCTTTCCTAAAAGAAAACAGTTTCCACAACATCACGATGTAAGATTTATACAGCGTAGGAGGTCCACTTCATTGATTCAGTGTTCAACTGCATGCTCGGATGCTACAAAGCATGGGTAGTATTTGAGGAGACAGGAGATTGAAAAGAAAAAGCAGAGGTCTATGGTGTTCTAAAAACATGGAATGATAAGCAAATGTGGCTGACAGGACTTATATGAGGTAAGTCCTCCCAGTCACCGATAAAGGCCCAGGCAGGAAAGATTGCATTCTGGAGATGGTGTCAACAAAACAATTTGGCCTCCTGAACCTTGGGATGATGTTTCAAGGGCTGCTGAGCAGAGATGGCGTCTACCTTTCGAAGAAGGGGGCCCAGTGTCTGCCAGAATAAAATTATTAAGCCTGCTGAGGGGGGGGGGGGCCTTAAACTTGAATTGTCAGGGATAGGTGAACAAAGTCCTAAGGTAAGCATTCAGGTAAGTAAATCCTTTAAACACTGATAGAGAAATGGGAATGTAACCCTTGCACAGACAGTCCCAGATAGTGGCCTGAGGGCACACACCTGAATTCAGACATATTAAGTGCTCAGTTCTCAAAAAGGTGTTAGCGTTCTCTGCATCTCCAGCATTCCCTGCGTGGGACAAGAAGAACTTCTAGGTCCTTTTTTTTGTGGCTTAGCTATTAAATTGCTTGTTTAATCCCTTGTAAACAGCACTGATGATCTCATAAAAGTAGGCAGCAGCAATAAACAGGCGGGAAGCTGGATGGTTATGCTGATAACTGATAAGATGGATGAAAAGCTATTTTCAGCTGATTGATGTTAAAGTCCAATTGGTTTGCAATCAGAATTCTAAATAAATTTGCGACCTTCTGCTTCCAGCAAATGTCTGCAATTGAATAAGACCATTCTTTCAGCAATTTAACTCCTTTTCCAGTCTACTCAATAAATTTAGTGCATGCTTCTTCGCATTGTGAAATGATTAGAAATTTGGTCAAAATTACCCAACAGAATAAAAAGTCCCAGTTTGCATACCTCTCCTGTAGTCTTCCCTGTTCTCCTCTATTCCCCCCTTGTCAGTACTGGGTTGGCACTGTGTTACTCCTCTCCTCCCAAATGTTTTGTTCCCTGGGTCTGATGTAATATGCTCTCGAATGATACTCTCCAGCGCCTTCTTTCTGGTAATTGATGTGAATCCATTCCTCCTTGATGACACAGCTAATCTTCAGTTTCTTTCTAGGCAAAAGACATCGCTTCCTTCTAGATGACAAAAAAATCTGGGCCCTAGGGCACTCAGTGAACCCAGAAAGGGAAAAATCTTACAAAAAGGGGAAACCAAACAGGAGGCAGGAAGGGTGGAAAAATGTCCTCCTCAGCCAAAAACAAAAAAGGCTTCCAAAACCATGCATAAAAATAAGGATAAAGCACTCTGTCTCCATTTCTTTACCCAGTTCTCAGTCCAAGAGACCCCCAGAAAACTTTTCCAGGCAAAAATAACCAGAAAGTAAGGGCAGCACAGATAGGATATTCCTAAGAGGGGTGGCTTAGGAGAACCAAACTAAGAATTCACACCCTGAGATGGTGGCAAGGGGTTATAAACTGTTAGAGCGCACCATCTGAATCTCCCACATGGGGGAGCCAAAACCCACAACTACTGATAACTACTTCACTGTGCTCCCCTTCCAAGATATTGGATTAGTCATTCTAGGAGAAGAATCTTTCAGTCTTCTATAGGAATAAGGGCAACATCTGGAACGCTGTGTACCCTAAATGCTTATAGAATGGGAAATAAAGTCCAAGATCTAGAAGCTGTCATGGAAGAGGCTGTTTTGGATGTAGTGGCTATTGTGCAGGCGTGGTACTTGAAAAACCATGACTGGGGTATTGTCATAACAGGCTGTAATCTATTCAGGAAGGACAGGGTATGAAGGAAGGGAGGGGGCACTATATATAAAAAATAATATAATATTAAAGCAACAGAACTGCAGGGCTTACAATGTAGGGTAATCTGGAAAGAGTAACTGGAATATCTGTTTATATTGGTATACTATACAGGCCTTCCCCAAAAACAATGAAATGGATAAAGATTTAATGGAGGATATTCACAGTAAAAGGTAGGTGATTTGATTGGATGTTGATTGGGGACCTGGTGCTATGACCTGTACCTGGTGCCAAGATCTAGTCCTGGCATTGGGGGCCTGACTCAAGACCTGGTCCTGACACTGAAGCTGGGGGACGACCCTAAGGCCTAGGCCTGGTCCTGGCACTGAGGCCAGGGCTCAGCATTAGGACCTGACCCTGAGTCCTGGTCCTGTCATCAAGGTCTAGGCCTGGGGCTTGCTCTGAGGCCTGGTCCCATCACCGAGGCCTAGGCCTGTTGCTGGGGCAAAGACCTGAAGTCTGGTCCCATAGCCAGAGCATAGCCCTTAGGATTGGTCTCAGCATTGATGCCTAGGCCCAGGCTTCCTGGTCTTCTTAGTGTCCCAGTTCTTAAAAAATAATACCATTTGCTTGGAGGATGGTGCTGGAGTCACATCATTGCAGTGTGTTCCTTGGAGTGAATGACACCATTTAGATGTATGGCTGGGACAGAAAGAAATCAGGAGGCCTGGTCCTGGGCCTCAACACTGGGACTAGAAATCAGGGCTGGAACTCGGTGATGCGACCAGACCTCCGGGCCGAGCCCTGGACCTCAGCATTGGGCCCAGATATCAGTGCTGTGCCTTGGCAACAAGCCTGGGTCATTTTTTGGCTTGATTTGGCACAGCAAGTGCTTCCAGATGCCCTTTTTAAAAATTTGTAACAATTTGGGGTTTTGTTGTTTTTGATGGTGTTTTCTAGTTTAAATTTTTTTTTTAGTTTGGCAAACGAATGAAATAAAAAAAAAAAAATTAACAAACTGAATCCAGACAAAAAAAAAAAACAAACCCCCAAAATAAACTGAACCAAAAACTTTGAGGATGCACATTCCTATTGTATGCTCTTTTTCTGCTGCCATGTTTCTATATTTTAGACTTTTACCAGATACTACAAAAACAGTTTGCAAGTGATAACCTTATCCTTCTAGACTTATTTATCTGCAGAATTTCAGCAATCAGAATGTTAGTCAGGCCCAGATTTAGGCATAGGCAACATAGCCAGCTTCCTCCTGCACAAAATCCTTGTGCGCATCAGAGCATTGCTGCTGCTACTACCATGCCTGCATCGGAGCCTGTGGAGGCCCGTCCATCACACTGTTCTCCATGGTAACAGGAAACCTGCTGGGGAGGAGGGGGTGGGACTATGAAGGTTGCTGAAGGCGCTGCCCAGACGTTTGCCTTCAGGTGCTGCTAGAAGTGGCAATGCAACTTGGAGGTGAGGGGGGGGGGGGTGGGTTTGGGAAGGAGGAATTATCCCCATCCCACAGGGAGGAGGGGGAGGATAACTCCCCTCCCTCCATTCCCTATGAGCGCATGTTGTCTTCATCCAGCCCTGGTTGCAGTTGATGAAAGAAGGAACTTTCCCTGGAAAATGTGAATCAAAATCCAAATTTGATATTGCCAGTCATACCGGAGGAAGCAAATGACACATAACCAACAAGTTTGTTACAGCCAGCAGTCAAAATACTTGGGTAATTCAAATGGAAAGCACTCAAGCAGCAGAACAGATTTTAGCAAAATGCTTCCATGCTGAACAGTCACTCAAGCAGTTTGTATTGTCTGCCAGGCTCTTCCCAGGGAAAGATGATGCATTTGCAGACGAAGCATGTTAACAGTGGAAAGTGAGTTCTGAAGTTCCTCATCTCTCACAGAGGAATGATATAGTATGCCCTATTGTTACAGCCATTAATGTGACTAGCAGGAGAGACTAACCAGGGGTTACTATATGTGCCCCCCACTTGGTCTGAACTATGAATTACCCCTATGCTTAGGGTGGGGAAGATCACATGAGAAATTATATTTACTAATATGATTTATCTTTGGGTTCGTAACCTGAGTGGGGGATGAGGCAGGGTCCCAGACACCCCGATACCACAATTCTGTGCCCTTCCCAACTCTCACTTGTGGCAACGCAGACCAAATAAAATTATCACACCAGAAGAAAACAGTAATTAACCCTTTTACTACTATTGTGTAAGTAGACAGTAAATCCAACCAGAACATTAAATGGGAAAACTACAGTGGTGAAGTATAATACAAACTTGCAGTTTTCTTATTTTATTATCTAATACTAGATATGGCCTGTTAGCCAAGGCAACCAACATACTCAGATAGATAGCAAAAAAATAAAATAAAATAGGGAACGCTAATAGAGAGAGGTGGGGGAGGGATGGCAGTGAAGTACACAACTTTAAAAAATTGTCTTTACCCCTGAGTACTCAAAAAAAGCGGGCAGGGGAAACAGATCCACCCCAACATCACCAGTTTGTGAAGGGTGCTCCCTGTCCCAAACACAAAATTGTGTGGAAAAACAATCAAGAAAATGAAGGAGTACTTCTTGATGGTGGAGCTGGCTAGATGACAAACCAAAATAGATCACCACTGCAATGTGTGAAAGGTCTCTCTCTCTCCTGGGGAGCTTCCCCAAATGGTTTTCTTGGTATTAAACAGAAAGCTGGCCTGGTTTCAGTCTCTTACAGAAAGACCACGGTCCACCAGTTTTTCTTTCCTATGCTTGACTTTGCATGAAAAGCTGAAGCAATTAAGATGAAATACTGAATCTGGGGGACAAAAGGCAAGGAAACAAACCTTCTCCCGCCTCTGCTAAAATACTCTGTGCAAAGTTTAGATTATTTAACTCAGTCTCTTATGAGGGTGATCCATCCATGTGCTCCTGGGCCTGGATATCCCTGGAAAGGAAGTCTCTCAGCTCTTGGCTCCTCTGTCCCTTGCTGGGATTTTACACATAACTCGGCTTTGAAGCAAGAACAGCTGTCTATCTCTCTATTTCCACAGAGCACAGATTTCTGTCACTCCCTCTCGATAATTAGGTCTTCAGGAGAAGAACTGATTGAAGGCTGCCAAATGCACTCCTCTCTTCCTGGCTTCAAGTCCTGGCCATCCTCGCCTCTCACACATAGACAGAGCCAGCTAAATTGCACCTTTTCTACCTTAAATGGTCTCCCAGCATTCCTTTGGCTTCCTCCTCTGCTGGCTATATAATGCTGTTGTCTGGGTAGGCTAAACAGTGCAGCCCTTTTCCCAAACTTGTTAACACTGTGAGTGCTGGATGCTGGCTCTTGCAAAACATTTGTCATTCACAGGAAAGCTCACAGGAGTTTTTGACGAATTTTTATATCCCTTCACTTTGACTGCGGCGGCTTGCAGTCTCTGCAATCACTCAGGTCCAGACATAGCTCATCCCATATTATATGGCTCCAACACATGATAAAATTAAGGGGGCAGGAATCTGGTTTACAGTAGCTTGCAACATATATATTTTTTATAACCCTCATATACAACAAAGCACAAAATTAGAACCTATGGCAAGATAGCCCTATACAGAAATATCTTTCCATGCCTAGCTCCCTAAAAGCTAGATTTTCAAACCCACACGCGTATGTCTATGTGCGTGAGGTTCCTGGCATGCGCACATGGATGCACCGATGTTATAACATGCGCCGGGCCCATTCTAAAATGTGCATGCAAGGCCTAGCCATGCGCGTAGCCCCTGGTATTTGCGCGCATGTGCGTTTTAAAATTCAGGCCTAAATGAATGGGAGTTATCTCTCACCCAAGCCAGTCTGTTCCCCACTTTCGCAGGATGCCGGTGTCTGGTCAGTGGTTGGTTGCTTGTTGGTGCTGCTACTGATGCACTCTCTTACGCTGCTGCACTGCATGTTATTTGTCACACACATCATATTAACCTTTTGTTTCACAGGCTGTGCTGTATCCTAGGCTGGAGTTTTTTTTTAATCTTTTCAATTAGCAGTAGAGATTCTTTGATCCATGTTTGGCTGAGCTGTTTCAGTAGCTAGTAATCTCCTGAAAACAGAATAGAGATATCTTTCCAGACACATGTGGTAGACCATATCTCTTGCTCGAGAATACACTATCCTTGAGTTAGCATGTTGGAGCTGAGTATAATGTTTGTCTTTTATGGGAAAGTATAACTGTGTTCATGATTCCATCCAGAAGTGGTTGAGAACGGGGTGTTTAGTGTGCCCTTGGGCCTCAGCCCGACCCCAGAGGCGTCCAGGACCGAGCTGAGGGTTGACGGCATGCTCCAGCATGGCTGAACACGGTCTTACCCTCTGCCAGGCCTGCAAGCTCCCAGAGCCAACAATATGTGATGTTGGTAGGGGAACGGTCCTCCGACTGTTCCGAGCCCTTTCGGATCTGCCGCTTGATCGGCATTGGAGCAGCAGGCCTGGCCTGAGGTTGAGGGCAGACGGAGGCCTTGACACATAGACATAACAGCAGGATCGATGCAACGGCATCGCAGATGAAGAAATGACAGCAGGATCGATGCAACGGCATCACGGATGAAGACATGACAGCAGGATCGATGCAACGGCATCATGGACGAAGACATGACAGCAGGATCGATGCAGCGGCAACGCGGACGAAGACATGACAGCAGAATCGATGCAGTGGCATTGCGGACGAAAACTTGACACCAAAGCTGATGCGAAGACATCATGGACCAGTGGTCGATGCGACGGTATCCCGAACCAGGGTCGATGCGATGACATCAGGAACAAGACATGACACCAAGAGTGATGCAACGGCATCCAGGACGAGACGAGGAACTGACGAAGTCCAGATGAGACGAGAAGCTGGGTGGAAGGACATTGGCACTGTCTCTCAGGGCGCCCTACTCAGCCCACCCGCGGGACTGAGTCGCAGACCACCCTGTCCCACTGCGCACCCTACACAGCCCGAGGAGGCTGGTCGCGGACCACGCTGAGAACAGGACGAGCGCAGGGAAGGATCCAGTTGAAGCAGAACTCCAACAACAGAGCCGGTTTTGTCCGAAGCTTCACCCATGGCTGGCAGGACATGATGGCTCAGGAGCACAGGACAACAGTCCACCTGCAGGCTAGTCCACTCTCGGGCACACATCATCCGAGGGACCCCCGGCCTAACAGGTACCAGAAGGCTCAAGAGCGCTGAAAACGAAGACGCAGGAACAGGACATCAAGGAACCAGGAACAACAGGAACAGAAGATCAAGACGAGACACCAGGACACCTGGACGGGGACCTCAGGCACGAACATGACTTGGCATGACGAGACGAAGCAACAAGAACTCCATGGAGAAGACAAGGAAGACCTGATGGAGCTCTGGCAGGCAGGAGCCTCCAGAGTGAAGCAACTCCGATGCAAGGCAAAGACAGACTGAAGTTGAAGTCCTTTTATAGGGCTGCAGACCGGCGACTCCCTGGGAGGAGTTAGGCAGGCCCACGCCTAGCTGGCCCTGTAACTACGGAGAAGTGCTGCGGGCCGGCCCCTAGGGAAGGGCGTGGCTCAAACCAGGAAGTCCATGCAAGCACAAGCAGCCTCAGGCAGGCCCCAAGGACATCGAGGCCTCCCAGGCCTTGGAGCAAATCCTGGACAATTCTCAGGTGAGACCCTGGCTTGGAGTGGCCTCCAGGAAGAGGTAAGGAGCCTCCCGTAGCCCCGCTACAGGAGGGTTCATAACAGAAGTCTTTTTTTGCAGACTGGCTCAAAGCAAGGAATAGGCTGACAATCCTTAACCAAATCTAACTAAGCCTCACTGACTAGGCCTCATGCTAATGCTCATGACTATCCCAGCTCTCTGCTAACCCTAACACTCTGCCTTGAGATATCAAAGGGAGTTGATGGGTACTGGCATGACCAAAGATACCTAATCAGTACAATGATGTTATAAACAAACTTTGATAAGAGAAAATCATCAATATGGTGCGATATGTATTCTATACAGGAATATCGGTATATAAAAATGAAAAATAAATAAATAAATAAATATGAAAAACATAAAATAAACTTAACCATGCAAATTTTATGAATTTGTTTAGCTGACGTGAAAGCATTTAAGTTAATGTATGATACAATATCAAATATTAGGTATCAACACAGTAAACAAATGCAAACAATATTCAGAATTGCTGTTATATAAGTGAGATTATCATAATTGAAGTGAAATGCATATAAAAATGAATATAAGTATAACTCAAAGAACTAAGGAATACATGAACACTATAACCATTGCAGTCTTACATTAGTAAATGCATCATAATTAGGAGCAAAAACTAGTGATGTTTAACCAAAATAGCCAAAGCAAAGCATGAGAAAGATAATAGTGAACAGTGGAAGGAGAAAAGTGCTTAAGAAGGGCTATTAGCTCTCTATCTGTAGCTTGAGTACCTAGACAGTCAGTTAAACCTTGTTCCCAGCTTAAAACACCTGAGAAAACTCAGTCTTGAATACCAAACAATATTTATTAGAATGATGAACAGTTCAAACATTCACAGAATGAGGAAGCATCAAGAGTAGCCACACAGAAAGGAGAGTCTGTCACCACTGTCACCACTGTGATAAGTTCTGTCTTTAAGTTCAGTAGCTTGGGAAATTTTCTTTTTTAAAAGTATTGTGACGAAGTTAACTATTTGGGAATATTATTTAGTGTGTTTGTGCTTTTAATAGTCAGTAAGGCAGGGAATAAACTCAAATTAGACTGTATTTTTAAATAGTCAGTAAGGCAGCCAATAAGCAGTAGTTAGTGTGTTTATTTTAAATAGTCTGAAAGGCAGCTAATAAGCAAAAGTTAGAGTGTTTGTATATTAAAAAAAAAAAAGAAGTAGCCAGAAGCTAGAAATAAGCTAGGAGCAGACTATACCTAAGTAAAAAGGTTGAAAAGTTCAGCACGCATCTTGGAAAGGTGTTAAGATAGTGTGATTTGGTTTGATTAGGTACCAACATTTATTAATCAAGAGAGCAGTGAGTCACTCTGGCTGACTAACTGAAGTTAGACTATTTGTATTTCCCAACCCTTCCACCCCTCGCCCACCCGCCCCTAGCTCATCCTTTAATTTATAGACAGGTGCCACTTTCACAAATAAACCCAAAACAAACCTTATTGAATGTTTGATCATTCTCCTGTAGGCCACTATTGTACCCCACATATTGGGGTAGATTTTTAAAAAAGTGTGAGTGGCCTATATGTGTGCGCGCTACCCGGCGTGCACACATATACGCCCAATTTTATAACATGCAGCATCAACCTGGTGCAACAGGAAAGGATCCTGTAGAAAGGACCTGCTCTCCAGGAGGTGCATTGTTCTTTTGCACCAAGGATTTGTCTCCAAGGCCTACTGCCCAGGAGGGAAGGGTTAGGTCGGCCGTCATAGTTGGTGATTTGATTATTAGGTATGTAGACAGCTGGGTGGCTGGTGGGCATGAGGATCGTCTGGTAAATGCCTACCTGGTGTGAAGGTGGCGGACCTCACGTGTCACCTAGATAGGATTTTAGACAGTGCTGGGGAGGAGCCGGCTGTCATGGTACATGTGGGCACCAACGACATAGGAAAATGTGGGAGGGAGGTTCTGGAAGCCAAATTTAGACTCTTAGGTAGAAAGCTTAAATCCAGAACCTCCAGGGTAGCATTCTCTGAAATGCTCCCTGTTCCACGCGCACTCTGGAATTTATTGCCAGAGGATGTGGTTAGTGCAGTTAGTGTAGCTGTGTTTAAAAAAGGATTGGATAAGAAGTCCATTACTTGCTATTAATTAAGTTGACTTGGAGAATAGCCACTGCTATTACTAGCAACAGTGGCATGGAATAGACTTAGCTTTTGGGTACTTGCCAGGCTCTTATGGCCTGGATTAGCCACTGTTGGAAACAGGATGCTGGGCTTGATGAACCCTTGGTCTGACCCAGTATGGCATGTTCTTATGTCCCCAGAGGCAGGCAGAGCTCTGGAGTCTCAATGCATGGATGAGACGATGGTGCAAAGAAGAGGGATTCATTTTTGTAAGGAACTGAGGAACCTTTTGGGGAAGGGTTTAGATTTATATTCCACTTTTCACAGCACTTAAAAGTGGATTACATTCCATTCAGGAACTGTAGGTATTTCCCTATCCCCAGAGGACTTACAATCTAAGGGGGTCATTGTCCAAGGAGTTAACGCGATTTGCAAATTTTGTATTCAGGGGGCAGAGTTGGGGCAAAACAGCCACAGTGTTAGCATGGCTCCTAATGCAGCCAATAGCTACAACCCTTTCATTCACAATACATTGTGCAGTAAAGGTTTATCAGAGAGAGAGAGAGAGAGAGAGAGAGAGAGAGAGAGAGAGAGAGAGAGAGAGAGAGGAGAGAGAGAGAGAGAGGAGAGAGAGAGAGAGAGAGAGAGAGAGAGAGAGAGAGAGAGAGAGAGAGAGAGAGAGAGAGACTTGCTATAGTGTCTCTTCCCTAGACAGGTATTTGTATCCCTATGAGAGGCCCACCTAGTAACTCGAGGTAGGGATTAGGTATGAGTGTAGGGGGTTGGGGGCCACTTTCACATTCAACATGAGACGTACGAACAGAACAGTGGTCTCTTGTGAAGATTTGATGGCCTTCGGAGTGGGGAAACTCACTCCAAGATGAGATTTGAACAATGTTCTCTCCACCTAGCTTGTTGTTGCCCAGGTAGAGTGTCCATCAAGCTAGGTGGAGAGAACATTGGCCAAATCTCATCTTGGAGTGAGTTTCCTCACTCCGAAGGCCATCAAATCTTCACAAGAGACCACTGTTCTGTTCGTACGTCTCATGTTGAATGTGAAAGCGGCTCCCAACCCCCTACACTAATACCTAATCCCCACCTCGAGTTACTAGGTGGGCCTCTCATAGGGATACAAATACCTGTCTAGGGAAGAGACACTATAGCAAGTCTCTCTCTCTCTCTCTCTCTCTCTCTCTCTCTCTCTCTCTCTCTCTCTCTCTCTCTCTCCCCCCCCCCCCCCCCCCCCCCCCTCTGAAACAGGCTGTTCGTGCAGTGCAATGATTCTTGGTTACCAATGTGATATTGGTAAATGAGGCCCTAGGTTTAAAATTCTAACTTTTTCCTATCAATAAAAAAGCAGAATGAAAATACAAACAAAAAACAAACTTTGAAATGTTTGTATGCTAATGCCAAAAGTCTAAGAAGTAAGATGGGAGAATTAGAATGTATAGCAGTGAATGATGACATAGTCTTAATTGGCATCTCAGAGACATGGTGGAAAGAGGATAACCAATGGGACAGTACTATACCGGGGTACAAATTATATCGCAATGACAGAGAGGAGCACCCGGGAGGCGCTGTGGTGCTTTATGTCCAGGATGGCATAGAGTCCAACAGGATAAACATCCTGCATGAGACTAAATGCACAATCAAATCTTTATAGGTAGAAATACCTTGTGGGTATACTACCGTCCACCTGGTCAAGATGGTGAGACGGACAGTGAAATGCTAAGAGAAATTAGGGAAGCTAACCAAATTGTTGTGTGATAATAATGGGAGATTCCAATTACCCCAATATTGACTGGGTAAATGTATCATCAGGACATGCGGGAGAGAGAAAGTTCCTGGATGGAATAAATGACAGCTTTATGGAGCAATTGGCTCAGGAACCAACAAGAGAGGGAGCAATTTTAGATCTAATTCTCAGTGGAGCACAGGATATGGTGAGAGAGGTAACGTAGTGGGGCCGCTTGGCAATAGTGATGCCAAACCTACAGATAACTGTGCAAAGAGTTAGAAAGCTGCAACAGAATAAGAATTATTAATGCTCAACAAGAAGTGGGTAATATCATCCATCTACCAATGATCAATAAAAAGAAGCTACAATAATCAAACATAAAATCAAAAGTAATATTGGTGCACAAGAACCATATATAAGATAAGATGAGTATAACATAAAGTGATCTGAATACATATACCTTACACTGAAATCATTGATAAGAAAGGATATAGGATCGCTCATCATAACCACGGAAGTTCCATAAATAGAAAGTTTAAAGGCAACCAGAATTTCATATTCTAAGTTTTTAACTGAGAAATAAAAGTCTAAAAATCCCACCACACTGCATCCTTGCCTGCAGGTTAAAAGGGCAAAGAGTTAGGTACATTAAATCAATGTTGCATGAAAGTGAATTTGTGTTGAGAATTTGAATTTAATAGCATTAATGTTCATGGTGATAAATGATGCTACTGGTTTTTTTTTTCTAACCTTTATAGGAAAAAAAAAGTACTTTTTTGATTACATCATATAAAACACGTTAAAACATTTGCTTGGACACTTCCAGTGAATGATGTAAACTAGAGGAGCCAGGTCATGATAATATAATATAAAAATCAGTTAACATTTCTTAAACCACAAGATGTTTCAACATGTTCTTAAGTAAACATACAGACAATCCCAAAGCAGCAAGGTCTAGGGCCTTAGCAGTGGGCTTCCCTAGCAGACAGTACTGTATTAGATTGGCTGAATTTATTTCATTTTCCATACTTCAGGTGTTTCAGAGATAAAGTATGCATCGGAATCAAGAAATGAGCATTAAGGAGAACAAGTCAAATTATCAGGACAAAGTTAAATAGCTCTATATTGCGAGCTCACTGAGATGCAGTGGAGCTCACTGTTACCCCGCGTTTGGACACGCGTTTTCGACGCGCTAGCTCTACCCCTTATTCAGTAAGGGGTAATAGCGTGTCGAAAACGCGCGTCCAACCCCCCCCGAAACTAATAGCGCCCGCAACATGCAAATGCATGTTGATGGCCTTATTAGTTATTCCCGCGTGATTCAGTAAGTAAAATATGCAGCCAAGCCGCACATTTTACTTTCAGAAATTAGCGCCTACCCAAAGGTAGAAGTTAATTTCTACCGGTGCCAGGGAAGTGTACAGAAAAGCAGTAAAAACTGCTTTTCTGTACACCCTCCGACTTAATATCATGGCGATATTAAGTCGGAGGTCCTAAAAGTTTAAAATAATTAAAAAAAATTTTTTTAAATCGGCCCGTGGCTCGCAGGTTGAAAACCGGATGCTCAATTTTGCCGGTGGCCGGTTTCCGAACCCATGGCTGTCAACGGGTTTGAGAACCGACACCGGCAAAATTGAGCGTTGGTAGTCAAACTTGTTGACAGCCGCCGCTTCCATCAAAAAAGAGGCGCTAGGGACTCACTAGTGTCCCTAGCGCCTCTTTTTACCATGGGCCCTAATGTGCATGGTTGTCTCCCCTGAATCGCGCCCATAGGCCACCTTCGGAATGAGGAAACTCACACATAAATGAGATTTGTACAATGTTCTCTCAACCTAGCTTGATCACTTGGGAAACTGATGCTTCTGCCATTGCTAGGCTACCACGATGGAGGCTAGGCTACTACATGTAGCTGGATAACTTTAAGCAAGTACATTCAGCAGGACGCTTATCCTGCTGAATATATGGGACAAGGTATCTGGCTAACTTTAGCCAGATAAGTTGTTCACTAACCGCCCTACAGGCCAATACCTTTTTAGGTATTTGAAGTCATATCTCCCCTGCATCTACTCTCTTCCAGGATATACATATTCAGATCCTTTAGCCTCTCCTGATAAGTCTTCCAATGCTAATCCCTCACCATTTTGATAATTCTTCTTTGGACCGCCTCCATCCTGACTTTATCCTTTTTGAGATACGGGCACCAGTATTGAACGCAGTACTCCAAGTAAGACCTTACCAGGGAACTGTATAAGGGCTTCATCATCTCCTTTTTTTTACTGGTTATTCCTCTCTCTATGCAGCCTAGCATTCTTCTGGCTTTAGCTATCGCCTTGTCACATTGCTTCGCCGTCTTTAGATCCGCAGACACTATCACTTCAAGGTCCCTCTCCCAGTCCATGCACATTAGTCTTTCATCTCCCTTCATATACTACTCTTTTGAGTTACCGCATCCCAGATGCACGACTCTGTTCTTCTTGGCATTGAATCCCAGCTGCTAAAACTTCGACCACTCTTCCAGCTTTCTTAAATCACTTTTCATTCTCTCTACTCCTTCAGAGTGTCCACTCTGTTGCATATCTTAGTATCATCCACAAACAGACAAACTTTACCTTCTATCCCTTTCAGAGTGTCGCTGACAATGATATCTAACAGAACCAGACCCAACACCGATCCCTGTGGCACTCCCTTCAGAGTAAGTTCCATTTAACATTACATGCTGTCTCCTATAGGTCAATGAGTTTGTAATCCACACCAACAACTTGGTGCTCACTCCCAAGCTTCTCATTTTATTCACAAGCCTCCTGTGCGGGACCGTATCAAAGGCTTTGCTGAAATCCAAGTAGATCACATTGAGCGCTCTTTCTTGATCCAATTCTCTAGTCACCCAATCGAAAAAATCAATCAGATTTGTTTGACAGGACCTTCCTCCGGTGAATCCATGCTCCCTCTGGTCCAACAACCCACCAGATTGATAATTCATTATCCTTTCCTTCAGCAACGTCTCCATTAATTTTCCCACCACCAATGTGAGGCTAACCAGCCTGTTGTTCCCAGCCTCCTCTCTGCTCCCATTCTAGTGAAGCGGGACCACCACCGCTCTTCTTCAATCCCATGGCACTACTCCTGTTTCCAGGATTCTATTGAAAAGGTCCTTCAGCGGACCCACCAGCACATCTCTGAGCTCCCTCAGTATCCTGGGATGTACTTCATCCGGCCCCATGGCCTTGTCCACTTTCAGTTTTCATAGCTCTTCCCATACATTCTGTTCCATAAATAGAGTTTTGTCTACTCCATCCACATCTATGATCTTGTCTACCAGGGAAAGTAAAGATTTTAAAAGTGGCACTATTTTATAGTGATATCAGTGGAGAAAGAATTTGCTCTGGGAGAAAGAGATTTTCCATGTGGACAACTGAGCAGAAGGCAGGAGGCTTTTGCAGGAGGAAGAAGTGCTGATCATCAACTTTGTCAAGCCTCAAAAGCATTTGTGGTGGAGTCAGACTTCACTGCTATCACTGAGTTACTGAGTCCCTGGGAGATTTGAAAGAGAGAAAACAGAAAACAAAAAGAAGTTTTTATTCCAGATCCCAGCAAGACTCTTGAGCCCTGAAGATAAAGAAAAGGAGGGACAGAGTGGTTAATAGTAGTAGCAGCTGAACAGGAATGTGGTAATTTTTTTGCCTGTTCTAATTAGAGAGGAGTGGGATTTTGTTTTGTGTGTAAAGTAACTGAATTATTTTCTTCAGCTAGATAAAACAGTTTCACCAAACCACTGGACCCGCAGCAGAAAGTCCTTTAGGAAGATAACTGGGTGCCAGAGAGGTAGTCTTTGTTTTTGAGTTGGTAAAGTTAGGTAGTAGGTACTCCTCTGGAGTTGGACAATGAAGAAGGATGACTGGATAATAGCGACCTCAGAATCATCACCTGGAGGAGACTGTTGCTATGTTCGAGACCATCGCATCAGAGATTGCATCACAACAGACTGAGCTTGGATCCCAAATAAGTGTGTGCATACACATATAAAAGAAAATCACACCTTAGGTCTGGCCAGACTAGCAAGCTAGCAGAATCTGAGCTCAATAGGAAAGTAACACAGAGGGACAGACAACAATAAAAGTGGACAGTACACACAAAAGACAAAAAGATACTTTCTATAAGAGGGAGTCTTGGTCTTTAGAAGAGTCTGGAAAGGAGAAAAAGTACCCACAAAGATTTAATTTCTTATGATACAGATCTGAAGGTTAAACAGCGTAAAGTGAAGATCAACACACAAAAGAATAAAAGTAATACTTATCTAACTTGGAGTTGAATCCAGCAGAAGGTTCCTGGAAACAAGAGAAGAGAATATAATTGTTAATATTGTTTTTGCACTGCTACCATAAAAGAAAATTTGGAAAGTATTTACAATTTCTAATTGTTGTCTAATTGTCTACAGTTAACAAAAGTTTTTTGGAGTATTATTCCAAATGTACATGCTAAAGAAATGGAATAGTTATATTGTTTACTACAAGATTAATCTAATCCTTTTTGTTTCAGTAAAAATAAACTTGTTAAACGTATTCATCAGGAATTATTTCCTGGGTACTCCAGGTAACATCTTCCCTCAGGACAGTTATCCTAAATTTCTCCCTGCCCTTGGGAGGCTTTGCTGGGTGGATTCTGGACCCCATTCCTGTGGAGGAGACCCAGTAGGGAAAAAAGCATCGAACAGCCCACCCTGTGAGGTTTCATTTAGAGGCTTTGCAAGACAGCAGCCTTTATCACTCCATGAGCCTCCGCCATGACAGTGGGAAGATCTCTGCCACAGAGGGATGCTGTTTAGATTCAATTTCCCCATCCCACTGGGGACTGAAAGAGAGAAGAAGTGACTGCTGAGGATGGGGAGACTGAGAAAGGGTAATAGCATGAAAACAGTCCCACCACTAGTAATGTCAACATATAGTACTCAATAAACATAGCTCAAAATGATGGGAAAAAAAGAATATAACTTATTTTTATTAGGGTTGGAAAACTTCTCCCTTACCTTTATGTTGGCAGGGGCTGCTGCTGCTGCTTGCATCGGGCTGGGGAAGGTGGCTTGGTCCTTTCATGTTGGCAGAGTCTGCAGGTGATTACGTCTGAGGCAGGAGAAACAGGCTGCTACAGCCTCTTCAGCTACTGCTTCTATCCACAGGAAGGAGACCACTGGGGCCCTTCACTTCTATCTGGCAGGAGGGAGGTGAGTGGGGCCTATCAGCTTCTGCCTCTATCCTGGTAGAAGAGAGAAGGGTAACCTGTTCTGCTGCTTCTCATCTGTGCTGGCCCTGATGTATTCAAAACTCATGGTGCTAACGCTTCCTCTATGCTGGTCTCAGGATACACAAGATCAGCAGAGAGGAAGTGCTAGCTCTGCGAGTTTTGTGTGTCTGTGAGAATAGGAGACTGCCTGGGTTGTGTGTGTGTGTGTGTGTGTGAATGGGAGCCTTCCTGGGTTATGTGTGTGTGAGTGTCTGTGAGAATAGGAGACTGCCTGGATTTTGTGTGTGTGTGTGTATGTGAGTGAATGGGAGCCTTCCTGGGTTATGTGTGTGTGTGTCTGTGAGAATAGGAGACTGCCTGGGTTTTGTGTGTGGGTGTGTGTGAAGAAAGTTTGTCCTGCTCCACTAATCCATGACATGCTCAGGGTGACTGGAAAACAAAAGTTTTCAGGTATTGAGAACCAGGGATTTTTCTATTCTTACTATTTTAATAATTAATTGGTTGTCTCATGTCTGCCATCGTGATATATTTTATTGCTGAAGGCTACTCATGCTTTTGAGTTAGGCTAGCGGGGCAGGTCAATCTTTTTTTCAGTATGATTTCTGCTGCTGGATTTCTGAAAAAGCTGTGCAGTGTTTAGAGAATACGCTGTGATTTTTATTTTCAGGTGGGACTCAAGACTCACATCACTTAGCTAGCTCTTCAGTTTGATTTTTATGAAATTCATATTAGAAAACACTTGCTCACAAAAGTACTTTGATCTGAAGATTGAGAGAATCCCAAATGCGTATTTCTGCAGTTGACTCTACCTGTCAGGCAGACAATTCCAAATGTCAAATACAATTTGGTCATGTTTTTAAGACTGTCAGTTTCAGTCCACTTGTGATGTAGTGGCAGAGGATATTTCTGCTTTTCCAAATCCTGTTGTTCAACGATGGGAACTTTCATTTTAGAATTCCATAATTCCTTGGCCTGTAAATCCAAACATTCAAGCTCAAATTGTGCTTGATCAGTTGCAGGAAATGCTGAAACATTCAGTACAGAAGTGTCAGCTTCACGGGATTTCAACAGAAACTGCAACATTGCTTTTTTCGTTTCTAAACTCTTGAAATGGCATAGCACAAGCAGATTGCATTTTGAGTACCGCTTCTGCAAAGAACCTGATGTCAATATCACAGACATTGCTTGACTGTTAGGAAATGGACCAGCATGCCTTTCTCTCTGTCTTTTTCAAATAAAGATAACCTTCATTCAAAAGAAAGCACTTCTTCCAAAAGCAAAATTATGGTAGTTCCCTTTCCCTGTATCTTCCAACTTAGCACGTTTATGTAGGGAATCTTTGGTTTCCCTCACTAAAAGGACTGTTCCATCTAATTGGGAGGTGCTGTGTAGAAAATACTAGAGAGAGGTTTGGGATTTGCTCTCCTATATGGGTGCTGCAGATGGCATCATCTAGCTGTTTACCATCCCAAAGCACCATCTGTCCTGATGGTTTTTTAGTTAGTTTTTCAAGGAAGCAGGAGCTCTCTGCCTCCTGTCTTATATTTTTTCCTAATTTATGGGAAATGGGTAAGGAAGTTTTTTGCATTTAGGGGACAGCCTCCCATGGACTTGTCTATGCAGCCTTTATGCTTGCTTTGGACTCTTTTAAGCCAATTTTTGGAGAATTCCCTGTGAGAGCTGGTCCCTCTTGTTTCAGTGGATTGGGGCGTCCCTGTGTTCAAGGCTGGATTTGGGGTAAGGAAGGCCTGCAGTGTGCTAGCTTTCCTTTAGACCTGACAGTGACCTGATGCTGAGGAGTTATTTTTGCGCTCTCTCATCTGTTTCAAGGCAGAGATTTTATTCCACCCTTCCTGTCTTGATCCTGATTTTTCCCCTTTTTGGGTTCAAAGAATATTTTTGTTCCACTTGGAGCTGATGAGGGGACTCAGTAACCAAACCATGGAGAGAGAGGAGTCTTTCATTCTGAAAGAACCAGCAGTGTGGAGGAACAGATCCCAGCCAGTGACACTAAAGGAAGGAAACTAAAGGGTACAAAGGAAAGGTAACAAAAGATTTGTTGCTGCTAACTCAGGGGAAATATAAAGGGAAGTGAAGTGCTCCTCAGGTGCTGCCTAAGGAGTTCAAGGATTAAAGAGGATTTAGGAAGAGCAAAAATCTGGGACTAAGTTCTGATAAATTACTGGGACTGTATTCTAACCACCATCAGTGGGAAGAGCTAATGAGGCAATTGGGATACTGAGGGAAGGTTGAACTAAATTCTTGGAGAATTTGGAGTAACTGAGAAGGAAACTAAGTATTAAAGTGCTTCCAGTAAAAGTAGAGACTTTGCTAAAGAAGTGGAGTCACAAGTTTATTAAATCTTTCTGCCGTTTTATTTATTGCCTTTGACCAAGAAACGGATTGAAACTGTAAATGTTATCCAGTCATCTAATCAACCACCAGTAAAGAAGCTGGAAACCGCCACCCTTCTCATGTGTGCTTATTGATGCAGAGAGAGTGTTAATAATCAGTGCTATGTACAGAGGATGGAGAAAGGGCTGGTCTTGCAAAAAGCAGGGTATAAGAACTATTGTTCCTCCCCACACCGGAATCCTGGGGCTCAGAGAGTCTGAGAGAGAGTGAAAGAGGGTTGTGCAGAAAGGGTCCACCCCTTTCTTTTCTGTGTGCCCCTGGGTATAAGTAAAAGGATCCGACCCACCTAGGGGTTACGTTTAGGTGAGCGGTTATGTCCACCATAAAACTGAATTTCTATAATCAGTAAGGATCTCTTAGCTCGGCATATTCATGGACCTTCTCTTGCAGAAAAGTCTTCACTTCTTCAAGTCAGGATGCCAACCGCTTTAGCACTATCACCTCTGGAAAGCCTTCTCAACTCGTTATGCATAAGAGGATCAGAATATTGGCTGTTCATTTAAAAGACGCTTGCAAAACTGCCAATAATTAAGACCTGTTACCATTATTTTGTTGACAATCTCCACATTACATTTGATATTTCCTCTGGAAAGATTTGGGCACAAAGGGCCTCTCCGTGGTTTATGCAGTGAAATAAAATTAGATGAAACAAAACCCTCGTGTGCTCCTCTCATGCTAGGTATCCTTTCTGTAGCAATAGAGATTATTTTGTTGATGTTATATGTTTTAGTTGCAAGCACTTGGTGACCGCAGATGTAATAACTTCCCCCTGAGTTTGCCTTTGAGTGGTAATAGTTTGATCAGTTCTTCTTGAGGTATTTGAAAGTTAACATATCTCTCAATGAGGGCAACCTGTGTGACATTATCCACATCGCAAGACTCATTGCAGACAATGGAGAACATTGGTGCCAAAGTAATGTCATGAACCTGCTGGTTGCTTATGTCTGTACAATCATACATCACAATGGGAATCATAAAAAAAACCATAACCTTATGACTTTACTCCACTAATTTCAACCCACACTGTACAATATATATTTTTAAATTTTTTGCACACACATTATGTATTTTATAGAATGTTGTTTATTAATTTATTGCACTTCTTCCATTTGTAAACATGACATATATTTATTACCAAAATACTCATTGATTTCTTACATTTCATACCCTAATAACCATCAACAAAATTTATTACAAACACATTCCCATCATAATGCATACCAATCTAGAGTGGATATGTCAATATGATCATCGCATTACACTTTTTCACATATTATGTTTAAAAATATAAAATAATATATTTTTATAAATTATTATTTTATATAAAATATATTTTTAAACATAATATGTGAAAAAGTGTAATGCGATGATCATATTGACATATCCACTCTAGATTGGTATGCATTATGATGGGAATGTGTTTGTAATAAACGTTTCTGCATCCCTCTGCTTCACTGATGCTGGCTGTGCTGCCTCCCTTTGCTCCCATGCTGCTGGCTGGGGGTGCCTATCTCTGCGCCTATGCTGGCTGAGGCTGCATGTCGATGCTCCCGTAATGCTGGCTGGGGCCACCGCAGGTTGAGGAAGAGGCCGTTCCATTTTGAAGCCCATGTAGTGATAACAGATCTGGGTTTTCAGGATATTTGTAATAAATATGCATGAAATATATCTACATGCACTGCTGTTTGCGGCACTCAAGAACCAAAGTTGCCTACCCCAGCTGTAAACCTGGGATTTTGTATTTTGTTGGTAAAAGGTTTAGACTGAAAAGAAGGGCATGTAGGGGTTACGCAAAGCGATGGTTTGTAGTTGGCTGTTGCCACCTGCTGATGAGAGAGGGGATCTGCATAAAAATGTATTTGATACTGCATCAAACTCGAGGCCAGGTTTACTAAGGGGCCGATGTAATACAGTGAGCTCAGCCGAGCGCCCTGTTTAACCCGCTGTCAGAAGCGGGTTAAATAGGTACTAATCCACCCCCTAATGCTATAGGGGTATTAGCGCCTATTTAACGCACGTCCCACGCAGAGTCAATAAGTTAGTGCTCATTACATGCAAATGCATGTGAATGAGGCTATTACTCATTCACTCCAAATGCAAAAAAATAAATGTGCATCTCAGACGCACATTTATCACTCAGATATTAACGCCTGCCTGGAGCAGGCGTTAATAGCTGAGCGCACTGAAAAAAAAGTACAGAAAAGCAGAAAAAACTGCTTTTCTGTACTTTTTTTAAAGTTAAAAAAAAACAAGAAAAAAAAACCTCTGCTGGCCGCTTTGAAGACCGACACCGATATGCTCGGCGTCAGTTTTAGAACCGAGCGGCTGCAGTAATGAAAACCGATGCTGATAAAGTCGGCGTCGCTTTTCATAACTGGCTGACTGCAGTTATGAAAACCGACGCCGAGCGTTCATAACCGGCAGACTGCCGGTAACCGCGGGGTCGCGTTAGCAAAGAGGCGCTAAGGTCTACCCTAGCGCCTCCTTGCTAGCACGACCCCCTAATTTCTTAATTGCATGGCGCCCCCCTTGCGGGCGCCATGCGTGCACTAAGAAAGCAGGCGCTGAAAAGTCAGCGCTCGCTTTCCACAAATTTTATTGCATCGGCCTCTAAGGCTTTCATCCCATTATGTGTTTATGGGAAAAAAGCCTAGTAAATCAAGCCCTTATATTGTTACAAAATGTATGTCATGTTATTAAAATAATATTTTAAAATATATCTATTATAACATATTTTATATTTCCTCTGATTTTTTTTATGACGTTTATAGGATATTTCATAATAAAATCAGAGGAGGTACAAAACAATTACAGAATATCTGAAGAAATGATTCAGATTACCTTCTCACGGTGTCTGCTGTCAGTAAAGTGAAACTGAAAGTCACAGTCAAGATAGTCAGACTTACAACTTCCCAATACACTAACCATAGGAGGAGTCAGTGCAATTAGATTTTTTTTTTAATCCAAAATTTGCTATGTAATATTGATAATATTGTACATATATTGCATTAGGTTTGAGTTACTGCATTGAGGTCAATAATCAAAGCTATTTAGCCAGACAACTCTCATGGATACAAGTATATTAGAACCTGCACAAATGGATCCAAGCATATTTTCAAATACTATAGGAAATAAGGGTAGACCCATATACGTGTGCATATGGGCCAGCACGGAGTTATTTGAAAGTTATTCTGCTTGAGTACAAGTTTTATGCTCCGAACTCTTGTGCACATAAATTTTAAGAGCAAATTCATCAATGGTTATATTCCTGATATGTTTTGTGTACATTAACCATGATTAAAATAACCAATCTAATTGACAGTATATCCCCAGTGCCTCAATAAACAATTAACCTTCCAAAGGCTATAGAGCGTGACTGGTCAAATTTTGACAGTCTCCTCTACCGAAATTGAGTCATTAATTAGGAAAATGAATCCTGCTGCCCACCCTATGGATGTTATCCCCATAAAATGCCTCAAAACGGTTTCAAACATCATAGCAAGACCCATTGCCAATTTTGTTAACTTATCACTTGAAGAAGGAAAGTTTCCGGATAGCCTTAAATGTACTATTATTAAACCCATTAAAAAAAAAAAATCTTGACCCATCTAGTCTTAGTAATTTTAAACCAGTATCAAATCTTCCTTTTCTAGTAAAATTGATTGAAAAGATGATTCAAAAGCAATTAACAGAGTTCTTAGAAGAAAACCATGTGCTTTATCACGCCCAATTTGGTTTCCGTAAGTTTTTCAACACAGAGACTTTGCTGCTATCACTGTCAGACACTGTGCTGAGAGGCCTGGATTCCGGACAATCTTATTTACTTGTAATGTTAGATATTTTTGCCGCGTTCGATACTGTTGATCATGCTATTTTACTACAGAGACTTGCCGATCGGTTTGGCTGGAAAAACAATCCACTGGTTTGAATCATTCCTTCGAAATCGTTCCTTTAAAGTTAAAATAGGATTCTCTGAATCTGGCACTTTAGTATTATCATCGGGAGTATCATAAGGCTCATCCCTATCAGCGACACTGTTTAATATATTTATGCTACCACTTTGTAAACTGTTGGCCGGTTTGGGACTCACATTCTATATGTAAGCTGATGATGTTCAATTCTTGATACCTATCAAAGATTCCACTGAATATATATTAAAATCATTAGAGATTTATCTCTCCTCCATCCAGAAGCTTCTATCACATATGAAATTTGTGTTAAATGATAAAAAAAACAGTCATATGTTTAACCTGTAACAAATTGGACAATGAGATGGAGACTTCCTTAAAGATAAACCAATGGGATTTTATATTAGCTAATGAGGTCAGAAGTCTCAGAGTAATGCTTGATAGGGAGCTCACCACGAAAAGGGCGGTGGATAGTATGGTTAAAGATGGTTTTTATAAAGTACATATTTAAAAAAAAAAATTAAAACCGTATTTATATTTTCAGGATTTTAAAACTGTTTTACAATCCCTACTTTTTAAAAAAAATAGACTACTGTAATGCCTTACTTCTGGGACTCCCCCAAAAATACAATTATACCTCTTCAATTTCTTCAGAACGCAGCAGGGAGAATTTAAACAGGATCAAGAAAGTACGATCACATCACTCCTGTTCTAATGAAATTACACTGGCTCCCATCCATTTATAATGACAAAACTGAATGGTTAAATGCATCACTTCACTTACATACTCCACAACGTAACTTGCGATCAAATAAAGGTCAACTTTCGATCCCATCTCCTAAGCTGGCTCACTTAAACAAAGTTCGGGAGAGAGCCTTGTCCCTTGCCGGCTCGACATTGTGGAATGCGCTCCCGAGTGAATTAAGCCTTGAATTAAGTTATCAAAGTTTTAAAAAGAAAGTGAAAGCCTATTTATTTAAGCAAGCATTTGGAGTTTAATCAGGCACAGTTTTAAATCTGTACGGTCCAATGGAGATGGTCATTTCAGTATTAGAGAAAGTTGAGGTTTCTCAGACTCCTTTTATTGTTTTATTATTTCCAATTTTAATTTTATTTACATTGTCAATTTTATGTATTATCTATATTTTGATGTTATTTTATGTTTTTATGAGTTTTTATGTTGCTGTAAACCAGTTTGATTGTACCAGAGTATCGGTATATTAAAATAAAATAAATAAATAAATATTCATGAAACATGATTTGTATGCAGAAACTATGAGACCCATATTCAGCCACTAGCTGGCTAGGATTCCTAGCTAGATAAACTTATCTGGCAAACTTAAAAGGAATATTCAATGGTGCAGTGTGATGAGTGAGCCCTTAGTGCTGTGGCGTAGTTCATGGAGGCAACCTATAAACCCTACGCCAACAGCTGGCTAATGCACGATGAAGTTGGACAGACTGGAACAGTCTGGAACAAACTGGAACAGACTGGAACTTCATCATACCAGCTATTTCCCCCCGCAGGTTGAGCCCTTGCATTCTGGTGGCCGGCAGGTCTTAGGCAATAGTCCAAGGGCACACTGGGGTCAGAACAGGCAGCAGACTGGAGATACCGGGAACAGGCCAAGGGTCAGGACAGGTGGCAAGAGCATAGACAGGTCCAAGGCAATTGGTCAGGTCCAGGCAGCAGGCAAGCGTGGTCAGGTCCAAGGCAAGAAATCAGTACCAGGAGATCAGATCAAAGGATAGGACGAGGACAAGAGAGCAGACACTGGACAAGACGAGCTGGGCAAGGCAAGGCTGGATGAAACCATCTGGGCAAGACAAGGCTGGATGAGATAGGAACACAGGAAAATGTGGAATGCAGGAGCAACTTGCAGTGCACAAGGCAAGAGACCTGTTACTGAGGTGTCGGCTGCTCTGCAGAAGGAGCCTTAAATAGTAGAGAGCAGTGATGTCAAGAAAGGGTACCAGGGCTGCTTTCCCGCCATGGGCCCTTTAAGAAGCAGGCAGTCGATCGCGTGTGCCTGGGAGAGCCTGGAAAAGAGCAGCATGGCGGCGTCCCCCCAGCCACTCTCAGAGGTGGTCAGCATCGGGCAATGAACAGGCTGTGAAGGGATGCCGTTAGAGTCAGGGTGAGTGCGGCAGCTTGAGGGGCCATCCCGTGAACCGCCAACATGCAGATAAGCTGCATAGGTTTATGACTGCTTTTCAGCTGTTCAAAAGTTATCCAGGTATATTAGCCAGATAACCACACTGCCCCGGAATGCCCCGCCCTGCTAACTTTTTAACTAGATTTAAAAATTAGCTGGCTAAATCCAGGATGGTTAGGCTGGTGGGAAATTTAAATCTCTGCATTTGTTCGGCTAAGTGCCAAAATTAGCTGGACAAATGTGCTAAATATGGACCTTTATATTTATTTTCAAAAGGATATATACACTTAAAACTGGGTTTTACACGTGTAAAAGCACCGAATGCATGTAAGTGGGCTTTTGAAAATTGCTACAATATATGCCATTGAATTAATTGTCAGTAGCTTTTACATGGGTACTTAGGGCCAATAACTTTAAAACAGGCTTCCCAGGACATAAGAGGCTTCCAGCTTGGTCCGGAGAGGAAAGATTCATGTGCAGGATGGTATACAAGCTGTGGGAATACTTGTACCCCCACATGCCTCTTCCCATAACATGCCTAGTGGAGCCGGGGTGAGAAGATGAACAAGACAGAAGATATACAACCAGATGAAAAGGGATATGGCCTACAAACACTGTTCTCAGGATTATCGGTTGGTAACATCTACCATCAATAAACAGTTTGCTCAGTGGCAGGTGGGCTGCAGTGTAAGAAAACATGAGGAATTCATTATGGATCCAGATGGAAGGCCCAGGAAATATTCAAAGACAAGAATTCTGCCTGGAGGGAAAAGTATGCAGATACCTGACCCAGCCTGGTACTCCCCTTGAACTGACCAAGAAAAATTCCGTAATGCTAAATGAACAGAACTGATGAAGTAGATCTGCCTGTTGTAAGAAGAAGCTATTGAAAGAGACTTTCTTTGTATGTGTTTCTGTTTTCTTGTGTGTGTTGTGCTTTATTGCAGATGGAAAGAGCTATCTAGTATCTGGGCTTGAAGCTATATTTTTTATTGAAACTTTAAAGAATACTTTGTTGAAATAGGGGATCAGGTCCCTGAAGATGATAGACTGGTTCAGTAAGAGAGCCAAAAGACCCGAAGACCCTGTAAAAAATGGATTTGATTGATTTTGATTAGGGTTCCTAAAAAAATTAAAACCCAAGGACATTTATTTGGGCATTCTATGTTGTTGATTAAAATGTTTTAAGCGATGTGAAAGTGTGAAGAGAAAATATGACAACATTAAAAAAAAAAAAGTATAAAAACTTGAAAAAAAAAATCCATAAAATTTTGAAAAATGCTCCAAATCTCTCTGTCTCTTTCTGATTTCTATCTATGGTAATTTTTGTCTCTGTGAAGGAATGTAACCATTGGTGGTTATCTTTCATGAGAAGAGGCCAAAGTGGGGAAATACTTTGTTTACTAATTTGATTTTTTTTCAGAATCTAGTCTGGAACTGGAAGGAAGAAGAACCATTGTCTCTAACTGGAGAAATTCTGGATATGTATTGTGTAAGAGGATCTACAGAGGAAGGTATCAACTTGAGTCTAGAGTTCCTACCAGGATGTGCTGTGATATTTTCTCCTCGTGGAGATCTCGTTGGAGTATCTGCATTTTCTCTTCCTGAAGATTCAATGCCTGAGGCGTTCAAGTTTATCTGATAGTCCCCTGTTGTGACCATACAGAAGTTAGAAGTATGTTAGGGTGACCAACTTTATAGTAATTGGTAGATGTCTGAGAAAGTATTATGGCCGTATTGTTTTACTTGGTATTTAGTGAAATGGGAGCAATAAATATGCTCTCATGAGATCTAAGCAGTAAGAAGAGTGTGAATGAATAGTACTGAATTCTTGGTGTGCCACATTTTCTTGGCTAAAGTAAATACTATGCGGTCCATATTCAGTAGGATGTTCAGTGGACAAGTTATTTGGTTAAAGTTAGCCAGATAACCTGTCCCGCATAGTCAGCAGGATAAACATCCCGCTGAATATACGAGCCTAAAGGTATCCAGTTCTATGTAGCCGGATAACTAATGTAACCCGGGCACTTCTCGGGTTACCAGTAAGCCCTGGGTCTAGCAGCAATCAGTGCAGGATAGATTTTGGGGAAGATCCCATTCAGATACAGCCCCCCCATCCTTCTGCGGGGTTTGGCATGGCCACCCCCCCTGGTGAGGATATATATAACCACTCCTTTGCATTAGTACCAAGTTCAAGAAGCAGAGAGTTTAGATTTTGCTCTTTTCAGGCCCAGCCAGTTTTAGACAAGCAAGCCCAGTTTGTTGGTCCTGGCCAGGGTCGGGAGGGTGTTCCCTGATCAGTGTACAACCTGTCTGGTTGGCATTTTCCCTCTGGGTGCATTTTTTTTTAACTTTTTCCTTTTAAGTGTAGGGGCCTTGCAGGGGCCTGTTCAGCTCCTGCGCTCAGGGAACGGGAAACCCTGGGTTTGGGCCTGGGCAGGTTAGAGAAGACCTGCCTCCCCATCGCCTCGGTGAGGAAGGGGATGCCAGTGACCTGTTGTGAGCCACCCTGGAGTTATTTTCAGTTTTATAAGCCTGATTTCAAGATCCAGGTTGGAAGTTCTGATTCCCCTTCCTTCCTGCCAGGAGCATTAACAACCCTGCTCCTAGGGATACCTCCTGTCAGGGATTCAAAAAGAAAGAACAAGGACTGCATCTTTTTTTCCGGTCCCTGGAGGGTAGAAGTTGCCCTGGCTCGGGCAGCAGATATTCCTGCACAGATAGAGGGATATAGGGTACAAGGAGAACATTGTGCTGCTGTGGATTAAGAGCTGTGCCAGTTACAATTGTTTTGCAACAGTAAAGAAATTATTTTGGACACTAAGACCATGACGCCAGTCGTTTATTTGGCACTCTCGGCACACATTGGCTACCCCAGGGATCAGATAAAGGACGCATGTGAGCCTCCCTTAGCACTCGGGGGGTCCTGGGAGTCATTTCCCCTCCCCCACTCGACCAAGCATCCAGCCCCTGGAAGGAAGAGTCAGTGTTCAAGCTAGCCTGGGAAGGCTTGCCCCCACCCAGGGAAGCTTTTGAGGTGCCGGCCAGCCCCCCCTCCCCCTGACCCTCCCCATCCCATAGATACCTTATTTTTTTAAGCGCCGGGAGCAGGGGCCCCTCTTGGATATCTTTTAGAAACATCTGGATAAGTAACACATGATCTGGGCACACAAGGCCAAAATAACTTTAGACCTACTCAGAAGCAAGTCCAAAGTTATCAGGTTCACTTAGCCGGATATGTGGGATATTCGGTTGAGTTAGCCAGATAACTCAACCCCTCCCCCGGAATGCCCCTGGAACAATTTGGCTATAATTTAGCTGGAGAAGTGACTGAATATGCCTATTTTGCCATTTAGACGGGTACCTTTTGAGTTATCCGTCTAAATGGCTTTTGAATATGGACCTCAGGGACAGACTCAGAATGGGCCAAGATACTGAGCAAGGACTGGGGCTGGATACAGACACAGAATGGGGCAAGGCACAGCAATGGCAAGAGCAGGCTCATAGGCCACAAGGCATGGAACAAGGTAAATGTGGCCAGGTCAGACAGCCAAGGGTGATTCCATGAAGAGGCACTGAGGTACTGGCAAGGCAGGGTTAAACAGGGCTGGAACCTGGGTGTAGGGTGATTAGTGAGGAGATTCTTGGCAAGGCTGGAAGCCAGGTTTGCTGAGGACCCCTGGTGGAGGGAAGACTGTGCAGCAGGCTGAACCTTGGCACGGGGATACTGTCACAACAGTATCACACCCGCCTCCCCCTCTTTTAAGACTCCCTCCTCCTGGATCACATTTGCCATGGGGGTTGTGGCAAGCAGGTACTTGGCTTCTTTAGATGGTAGTCAGTGGAGTCCAGGTTTTCATGGAAAATGAGGATGCTGGACATAGAAGTGCTGAGCTGGTGTCTCTCTGAAACAGTGTTCTGGGCCCAGATTCTCTCTGGGACTCCGGTCTAAGACCAGCGCTTTGTTGGCTTGAAAGCAGCGAATCAGGTTCTTATGGGTATTGGGGCACGGACTCAGATTCTCTGAAGCGCTGAAGTGCTGAATCAGGTTCTCTTGGGTGCTTAAGCACTGAATCAGGTTCTCGGGGGTGCTGAAGCACTGAATCCAGTTCTCTGGGATGCAGATGCACTGGGTCAGGTTCTCTGAGGCACTGAAGCATTGACTTACTGTCTCTTGGATGCTGAGATACAGGGCCAAAATCCCTTTGGCACTGGATGATAGCACTGACATTCCTCTGGCATTGGGTGGTCTTGGATTCTCTGGAGTGCAGAGGCACAGAATCGGGTTCTTTGAGGCATGAAAGCACTGACTCATGGTTTCTTGGACCTTGAAGTGTGGGATCAGAGACTCTCTGATTCTGATGCAGAGGATTAATATCCCTGGATGGCTGAGGAACCGAACCAGAATTTCTTTGGTCCTGGCTGGCTGTGCTGGCATTTCAACAACAAGCTCAAGATCCCTCTGAATCTGGACCATTGGTTCAAGGACTCTCTGTGACTGAACTGCTGGCTCAGAGCCCCTCAATCGCTGGACTCAGAGTCTCCAAGGCTGGGCTTCTGGTACAGGGTATCTCGGTGGCTGGATAGTAGGATTTAATGTTGTCTTGGTGTTGGGTAGTTGGACCAGAGTCTTTCTGGTACTGAGCAGTTGAACTGACATCTCTCTGGTACAGACTCTCTCTGGCCCTGGGTCTCTGGGCCAGACTCTCTCTGGCCCTGGGTCTCTGGGCCAGACTCTCTCTGGTCAGACTCTTTCTGGCACTGACTGACTGAAAAGGCATCTTGATGGCACTGGCTGGCTGGAGCAGCATCTTGTTGAAGCTGGGCAGCTAGAATAGTGGTCCTCTGGTGCTAGTTGGCTGGAACACGCTCTCCAAGGAGCGGGGCTGTAACAGTGGTCTCCTCCTGGAGCGGATCAGTGGGACTGGACTGCTCCCCCTGTATCCCCTGGGGTCCCAGACAATCAGAGCTGAATCTGGAAGCAGGCTGTTTTTACCAGCAAGGAGCTAAAGTTTCCCTGGCAAATTAGGTCTTGTAGTAATGGTGTTAATCATGCCTAAGGGTGCTGAGGATTTCACAGAGGCTAGGTTGGGTTTCACAGTAGCAGTCCTTGGTTTCTGTGGCATGGAGGGCATTTTGAAAGCCCCACAGTTGCAACAGCTCTCTAAATAATAAGAGATAGCATATTGGCATTTGGTGCTCCTTCACTTGGCTGGGGACACATTAATGGAAGGTTGGAGGGTTCCTAAGCTGGCAAGCAGGGCAGACACAGAAAAATATTTCATCTGGAATGTCTTGTGGTGCTGGGGCAGGAACACAATTACCAGTGCCAGTATTAATAAGGTCAAAAATCAGTCTCACCAGGTTGGCAAGGAGCCCTACCCTCACTCCTGTGTAGGTTCTTTGGCATCTTCTTTCTGTCATGTGGATTCAGGCTAGGGTCTGGGGACACCCCCTCAGGAGTAGTGTAGGACCGCAGGGCTAGCCATGGGCTTGTCTTCTGCCTAGTCAGCCCCCTTCCCCACAAGTTGAGCCCTTCAGTTCTGGGGGCTGGTAGGGATTGGCTCCGACAACTGAACATCATGGTTGCAAGGAAAGGCAGACTGGATGTGGCTGGATAGTCTGGACAAGGCTGGGTTGGCTGGACAAGTTAGACAAAGCAGGGCAGGCACAGGCTGGAACTCAGGTCAGGCACAGGATGGAGACTGAGGATGGGATATTGAGCAGGTGGGCAGCAGGATACTGAGCAAGAGCTGAGGTTGGATATAGACACAAGCTGGGCAGGATACTGAGCAAGGACTGGGGTTGTGGATACAGACACAGACTGGGACAAAGCACAGCAATGGCAAGGCAGGGAATGAATACAAAGAACTGGACTGGGCAGCGCACGACAAAGATCAGACTAGGGCAGGACTGGACAAGGCAGACAAGGACAGAACATGACAAGGACAAGGCAAAGACAATACAGAACAAAGAACACCTAGACGATAGCCAGGCAAAAGGCCTGTAGGCCACTAGGAATATGGCACAGATGCCACTAGGTGAGGTGGAAGGCCTGGAGGTGACAAGGCAAGGAAAGGCCTGAGTAGGCCTCAAGACAATGTACAAGATAAGAGCAGGCCTGGAAGCCACAAGGCACGGAAAAGCCTGGGTAGGCCACAGAGCAAGGAACAAGAACAGGCCCAGAGCCCACGAGGCATGGAACAAGTTAAGAGTGGCCAGGTCAGAGAGCCAAGAGTGACTCCATGAAGAGGCACTGGCAAGGCAAGGTTAAATAGGGCTGGAGCTTGGGTGTAGTGTGATCAGTGAAGAGGTACTTGGCAAGGCTAGAGGCCAGGCTTGCAGAGGACTCCTGATGGAGACACCGTATAATAGGTAAAACTTGTGACAATAGGAGGGTGAAGTCCTGGATATCCAGTGAAAAGTCCTGGGAAAGAAATTCTGAGACTGAGAAGTCCACAAAGCAAGAAGTTCTACAGAAATGCTGGATGAGCATAATGGATAAGATTCACAAAGACTGACTAAGTAATTCAGCCAAAGGTTCTGGAGAGAAACAGAAGTAAAACCAAAAGAGGGAGATCCACCACCCAAAAGATACTGAGAGGGCCCAGGGTAGGAGGCTACCTTTCCCTTACCTTTGGGGAAAGATCTGTGGACTGTATGGCAGGAGACTGTTTCTGCTTTCGTAGTACTTTGTGTTTTATCATACTGGAGCGCTGCTGCTGGTGTCTCCAGAGTTTTGGGGTTTTGTTTTTCTTGCCTCCAGGTTTCGGTAAATACCTTTATTTTGAACAACAGTTTTGGAGTTGGAGTGTGAGTTCTGGTGAGCAGAAGAGCTCCAGAGTGTGAAGGAAAGCCCTGTGAGCCTTGAAGAGACTGTCTTTTCCCTTCTGTATGGGATCAAGGTGCATAGCCCATGACCCGTCCCACGTGCTCCTGTGCCCAAGCGCTGACTGGGATGAGGGCTATACATACTTAAGCAAGCTAACCAAAAGAGTGGCATTAGAGCAGCTCAAGGAATACTTGGAGGAAGGAGATTTGTTGAGTCCGTCCATTCCGGCTTTAGGGCCAGATATGGCATGGACATTACTCATACCTCATTTTCTAATGATGTTCTTATTGACTGGGATAAAGGTAGAGATGAACTCTTGGACGTTTTTTATAACCTAGATTGGTTGAAGGAGATTGGTGTCATCGGTACACCACTGAAGTGGTTTGCATCTTTTTTTGGAAGAGAGAAATCAGGGGGTGGAGCTTAATGATGCTGAATCCGAGTCCTATGTAATTCCGTGGTGAGTACTTCTGTGTTTGGCTATCTCATCAGTATTATTCAATATTTATCTTGCAGTATTGGGGCAGTTAATTGGATATTTTAATATTAAATGTCATCTGTATGCTACAATCTTCAGTTTTATTTGCCCATGTTGGGAGCAGTGTGAAGAAGCTTTGCAGAATTATCAGATTGTATGACAGAAATAATTGGACGGTAAACAATATGATGAAGATGAACCCATCTAGAACAGAACTCCTAGGAGGACCAGGGAATGGGGAATATCTGCTATTATGCTTAAAGATGGGAAAAATCTTTGCCCAAAGAAGCAAATGCATACTCTGGAGGGTTCAGTTAGATGAGGGATGTAGTTTTGTACTGAACATTTGGATGATGGTTTCTAATTGTTTCTGTTATTTGAGGCAACTCTGTCATTTTAATTGTTATCTTTGTCCAGCTGATCCAAGCAGTCATTATGGGTAGGCTTGGGTGGGACTGCCTAAAGAATACATTAAGAGCCTACAATTGGTGCAGAATGTAGTTGACTGCGTTTTTATTGGCTGCAGGATGCATAAAAGAATGACTCTGGTCCTGGAGCATCTTCATTGACTGCCAGTAGAGTTTAAAATATGGCTTAAGATTTCCTGATTGACTTTTATAGTATTGAAGGGGGTGGGAGCTAGATACCTGAAGGACTGCCTGAAATGCTATCAGCCTGGGTGGTCTCTGCACTCCTCCCAAGCAGCTTTGTTAGTTGCCCCATCTCAAATGGACATTTGGTTACAGAAAATTAGACAGCGGGTTTGCAGTTGTCTGGTTCCACAGATGTGAAATGCTCTTCCATTACAGTTTTCTTTAACTGATGATTTGCTGATCTAAGGAACTATAATTTTTTTTTTTAATAAAGGTAATGTTTCTGTAGAACTGCACTGCTTTTGCATAACTGCGGGAATTTAATATGATATATTTTTATATGGTTGGCCTACAGCCGTGATAATGGGTTTTGAAGATGTAATTTGATGTTTGTTATGTCTGTGTTTGTATTAGTGTCTGCGCATATGTTTTTATTAATTTTGTGAATATTTTACATTGTTTTCTTATTGAGCTCAATTTGTAAATTGCCTGGAGCACAAAAATATGCAGGCTAGTAAGATATTTTGCTAAATAAATATTTCTTTACTCTTCTCACACTCCATGGGAGATTGCCAGAGAGTTGAAAAGAGTGGAAAGTTGGTCGGAGTCAGTGGACAGGCTGCCGGACTGGACATCGTAAGAAACAGAGGCATAAGGATTGCCACAGTGGGCCAGACAGACCAAAGATCCATGGAGAACAGCATCCTGTCTCCGACCGGGGCCAAGGCAGGTCCCAGTCTACAGGATCTCCTTACAGAGTTGCTTTTGGATGATTCTGTCAGACACGTCCCTGAAGGATACCAGTCGTGTACTACTGGGAAAGAGTCTGCATTCAGCTTGCAGGGCCCATCTAGATAACAGCCCAGAGAAGGTTTCTTTTAAGCCTACCTACTGCCAGGCACAGCAGATTAATTATTGACTGCACTGTCTGTGATTTACTGGATTTAGCTTTAGGTTTCTTGCCTTGACCAACACTATTCAGAAAGTGGACTTGTTTTGAATTTCACCTGCAGTTTCATTCAGTGCCTGAAGTTGTGAAGGATGATTATTTTACAGAACACTGCAGAATACCTCTAGACAGCCTAAAAGGGCTGATTTTGTTTCGTGCTCCCCCCCTGCCCCCACCTCCTGTCAGGAGAAGAACCAAGGAGCATGGGTCAGAATGTGGCCCCAGGAGCCCTAGGCAAGCCTCCGCGTCTGGTAAGCCGGCAGGCCAGGGGGTTACACCACTAAATCTTGTTTAATTGTCTGAATAACAGGGCCAAAAATAACTTGAAAAAGGTTTGGAAATTTTAAAGCCATATTTATGCCCAAGTATACAAAGTTCTTCTGGGCTATTTCAAATCTAAATAAAGACGGGGGAATGTGGATTCTAGGCTCTGACTGTAAAATCTTGGACTTTGAAAGGTTTATGACATGCATCCAGACAGTGAGCTATTATTGGACAACATATTAAGTGATGGAGAGGATGTTTCAGGACTTGTCGGGAATAAAAGAACATCTGCATATAAAGACATTTTATGTGCTGTTCTATGAAAGATCAGAAATGCTGGGTAACGTTCGGATTAAATGTGCAAGAGCTTTGGTCACCAGATAAAATACTGAAAGGAATAGTGGGCATCCCCGATATGTTCCTCTTTGAAACTGAAAACATTTACGCTTCTAATCTATGTTTGAACCTGGGGATTAGAATGAAGGGATCCGATCCAATCGTTAAAAGTGACTGGAAACCTAAACTGAAGCAGTGGTTTTTGAAAAGAAAAGGCCAGCGAAGTCTGCCGAAGTTGTTTATCTGCATCCAGGGACAGAAGGAAACTTGACATCCTACCTTTTCCTGCTCGGTGCACTAGACTGAAAGGTTTTCTAGTATTATTATTGGCTGACAACCTCCCTTTGATGAGACCAGTCAGATCTGGACCAATCAACACAGATATAAAGATTTCAAGTCAATTGGGGGATCTTAGCCATGGTCCCCATACCAGTACTTACATCTAGAAGAGGCTAAGACAAGCCACAATCTAGACTGTTTTTACCTACTTGTAAATGGGGGTGATGAGAGCATCAAATAAGCTCCCCACAGATTCTTTTGGCAATCTGAGATAGTCAAAGCCCAATTACGTGGGTAAAAAGAGAGGCTGTCTAAAAACTGCCCTCCCCCACTGCAACTGAAAGCACAGGGGAGCAAGGCTAGAGATTGAGAGGGGAGGTGGAAGGGTATGGGGTGAAGGCCAAGGAGAGGCAAGACAGGCAGAAATGATGCTCCATAGCAGAAAAACAGAGGCAGAGAAAAGCAAAATGAGAAAAGAAAGAGAAATGCTGGGAAGAGAGCTGGACGGGGAGGGAGAGGTGGAGAAAGGAGGAGGCACACAAGGAAAGGTAAAATGGAAAGAAAACCAGGAAAAAGATTCAGAAGACAGACAGGAGAAAAGATTGCAAACCTTATGATGAAAAACACTTTGACAATAAACGCAGAAAAAAAACCCTGCTTTTATTTTTGGTAGCTATTACGTTTTCTGTACACATTTTTATCGTTCGAAAGTATTGTGTGTAATAATTGACAGGTGCCCTGCTCTACACCTACAGAGGTACCTACCCGCACAAACTGCTGTCTGAGAATCGTCCACTCTCGATTTGGCTGAAGGAGAGGAGGAGGTGCTCCGGAGGGGGAGGAAGAAAAGTGCACATGTGGATGGCGTTTCCAAATCTGCATGCGCTCTTTAAAGCCAAATTCCACCCAGCGAAAGAGCAGGTGAAAGTGACCGAGTGTGCTTTGCACCCGCAGCAATTTTCATCTGAAGGCACGCACGCATTTTGAAAACCAGTGCAAAGGCTGCTAAAAAGCAGGCGCGGTCTTTGCCCCGTTTTTTTAATACCCTATCTTAGCTGGTGACTAGGAACATTTTTGCTGGCTAACAAAGGGCCTGCTATAGTACTAAGGCTTTTCTGCCATTCTGTGTCTGTGGGAAAAATACTTAGTCAACGAGGTCCAAAGTCTCCGAAATTTTTCGGAACCCTGAAGCTAACATTTTCCTCTCCGCCCCTCCCTCTCCCCCAAGCGAACAAAAGAGACAGGAGAGGTGTGGCAGACAGGGGCAATGCCGGAGCCACCGGTGGCAGAAGAGGAAGGGAACCCGTGCTGGAGCCACCAGGGGGCACAGGGAGGTGGCCGTGGGCTTAGGGCCTCACTGACAAAAAAAAGAAAAGAAAGGAGCTGCCAGTCAGGGCCGGAGCTTCTCCGGCAGACAGGAGAGGGAGGCGCCGAGCACAGATGGAGGGAGGCAGGGCAGCTGCAGCCTTCAGGAACGGTGGAAAAGAGAGGGAATAAGGAGCAGGTGCAGAGGGCAGAGGGAAGATGCCAAGGGAGGAAGAAAGAGAGAGGGGAAGGAGAAATTATTTAATGTTTTCATCCAGTCCTCTTGGGGACTTGGACTGTTCTGTGTGACCCTTCTCATGAAAAGACTGGGAACCCTGTTCCACCCAACCATTCATGCAATTCTGATGATGTCTGAACTCTTGTAAGTTATAATAATATGAAATTCCCTCTCCTCCCCCCCCCCCACCACACACACCAATGATTCACGTATTTAAAAAAATAAAAAATAAATACACGTTTTTGAGAAATCCAGCAATCTGGCTGTCTCTGGAAGAGAAATGACAGTTTTTATGAAGCTCTGCAGCAGGCCTAGGGGACAATTCTAGCCTCTGCCAGCAAGGAAATGATGGTTCTTTTGCAATCCTGCTGCTAGGGGTGCTTCCTTTTCTCCCCTCACTCTCCGCTCTCTGTCACAGTCCGGAGGATCCACCCCATCATCTTGGGCACGTTGAGGTAGAAGCCCAGGCTCTTCTCGCCGCATTTGGTGGTGTTTCCGAAGCTGATGATGCCAACCTGTGGGTGAAAGGCAGACAAGAGAAGGAAGTGTGAGAGAGGGAGAGGAAGATGGGGGGGGCACGAGATGGGGGAAAGAAAGGCACAGGACTGAGAGGGAGAGGGAGATGTGAACGAGGGAGAGAGACTCTGAGGTGTGAGAGGAAGAAAGAGAATGACAGAGGCGTGAATGAGAAAGTGTTGCAGAGGTGGACCCTTGAACCGAGGTGGAGTTGATGCTACCCATGGGGAGGCCCTCCTGGGGCCCCACCGTCGGGAGGCGGAGCAGAACGGGAAGCGGAGGCCAACTGGAGCTTCGCCAATACCAGCCCTTGTTCCCCGCAGGTTGAGCCCTTGGGTACCGGGGCCGGCTGGTCTTAGGCAGGCCTCTGTGTGGTTGATCCTGAGAGAGATGTTCAAGGCAGGGAGCCAGGAAGCAACAGAGGCCCAGGGTCCGAAGGAACTGAGTTCGAGGCAGGGCCTGGATCCAGAAGGCCAGACAGGCTGAAGCAGGCTAGAGAACAGGAACAGATTAAGTCTGGGCTTGTAAGTAGACGAGAGCCTAAATAAGGCCAAGTCCAAACAGTCAGCTGGAGACAAAGTCAGGTACAAGCTGGAATCAAGACAGGTGGCTGGAGACAAGGTCGGGTACAAGCTAAAGTCAGGGCAGGCGGCTGGAGACAAGGTCAGGTACAAGCTGAATTCAGGGCAGGCGGCTGGAGACAAGGTCAGGCACAAGCTGAAGTCAGGGCAGGCGGCTGGAGACAAGGTCAGGTACAAGCTGAATTCAGGGCAGGCGGCTGGAGACAAGGTCAGGTACAAGCTGAAGTCAGGGCAGGCGGCTGGAGACAAGGTCAGGTACAAGCTGAATTCAGGGCAGGCGGCTGGAGACAAGGTCAGGTACAAGCTGAAGTCAGGGCAGGCGGCTGGAGACAAGGTCAGGCTCAAGCTGAAGTCAGGGCAGGCGGCTGGAGACAAGGTCAGGTACAAGCTGAAGTCAGGGCAGGCGGCTGGAGACAAGGTCGGGTACAAGCTGAAGTCAGGGCAGGCGGCTGGAGACAAGGTCAGGCTCAAGCTGAAGTCAGGGCAGGCGGCTGGAGACAAGGTCAGGTACAAGCTGAATTCAGGGCAGGCGGCTGGAGACAAGGTCAGGTTCAAGCTGAAGTCAGGGCAGGCGGCTGGAGACAAGGTCAGGCTCAAGCTGAAGTCAGGGCAGGCGGCTGGAGACAAGGTCAGGTACAAGCTGAAGTCAGGGCAGGCGGCTGGAGACAAGGTCAGGTACAAGCTGAATTCAGGGCAGGCGGCTGGAGACAAGGTCAGGTACAAGCTGAATTCAGGGCAGGCGGCTGGAGACAAGGTCAGGTTCAAGCTGAAGTCAGGGCAGGCGGCTGGAGACAAGGTCAGGTACAAGCTGAATTCAGGGCAGGCGGCTGGAGACAAGGTCAGGTTCAAGCTGAAGTCAGGGCAGGCGGCTGGAGACAAGGTCAGGCTCAAGCTGAATTCAGGGCAGGCGGCTGGAGACAAGGTCAGGTACAAGCTGAAGTCAGGGCAGGCAGCTGGAGACAAGGTCAGGTACAAGCTGAAGTCAGGGCAGGCGGCTGGAGACAAGGTCGGGTACAAGCTGAAGTCAGGGCAGGCGGCTGGAGACAAGGTCAGGCTCAAGCTGAATTCAGGGCAGGCGGCTGGAGACAAGGTCAGGTACAAGCTGAAGTCAGGGCAGGCGGCTGGAGACAAGGTCAGGTACAAGCTGAAGTCAGGGCAGGCGGCTGGAGACAAGGTCAGGTACAAGCTGAAGTCAGGGCAGGCGGCTGGAGACAAGGTCAGGCTCAAGCTGAAGTCAGGGCAGGCGGCTGGAGACAAGGTCAGGCTCAAGCTGAATTCAGGGCAGGCGGCTGGAGACAAGGTCAGGCTCAAGCTGAAGTCAGGGCAGGCGGCTGGAGACAAGGTCAGGTACAAGCTGAAGTCAGGGCAGGCGGCTGGAGACAAGGTCAGGTACAAGCTGAAGTCAGGGCAGGCGGCTGGAGACAAGGTCAGGTACAAGCTGAAGTCAGGGCAGGCGGCTGGAGACAAGGTCAGGCTCAAGCTGAATTCAGGGCAGGCGGCTGGAGACAAGGTCAGGCTCAAGCTGAAGTCAGGGCAGGCGGCTGGAGACAAGGTCAGGCACAAGCTGAAGTCAGGGCAGGCGGCTGGAGACAAGGTCGGGTACAAGCTGAAGTCAGGGCAGGCGGCTGGAGACAAGGTCAGGCTCAAGCTGAAGTCAGGGCAGGCGGCTGGAGACAAGGTCAGGCTCAAGCTGAAGTCAGGGCAGGCGGCTGGAGACAAGGTCAGGCTCAAGCTGAATTCAGGGCAGGCGGCTGGAGACAAGGTCAGGCTCAAGCTGAATTCAGGGCAGGCGGCTGGAGACAAGGTCAGGTACAAGCTGAATTCAGGGCAGGCGGCTGGAGACAAGGTCAGGTACAAGCTGAATTCAGGGCAGGCGGCTGGAGACAAGGTCAGGTACAAGCTGAATTCAGGGCAGGCGGCTGGAGACAAGGTCAGGCTCAAGCTGAAGTCAGGGCAGGCGGCTGGAGACAAGGTCAGGTACAAGCTGAAGTCAGGGCAGGCGGCTGGAGACAAGGTCAGGCTCAAGCTGAAGTCAGGGCAGGCGGCTGGAGACAAGGTCAGGCTCAAGCTGAAGTCAGGGCAGGCGGCTGGAGACAAGGTCAGGTACAAGCTGAATTCAGGGCAGGCGGCTGGAGACAAGGTCAGGTACAAGCTGAAATCAGGGCAGGCGGCTGGAGACAAGGTCAGGCTCAAGCTGAAGTCAGGGCAGGCGGCTGGAGACAAGGTCAGGCTCAAGCTGAATTCAGGGCAGGCGGCTGGAGACAAGGTCAGGCTCAAGCTGAAGTCAGGGCAGGCGGCTGGAGACAAGGTCAGGTACAAGCTGAAGTCAGGGCAGGCGGCTGGAGACAAGGTCAGGTACAAGCTGAAGTCAGGGCAGGCGGCTGGAGACAAGGTCAGGTACAAGCTGAAGTCAGGGCAGGCGGCTGGAGACAAGGTCAGGTACAAGCTGAAGTCAGGGCAGGCGGCTGGAGACAAGGTCAGGTACAAGCTGAAGTCAGGGCAGGCGGCTGGAGACAAGGTCAGGCTCAAGCTGAAGTCAGGGCAGGCGGCTGGAGACAAGGTCAGGCTCAAGCTGAAGTCAGGGCAGGCGGCTGGAGACAAGGTCAGGTACAAGCTGAAGTCAGGGCAGGCGGCTGGAGACAAGGTCAGGCTCAAGCTGAATTCAGGGCAGGCGGCTGGAGACAAGGTCAGGTACAAGCTGAATTCAGGGCAGGTGGCTGGAGACAAGGTCAGGTACAAGCTGAATTCAGGGCAGGCGGCTGGAGACAAGGTCAGGTACAAGCTGAAGTCAGGGCAGGCGGCTGGAGACAAGGTCAGGTACAAGCTGAATTCAGGGCAGGCGGCTGGAGACAAGGTCAGGTACAAGCTGAAGTCAGGGCAGGCGGCTGGAGACAAGGTCAGGTACAAGCTGAAGTCAGGGCAGGCGGCTGGAGACAAGGTCAGGTTCAAGCTGAATTCAGGGCAGGCGGCTGGAGACAAGGTCAGGTTCAAGCTGAATTCAGGGCAGGCGGCTGGAGACAAGGTCAGGCACAAGCTGAATTCAGGGCAGGCGGCTGGAGACAAGGTCAGGTACAAGCTGAAGTCAGGGCAGGCGGCTGGAGACAAGGTCAGGTACAAGCTGAAGTCAGGGCAGGCGGCTGGAGACAAGGTCAGGTACAAGCTGAAGTCAGGGCAGGCGGCTGGAGACAAGGTCAGGTTCAAGCTGAAGTCAGGGCAGGCGGCTGGAGACAAGGTCAGGTACAAGCTGAAGTCAGGGCAGGCGGCTGGAGACAAGGTCAGGTACAAGCTGAAGTCAGGGCAGGCGGCTGGAGACAAGGTCAGGTTCAAGCTGAAGTCAGGGCAGGCGGCTGGAGACAAGGTCAGGCTCAAGCTGAAGTCAGGGCAGGCGGCTGGAGACAAGGTCAGGCTCAAGCTGAAGTCAGGGCAGGCGGCTGGAGACAAGGTCAGGTTCAGGGCAGGCGGCTGGAGACAAGGTCAGGTACAAGCTGAAGTCAGGGCAGGCGGCTGGAGACAAGGTCAGGTACAAGCTGAAGTCAGGGCAGGCGGCTGGAGACAAGGTCAGGCTCAAGCTGAAGTCAGGGCAGGCGGCTGGAGACAAGGTCAGGTACAAGCTGAAGTCAGGGCAGGCGGCTGGAGACAAGGTCAGGTACAAGCTGAAGTCAGGGCAGGCGGCTGGAGACAAGGTCAGGTTCAAGCTGAAGTCAGGGCAGGCGGCTGGAGACAAGGTCAGGCTCAAGCTGAAGTCAGGGCAGGCGGCTGGAGACAAGGTCAGGCACAAGCTGAAGTCAGGGCAGGCGGCTGGAGACAAGGTCAGGTACAAGCTGAAGTCAGGGCAGGCGGCTGGAGACAAGGTCAGGTACAAGCTGAAGTCAGGGCAGGCGGCTGGAGACAAGGTCAGGTACAAGCTGAATTCAGGGCAGGCGGCTGGAGACAAGGTCAGGCTCAAGCTGAATTCAGGGCAGGCGGCTGGAGACAAGGTCAGGTACAAGCTGAAGTCAGGGCAGGCGGCTGGAGACAAGGTCAGGTACAAGCTGAAGTCAGGGCAGGCGGCTGGAGACAAGGTCAGGTACAAGCTGAAGTCAGGGCAGGCGGCTGGAGACAAGGGCAGGTACAAGCTGAAGTCAGGGCAGGCGGCTGGAGACAAGGTCAGGTACAAGCTGAATTCAGGGCAGGCGGCTGGAGACAAGGTCAGGCTCAAGCTGAAGTCAGGGCAGGCGGCTGGAGACAAGGTCGGGTACAAGCTGAAGTCAGGGCAGGCGGCTGGAGACAAGGTCAGGCTCAAGCTGAAGTCAGGGCAGGCGGCTGGAGACAAGGTCAGGTACAAGCTGAATTCAGGGCAGGCGGCTGGAGACAAGGTCAGGTACAAGCTGAATTCAGGGCAGGCGGCTGGAGACAAGGTCAGGTACAAGCTGAAGTCAGGGCAGGCGGCTGGAGACAAGGTCAGGTACAAGCTGAAGTCAGGGCAGGCGGCTGGAGACAAGGTCAGGTACAAGCTGAAGTCAGGGCAGGCGGCTGGAGACAAGGTCAGGTACAAGCTGAAGTCAGGGCAGGCGGCTGGAGACAAGGTCAGGTTCAAGCTGAAGTCAGGGCAGGCGGCTGGAGACAAGGTCAGGCTCAAGCTGAAGTCAGGGCAGGCGGCTGGAGACAAGGTCAGGCACAAGCTGAAGTCAGGGCAGGCGGCTGGAGACAAGGTCAGGTACAAGCTGAATTCAGGGCAGGCGGCTGGAGACAAGGTCAGGTACAAGCTGAAGTCAGGGCAGGCGGCTGGAGACAAGGTCAGGCACAAGCTGAAGTCAGGGCAGGCGGCTGGAGACAAGGTCAGGTACAAGCTGAATTCAGGGCAGGCGGCTGGAGACAAGGTCAGGCTCAAGCTGAAGTCAGGGCAGGCGGCTGGAGACAAGGTCAGGCTCAAGCTGAATTCAGGGCAGGCGGCTGGAGACAAGGTCAGGTACAAGCTGAAGTCAGGGCAGGCGGCTGGAGACAAGGTCAGGCTCAAGCTGAAGTCAGGGCAGGCGGCTGGAGACAAGGTCAGGCTCAAGCTGAAGTCAGGGCAGGCGGCTGGAGACAAGGTCAGGTACAAGCTGAAGTCAGGGCAGGTGGCTGGAGACAAGGTCAGGCTCAAGCTGAAGTCAGGGCAGGCGGCTGGAGACAAGGTCAGGTACAAGCTGAAGTCAGGGCAGGCGGCTGGAGACAAGGTCAGGCTCAAGCTGAAGTCAGGGCAGGCGGCTGGAGACAAGGTCAGGTACAAGCTGAAGTCAGGGCAGGCGGCTGGAGACAAGGTCAGGTACAAGCTGAAGTCAGGGCAGGCGGCTGGAGACAAGGTCAGGCTCAAGCTGAAGTCAGGGCAGGCGGCTGGAGACAAGGTCAGGCTCAAGCTGAATTCAGGGCAGGCGGCTGGAGACAAGGTCAGGTACAAGCTGAAGTCAGGGCAGGCGGCTGGAGACAAGGTCAGGCTCAAGCTGAAGTCAGGGCAGGCGGCTGGAGACAAGGTCAGGCTCAAGCTGAAGTCAGGGCAGGCGGCTGGAGACAAGGTCAGGCTCAAGCTGAAGTCAGGGCAGGCGGCTGGAGACAAGGTCAGGTACAAGCTGAATTCAGGGCAGGCGGCTGGAGACAAGGTTAGGTGCGAGCAAGGGTCAGAGCCAAAGTATCCATCCAAGGCGTGGTCAGAAGCAAGCGAGGGTCAAAGCCAGGAATCCGTCCAAAAGGTAAACAGGAACAAGCGAAGGTCAGGAACAGGAAACAGGTACTGGAACTCGGGAACTGGAACAGGAACACAGGACTGGAACAAACGAGCACAAGAGCAGGAACAGGAACACGAAGGAGTAGCAACTAAGCACACGACAAACGTGGAGACCTGTTGACAAGGCAAAGGCCGGACGGCGGGGCCTGCCTTAAGTAGCAGGGCCCGGTGACATCATCATCCGGGGCCGCTGGAAGATTTCCCGCCACAGCCCCTTTAAAGTCGAGGAAGGCACGCACCTAAGGCAAGGTGACTGGAACTACGTGGTGGCGGCATCTCCCCTCCGTGCACGTGGGGAGACCTGACTGGGACTGGAGGAGGCCGCGGAGCAGCCGGGAGGAACCTGGGGACATGGTAGGAGCGCGAGTGCGTAGGCGGCTGCCTATCGCTGCCAACGAGGAAGGGCCAGGTCCGGGACCCGGGTGTCGGGGGTGAGTAGGGCCGGTTGCAGGCCTGCTGCGGCCGGGACATGCAACAGAGAAACAGGTGTGAGAAAAAGGGAAATGGAAAAAAAAGAGGGACAGAGGGCATAAAAGAAAGGATGTGGCCATTTTCTCTGTCTCCCAGAAGATCTGCTACAGATCTTCTGTAAATCTTGGGGCCTTATAGGGGAATCTGGAAAAAAGGCAAGTTATTTTCCAGAAAAAGCCAAACATTTTTCAACACAAATTCAAATTCTGCCTAAATAACCAAGAAACAGAACATACCATAGCCTGGCTCAGGGAGCCCGACTTTCAAACCTGTCCCCAGTACAGCATTTGTGTGCGTGAGTGGATGCGTGGAGATTAATGCTCTTGGTTTGTAAACTGTGCAATGAGAGCTGCAAAATTTATAAAATGCCAAATATTTCTTCTACAAAAGTATGCGCATACATTTACGTAGGCATTTTTATTTCCAGTGCAAGAAAATGCATTTTTTCTCTACCCATTTTATAAACATATGTACGTATATTTTATGCATGAAATAATTGTGACACTGCATGAATAAACATCCAGAATTAAATGCGGAGGCACATAGTGCTGAAAAAAAAGTGCAAAAAGTGGAATATATATCTAAATAAATAAAATAAATATTATAAAGTATACACGAGTACTTGAAATCATCAGTTTGCCAATACCTCCACTAGTTCACCCAATCCTTCTCCCGTTCCCTTAGACCCTCTCTAGAGTATGCACATTATTGGGTTTGTGCATACGTTTTACCAGGGCAAAAAAGGGGTGATCCAGGGGCATCCAGTTGCAATTTGGTAAGAGATGTACACACATACATTATCGAGCTTCTTCGTACACTTTTACCCCTGCTGTCCAACTCGTGCAAGTGAGAGCTGACCTGTCTGTGGTCTGCAGTTTTTGGGTGGGAGGTCTGGGTGAACTGGTGATGTTCAGGATGAGGTGCTAGATGCTTATAAAATAGCATATATGTACATGCACGCTACATATGCTCGTATATGCTATTTTTACATACGGAATCCCTTTGAAAATTTACTCCATAGCGAGCAATTTTGAAACTAACTAAGGGGTCTGCATTATACCCAGGGGGCTGCAAGCTAATTTTCAAAGGGAAATGCCCTGTGAAATTTCCTTTTGAAAATTTGGACAGTGTACTTGCTTTGAAAAGAAATGTACAGCACACATGTGAAAGTAGACGTGGGGATTCTAAAATGGATTCCCCATGTATACTTTCCTACCTGCCTTCATCTTATCAGCTGCCGCTGAATTGTATACCTGCCTTGTTCTGCAAAGACCATCAGTTCCCACCGTGCCTAAGAAGCAGGGCTTTCTTGCCAAACATGACCTGACAACATTTCCAGATTTGGTAGAACGCTTATAATCCAAGAAAGCTCTGAAGGTGGATCACCACCGGCGGATCGCGCTCCAAATGTGCACAATCATAAGGGACTCGTGCTGCCCTTTAGCGAGATCTGAGTATGACCTGTCCAGGTTAAATATTTGTGCTTAAAAGGTAAGATCTGACCTTTGTTTGTGTATTATTTTTGTTTGACTACGGTGGTCCCTTCTGATTTGCTTTGTCTCTTGTTAACTGAATGGCTTCCAAGGTTTTTACTCTCTTGATCAAACTTATCAGTCTTTTTCTGCCAGTTCTGTCCAATAAATTTTCATATTCCTGTGATCCCTGGAGGAAGCCACTATGGCAACTTGGTTCCTGTGTCTCGTTATCAATATAAGCCTCATTTCACTAATCTTATTCAGGTACTGCTTAATGAAAGGGGATATTGCTCCTTCTTTTAGGCATGTTTCTGGTCAATCTATTAAGTGTTGTTTACTTGATGTTAGGTCAATAAGTTCCAAGTAGGCTTGAATTAATTTTCACTTTGCACTTTCCTGTTCTAATCCTTACTAAGACTTGGCTTAAGGATGGTGATACTTTTTGTCTTATCTAAGCCTGGTCCCCAGGCTATGCCTTCTACTATAAATATAGAAGGATCAGGTAGGGGATCACAATAATCTATTTAAAAACTCTTCAATTTAAAGAACTGGAAATTGATCATTTAAGTACATTGATGCCCTTCTGATTCAAACAAGTTCTATTCCCAAATTTTCTTTTCTTCTGATTTATAATCCTCCTGACTTTACAAAGGAGAAATGATTACTTACCTGATCATTTCCTGTTCTTTAATGAAGACAGATTAATCCACATCAGTGGATTATGCACCTCTACCCGCAGATGGAGATGGAGCATAGATGAAGTCATGGTATATATATACCCCTGCACTGACATCAGCCCACCAGTATTCTCTGCAAAAGCCAGTTGTAGACAAAACATAATCATTAGGGATGTGAATCATTTTTCAACGATTAAAATTATCGTCCGATAATTTTAAAATCGTCTTAAATCGTTAAAGAACACGATACAATAGGAATTCTAATGATTTATCGTTAAAAAATCATTAATCGGGTTAGTGCGCACTAACCATTGTTAGTGCGCACTAACAGAAAATGATACAAATTGACACTTTTCAGGTCAGTTAAGGTCAGTTTAGGAATGAATATGTATTCCTATTGGCTGGCTGCCCTCTTATTTATTGATGTTACCAAGGTTCCCACTGAGGTGATGGTTGGGGGGATGGGAAATGGAAACGGTTGGTAGCTTGACAAAAAAAGTAATGTGATCAGTCAATGTGACTAGAACTTGTGCCCTATCCCTGATACCGGGAGTGTTGTGATCTTCCTGCTTGCAGTGCCGTATCCCTGATACTGGGAGTGTTGTGATCTTCCTGCATGCAGTGCCCTATCCCTAATACCAGGGGTGTTGTGATCTTCCTGTATACAGTGCCATATCCCTGATACTGGGAGTGTTGTGATCTTCCTGCACACAGTGCCCTAACCCTGATACCAGGGGTGTTGTGATCTTCCTGTACACAGTGCCATATCCCTGATACTGGGAGTGTTGTGATCTTCCTGCACACAGTGCCCTAACCCTGATACCAGGGGTGTTGTGATCTTCCTGTACACAGTGCCATATCCATGATACTGGGAGTGTTGTGATCTTCCTGCACGCAGTGCCCTATCCCTAATACCAGGGGTGTTGTGATCTTCCTGTACACAGTGCCATATCCCTGATACTGGGAGTGTTGTGATCTTCCTGCACACAGTGCCCTAACCCTGATACTGGGAGTGTTGTGATCTTCCTGCATGCAGTGCCCTATCCCTAATACCAGGGGTGTTGTGATCTTCCTGTACACAGTGCCATATCCCTGATACTGGGAGTGTTGTGATCTTCCTGCACACAGTGCCCTAACCCTGATACCAGGGGTGTTGTGATCTTCCTGTACACAGTGCCATATCCCTGATACTGGGAGTGTTGTGATCTTCCTGCACACAGTGCCCTAACCCTGATACCAGGGGTGTTGTGATCTTCCTGTACACAGTGCCATATCCATGATACTGGGAGTGTTGTGATCTTCCTGCACGCAGTGCCCTATCCCTAATACCAGGGGTGTTGTGATCTTCCTGTACACAGTGCCATATCCATGATACTGGGAGTGTTGTGATCTTCCTGCTTGCAGTGCCGTATCCCTGATACTGGGAGTGTTGTGATCTTCCTGCACACAGTGCCCTAACCCTGATACCAGGGGTGTTGTGATCTTCCTGTACACAGTGCCATATCCATGATACTGGGAGTGTTGTGATCTTCCTGCACGCAGTGCCCTATCCCTAATACCAGGGGTGTTGTGATCTTCCTGTACACAGTGCCATATCCCTGATACTGGGAGTGTTGTGATCTTCCTGCACACAGTGCCCTAACCCTGATACTGGGAGTGTTGTGATCTTCCTACATGCAGTGCCCTAACGCTGATACCGTGGGTTTTGTGATCTTCCTGCACACAGTGCCCTAACCCGGATACCGGGAGTGTTGTGATCTTCCTGCACGCTGCCGGCATGCCATCCCCCGGCACAGCCTCTGTGCCGGAGGCCTCGGTCCCGCCCCTGGACCGGCACCACGCCCACGGCCCCGCCCCTTCCAGCCCCTTTTTGAAAGCCCCGGGACATACGCGTGTCCTGGGGCTTGTGCGCTGCCGAGCCTATGCAAAATAGGCTCGGTGTGCGCAGGAGGGTTTTTAATGGATTACGCATGTAACCCTTTGAAAATCTACCCCAATATGAACAGAGAAAATACTGAACATCACCAAAATCTTTTAATTGACTTTGTTATTTTTCTTTTCTACTTTATCATTTGTAGTATGTTTTAAGAAATTTTTAAAAAGTGATTATGTTTTCAGTTTTTGTCTCACTGTCTTGTCTGTGACACAGACATCAAAGATAGGGAGTGGCAGCGAGAGGGTAGACAACCGGAGGACACAAGCACTGGTGGTAAAGAAAATATGGCTGACAGTTTCCCAGGCCCCACCAGCCAAAGAAGCAGAAAAGCCGGTGCAGGAGAAGCAGTGGAGCATCGTCTGTGCCAGCACTGTGAGTGCATTCAGAACTCCCAGGCCAGGACCTCCTTCCTGCTGATCTTGTGATGGATGAAACCTGCTTATAGTGCACAGAAGTCATCAGCAGAAAAGGGGGAGGGAGAGGCAAGGGTCCAGATGCAAAGGAAGGGGGCTCACATATGGGAGAGGTTGTGAGGGAGGAGGCAGAGGGCCAGACATTTGGGGGCGGGATAGGGAAGTCAAAAGGGCAGGGGTCAGATTCTGGGGAGAAGGGGAAGGAGAGGCAGGAGGGCATATCCCCTTCCTTATACAACACAATGACCCCTCACACACCACTCATAGCTCCCACACACACACACACACTCCAGCCCACATCCCATTGGATCCTATCCCTCAGAACCAATGTAAGCCACAGATCCACGGCGCTCCTGCATGAAACACACGCACACATAGACGGAGATTCTGTGACACACACAGGCAGGTCATGGAGTCACAAAAAGGAAAATTAGTTCTTACCTGTTAATTTTCATTCCTGTAGTACCATGGATCAGTCCAGACAGTGGGTTGGGCCTCCTTTCCAGCAGGTGGAGACAGACTAAAACTGAAAGGATATCCTATATGATGACAGAGCCTATCCTGTAACTCTTCAGTATAACTATTGTCAAAGCAGAAAAAATAACAAAACCCAAGTAGGATCAAGCAAGTAATCATAAAGCTCAATAGTGCAACTATCGAACAATAAGACAAACATGGTATACCTATACGTTCTTGCATATACTTGGTATGAAAAAACGACCAAGGCTTCCGGTGTAATTGCTCAGTATTCTTGCATAACACATGGAGTAATAAAATCTGCAAACCTGTAAGAAACAAGCTTCAAGAGGACAGAAAAAAAGACGGACAGGGAAGGGCATCTGGACTGATCCGTGGTACTACAGGAACGAAAATTAACAGGTAAGAACTAATTTTCCTTTCCCTGTACATACCCGGATCAGTCCAGACAGTGGGATGTACCAAAGCTTCCCTAAACCGGGTGGGACCGAGACAGTCCCGCTTGAAGCACTTGCTGCCCAAAGGAACCGAAAACCGGAGTGTGCACATCAAGACGGTAGTGCCGAGCAAAAGGTATGCAAGGACGTCCAAGTGGCGGCCCTGCAAATCTCCTGTGGAGAGACAGATTGACTCTCCGCCCAAGAAGCAGCCTGAGAGTGAAGAGAATGAGCCTTCAAGCCCTCAGGAACCGGTCGACCTTGACAAAGATATGCCGGAGATATGGCTTCTTTCAACCATCGCGCAATCGTGGTCTTAGAAGCCGGTTTACCTCAGTTAGGACCACTCCAAAGGATGAAGAGGTGGTCTGAAACGCGAAAGTCATTGGTAACCTGGAGATAGCGAAGCAGGACTCGCTTGACATCGAGACGATGGAGATCACCCCCAGCCGTACCCGCAATCTCCTCTGGAGAAAACGCAGGGAGTTCTACCGACTGGTTGACGTGAAAAGCGGAAACAACTTTGGGCAAGAAAGAAGGAACCGTCTTGAGAGAGACCCCTGAATCAGAAAAACGCAAGAAGAGCTCCCGACAGGACAACGCCTGAATCTCGGAGATCCGCCGAGCGGAGGAGATAGAAACCAGAAAGACAGTTTTGAGTGTGAGGTCCTTGAGCATAGCGTGGCAAAGGGGTTCAAACGGAGCCGCACAGAGAGCACGAAGGACCACAGAGGACATGTGGCACAAGAAGGAGGGAGGAGATGTTTAACGCCCCTGAAGAACCAAATCACGTCCGGATGGCCCGCTAGGGAATGACCTTCCACCCGATCCAGGAGAGAGCCGAGCGCTGAGACCTGGACGCGCAGAGAACTGAAGGAGAGGCCCTTGGAGAGACCCTTCTGAAGAAAAGAAAGAACCACAGAAACAGAGGCGGAGCGGGCCGGGATACCCGACTCCTCACAAACAGACTCAAAAACTTTCCAGATGCGCACGTAGGCCAGGGAAGTCGACTGTTTCCGGGCCCGCAGTAAGGTGGAAATGACCTCCTCCTTATACCCTTTACGCCTCAGGCGTCTCCATTCAAAAGCCAGGCTGCTAGACAGAAGCGATCGGCCTGGTCGAAAAATACAGGCACCTGTCGAAGGAGACGAGATAGATGACCGAAGTGCAGGGGTCCGTCCGTCGCCAGGTTGATGAGATCTGCGAACCACGGTCTTCGTGGCCACTCGGGTGCTACCAGAATCACTGGTTCCCGGTGGAGTTCGATTCTTCTGAGAACTTTTCCCACCAGGGGCCACGGGGGAAACATGTACAGGAGAACGTCCGCTGGCCAAGGCAGGGCCAGAACATCCACGCCCTCTGAGCCGTGTTCCCTCCAGCGGCTGAAGAACCGATTGGCTTTGGAATTGCGCAGAGTTGCCATGAGGTCTAGGTGAGGGGGACCCCACCTGTCCACTATCAGGGCCATGGCGGCATCCTAGAGTTCCCACTCCCCCGGATTGAGCGACTGTCGGCTGAGGAAGTCTGTCTGGATATTCTCCTTGCCTGCAATGTGGGAGGCCGCCAGGCACTGCAGATGTTGCTCCGCCCAGGTGAACAGATGGCTGGCTTCCAGGGCCACCAGGGGACTGCGAGTGCCCCCTTGGCGATTGATGTAGGCCACCGTGGTAGAGTTGTCAGAGAGGACTCGTACCACCTTGCCGCGAAGAAGGGGGAGGAACTCCTGAAGGGCCAGGCATACCGCCAGGGTCTCCAACCGATTGATGTGCCAGCGAGACTGAGTCGGGGTCCAGGTCCCCTGGGTGGACTGGGAGAGACAAACCGCACCCCAGCCCGACAGACTGGCATCCGTGGTCACTATCGTCCACTGCGGCGCTTTGAGAGGCATCCCCTGGAGGAGATAAGGTAGTGACAGCCACCACTGCAAGTTGCCGATGGTAGAGTCCGAGAACGGGAGAACTACGTGGAACTGTTCCGACACCGGCTGCCATCGGGATAATAAAGCTTTCTGTAACAGACGCATATGAGCAAAGGCCCAGTGGACAAGGTCTATGGTGGAAGCCATGGATCCCAAGACCTGCAGGTAGTCCCAGGCCATCGGGGAAGATAAGGCAATCAGGTTCTGGATCTGCTCGATTAGCTTGAGAGCGCGCGCATGCGGTAGGAAGACCTTGCCTACTCGGGTATTGAAGTGGGCTCCCAGGAACTCTAACTCCTGGGAGGGCTGAAGGTTGCTCTTGGAGAAGTTCACTATCCACCCGAGAGAAGTGAGAAGAGATAATACGCGATCCACTGACTGTTGACAGGAAGCCACCGACTTGGCCCTGATCAGCCAGTCGTCCAGATAGGGATGGACAAGGATTCCCTCCAGGCGCAGCGCCGCCGCAACCACCACCATGACCTTTGTGAAGGTGCGAGGCACAGTCGCGAGATCAAAAGGAAGCGCCCGAAACTGGAAGTCCTGATTGAGAATGTGGAAGCGAAGATACTTCTGGTAGTCGCGGTGAATGGGAATATGGAAGTACGCCTCTGCGAGATCGAGCGAAGCGAGAAACTCTCCGGGACAAACCGCCGCTATGACCGCTCGCAGGGTTTCCATGTGGAAGTGAGGGATTTTGAGGGCCCGATTGACCCTCTTGAGGTTCAATATCGGGCGAAAGGACCTGTCCTTTTTGTGAAAAATTAAGTAAATAGAATACTGGCCAGCGCCAAGCTCCCTCTCCGGGACTGGAACCACCGCGCCCAGAGCCAGGAGTTTGGAGAGCGTTTGTTCCATCGATTTCCTCTTGGACCGTCCGCATGGCGAGAAAAGAAAAAGATCTGGAAGATCGCGAACAATCTCGAAGGCGTACCCATCTCTGATAATGTCGAGGACCCACTGATCTGACGTGATTTTGACCCATTCCTCGAAAAACAGGGAGAGGCGACCGCCGAGGTAAGGGACCAAGGAATGAGTCAGCTGAACTTCATTGCGTGGCAGGCTTAGGGGTGGCACGCGCGGGCTGGCCCTCACAAAAGGGCCGCCGCCCACGAAAGGACTGCGACCAGGACTGAGCACGAGAAGAACCCCTCGAGGAACCACCCTGCGCACGCGGAACGTAACGACGCTGACCCCGGAAGCGAGAACGAGAGGGCGCGTAAGACTGGGTAGGTTTAGGACGGTCCTCCAGAAGTTTATGGACCTTGTTGTCAGCCAAGGAATCCATAAGCTTCTCAAGGTCCTCTCCAAAAAGCATCTTACCTTTGAAAGGCAACGTGCCTAACCAAGCTTTGGAAGACTGATCGGCTGACCAATTGCGTAGCCAGAGGAGCCTCCGGGCAGACACCGCCGAAGCCATCGCCTGAACACGGACCAGATCGTAGAGGGCGTCTGCCCCTTAAGCGATTATGGCTTCTAGGTGCTCAGCCTGCTCTGCCTCTGCCGGCGGAAGTTCTTGAGTGCAGAGTAATTGTTGAATCCACCTGAGGCCTGCCTGCAGCATGAGGCTGCTGCAGCAAGTCGCCCGGACTCCAAGAGCCAAGACTTCGAAGATGCATTTCAGGTAAGCCTCTAGCTTACGATCCTGTCCGTCCTTAAGAGCCAAAGATCCCTCTACCGGAATCGTGGTGTGCTTGGTGACCGCTGAAACATAAGAATCCACGGAGGGATACTTCAGCATTTCCAAACCTTCCTCCGGGAGGGGATAGAGTTTGTCCATTGCACACCCCTCAGGGGCCTCCCATTCCCACAGGATCAGGAGTTTAAGCATGGGGTGGAAGGGAAAGGCGGTAGCCGGAGCCCTGAGCCCCCCCAGGACTGGATTCATATCCTTGGGAAGGGAGTCCATCAGGTTATCCACGGTGCGACCCTCCAAACCCAATTCCTGCAGGACGAAGGGGATGAGGGGCTCTAATTCCTCCTTACGGAACAAACAAAGGGCTCTGGGGTCATCTCCCTCCAGAAGAGGGATATCCTCCGAAATCGGGGAAGCAGCGGGGTCCGGGACCCCTGGATCCACCGGGAGGTGGGGCACCCCTGGGACCACCCGCATCCTAGCCGGCCCCTGGGGCTCCGCAGCCAGGCCAGAAGTCAATGACGCGGAGCGAGGGATTTTTGGCGGGGGGGGGGGGGTGGTCGAGGGGGGCTTTCGTCCTCCTCCTGCAGGCTAGCTAAATAAGATTTGTGCATGAGGAGGACGAATTCCGCAGAAAAAGGGACCCTGGATTTCCCGGAGGAGGGGGGGGGGGAAGGGGGGTGAGGGGGGTCATGACCCCCCTCCTGGGGACCCGCGGGGCTCAAATCAGGGGGTATTTCAAAAAATTCCGGCCCCCCAGCCTCAGGCAGCTCTGAAAACGGAGCCGCTGAAAAATCCAAAATGGCCACCATTCCCAGGCTTTGCTGACCCGGGAACAGCCTAGCCATGCCGGAGGAAGACTATCCCCGGGCTGGATTTGCTTGTCCTGCCGAGGAGGGGCCTTCCCCACCCGGCAGGCAAGCAGAGCAGAGGCCCTGACGCGAAAAACGCGGAGAGGGCAGCCCACAAGAGAGGCAGGCTGCCTGCCGCGGCATAGGAGAGCCACGACTGAAAAAAAAAAAAAGTAGAAAAAAAGCTTTGATTGACAGCCTGCAGGCCCGGAGTGAAGCAGGAGGGAAACCTGCTGACTCCTGCCTGTCTGGCTGCCGGTTCAAGGCCTGCTAGGACCAGAAAAATAAAAAATACTGGTCAACTGCTGCAAATAAGTTAGAGGTAGGGGAATACCTGTAACTTATTGAAACTTTTAAATTTTCCTTTTTTTTTTTTTTTTTTTACTTAGCACAGCAGCGGGTTCTAAACCCTCTCGGCAGCCAGATGGGGGGGGAGACGAGACCCAGAGAGACTCGGTCCCCACATCTGGAAGCGTTAACGGACCCAGACTATGCAGCGCACAAGGGGCAAAGCCCCCCTGAGCCCGGCAAGAGCTGGAAGATGGAGCCATCTCCCTCCCAGAAAAAGGAAAAAAAGTCACTAAGAACAATTTTTTTTTTTAAATAGGAAAGAAGACTACAAATAGTACTTGCTTGAGCCTAAGGAAAAGAAGAAGGAAAGGCTGACTAGCCTAAGGCAGAGAACCGAAGGGGAGCTGCTACACCTGCTGGAGACAGATGAATACTGAACGATTACAGGATAGGCTCTATCCTCATATAGGATATCCTTTCAGTTTTAGTCTGTCTCCACCTGCTGGAAAGGAGGCTCAACCCACTGTCTGGACTGATCCGGGTACGTACAGGGAACATGCCCTTTGAGTTACTGTGCAAGCCTAGACTTGTTTCTTCTTTATTCCGCTTTGTGGTAATTTTCGAAGGCTTAGTTGGGAACCACACAGGTAAAAATAGGGGTTAGGTGGGTAGAAAGGCCGAATCCACCCAAGTGGATGTTCATTCACCTTTAAGGACGTGTGTCATTTCACAACCCGCACACTTCTAGCTGCAGTAAAAAGGAGGCGTTCCCAGACAAGTAACGTGGTGATGGAATAAAAGTGAGCGTGTGGTCGATGCGTGCACTTTCTGCCCTCATTGGAGAAAACAAAGTATGTGGATCCTTTGTATCCACATAAGCACCTCATCTTCAGACTCAGACTATGTGGATGGTTTGTGTGGAATGGAAAGTGTGCGTGTACTCTGTCAGGCGATTTAATCATTTATGTATTATTTCCACAACATGTTCGGTACAAATTATTATGCTAATAATAATTTACTGAACCTGAGTCAGGGGCCTGAGAGAGAAGAGGGAACAATGGAGGCACAATGGAGGCACAAAAGGTGTACAAAGAGAGAGATGAGAGTCAGGTAATTTCTGGGATGGGGTAATTTAAGGCCTGGATTCAGCAGTCCATCTAAGTGAAAAACTCCTTGTCTTAAAGAAAACTGGGGTTCTGGGGAGGAGGAACATATCTCCTTTGATAATAATCAAAATAAATTTTGGTTTATATTGTGCTTTTTATCCACAGTGAATTCTAGTCAGTTTTATGGCTTAATGTTTCATAAATACACATGCAGCCACTTCTAGGATGCAAAGTTTTGGCTTCCAGTTTTAATGCATGATTTACAGTGACAGCTTCCAAAAAGAACAGGGGAAGAGAACAATAATATGATTGATCACAATCCCTTTGGGTAAACTGAGGAACAGGGAGAGAAAAGCAACTCATCCAGAGGCAGAGATTAAAAATAAATAAATAATAATGAAAGATACAAATGATTTTTTTCAGTTTTCTGTTTTTACCTGAATCCACCTTTGATTCCTCTTAACCACAAAAGGACCCCCAGAGTCACCTGCGGAACAGAAACCAGAGAAGAGTGTTATACGGGAAACATGGTTATAAGATTAATAATCACTGTGTTGTATGCCAGTACAACGGTGCTGGCAAACAGGTAGGAGCAGAAGGTAAGTCATAAGTTAGGCGGCTAGAATTTAGCTGGTTGAGTTAGGGGTGATCCGGGGGCCTAACCGGGAGGAGTTGAGTTAGCCGGCTGACTCTGGTATTAAGAGTTAGCTAGTTAACATAGCCGGCTATATCCATCAGGCCATTCAGTGCAGCTGCACTATTGATTACGCCTGTAAAGTTACTAGCCGGACTGGGTCTGAATATGGACCGCAAGGTACTTCAGTCATACCATCCCCGTACCCCCAAGTTTAGGTTTCCTTATCTCAACCTTATCTCAACTTTAACCCATCCTTGGCAGGCATTAGGAGTAGTCTAATCCAAACAGCCACAGTTTTATACACCTCCTGAGTTGTAGGTAATCTTTTTGATAATCACACTTCCTCTGGTAAGTTAGTCCAGATTTTTGGTGCTGCTACTGAAAATATCCTTCTCCTATTTGACTCCAGATGGACCTCCTTCCGTTCTGACCATAAAATTCTACCCGGAACGTAAGACATCAGCTTGTCCCACAAATATCGCCGTCCCAAACCAGTGTAAGCATACTAACTTTTGAATTTGCAACTCACTTCTCTCGGCAACCAGCGTAAGCTCTTTGTACTGGGGGACGTGTGATCTCTCCTGCCCAAGCCGCCCACTGTTCCAGCCCCTCTGTGCTGAAGTAACTGCAGTCTTTTAAACTGCTTCTGAGGTAACCCTATAAACACTGCATTGAAGCGGTCCAGTTAGCTAGATATTCAGCACCGCTGAATACCCAGATGACTAATAGTTAGACAGATAAGTTTAGCCAGCTAACTTTAGACCTGCTCAATGTCAGGTATAGCTTATCCAATTAACATACAGGTCGATACAGTAAAGTGTGCTCCGTCGGAGCGCACTGTCAGCCTGCTCTGGACGCGTGTTTTCCCTTACCCCTTATTCAGTAAGGGGAGGAAAACACGCGGCCCACCCGCGGCACCTAATAGCGCCCTCAACATGCAAATGCATGTTGATGGCCCTATTAGGTATGCGCGCGGGATCCAGTAAGTAAAATGTGCAGCCAAGCCGCACATTTTACTCTAAGAAATTAGCGCCGACCCAAAGGTTGGCGCTAATTTCTTCCGGAGCCAGGAAAGTGCACAGAAAAGCAGTAAAAACTGCTTTTCTGTGCACCCTCCGACTTAATATCATAGCGATATTAAGTCAGAGGTCCCCAAAAGTAAAAAAAAGTAAAAAAAAAAATAAATTTGAATTCGGCCCGCGGCTGTCGGGCCGAAAACCGGACGCTCAATTTTGCCGGCGTCCGGTTTCCGAGCCCGTGGCTGTCAGCGGGCTCGAGAACCGACGCCGGCAAAATTGAGTGTCGGCTGTCAAACCCGCTGACAGCCGCTGCTCCTGACAAAAAGGAGGCGCTAGGGACGCGCTAGTGTCCCTAGCGCCTCCTTTCCCTCGTTTGCACCGCGTCGCCTAATTTGCATGCTGGAGCATACTGGATAGCTCGCACCGGCAAAGGGCCGGTGCGTTCGTCCGCTCTCCCGCGGTTTTACAGTATCGGGCTGTCAGCCGGGTAAGCCACACCTTTGGGACGCCCCCGTCCTGCCAGCCATTTAGTTGGATAACTAATTTAGCTGCATAAATAATTATCCAGCTGAGTGGCAGCTGCTGAACGCGGCCGAATATTTAAAGCTTGGATAATTCCGAACTTATCCTGGCTTATCTAGCGCTGAATCTGCAGCCCATAGAGGCATCAGCTTCAACGTATGAAAACAAACACAATCTTCATTTTCTGTAGCAAACAAAAAAGAAGCAGGCAGGCAATTATTGCTGCAGTGACCAGTCCTGGGCCCTGTGACCTGTGCTGGCACCACCGTCCAGTCTGTCCCCACCAGTGACAAGAACTCTTCCAGTGCCTTCCCTCTGTGCTAAACTGGTACTGCTGCACTCAAACACTTTTCCTGTCTGCTGCCTGTTTGATTTTGTTTTTATTTCTTATTTGGGGGATGGGGAGGGGGAGGAGGTGCAAACTCCCTAACGCAGCTGTCAAATAATCTGCAGTTGCCTAAATGCTGGCTGGGGAAAGCGCAGACCTGAATCAAGCCACAGGCTGACGTGGCTGATCTTTTGGCTGAATGGCAAAAGTTACCCCAATCAGCAGCAGCTGGAATTCTGGACCAGGGGCTTTTTCCCACCCCCAGCACCTCCAATTTATTCAAATTTAGCTTTAGTTTGTAGATATAAAACCAAGCACTTACGTCCTGTAACCACTGATTGATTTTAACTAATGCTCCCTTGCCTGTTCTAATCACTGGACATAATGGGGCCTGCAGACTAAAGTTGCACCTGAAGTTGGCCAGAGCCATTTTGAAAATGGAGTCAGTGGAACAGGAGCCATGTGTGTGTATATGTGTGTGTGTGTGTGTATGTGTATATGTGTGTATGTGTTTTTGTGTGTGTGTGTGTGTGTGTGTGTGTATGTGTGTGTATGTGTGGTGGTGGGGTGCTCCTGCTCTTTTTAGACCATCAGAGATTAAAAGTAAGCTTCAGAAGGGGGCAGTCTGGAATGTGGAACTGAAGTCCAGTGGGCAGAGGGAATTTTTTTTTTTTTACTAAGGGGCTGGGTTTCATTACTACAGGTGGGGGAAGGAGCCTGAGGCCAGGTCCCTTTATTTAAATTTTAATCCACTTGAGAATGTGGGAGGGGGCTGAGAAAAAGGTTCCAGCTAGACCCCCCCCCCTCCCCCCAGGGATATTTTAAATCAGAGCTGGGAGGGGGTTATGGTTTTTTTAGGGCTTGGTGGCCCCTTAAATTTACAACCCTGGCAGCTGAGGGAAAGTTTAATGATATCTTTGCAGATGTAGAAAACATTTAATTGAATAATGCAGATTGTGAGGTTTAACATAAGCTACAATACTCAATTTACAAATTAATAAGCTTACTTGCATGTATTTGCATGCAAAACAGCTCATTACCATGCCTACATTGTGCTGGGTTTACAGGCCAGGAAATTGCTATTTCTGAGTGGTATTTACTTTTTTTGCTGAGCTAACACTTTTGTTGCGATCGGCAGGGGCCAACCACACCTACCGGCAGTAGCAGAGGTGGGTCTCTTCGGTACTCTCTGCGCGGTCCTCATCATCAGCTATGGCAGCAGGGAGCCAGCAGCATGGCTCTCACAGGGGCAGTCTTAACCCCAATCTGACACAGATGCTTGGCTCCTTCCCCCACTTATAGGAGCAGCAACAGGAAGTAGTTCCAGGCTCCCAGGAACCACTTCCTCACCCAGGACTATATAAGGAGGCTTCTGAAGGATTGCCAATGCCTTGCAATAGGTCCAACTTGGTGCATCTCCTGCCTTGCATTGACTTCTGCTTTGGATACTGGACTCTGCCTTGCCTGCTGCCTGCCTCTGACCCTGTTTTGGATACTGGACTTTGCCTTGCCTGCTGCCTGCCTCTGACCCTGCTTTGGATACTGGACTTTGTCTGTTTGCTGCCTGCCTCGACTCTGGACTGTCTATACCACTGCCCTGCTGGTAACTCCGGCTGCCGGCCCTGACGTTCATCTCCCACCGATGAGGAAACCACGGTAAGCCTTTCTACCTTGTCATTGCGGCCCAAGGGTTCACCGATTCATTGAATCGTAACAACTTTTTAACTCCGTGTAAATGCAGTTTACCTCGCGTTAACGCATTAGCGCAGGTTAGGAAATAAGCCTCAGTATGTGATAGTGTAGATCCACTCGCTGAACGATGGAACACAATGGCTCCATTCAGCCATTAAACAGATAAAGATAACGAATTGAACCTTGTGGAACACCACAAACAAGGTTCCATGCACTGGAGTTATGGCTCTCCGGTGAAACCAGTTTCTTCCTGATGTGCATAAATGATTCTCTCTTTGGATAAGGTCTGCGCATGTCTCACGTTTCACATCTGAAAAATACCCTTATTTTACAATCTGTTACAGCGGTGAGGCAACGGAACGAGAGGGGTGTGTTCTGTCCTGGGGATGCAGAGCGAAAAGCAGAAAGATCTGTGGCACTACCGTGGCAGGCGTCAGCTCCATCGTCTCCAACCGCGCAGAACATGTTCTCTGTGAATTTCTGAAGCCCTGTAGCGCTGCTGCACAGGATGCGGTTCTGGAAAAGGAACATGCAACAGCCTTGAGAACTCCAGCACTTTGGGGCCGATGCAAGAAAAGTGCGTAGAAAGCGGGCGCTGAACAGTCAGCGCCCACTTTCTTAACGCGCCCCAGGAGCCTCCAAAGGGGCGCCATGCAATATTTAAATTAGGGGGGTCATGTTGGTAAAGAGGCGATAGGGTTGCTTGCGCACTCCTAGTGCCTCCTTGCTAATGAGAACTCGATCGGCGTCAGCAGTCTGTACTGGTTTAAGGAGCGCTCAGCAATTAACGCCTGCTCCAGACAGGCGTTAATTGTTGAGCGCTTTAATGTGCATCCTAAGAAGCACATTTTTTTTTTCATCTGGGGTGAATGCTAATAGCCTCAATCACATGCATTTACATGTGATTAGCGCTATTAGACTCACTCTGCGTTGGACCTGCATTGTAGAGGCGCTAATCCCCTTATTACATAAAGGAAAATTGGTTCTTACCTGCTAATTTTCGTTCCTGTAGTACCACGGATCAGTCCAGACCACTGGGTTATGCCTCCCTTCCAGCAGATGGAGACAGAGAAAAACTTGAAAGGCACCCCCTCTTAGTCTGGTGTGCCAGTATAATCAATACCATAGCAGAATGAAGTAAATTTAAGAACCAATGGCTAGACCAAAAACTTTCAGAACAATAATAAACTTTGAAACTATGTACATGTAAGGAGTATTGATTTGGATATTTCCAATACTTTCGTTTTGTTCAATATACCCTGCAGAAAAAATGTGACAAATACTGAGCAGACTCTCCAGAGCATTATACCCTAGGCAGGCGTCTGGACTGATCCGTGGTACTACAGGAACGAAAATTAGCAGGCAAGAACCAATTTTCCTTCCCTGTACGTACCTGGATCAGTCCAGACCACTGGGATGTACCCAAGCTGCCCTATATGGGGTGTGACCTGGAGAGTCTCACTCACAGAACACTGCTGCCAAAACAATTGACATCTGGTGCTCGGACGTCAAAACGGTAATGCTTAGCAAAAGTGTGTAAAGACTTCCAAATAGCCGCTTGGCAAATCTCTTGCGGTGAAACAAACTGACTCTCTGTCCAAGATGCTGCCTGAGATCTGATCGAATGAGCTTTTAGACCATCCGGCACCAGCCGCCCATGACATATGTATGCCGAAGCTATACCTTCCTTCAACCAACGGGCAATGGTAGCTTTGGATGCCTTATGCCCTTTCTTAGGACCGCTCCATAAGACAAAAAGATGGTCAGACAACCAAAAATCATTAGTCATCTCCAAATAGCGAAAGAGAACCCAACAAACATCCAATTTCCTCAAGAAGCGATCCTGAGGAGAATCACGCTCCAAATCTGGAAAAGCCGGCAACTCCACTGACTGATTCAAGTGAAACCCCGACACAACCTTCGGCAGAAAGGAGGGTACCGTTCTAAGGGACGCCCCAGAATCCAAAATCCACAGGAAAGGTTCTCTTCAGGACAATGCTTGAATCTCAGATATTTTCCTTGCCGAACAGATAGCCACTAGAAAAACGGCTTTGAGCATTAGGTCTTTTAAAGTAGCCCATTTGAGAGGCTCAAAAGGAAGACCGCACAACCCCTGGAGAACCAGATTCAGACTCCAGGAAGGACACACTGGTCGAACTGGAGGGTTCAAATGTTTAGCACCCTTCAGAAAATGCGCCATGTCAGGATAGAACACAAGGGATGACCCGTCAATCTTTCCCCTTAAACAGCCCAGAGCCACTACTTGAACCCAGAGAGAGCTGTACACCAAACTTTTTTTCAAACTTCTTGTAAGAAGGCAAGAATGGTGGCTTGCCGCGGGGAAACCTCCAACCCACTACATCATGAATCGAAAACCTTCCAGACCCAAACATAGGTGAGCGAAGTAGATGTCTTCCGTGCCCGTAGGCGGGTAGAGATGACCGATTCCAGATAACCCTTCTTCCTCAACTGCCTCCTTTCATAAGCCCAGGCCACTTGACAAAGGCGAGCCGCCTGATCGAAAAATACTGGACCTTGCCGAAGTAAATTCGGTAGGTGACCGAGACGAAGAGGGCCGTCCACCGTCAAGTTGACCAGATCCGCGAACCATGGCCTCTGTGGCCATTGCAGGGCGATGAGGATGATCGACCCCAGGTGGGTCTCTATTCTTCTTAAGACCTTGCTCACCAACGGCCAAGGAGGAAAAACAGAGTAGAATGTTGCGGGGCCACAGAAGGACCGAGCAACCACTCCTTCCGCCCCGTGCTCCCTTCTGCGACTCAAGAAATGAGCCACCTTTGTGTTCCGCCGAGTCGCCATCAAGTCCAGACTCCCCACCGATAAGTTAAGAGCTGCATCGCTTCCTCAGATAGCTCCCACTCTCCAGGGTCTAACTGTTGTCAACTGAGAAAACTGGCCTGAACATTGTCTATCCTGGCTATGTGTAAAGCCGCCAATCGGGCTATATTGCATTCCGCCCAGACCATCAGCTTGTTCGCCTCCCCAGCCACTGGCCGGCTTCTTGTTTCCCCTTGGCGATTGATGTATGCCACCGTCATCGCATTGTTGGACAAAATCCGTACCGACTGATGCTGGACGAGAGGGAAAAAGCTGTGCAGTGCTAGATGGACCGCTCTTGTTTCCAATCGATTTATAGACCACTTCGCCTCCTGACATGTCCACTGACCTTGCGCCGACCGTGATTGGCAAACTTCCCCCCAACCGGATAGGCTGGCATCCGTCATCACAATTACCCACTGGGGGTCCTCCAGGTCCATTCCGCGTCATAAGTACTCGGGGACTAACCACCATATGAGGCTGGCTTTGGCGGGGTCCATGAGCAGTAAGGGCAACTGGAACTCTTCTGACTTGGGTGTTAGGATTTGCAAGTATGTGGGCCCTTTGGCTGAGGTGAAAGGTGGTACTGCCCAGGGGAGGAGCCCCACTGATCCTCACCGTCGGGAGGCGGTCTCAGCAGCGGGATGTAATACAGCTGAAGAAAGGTAGGAGAGGGCGACCCCTGGAAGCGGGTCACAGAATGATAGGGCAGGTGCTTACGTCAGACTCAACTCAGAGGACAGGAGTCAGGCATGAGATGCGGCACTACCCGAGGAGTGAGGGTGCCAAGTGAAAGTATAGTCACTGAAGTTACCCTGGGTCTGTAGAAATGGTACACAAGAGGGTTCATCGGTGGGAGGTCACGGTAGTGGTCCGCAGAGCAAGGTACACTGGCGAGGGTTCCTCTGGCGATATGATGGCACAGGTCCGCAGAGTGGGGCAGATCCAGAAAGGGGTCCTCTAGCGATTTCACAGCAATGGTCCACAGAGCGGGGTACACCAGAGAGGATCCCAACGTAGGTATCGCAGCATGGTTACTCACAGTGTCCGGAGACAAGGATGTAGTTCCATAGAATGCCTCGGGAAACGAGGCAGGCAGGAGTCCGGGTGAAGGCCCTCCGAGTAGTGGATAGCTGAGAGACGAGGAAGGCCCCCGAGGAGTGGGTACCCGATAGTCTCACACCACAGATGCAGGAACCGGAACAAGCTGAAGCGAGAGTAGGTAGAATCAGCAAGATGAACTCGTTACTAAGTTGTCGACTGTCTGGGCCGGCGAGCTTAAGTATTGAAGCAGAGTGACATCATCTGATGGGGTCGCCTCCGAGGTTCCCGTCATGATGTGGTTAAAGCAGGTCAGAGAGCATGCGCGTGCGCCTAGGGAACCCCGCAGGTAAGATGGCTGTCGGCGGCGTCCATGCTGGTCAGGTGGTGTTGCGACCGGTCTACGAAGGCTTCTCCCCTCCTACCTCTCACTACTTGCAGCTCCTCCTGCTCACCTCGGACCTACTGGCTGCCGCGGCGTCTGTTTGCTGTCTCTCCGGCGTCCCCGGACCGGCTTTGGTGCTGCCTCCCACCATGCTCCTCCAAGGTACCTTAGGGCGCGCACGCTGCCCTCATCTTTATTTCCACGTTGGCGAGAACCTCAGGGGCGTCCCCCTGATGTGACGTCACGCTCACTGGATATTTAAGCCTACAGTATTTGCTAGCTCGTTGAGTTAGCAACGGAACTCTTACGGATGGGATTTGCTCTCCGTACCGAAGCTGCTCTGCCTCTCCAGCACTATCTGGAACTCTTACACCCTTCGGGGCTGCTAATGGGGTACCTGCTCCTCGGGGGCCTCTTCTGCTTCTTTCAGATGCTATCAGGAAACCGGTACTCGCTCCTCGAGGGCCCATGTTCCCTGAGTCGCTGCCTGCATCTTCAAACCTTTCTACTTGGAAGACTTCACTAACAGTTTCCATCAGTGAGTACAACTGCCATCTATTCCACAGTACTGCTTCACTGGAACCAGGTACTTGCTCCTCGAGGGCCTGCTATCTGCTCCGGTGCCAGACCTCTCGTCTAGTGGAATCTCTTATACTGCTACATAAGTACAATACAACTGAGTCTCTCTGCTCAAAGGGATCAGGTACTCGCTCCTCGAGGGCCTGCTCTCCCTGTCTCGGAGCTTCTCCTAATTCTACCTGGGACTCTGAATACTTCTCATTGTGTACTCATAACTCTCTGTCTCTTTCCACTACAGCACAGCCTAGCAAAGGATTTGCTGTTCCAGCGTTCTGTGGGAGACCTGCCCAGCCAGGCTCAACATCCACTACTCACAACTGCCACCTCTGGTGGTTTCCAAAACTGTTTAATAAAAGATTCAAATCTGTGTTTGTGTCCAGAGTCTAGCCTGACACCGTGGTCTCTCACGGAACTGCCCCCCTGTGGGTGTGGTCAGCTGCCACAGTGTCCAATGATCCACCCAAACATCAATAACCATAACAGGTGGGCCTGGGAACAGAGGTTGGAAGGCCGGCGGTAGCTGGCAGAGGCCACGAGTTCGCCCAACTGAGCCAAAGCAGTAAAAAAGGAGGTGAGCAACAGAGGTTGCAGCTGTCTGTGGCCGCGGAGCGTAATAGTACCCCCCCTTCTTAGGGTCGTCCCCCCCCCCCCCGGGGGTTTGGGTTTCCTTGGGTGAGAAGAATGAAACTGCTTGATCAGTTCTTTATCGAGAATATTGGCTGCAGGCTCCCAGCTATTCTCTTCAGGCCAAAAGCCCTCCTACGATATCAGATATTCCCATCATCTTCCTTGCTTCCGTACATCCAGGACATTCTGAACTTGATATGTCATGTCCTCCTCTGATGCTAGAGGTTCAGGTGGATTTTTGGAAAATTCGGATAGAATGAGAGGTTTGAGCAATGAGATGTGGAAGGCGTTATGAATCTTGATTGATGTGGGCAGGCGAAGGCTGTATGTTACTGGGCCCAGACGACGAAGTACGGGAAATGGCCCAATGTACCTGGGAGCAAAGCGGACTGAAGGTAATTTCAGACGAATAAATTGAGTAATAAGGCATACTTTATCACCAGGACTGAATTGATGGTTATGCTTTAGATTTTGCTCGCCCATTGCAAGACCTGTTTTTGGTGTCTCCCTGTGGGTCTCGGGAAAGGCGGCAGGTGGTGAACCAAACCCTGTGTCGATTGAAAGCCCTGGGAGCCATTGTTCCAGTTCCACCAGCTGAGCACCGGACATCTCGGCGATGATTCTGGAGGTCTTGTGAGAATACCAGGATGCCATCCAGGTAGACTACGATGCACTGGTAGAGCATGTCTCTGAATACCTCATTCATCATATTCTGGAATACCGCTGGGGCGTTACAAAGGCCGAAAGGCATTACCAGGTATTCGAAATGGCTGTCACGGGTGTTAAAAGCAGCTTTCCATTCGTCACCCTGGCATATCCGGACCAGATTGTAGGCCCCCCTCAGATCCAATTTGGAGAATATTTTGTCCCCCTGGAGCCTGTGAAACAGTTCAGAGATTAGAGGCAAGGGGTATTGGTCTTTCTGGGTAATTTCGTTTAAGCTGCAGTAATCTATACACGGCCAGAGGGAACCGTCCTTTTTCGCCATGAAAAAGAATCCCGCTCCAGCGGGAGACTTGGAAGGCCGAATGAAGCCTTTTGCCAGATTCTCTTGTATGTATTTATTTATATAACATTTTTCTATACCGACCTTCAAGGTAATAACCATATCAAATCGGTTTACATAGAACAGGGAGGAACTTTAACAATAAATAATCATTTAACAAAAGGAGCAAAGTTACAATCAACAAGGAGGATAAACTTGGAAGCATAGGTAGCTGGAAAAAAGAGTAGAAGGAGGCAAATAGCCGAGAACATAATAACAATACAAGTTAGTATTTTGTATATTTTGGCTGCTTAGGGGTTTCTAATTCCAGACTACTAAGGCCATGTAGTCTGACATGGCCTTAGTTTCTGTTAGCGAGAGTGGGTACACCCTTCCGCGAGGAGGCTCTGAATTTGGAAGCAAATTTATTGCACAATCAAAAGAGCAATGAGGCGGTAAGGTGTCCGCAGCTTTCTTCGAGAAAACATCGGCGTAAACTGAGTACTGCAGCGGGAGACCTGGGAGAGACATTGTGGTAGATAAGCAAGGCATAGGTGACATGACCTCCAAACAATTCTTGTGACAGGAGCTGCCCCATTGGGATAGTTGTAATGTGTTCCAGTCGAATTGTGGAGTGTGAAGTTTCAACCACGGTAGTCCAAGAACCACAGGATGGATGGCCTTGTCCAGTTCCAGAAAAGAGATGGTGTGCATGGATCCTGTACGGAGTCGGATGGGGACTGTGGAGCAAGTAAGTTCCCCAGTTAACAGCTCCCTGTGGATCGAGGAGAGCAACAATGGTGTGGGTGTGCTGACCATGGGTATCTGGAGATGCTCCACCAGCTGTCAGAAAATAAAGTTACCACCAGCCCCGGAATCCACTAAGGTCAGGGTGTGAAATTCCAGGGTACCTGAGTTGATGGAAACAGGTAGCATTAATGGAGGAGAGGGTGATGTCAGACCTAGGACAATTCCTCCGGCAGAACCTAGGCCTGGGAGTTTCCCGGACAGAGTTGGCAAGTAGGTACTGCGTATCCGGACTGACCACAATACATACATAGGCCTGAACGTAGACAATGATGCTTTTCCTTCGAGGATAAATGGCTGTGACCCATCTGCATCGGTTCCTCTTCATCAGTCTCTTGCAGAGCAGCGGTCTTCATAGCCAACCTCTTGGGTCCTCTGGTCTCATGCGAGCATTCATGAAGACGGCGGTCAAGGTGGCCTGCGAGATCCACGAGAGCATCCAAGGTGTCAGGAAGTTTTCGAGCTGCTAGCTCATCCTTGATGCGGAGACTCAGCCCCTTGAGGAAGATCGCATGCAGGCAGCCCAAATCCCAGTGCAGCTCAGACGCAAGGGTTCTAAACTCGATGAAGTAGTCTGTAAAGAATCTGGAACCTTGATGCAGGTGCAGTAGTGTGGAACCGGCGATAGCCTTTTGAGCAGGATCGTCAAAGACGGAGCAGGAGAGAGCGAGGAAGCCCGGCAGATCCTGGAGGATCGGGTCTGCTCGCTCCCACAGAGGTGATGCCCAGGCCAATGCTCTTCCTTCCAGAAGGGATAGTATGTATGTCGTCTTGGTAGCCACATCATGAAAGTATGCAGGTTGTAAGGAGAAGTGCATGTTGCACTGAATCAAGAAGCCCCTACAAGACAAGGGTCACCTGAAAAACAAGGAGGTGCCGGCAGGGGCACTGGAGGTTGAAACAGAGACATCTGTGGAGCTGGACTCAGCTTGGTAGACGTCGAGGCAATGTCCAGCTGGTTATTTAAAATATTTATGGCATTAGCCAAACTCTCCAAAGCTTTCTGCTGGTCAGAAATTCACTGGGCCAGGCCAGGGATGGCCTGGAGGGCCGAGATCTGTGCCGGGTCCAAGGACTTGGCAATCTGTTAGGATTTGTAAGTATGTGGGCTCTTTGGCCCAAGCCTTGGACCTCGTCGACGGCTGCCACGGAGTGAAGGATGGGAGTGAAGGATGGGGCTCTGCCCGGACGAAAATGGCGCTGTCCCCAAAAACGAGAATGAGACGAACCAAAGGTCCTAGAAGGTCTAGGCTTGGCCTCCGGAAACTTGTATACCTTATTTTCTCCTAGGGACTTGATGAGATGTTCAAGATCGTCGCCAAATAAAAATTTTCCTTTGAACGGAAGGGCCCCCAACTGAGACTTGGAAGAGACGTCAGCGGACCAATTGCGGAGCCATAGAAGCCTCCTGGCCAATACCTTGGAGACCATCGTGCGAGAGGAGATATGGAGATCATCATACAAAGCGTCCGCGGTACAAGCAACTGCTGCCTTCCTTCGCTGGGGAAAGATCCTGAGCAGTGAGCAACTGTTGCACCCATCTCAGGGTCGCCCTCTGCATGAGACTACTGCAGATTGCTGCTCTGACGCCGAGCACAGACACCTCAAAGATCCTCTTAAGAAGGACCTCAAGCTTCCTATCCTGGAGATCCTTAAGCACAGTTGCTCCTGCCACTGGAATCGTTGTGCGCATAGTGATGGCCGAAATAGCCGCATCCACCTGTTCAATGCTGCTCCCCCAAGGGGAGGAGCTAGCAATTTATAATACTCTGTAGGCGGAGTTAATGATCTGTTGTGGGTTGGCTCCCACAGAGTGGCAGTCAGTATGATACCGCACTAGTAGTGTAAGGAATAAACACTTAATGGAAATTGGTGAATCCTTGGGCCGATGGCAGATGACACCGCCCCCAAGAGGATATCCTGAGAGGGACCACTGGCTAGGCTGGAGTATGGAGACAACACAGATAGTTCTTTATTAGACAGGAAGTAGAACCACCAGAGGTGGCAGTAATGAGCTGATGTGCCCTGCAGGGCTGAAGTCCCTCAGATACTGGAATTGCGGTCTCTGAGTTGCTGAGCTGTAGAGAGAGACTATAGGTAGTGAGTAGACAGGGTATGCTGGATACATAACCAGTAGTAGATGATACACTCACAATGGTAATGGCTTCTATGCAACAGAGAGTCTTCAGAATATTCAGGAACAGGAGCCGTAGGAGAGTACTGGTTCCTATAAGCAGTCTGGAATGAGAACTCAATATCTCCATACCGGTGATAACGTCTTAGACAGAAGAGAGCCTTCAGAGATTAGGAACATAGGCCCTCGTGGAGCGAGTACCGGTTCCTATCTGTAATAGAACTCACAGTGTTCATGTCTATGATCGCTTCCAGGCAGTAAGGAGTCTTCTGAGCATTCAGGGACGTAGGCCCTCGAGGAGCGAGTACCGGATCCCGTCATAGCAATCTGAAATCAAGAAGAGAGAGAGCGGAGCCCCCGAGGAGCGGGTAATCCTGGTAAGTACAAGAAGGCAGAGTAGCTTGGGCGAATCGTAACCAGGGAATGTAAGATTAGAGTCCTTGCTAACTCGATTCGTAGTTGCAAGCAAAGGCCTTTTAAGTTGGAAGCAGATGACGTCACTATGGGGGGACACCCCCGAGGTTCGCGCCCTTGCCGGTACAAACTCTGGAGCACGCGCGCACGCCCTTACGTCATCAGGAACATGGCGGATCCGCAGCGTCAGGCCAACCCAGGAATTCCAGAGAGACGCGGCAGAGAGACGCCGCGGCCACAAGCTGTCCCTCAGACCTGGAGGGAGTCGCCACACAAGTAGAGAGGATGGAGCGAGGGCGAAGAGCAGGCATGAACGCAACACCACCTTAGGTATTTTGAGAAGATCCAACGACTCCTCCGGGAGCGGATAAAGCTTTTCCATAGCTCGTCCAACCAGCAGACTGGCTTCCGGCATGACCCACTCCTGGGTCATGAGCTGCAATAGCATTGGGTGGAAAGTAAAAGTCCTAGGGGGAGCCCGAAGACCTGATAGAACAGGATCCACCGTGGAAGGCTCAATTACTTGCTGTGGAGTCTGAATCCCCAGTTCCGACAGAACATGAGGGATCATAGGATCCAGCTCCTCCCTGCGAAACAATCTGAGCACCCGAGGATCATCTCCTTCAACCAGGACAGATTTATCACCTCATCGGCCGTGTCTGCGCTGAGAGGATCCTGTGATGCAAGATCAGGGGGATTGGCTAGTGGGGCCCTCGACGCATCCGGATTCCCCTGGACCGTTCGAACACGAGGGGCGTCCTGACCCTCCGCAGGCCTGGGGATCTTTGCTGGCGGAGGATCCTGTGATTGTAAATCCGGCTCTGCCTCTAGATATGCTTTGTGCAATAAAAGCACAAACTGTGAAGAAAAAGGATGCTGTTTCTTTAAGACCTTCCCCACCCTCCCCCCCCCCCCGGGGGAAAAAACAGACTGGGGGCAGAGGCAGGCACTGAATCCTGAGGCCTTTCAGGGCTCAGATTCGGTGGGGAAAGCTGAGGAGGGAGTTCTCCTCCCCCCAAGCCCTGCAAAGCATTGGAGCCTGGAGGATCCAAAATGGCCACCATTCCTGTGCTGATCGGGGACGGGGCAGGCTGAGGCCTCCGAGTCGGCAGACTCCTTCCTGCACCTCGGGACCGCATGAGGGACGCCCCCTGCCATTCCTAGGTAAATCAGACGGGCCTTCTCCCCCGGGAATGCATCGGGAGCAGAGGCCATCGTGGGAGAGCCGTACAGCCAGCTCCCCACAGGCAGAGCACCGCGATCCCTGCAGCATTCTGAATGGAGCTGCGATAAGGGAAGCAACCCAGCATAAAAGCTACCCTCTCCGGAGATCCAGGAGACCTGAGTTTTTTGTTTTTTGTTTTTTTTTTACTTGTTGCTCACAATCAACCAGGGGAATGAAATGTCCCTGGGTCTAGGCTGAGCAACTACAGATCTCACCAGAGGAATGGCAACTTCTCTGGACTGTTAGGAGGAGGGACCGGCCCACTGGTAAATCCCCCTACTCACCGGTTTAAGAAACAGTCTGCGGATAAACAGGCTCTCGGGGTATCAAACCCAGCCGGGCCTACTACCAAGGGGGATAGGCTGCTACCCCTTGGGAGGACTTGTACTCCTTTTCTTTTTTTTTTTTTTACTAATTGATCTAGCTGGAGGAAATTAAAGGTACAAAGACCTCTTCAATAGAAAGCTAACAGAGATCTATCCTTTTTTTTTTTTAAAGAATCAGGACTGCAGGTTCTGCCACCTTCATCTGCTGGAGACAGAGAAATACTGAAGGATCGCAGGTGGTACACCAAACTAATAGGCGGTGCCTTTCACGTCTTTCTCTGTCTCCACCTGCTGGAAGGGAGGCATAACCCAGCGGTCTGAACTGATCCAGGAATGTACAGGGAAGGGGATTAATTAGCACCTCTACAACCCGCGTCCAACTGCGGGTTAAACAGTGCACTCGGCTGAGCACCCTGTATTGCATCGGCCCCTTTGAGTGGGCTGTCACGTTATCAGACTAAACTACAGCGCTCACACCTCTACAATACCATCCTGTGGACATCTGTTATTACTACATGCACAGAACAGGTAACATTTTTCCCCAAACAGGGCAACCAAGACATTCTCCCGGTCTCCCCCACCCACAGCCACCAGACCCCCAAATAAAAGAGTGCACTAATTTTGGGGGTCTCCCTACATTAAGAACAAACAAAAATGACAAAGGTGAAATTATTTGCTAAAACTGTGCACTTTTCAGGTTTCGCTTGCAGTGTTGCTCCCTTCCCAGGGTCTGCCACCTCCTGTATTTCGTCACCAGCGCGCAGAGCAGTTTCTCGCAGGGTAGTGCTTCCAAGCGGGTTTTGTTTTGCACTCACCGTGATCAGAACTCACTTTACTCATATATACCAGTGTGTGCTGAGTTCGATCTTACCTGGATAGCGATTTCGGTGAAGTACAGAATATTTGGAGGCTGGTTTTCAGAAGTCCAGGGTCTCTTCCCCCAGCCACTGATATATCCAGAAATCTTTTTATCCTCCTCCCCTCCATGTCCCGTCAACATCTTGTCTGTGAGGACAGGAAATCTGCATCATTATGGGAACAGTGTGGTCGGTCTAAGGGTGTTAGTGGCTAAAAAACACAGACTGAGCTTTAGAAGTTGATGAGATTCTGCAGTATACCAAACTATTTTTACTAAGGGGAAAATGATGAAAATCACTTATTGACCAAAAGGAAAAAAAACCCCCAAAATAAAATAAGTCCATTCATTTTATGGGTTGCTAATATCACAAGACTTGTGAGATCAGCCCAGGTCATATATGGGATTGGCTTCGGAAACTTTAATTTAAAACTGTTTTGTTTTTTTTTTACAAGAAAATAATGAACAGTGATCCTTCTATTCATTAAACAAGATACAAAAGACATTAAAATGTAAATTTTACAGTTTTCATCCCTTCATTCCAGCAAAACAAACACCGAAAATATTCTACAAGTAATAAATCCCCCACTTCCCACCTCACCCGACCCTGCTGAAGAACGAGCCAGAATATGTTCCGATAATCATCAAGAACAGTGCTGTGTGCCCTGGGGGACAGCTCCTGGACAGAATGCTCCCAAGTGGATAGGAAGGTTTTCGGAGCCTTAAGAGAACGCTGGGATTCCAGTTTTTCCATTTGCATTAAATGAAAGCAGAAGCTTCTCCATGTCCAACGGGAGGGGTCCTCATGAGCCCTCCTTGCCAGCAGCACATTCTTTCTTCGCCATAAGCAAGCTTTCCTAACAAAAAGACACAAAAACCTTTCCCCACCGCTTTAAAAGAGTCTGGGATATCAAAACGTACCTCCTCCATGGTTAAAAAAAAAAATCTTTTGCCCAATTACCCATTCAAGAAAATGCCTAACCTTGGCCCAAAACTGTTGTGTATCACAGAACAGGAACAAAACGAATGACCTAGTGCACCTGGGCTCCCTGTACATTTTAGGGATACCTCAGTAGTGGAGAATTTAACTGTAAATGCCACCATAAATTTGTATGGAGGAGGACTTGATCTACAAGAACTGACAATGCTTAAAAGCTGAAACCAACTTTGTACCAGGAATGTCAAACGTCATTTCCCTTTTCCATTTATCCCGTAAAATCCCCAAGTCTGCTTTGAGGGGGAGATCCAGAATAGCTTTATAGAAATCCTGTCTACCTCATCCCATCTAAAAAATAAATAAATCATCTACCTTTGTTCTAAAATCCCCTAGATCAAAGACATTAAATAACTAAAGAACTAAAAAATGAAATTTCAGACCTATTAGTAAAAATTTGTAACCTATCATTAAAATCATCCATTGTACCTGAGGACTGGAGGATAGCAAATGTAACCCCAATATTTGAAAAGGGCTCCAGGGGAGATCCGGGAAATTACAGACCGGTTAGCCTGACTTCAGTGCCAGGAAAAATAGTGGAAAGTGTTCTAAACATCAAAATCACAGAACATATAGAAAGACATGGTTTAATGGAACAAAGTCAGCATGGCTTTACCCAAGGCAAGTCTTGCCTCACAAATCTGCTTCACTTTTTTGAAGGAGTTAATAAACATGTGGATAAAGGTGAACCTGTAGATGTAGTGTACTTGGATTTTCAGAAGGCATTTGACAAAGTTCTTCATTAGAGGCTTCTAGGAAAAGTAAAAAGTTATGGGATAGGTGGCGAAGTCCTTTCGTGGATTTCAAGCTGACTAAAAGACAGGAAACAGAGAGTAGGATTAAATGGACAATTTTCTCAGTGGAAGGGAGTGGGCAGTGGAGTGCCTCAGGGATCTGTACTGGGACCCTTACTTTTCAATATATTTATAAATGATCTGGAAAGAAATACGACGAGTGAGGTAATCAAATTTGCAGATGATACAAAATTGTTCAGAGTAGTTAAATCACAAGCAGATTGTGATAAATTGCAGGAAGACCTTGTGAGGCTGGAAAATTGGGCATCTAAATGGCAGATGACATTTAATGTGGACAAGTGCAAGGTGATGCATATAGGGAAAAATAACCCATGCTATAGTTACACAATGTTAGGTTCCATATTAGGTGCTACTACCCAAGAAAGATCTAAGCGTCATAGTGGATAACACATTGAAATCGTCGGTTCAGTGTGCTGCGGCAGTCAAAAAAGCAAACAGAAAGTTGGGAATTATTAGAAAGGGAATGGTGAATAAAATGGAAAATGTCATAATGCCTCTGTATCGCTCCATGGTGAGACCGCACCTTGAATATTGTGTACAATTCTGGTTGCCTCATCTCAAAAAAGATATAATTGCGATGGAGAAGGTACAGAGAAGGGCTACCAAAATGATAAAGGGAATGGAACAGCTCCCCTATGAGGAAAGACTAAAGAGGTTAGGACTTTTCAGCTTGGAGAAGAGACAGCTGAGGGGGGATATGATAGAGGTGTTTAAAATCATGAGAGGTCTAGAACGGGTAGATGTGAATCGGTTTTTTACTCTTTCGAATAATAGAAAGACTAGGGGGCACTCCATGAAGTTAGCATGTGGTACATTTAAAACTAATCGGAGAAAGTTCTTTTTCACTCAATACACAATTAAACTCTGGAATTTGTTGCTAGGGGATGTGGTTAGTGCAGTTAGTATAGCTGTGTTTAAAAAAGGATTGGATAAGTTCTTGGAGGAGAAGTCCATTACCTGCTATTAATTAAGTTGACTTAGAAAATAGCCACTGCTATTACTAGCAACGGTAACATGGAATAGACTTAGTTTTTGGGTACTTGCCAGGTTCTTATGGCCTGGATTGGCCACTGTTGGAAACAGGATGCTGGGCTTGATGGACCCTTGGTCTGACCCAGTATGGCATATTCTTATGTTCTTAACTATGCTAAACCTTTTCATACAAGAATCTCCATGCCGAATGAAGTGAGTGAACAAGCACGTGGGATCATAAATGAAGAGGCAACACCGACGACTTGGCATGTAGAAGTTAACACAACTGAAGTGGTGAGACTATACTTCTTTCACAAGCCAACGGAGTATAATATTCTGTATCATATAGCCAGTCTCTAACATGATGGAACAGAAATTCATAAAAGATACCCCACACCACCATATTTCCAATCCCCTAAAATGTTTGACAAAGATGTTCTTGCGTTTTGTTCCTTCCAAAAATAATAATGAGAAAGAATAGCATTTAATGCCTTCAAATCTTTAATCAACACTCTTGCGAGCAGGCACTCACCCCATGTTGCCTTTTGCGTCACCCGACGCGGCATGGATGCTGCCGTCGGGCCCTTCAGCGCGGCCAGAGCCGCGGTCTTGAGTCCCTTACGCAGCCCGGAGGCCGCCCCAGATGTTCCTCTTCACCGCGGCCACGGACTTTCTGCCTCTCCATTGCGGCCGGAAGCTGCCGCCTTCGTCACTCCTTCGCGGCGTGAAGGCCGCATCCCTGGGCTCGAGTGGTGGCTGGAGCTGCCCCCGGGGCCTCCTGCAGCGGCTGGAGCCGCTGCCATCATCAGGGCCTGCTCTCCAGGCCCAGCCCTGCCTTCTGCGCGAGGACGTCGGTCCTGCACAGCTCTCCTGCTTCCTCTAGGCGCGCGGCCGTGCCTCTCTGCTACATTTAAAGGGCCAGACACAGGAAGTGTGCTGGCCCCACCTTTAATGGGACTTCCTGCTTCAGCCCTATAAAAGGGCTGCTCTGTCATTCAGACATCGCCTTGCATCGGAGTTACTTCACTCTGGAGGCTCCTGCCTGAGTTCCGTTAGGTCTTCTGTCTTCTTGTGGAGCTCCTCATCTCGTCTCATCTCGTCTTCTCGTCATGCCATGTCTTCGTCGCCTGAGGTCCTCGTCCAGGTGTCCTGGTGTCTCGTCTTGATCCTTCGCCTCCTGATGTCCCAGGTTCCTTGGTATCCTGTCCTTTTTGGTGTCAGGTCAATGCTCCTGAGCCTTCTGGTCCTGTAGGCCGGTAGTCCCTCGGATGACGTCTTTCCCGAGCGTGGACTAGCCTGCAGGTGGACTGGTGTCCTGTGCCGTCATGTCCTGCCAGCCGTGTTGGTGCTTCGGATGACATCGGCTTCATCGTCGGAATTCCTCCGCCTGGACTCTTCCCTGCGCTTGTCCCGTTCTCGGCGTGGTCCGTGACCAGCCTCCTCGGGCTGTGTAGGGCGCGCAGTGGGACAGGGTGGTCCGTGACCAGTCCATTGGGTCCGCCCGTGAAGGTGGGCTGAGTAGGGCACCCTGAGAGACAGTGCCAATGTCTTCCTCCCTGCTTCACGTCTCATCTGGTCAAGTTCAGCGTCATGTTCCTGATGTCAACGCATCGACCACTGGTCCGGGATGCCGTTGCATCGACCACTGGTCTGTGATGTCTTCACATCAGCCCTGCTGTCAAGTCTTCTACAGTCCTGGTGTCACGTCTTCTTCAGTGTCATGTTCCTGATGTCGCCGCATCGACCTCTGGTCTGGGATGCCGTTTCATTGACCATTGGTCTGTGATGTCTTCGCATCAGCCCTGGTGTTATGTCTTTGCCTGTGATGCCATTGCATCAACCCAAGTATTCGTCTGTGATGCCGTTGCATCAACCCAAGTCCTCGTCTGTGATGCCGTCGCATCAATCCAAGTCTGTCATGTCTTCATGTCAAGGACCGTCTGCCTTCATCCTCAGGCCAGGCCTGCTGCTCCATGCTGATCCAAGCGGCAGGTCCGAAATGGCTCGGAATGGTCGAAGGACCATTCACATTCCAACATCATCTTGTTGTTGGCCTTGGGAGCTTGCAGGCCTGGCAGAGGGTAAGACTGTCAGCCATGGTGGAACACGCCGTCAACCCTCGGTTCGGTCCTGGATCCGTCTGGGGTCAGGCTGAGGCCCATGGGCACACTAAAACAACCTGCTACTCAACATAGGCAAAGAGATTCACCCTGTCAATAAGGGATAAAGAGAGGGACTGCTACTGCTGTATGATGAGCTTCGACTGATTGATAAGGGGAGCTATGTTAATAAGATAATGCTGAGAAGTCGAACAGTAACATAATGCCTAAATATCAAAATCAACCATCTACCCATTTTAAAGGATAACTATTCCTCCACAGACTCTTGATACCCATATGAGAAGCCAGTGCTTCAGAATTATGTGAAGCCCAGAAAGAAGAGCCAAACAGCAAGAAAGCAGAGTTGCTTACCTGTAACAGGTGTTCTCCAACAGCAGGATATTAGTTGTCATGCATAGGTGACATCATGAAATGGAGCTTGATGCGGAAAACTGAACATGCCTAACATGCCGTATACCACGCGTCCACTCTGAGTCCATCTTCAGTCTCGCAACATAGAATTACGATAAAATAAAAATAGGAGAAACCCAGCTCCGTGGGGTGGCGGGTTTCATGAGGACTAACATCAAGCTGTCCTCGGAGAACACCTGTTACAGATAAGCAACTCTGCTTTTTCTGAGGACAAGCAAGATGGTTGTCCTCACACATCCCTAGGTACAGGCTGCTCCCCAACAGAAAAGTGGACTAACAGACACCTTACCAAGTGCCAACGGGCACAACAACACCAGTGCTGTTGGTAAAAGAGGGGGAGATAGCCTGAACCCAAACAATGGGCTCTAGGTTGGGAGAGTTGGGTTCTACACCTCAAACAGATTCTGGAGGACAGACTGGCCGAATCTACTGTCACATTGGCCATCCCTATCCAGACAGTAGTGGGATGTGAATGTGTGGCGAGAACTCCATATCAAAGCCTAGCAGATCTCCTCCACAGGAACTGCTTGCAAGTGGGCCATTGATGTTGCCATGACTCTGACAGAATGAGCCTTGACATGACCCCCAAGATGCAGTCCTGCCTGGGCGTAACAGGAGGAGATGCAATCTGATAACCAATTGGATACTGTCTGTTTGGCAATAGCAACGCCCAACCTATACTGAACCAGATGGTAAAACACCAAATCTTTAAATGGCACCCAATGAATTTAAGGGATTTATACAATAAATCAAACAAATCACAAACCCCTCTTGAAAAAAATTTTGCACAAATTATCTGATATTAATTACCCCAATGTCGGGTGAAACATTTAATCTGGCGTTAAAAAATTTTTTTTGTGTAAAAAAATGTTTTTGATGAGAAGAGGAACTTTTCATATATTAGTATCATAAACCCCACCGGGTGATACAGTTGTGTTATAATCATGAACGGACCTCCTCCATCCACATTTTTTTAAACATATCGTGTGAATGCACCAAGTGAACAAATCATTTGTTTTAAAAATTTTTTTGCATGTCTGTAAATTCCATGCTTATGAGAACTTGAACAAATGATGTCACAATCCCGGTATTGTTTGATGTAACAAAAAAGCTGAAATGAGCTCTATCAATATACTAAACTTGTTATAGCAAAAAATAACCATTCGTTCAATCAAACGCTTATGGTATTTTGGCAAGCTATGTCAACCTTTCAGGCATTGTATGTTGTTGAAAAAAGGCTTGGAACAAGCTCAGTCAACATCCTGACTTATCTGATGTTGTAAATCAATGACAGACGCAGCCACGTTTCAAGTCCATCCAGGGACCTTTCATCAGGGAATTTGTCCTCGTTGAATCCTCCGTCGGTGGGTGTTGAAATCTTGCCTGATAAGTTTAATGCATTATCTTCAATCTGAGTCACAGAGACTCTACCAAATTCTATTCAATATCAACTTTATGCCTAGCAAGCCTCTCAATATCTTATATCTCTTACTAAGGGTCCCCAATCCAGACACATTCCAGGAAACTCATCTCAACCCAAGATTAGCCATGGGACATACTGGATAAATCAAGTAAAAAAGAAAGAAAATGATACAATGGAAGTATCCTCAGCCTAGGACACACCTTCCCGACTAAACAGCCATACCCCGTGTAGACAACATAAAAAAACACCGTAAAGTTTGTGATGTGGAGACTTCGCTTCATACCTACACTCCTGTTTCCCCCCAACCCCTCCTCACCGTTCCCAACAACCCTAATAAATTCCAGAATTCCACACAAAGCCCCTCAAATCATGAAGGTATTCATGTATAGATGTGTGAAAAACACCTTCCCATTCAACCCACAGGAAAGGTCCACGCTAAACTAGTAAGGAAGAAAGGGAGATACCATTAGATAAAGTTGTTACAGTTCTTTATACAGGCCATAACGTCCCCACCCTCCCCAAATCTAGAAACTAACAAAAAAATAAAAGAACAGGCCTGTGACAGACAGCAGGAGCATTTAAAAATATGGGTGAAAAGAGATGGAAATCCTAAAGAGCGTGGAGTCGTAATTAACGGCATAACCAATTAATAAATTCACGGCAAGTGACAAACCACGTGCTTAAACGGGCTAAAAAATAAAACGCAATAGCGCCACAGGCAAAGAATCAGCTCCATAATGCGTCCTCGAAAACAAAAACCCAACAGATCCTCAAGGAAGTAGTGATGGAAAGTACTGTCCAGGAGCCGAGCACAAAAACAGTGCATCCCATATAGCGACTTTGCGCTATCCAGATCCACAAAATCACAAAGCCGATGAATGAAATAATGTCAGCCTTATAATGAACGGGTCTTGCAAAGCAATTGATGATCACCAGCAAATTAACACAGAATAGCAAAGAAAACCAAATGTTTGCGATTTAAGTGGAATGGTTTTGAAGCACTGGGTCTCTGTTAATTTTCTTAAGTTTGGGGGCTTCAACAAAGGAATACTTGAAAAAGATACTTGAAAGGTTTTAATGATCCAAAGACAACGACAAACCTTTTCCGTAGGAAAAAAATCAGCAGAACCAGGGGTCACGATTTGAAGCTCCAGGGAGGAAGATTCAGAACCAATGTCAGGAAGTATTTCTTCACGGAGAGGGTGGTGGATGCCTGGAATGCCCTTCCGAAGGAAGTGGTGAAGACCAGAACTGTGAAGGACTTCAAAGGGGCGTGGGATAAACACTGTGGATCCATAAAATCAAGAGGCCGTCAATAAAGAGTGGGTGGCTCGCCAGAATGACGGCTACTGCCTGGAGATAATACCCTTATTCAATAAACATACACATGGTTACTGTGACTCCAACATCGCTCTAAGCTACAACAGCAAGAGGAAATGTGGAAAAAAAGGATTCGCACTCACAAAGTGGGGAGTAGCTGGCTTGTTACGGCGGTTACTACCCCAAACCAAATAAGCCTGATACTTCACTTTCAATGCATATCCAGCATAGCTCTCTGCTTCAACGGCAGGGGAGAAGAAAAACTGATACTTCATGCATATCCAGCATAGCTCCCTGCTTCAACAGCAGGGGAGAAGAAAAACTGATACTTCACGCATATCCAGCATAGCTCTCTGCTTCAACGGCAGGGGAGAAGAAAAACTGATACTTCACGCATATCCAGCATAGCTCTCTGCTTCAACGGCAGGGGAGAAGAAAAACTGATTCTTCACGCATATCCAGCATAGCTCTCTGCTTCAACGGCAGGGGAGAAGAAAAAAGGATTCGCACTCACAAAGCGGGGAGTAGCTGGCTTGTTACGGCGGTTACTACCCCAAACCAAATAAGCCTGATACTTCACTTTCAATGCATATCCTGCTTCAACGGCAGGGGAGAAGAAAAACTGATACTTCACGCATATCCAGCATAGCTCCCTGCTTCAACGGCAGGGGAGAAGAAAAACAACCAATAAGGGCTGAATAACACAGTCTGGGTAAAACAAATAAGCATGGGTGTAGCTTGCTTATTGCGGCGGTTACTTCCCCTACTACCCATAACTAATCAAGCTTGATATTTCACTTGGTTGCAGCTCCATCACTGCTCTCTACATTAATGATGGGGGTGGAAGGGAAATAGAACCAAAGAGCTAAGAGAAACAGATAAGTATGAGAAAAAAAAAATGTGAAGCTTGCTGGGCAGACTGGATGGGCCGTTTGGTCTTGTTCTGCCGTCATTTCTATGTTTCTATGTTTCTATGAACTGAACATCAAAGACTGACCACCATAAAAGACCCTATGTTTTGCCAAATAATGTAAAATGAATTTAATTGTAGTTCATGAACTTCTGTGCACACCAGGAGAATTCCCTAATTTAAGCACCAGCTTGACAGGGCAATCCTGAAAAATTAAAACATTTTTACCATTTATCTTCTGCGCAGAGCTTGCAAAACCGCAATTTTATAAACACAGTTTAAAAAATGCACAATGACCATTCATTCTAGCCCTCTCCAGCACATCTTGTTTAGGCCCCATCCTATAGCACCAACTGCAACTTTCAGTAACTCTGAATCATCTTCCAGCCATAGCTCACGAGGTAGCCAGGAATCTATGGAGTCATTAATAGCTGCAAGACCTGTTTTCAAGGTCCTTTATCTGTCCCTCGTAGCAGGCAAGTTTTTCTTTGTGAGCCTTGACCTCAGATTCCTACTGAAGATCCAACACATGCTGCCCAAACCTTCATTAGCCGATTTGTATAAGCAGCCATATCATCTACCCATTCGAAATTAAGATCCAAGGCCTTAACCTGCTACCAAGGTGACTCCCACTTCAAGAGCATCAGAAGGTTGTAGTTCGGCCCACTGGGGCCTAAGCTTCTGCCATTTTAGGACTGTAAGTTTTACTCTCTCCTTCTTTCTTTGAGATCTTAGTGGTCATTTCACAAAACAGAATCCAAAAACAAACCATACCTATAGTAGCTCACCAATACTAGCAAAGAAAATTCCAATTTTGGCACCAGAAAGTATGATATAAAAAGGGCTTCCTCAGGGGAAACTTTCAAAGCATCACCAAGCCTGCTCGTGAGGCCCCCACATCACAGTGCACGATTTTTGGCGTGAAAGCTTTTGTTTTCAATCGCTGGATAACGAGACTCCATTTTAACAGAGTTGCACAGAAATAAGCTTGGTGAAGAAACGTCAGGAGAAGAATTTTTGGATCTTGATAAATACCGTTATGCACTGTGATATGGGGCCTCATGAGCAGGCTTGGTGAGGCTTTGAAAGTTGCCCCTGAGGAAGCCCTTTGTTTAGAGGGTGAAACGAAGAATTCTTTGTCGGGAGTACAAGGAAAGAGGAATTTAGCGTTTGCAAATAATTCTTCCACTTCGTTGAAAATATTTAAAATATCTGAGATGAAGGTGATATGATCGGTGTTTGATGCTCAAGAAGAAGATTCATCATCTTTCTATTTGATCAAATTTAATATTGCATATTTTTTTGAATTCAGTTAGTTTTATTGTATTGGATGGGTATGGGATGGCATGAGTGTGTTTGAATGAATGCTTGTGGATGTTTTTATTGCATTTTTATGGGCTGGGATATGATCTAGCGATGAAATAGTACCAAACTGTACATTATATATTTTGTAAATGTTTGTAAATGATTACAAATATTGTTGTAAAATCATAGTTTTCACTCTACTGTTATTCACAATTTTTTAAAATGCCACTTCTGCGTACGCAGCACTGGTTTACCTAAAGAATGCTTTTAAAAATTACCCTCTCTATTCCTGCAAAGTGACAATGGCATAGGAAGCTCGGGATGTGTTCTGTCCTGTGCCAACAAAGGATGTTTTATAACTCTCACTATCTGATGCCATGAGGGGAGAGGGGGTGGGAGAAAAAAAACATATCTTGAGCTTCCTATAGCATTGTCGCTCTGCATTAACCAAGCACGCAATATAAAAAAGCGGCTTGTAAGAGAAGAGCAGAATTCTCAGCCAGTCTCTCATGCCCCAGTGTCCTCTGGGGATCCCAGAACAGGCACCCCATTCACAGATTCCATACCTTGATAAATGCATTTTTCCTCCTCTGAGACCTCTGGTAGATTTAATACTGTGCTCATTTCTGGTGTGCAGGGCAGGCAGACGGGCCTATGGGAAAGAAAATAAGTAGTAGAATATTAGACTACCAGTGGCTCAGGTGGAAGTGCTGTATAGCACAACTAAGAAGGTCCCTGGTTCAATCCCCCAGTAGGGCCCTTCTGCTCCCCAGGTTAGCTGCTGTTGGAAATAAGGGAATTATAGACCTTAGGGATGTGAATAGTTTTTCTAACGGATTCTTACCCATTTTAATCGGCTGTGTCGTGCTGAAAAAAACAAAACAAAACACACCCCCACCCTTTAAATTTAATCCTTTTGCATCCCCCACCCTCCCAAGCCCCCCCTAAAATTTTTAAAGTACCTGGTGGTCCAGCGAGGGTCCCAGGAATGATCTCCCGCTCTCGGGCCGTTGACTGCCACTAATCAAAATGGCGCCGATGGCCCTTAGCATGTGACAGGGTATCCGTGCCATTGGCCGGCCCCTATCACATGGTAGGAGCAATAGATGGCACGGGCCATCCAGTTAATGGCCAGATTTGGGGTTCACGTAGGGCTAATGCAAGGGTCTGAAGTGCATTAGGCAGACTAATGTAACCCAGCCCCCCCCCCTCCCCCAACCTGCCCTGAGTTGAATGTGCCCCTCTGTCAGTGGTAGATATACAGAGTTATGGTCTTCTTCCTATAGTGCTCTAACATACATAACATACTGCACAAACCCCTCCTTTCCCAGCTTTGAAATGGCAGCGCCCTGCCCACTGATTCTGCCCTAGGCGACTGCCTAGTCTCACCGTCCCTGGGTCCATAATTGCACAGTTCCTGAAGGAGCCCTGGTGCAGGGCCTTTGGCCTTTGGCCCAGGACTGTCATTGAAAATGACTGGACTAAACTTTAAGGGGCGGATTTTAAAACAATACGTGCGTCGGTACTTTTGTTCGCGCCACTGGCGCGAACAAAAGTACACCAGATTTTATAAGATACGCGCGTAGCCGCACGTATCTTATAAAATCCGGGGTCGGCGCGCGCAAGGGGGTGCACATTTGTGCAACCTGCGTGCGCCGAGCCCAGCGCGGCCTGCCTGTTCCCTCTGAGGCCGCTCCGATTTCGGAGCGGTCTCGGAAGGAACTTTTCTTCGCCCTCCCCCCACCTTCCCCTACCTAACCCACCCCTCCGGTCCCGGGGGCGTGGTCCGGATGCCTCGACCACGCCCCCGGGCCAGCGCCATGCCCCCGGGCCTGCCCCCGAAACGCCGCGGCACGCCCCCGAAACGCCGCGTCGTTTCGGGAACGCCCCCGGTCACGCCCCCTCCCTCCCCGTTTCGAAAGCCCCGGGACTTACGCGCGTCCCGGGGCTTTAGGCGCTCCGGCGTGCGCAGGGGTTTTAAAATCCGCCCCTAAATCCTTTAACTTAACACTTACAAAGAGCACTGTTGAACAGAAATCCCAAGGTGCCTTTTGCAAAACTTTTGTCTGATCAATTTGTTTTCTGTGGAATTTTTTCTCTTATGTTGCTAGACAATAAATTCTTGCTCTTTCCAAATTCTTGTCAGTAGACATTGTAGGCCATTTGCATTGTTTTTGTCAGAAATTTTAATCTAACCCCAGGGCAGTTGCTGGACAAAACCAGTACCCAGGACAAGGGCTGCTTTCATCCCCTCCCTTCCTTTTCCCTTTCGTGCTCATGTGCTCACAGACCAATTGAAAGGACAATGTAAGTGTCCTTTCTCCACAGGTGTTTTCTTATTCGCTTCCTGTTGTCCTGCCTTTGCAGTCTCCTGCTTCCAAGGCAGCCTTTCTGTTGGCTAATGCCGTTGTGTATGCTTTTCTTCTTGTGTTCTGTCAGCTCAGCCTGGCCAAAGTGCTTCAGCAATTAATTTGGCCTAGCCTTGCAGAATAATCCTCTTTTTTCCTACCTTCATATTCCTGTGACCTCAACTGCTTTGTTTGCTGTTTTCTCCAGTTTATTTACAGTAAGAACATAAGAAAGTGCCATACTGGGTCAGACCAAGGGCCCATCAAGCCTTAGCATCCTGTTTCCAACAGTGGCCAGTCCAGGTTACAAGTACCTGGCAAATACCAAAACATTAAGTAGATCGCATGCTACTGATGCCAGTAATAGCAGTGGCTATTCCCTAAGAAACATAGACACATAAAAAATGACAGCAGAAAAGGACCAAATGATCCATCCGATCTGCCCAGCAAGCTTATGGTAACATCTGTGTTGTGGAGCGCTAGGAGAGCGGTCCCACTTACCGAGAGATGTGTGTTCTTGGACCACGGCCCGACCCCAGAGGAACTCTGAAGAGGTTCCGCGGCAGGTGAGGCATGCCAGAGCATGGATTGAACAGGAGCGAGGCTGGACTGAAGACTGGAGATACTGACCCTCTTCCGGACCTGCACGCTTCGAAGACCAACAACGCAATGGTGGTCTTATGAACAGTCCTCCGACCGTTCCAAGCCCTTTCGTATCTGCTGCAAGGTACGGCAAGAAGTGGCAGGCCGAATGGAGGCTAGGGCAGCGAAGACTAGGGGTGTGAATCGTGTGATCGATCGTCTTAACGATCGATTTTGGCTGGGGCGGGGAGGGAAATCTTATCGTCGTTTAAAAAAAAAAAAAAAAAAAGTTAAAAATCGTAAATCGGGGGAGGGCGGGAAAACCGGCACACCCGTATGACATAGTGAGGGCAAAGGTAGCGCCGGCGCCATTTTGAAGATTGGCAATACGGCCCGCGTGCAGGAGGTCGCTCCCGGACCCCCGCTGGACTTTTGGCAAGTCTTGTGGGGGTCAGGAGGCCCCCCCAAGCTGGCCAAAAGTCCCTGGGGGTCCAGCGGGGGTCCAGGGGCGATCTCCTGGACGCGTGACGTCGGGAACCAGGAACCAAAATGGCGCCGGCGCTACCTTTGCCCTGTCACATGATAAGGGCAAAGGGCCACCGGCGCCATTTCTCTCAACGCAGTCGTGGCCAGAGAGAGGGAGATCGCGTCGGGACCCCCCCACTGGACCCCAGGTAATTTAAAACATTTTGGGGGGGTTCGGGAGGGTGGGGGATTTGTTTTAAAGGTTCGGGGTGGGTTTTAGGGTTTTTTTTGGTGTGCCGGTTTTCCCGCGCCCTATTTAACGATACAATACAAATGCCCCTGACGATAAATCGGGGGCATTTGTATTGTATCGTGCACTCTAACGATTTTGGACGATTTTAAAATTGTCTGACGATATTTTTAATCGTTCCAAAACGATTCACATCCCTAGCGAAGACTAGAACATGGAGATACAGACGAGACTTCAGGGATGACGTAGACTCAGGAACGAGGTACTAGGCTTTCAGAAGATTCAGGAACAAGGTACAAGGCTTGCATCATGAAGAGCCCTACTCAGCCCACCCGTGGGGCTGGTTGCGGACCACGACATGGCTTGCCGCGGGGTACCAAGCGTGCAGAAGACTCAGGAACAAGGAACCAGGGATTCAGAAGAGCAAGACAGACTCACAGACTTCAGGATCAGGAGAAGCAACATCAGGCTGGATCACGGATATCAGGAACAAACATCTGGACTGGAACACAGGTACTGGATCAGGAGACAGACCTTAGGGCTGGCACACAGACATCTGGAACAGCAGGTGAACATCAGGATTGGAACGTAGACAAGACGAGGAGCTCCAATGAAGAACAGGAAACACAGGACCTTGAAGAAGTACTGGGACAAGGACGACTCCTGGAGCAAAGGACAGCAGGATCCCAGGAGTGACCAACTCCTTGCAAAGGCAAAGCTGGAATGGACGCTGAGCCCTTTTGTAGGGCTGAAGAGGACAACGCCCAGGGAGGGGTCAGCAGAAGGCCACACCTGGCTGGCCCTTGAAAAACAGACGAGAGGCGCACGCCCGCGCCTAAGGAGAGCTGGGAGAAGAGAGAAGCAGGAACTGCTGGTGGCGTCCTCGGCCACGTGGAGGGCCCAGGAAGCAAGGCAGGCAGTGGAGCAGCCCTGCCCTGAAGCTGGAGAGGTGGCAGGCTGCAAGAGCGGCTCCCAGCCTCGAAGACAGAAGCTGGAAGGGCTGCAGGAAGAACAGAGAGCTGAAGGTGGCTGCAGGCACCGGCAGGGACGGCTTCCCTGCCGGGCGAGGACCCGGGCTGAAGCAGGCACCAGCAGGGACGGCCTCCCTTCCGGCTGAAGACCCCGGGAGTGAAGCAGGATGTCGGGGAGAGCTAGGAGCAGCAACGGAGGACCCGGCCGCATGGAAACAGCTGATTCGGGGGAAGAGAAGAGCGTCAGCGGCCTGACTGGCCGCAAAGGTAAGGGCCTGCCCGCGTTCCTTGCGGGCAGGATCGCAACAATCTGCTGCGCCATCCAGGTCACCCCCTTATTTAGTTTCCCAAACCATCAAAGTCAGGGCCCTTGTTGCTTGCTAAGTTCAATTCCCTGTTACCTCTTGCCACTGAAACTGAGAGCAATGTTTGCGTTGCATTCAAAGTAACAGGGTTATTGGTTAAGGGTAGTAACAGCCGCATCAGCAAGTTACCCCCATGCTTATGTGTTTTCCCAGACCATAAAATCCAATGTCCTTATTGGTTGCTGTCTCAATCTAATTCCCCTTTTCCCTCTTTCGTTAAAAAAGAAAGCAATAATGGAGTTGCAGCAACAATATGAAGGTTGATTGGTTAAGAGTAGTAACTGCCACACTAGCAAGTTACCCCCATGCAGCCTTTTCCTCATTTCTATCCTTTAGTCCCTAGGGATCCACAGTGTTTATCCCATGGCCCTTTGAAATCTTTCACCGTTTTTGTCTTCACCACCTCCTCCAGAAGGGCATTCCAGGCATCCTCCATCCTCTCAATGAAGAAATATTTCCTGACGTTGGTTCTGAATCGTCCTCCCTGGAGTTTCATTACATGACCCCTAGTTCTATTGATTTCTTTCCAATGGAGAAGATTTATCGATTGTGCATCATTAAAACCTTTCAGGTATCTGAAAGTCTGTATCATATCTTCCCTGCACCTCTTCTCCTTCAGGGTATGCATGTTTAGGTCCTTCAACCTCTCCTCATAAGTCATTTGATGGAGACCGCCCACCATTTTTGTCACCCTTCTCTGGATGGCCTCTATCCTGTCTCTATCCTTTCTGAGATACGGTCTCCAGAACTGAACACAGTACTCCAGGTGAGGCCTCACCAAGGACCTGTTCAAAGGGATTATCACTTCCTTTTTCTTACTGGTTATTCTTCTCTCTATGCTGCCCAGAATTCTTTTGGCTTTAGCTATCGCCTTGTCGCATTGCTTTGCCATCTTCAAATCGCTAGACACTATTATCCCAAGGTCCCTCTCTTGTTCCGTGCACAACAGCCCTTCACCCCCCATCACATACAGCTCTTTTGGATTACCACACCCCAGATGCATGACTCTGAACTTTTTGGCATTGAGTCCCAGCTGCCATATCTTCAACCATCGTTTAAGCTTCCTTAAATCCCGTCTCATTCGCTCTACTCCTTCCGGCATTCCACTCTGTTGCAGATCTTAGTATCATCCGCAAATAGACAAACTTTACCTTCTATCACTTCCACAATGTCGCTCACAAAGATATTGAACAGGACCAGACCCAACACCGATCCTTGCGGCACTCCGCTTAATACTGCTCTCTCTTCAGAGTAGGTTCTATTTACCGTCACATATTGTCTTCTATCCGTAATCAGTTTGTAGTGCAGGCCACTACATTGGCGCTCCCTCCCAAGCTTCTCATTTTATTCACAAGCCTCCTATGTGGAATGTATCAAAAGCTTTGCTGAAATCCAAGTAGATGACATAGAGCGCTCCTTCTCGATCCAATTCCTTACTTACTCAATGAAAAAAGTCAATCAGATTTGTCTGACAGGACCTTCCTCTGGTTCACTATTCTTTACTTCAGCAGCGTCTCCATTACTTTTCCCATCACTGAGGTGAGTCTAAGCAGCCAGTAGTTTCCACCAGCCTCCTTTCTGAATTTTCTCCAATTAGTTTTAAATGTGCTACTTGCTAACTTCATGGAGTGCCCCCTAGTTCTTCTATTATCCAAAAGAGGAAGCCTCTGTTTACTTGTTTTACTTTTGAATAAAAGTTTGGAGTTGAAGAAACAGCCTCCTCTGTCTGCAAAGTGAAAACTGAGTTAAGCTATCAGTCTGAGTTGCATATAGGAAAGGTGAACAAAAGACATAATGGTGATATCTCCTCTGGTTTGGCACCTAGGGCAGTTGCCCTTCTTGACCACTCCTTCTGGCAGCACTGACCCTTTATGATTTTGCTGGTTTGAAACTGCCCAACTGAATTAGAGTAAAAAAAATCATTTTTTCATTGGCATTGTTGCTGCAAATTTTGACTCTGTAATGCACTGGAGGTAATGATTTGCTTGTCCAGTGTTCTGGGGCACACTGGGGGTTTCTTTTTCCAGAGAACTGCCAATGTGAATTTAGGGTCCTACTGATACGTAAGGGGACTGCCTGGGGATGCAGGGGCTCCTGGGTGCTGGGGGTAGGGGGTAGGGGAAGGGAGATGGACTAAGTCACCCAAGTGTAGAAAAATGTACAGGAGATGAAAAAAGAGATCACCAGATCTTGTTGGACAGCTGCAAATCCTGCTTCAGCCTCAAAAGAGCGATGTCATAGTCTAAACTAACTTCACCATGATAGCTGCCATGCACTTCAACTCGCTCCACCTCCATTTTCTTTCCCTGCCGTTTGTCAATGTTGCCTTAAAGAAAAACAAACCAGAAATAAGAGATTAACAGCTGATGCTCAATAGAAGCTATTCAAGTGAATAAAGCACGTATGTGTGCGTAGGATCCAATTTTTTAAAATAATACTGAGGTACTAAACTCAATATAAATTATGACACTTCTTCTGAATAAGTCTTACCGTCCTCTCCCCCAGTCCTGTATGCCCTGTCTCACACACATATACACTAATCCCTTCTCACCTCTGTCCCCAGCTGATTACCTCTTTTTTAACCCCCCTCTAAGACCTACTTCACTCAGTACTGGGTTATGAAGGCGTGTGCCAGTTGACATAGGGGAGAGGGAGGCAGGGAGGTGGGGGGAACGATCCCCCCTGCCCAAATCCTCAGGGCATCCTTCCTTCCCATCATCTCACCTCAGCAGCCCTCGCATTCTGACGGGCCCTGTGGCACCATGCCTCCTCCGGCATGGGCTTCCTGTTACCATGGAAACCTGGGTGATGGATGGGGCGCTGCAGGGTCCATCAGCGTGTGAGGGTTGCTGAAGGCCCCATGCTGAGTTTTCTTCATCTTCAGTTGAAACTGCAACCTGGAGCCAATGCAGCTAGAGGAGAGAAATGGCACCATTGTGGCAGGAACTGCAGCAACAGTGATGCTTTGGGCCTATGAGAATTTGGCACTGGTGACAATTGTTTATATTGTCTATTCCTAAATCCGCACCTGACCTCATTCCTTCCAGCCCTTCTCTCACATCTGTCCCCGATTATCCTCTCTCTCACCTCTCCAGACACTCCCATCCCATCTCTCACTACTCCCAAGCCTCGCCTCACCCCTCTAGCCCCCTCTCACATCCCTCAGCCAATAGCTCCTCTCACTCACCCAACTGACCCACCTTCCCTCTGTACTAAGCCCTCCTCCTCCAGCTGATCCCCAGTCTCCCTTCCTAATCCATCCCCCATCACCGATCACCAGCAATTGGAGGAGAGTGGTGGTGCAATGATGCCTCAGGTCATATCCTCCTCCTCTACCACTGGGAGCTGCTTTAATATTTTGGACCATTGGAAATTGATGTGTGGTTCAAAGCTGAAGTACATCTTTTGATGCCAGAGGAGAAGGATGTGGCCTGAAGCACTGCTGTTCTCCTCCTCCTGCTGGCTTCAATCATCAGTAGCAGCAGTGTGGTGGGTGAGAGGGGAGAGGGATGGAGAGAGGCTGGCCTCTCAATACTGGGGGGGAGGGGAGGCTCAAGCACCCATGGAGCTGGCACAGTTCACTGCTCAGGAAATGTAAAAAATCCCAGCTTGAGCTTTGTGTCCCACTTTCTCTCTTCAGAAACTGTATAAACAAGTTACTTTTTTTTTAGCCAATAAGCTGGGGAAATCATAGAGCAGAAGCCAGAAGGTGATGTTTGTCTCTTACTGTGTCCCTGTCACAAGTCATGGAGAAGGTGTGCAGCAGAACTCACAAGAACCTGACCGGTGCTGTCATGGAAATGCTTCTGCTATGGCTTTTAAGGCTAGACTGAGACAAATGACTCATTTTCACATGGGCTACCTTAGCTGGGATTCGAGTTGGTGGCCCAGCAATGAAAGACTCTGCAAGAGCCATGACCATTCTCCTGAGCCTTCCAGCCTCCCTTAAAGAGGTTTTGCATGGGCCAAGGTCCCAGCAGTGACAGAGATGGAGCACCCTGTACATGTACGAGGTGGAAACTAATGTGATTTCTTCAGGAAGGGTTAGAGGGGACTCACCCACGTACACCGTGATCTGGTCAGGGGAGTTCTTAACACCATTAGATACCACGTTGTGTGCAGCTGTGAGGATCCAGCGCTTCGCGATGATCGAGCCCCCACCTGCGAAAGCTCCATCCTCCTCCTGAATTGCCAAGAACACTTTATTGGTGGTGTTACTGGGAAATGAGACTTCCTCTTACTGATACCCCTCCTTGTTTCCTCCCAACTCCTTCTCTTTCCTTCTCTCCATCCCCCCCATGTGTCCTCTCTCCTTTCCCTCTCCTTTCCCCTCTTCCTCTGTCACCATTAGTGACACTGCTACTGACAATCAGTGGCAATATTTTTGATCATCACTGACATTACTATTGACCATTAGTGACAGCGCTATGGACCGTCACTGATAATACTGCTCCTCCGTGCCAAAAATATCAGTGTCTTCATAAAAGTTGTTGTTGTATGGAGAAAGAGGGAAGATCTCCTGCAAATGGAGATACTGCTGTAAGAGTGTATTGGGTGGGGGGGGGGGGGAGGGGGGAGGGAGATGGGTGGAGTTCACTTCCAAATGCTGGCACTGTTACAGGAGAAATAATTCCTGAAGAATGCTGATGCTGCCTCAGGATATCCTGCCTCTACTTGCCCTCCATGCTGGTCCCTGGCTGATGTGGATGCCGGCATTGGGAGCATTTTAAAAAATCTGCAGGCCAGCTAATCTTGCGTGTTGCAAGATCATCACAGCCTGTCTGCCGAAATGTCAGACGGGGACCATTATGAGAATGTGTTCGTATGCCATAAGTTGTCAACCCCTGCCATGTCCCATCATTAATAATACCACTGTCTGCATGTGATAGCACTACTGACCTTGATCACGATGTACACTTGCCATGGCCACTGCTTCTCTTTGGCCACCTCTCCCCTGGACACTCGTTCATAAGTGCTGGAAACCAGTCCTCTCCCCCCGCAGCCGTAGGCACCATCTGAAGCACAACAAGATAGGTAAAGTACGGAGGCAATATTCAGACTGTCTGCTTTGGGTCGAAGCTACAGATAACTTTTTACCCACGGACTCTGCACCAAGTTTCAAAGAGGAAGTAAGCACAGGCTTTTACTTAGAGACCTGCCACAGGTACAGAGTGCCCACAGATATTTGCACCTTTTCTATGGAGGTAGAATTTCTAAGGAAAAGAACACACTTGGACTTGAAAATAAAATCTACTCCTCATGATATTTTCTGATGCCACTCAAAATATGTCCCCTAAATGCATCTAAAAGCGCACTCACCTTGTGGAACAAGCTGCGTACTGTCAGCCAGACTGACAGAGGGAGATTTTTTACATAAACTGGTTTTCGCATGTAAATTGCTTTGAAAATTATCCAGTCCTGAGAGGAAATGATGTCATCAGCACAGGTAGCAGCCTGAAACCGAACTCCTCTATCAAGCGGGCTAATCTCCTTGATATCACATCATCCTAGCTTAAACTATTGCCCTTTCTACAGATTGTGAGCTTGACAGTGTGACAATGTTGGTCAAGAAGAAGTCGGTAGACTTCTGCAAGTTTTCCTATGCAAAATTGGATGAGGTCATGAGGCCAACTCAGAAAAAATGGCGACTGGCATTTGCTCAGAGCTGGAAGCAGATTCAGAAGGCGCGACTATGTGCAGGCGCTGATTTACCCACCTGCGCAGAGGTTCGTACCTGGTTTGGAGACCTCCGACAGGACATAAAGTCTTATAAGCATGAAATAATGACTTAGTATCTGAAATGAGAGAGGAAATATCGGATCTGGGGTGAAGGATTGGCAAAACAGACCTTCAGGTTGACTCGCTAGCAGAAGATTGGAAGCGCCTATAGAAAGACCAAGCCGCTACCCAATCTGAGTGTGCCTTGTTGGCTGAAAAATTGGAAGATCTTGAAAATAGATTGTGCAGGAGTAACTTACGATTCCATAGAGTTCCTGAATCCCCCGAATACCTGGACTGCACCACCATGGTTGTGAAGATCAGCCAGCGTTTGCTGACCTCGGGGGAAAGCCCTACTGCTGACCAGTTGCCCATTATCAAATAGGAGGGAGCTCACTGCTCCTTGGGTCCCAAAACAGCTAATAAACCCCGGGACATTATAGCATGCTTCCATTCCTACACTCTCAAGGAACAAATCTTCGACGCTGCAAGGAAGCAATGGTTTTGAAAATGGGAGGGGCATGACATCTCCATTTTCATGGACATTTTCTCTATCGCCTTAAGGAAAAGGCAAGAGTTTCGCGAGATCACTAGCTTACTGTGCTCAGAAAATGTGTGATACCGATGGCTTCATCCTTTTGGACTCTAGTTTTCTATTTCAGGAACTTCACATCGGATTAAAACTGTGGAAGTGGCAGCGGTGATTCTGAACGATGCCGGCTACACAGTTCCACCTTTTCAACCTAAGTTGAGAACACCGCTCTAACCCCGAGAGGACTTTCCACGCTGGTAGCGGGACACGAAGGGAGGACAGAGGTTGCGCTGCAACTCTGAAGGCTCGACCCAATCTACAGAAGCGACTTGAGTCCTGAGATCTCCTGCTTTGCGGTCTTCCTATGCCTAGTGTTGGCTTTAATGTGCCTTATTTAAAGCTTGTGTTATAACTATGTTTTTATTTTTCACTGCTTGCTCATGTGTCTGAGAATTTTTGATAATGATTTTTGGCTTTTTTTTTCATTAAGTACGTTTGATGCCAGATTTTCTTAGTTTGCATAGTTTGTCAATTATGTCTGGTATTATTATAGCTCATTTGATGGGGAGGTGATACTTTCTTGCTTGGTTTCCCTGGATTTGTGGATGGTAATCTACATATCTTGGGAGAGGGGAGGGGATGGAGGGAGAAGTTTTTTTTTTTTTGTTATCATTTACAGATACTTTCTGTGGTTTCTTTCATCATTTAGAAAGATATGTGGGAATGTGTGGTCTGGGAAAATATATTTCTTGCTTAACATTCATTGGTCTGGTAGCACAGACAAGGGAAACTGCTGTTGAACATGTCAGACCTTGGGGAGTACTCCTTCAGAGTCTTACCCCCTCATTTATCAAAATGCGCTAAGGTGTTCAGGTCTTTAATGCATAGGATAGCACCATATCATATGGTGTGATGCAAATTTGGAAAACAGGAGGAATTAGGGGTGGAGAATGGGCTGGGTTAGCCAGTCTGTGAAGCAATGTTGATTTTAACTACACCTTTTTCATTAGTGTATCCTGAAGGGCCTGTTTTAGTAGATTTAAAGCTGATGAAGAGAGAGAGAGAGAAAGAAAGAGAGAGAGAGAGAGAGACTAAGACTAGCCATAATGTCTTCTCCCTAGACAGGTATTTGTATCCCTATGGTAGGCCCACCTAGTAACTCGCGGTGAGGTTTAAGTAGTAGTGTAGGGGGTTAGGGACCACTTTGACATTCAACGTGAGACGTACGAACAGAACAGTGGTCTCTTGTGAAGATTTGATGGCCTTCGGAGTGAGGAAACTCACCCAAAGATGAGATTTGTGCAATGTTGTTACCCAAGGAGAGAGTATATCTGGCTATCACAATTTGTGCTAACTTAGCTCTTCGCATAGGTAATTAGTGCAAATTGCAATAAACTGTATATTAGCATAAACCATACCCCTTTTGCTATCGCATTTTGATAAATCCAGGCCTTAGTCTGCTAGCTCTTTATATACTTATTTATTTATTTGTTTAGAAGCTTTTATATACCGATGAACTCTGGGAACATCATCAATTCACAGTAAACGAAATGCAGCTAAAAAGAGCTTTACAGAGAAACAAAGAACAATGCGCATAAAATTGATCAACAAAGAACAAGGTAACATAACATATAAGGAAAGAAAAACCTAACTAGAGCAATGGGAAAACTGCATAAATTAAAAATTGTGTGGCCATAAAACTGATTTATTTCAACTAAATTACCCTACTCTCTGGGCTTGCATACGTAAAGATTTGGAAGAATGGAATCGTTATCATATATCATAGCTTGGCAATATTAAAATGAATATTTTGCTGAGGCTTACTTATCTATTTCAGTCTATTCCTGTGGCTGTTCCTATTGTTTTGTTGAAAGCTTGGCAGGGGAGGTTAATGAGCTTTATTTGGCAGGGCATGCTTGCCAAGGGTGGCTAAGAGAGTTTTATTCCAACCCAAATCGAGGGGTGGCCTAGGTGTTCCCAAATTAGAGTGGTACCATGCGGCTGCTCATCTTAGGGCCATAGTAGATTGGCACCGCCATCACTTTTTGAAACCTTGGATTGTTTTTGAGCAGGCAGCTTTGTGTTCTCTTCCCATTTCATCATTGATCTGGCAACCTAAAAACTCATGGCATTTGGCTAACGCATTACCTCCTTCTATTTCCCTCTCTTTAAAGATGTGGTCTAAGTAGCATAAATCCCTAGTTGGGACGAGGAACTATCATTAGAGTACATCTCTTTTCCACAATCATTTGTTTTTGCTGAGCCTGGTGAATCAGGCTTTTCAAGAGTGGCGTTTCCAGGGGATTTTACGTTGGGAACATCTGTGGGGTTTTCTGGTATTTCTAGTTTTCCCTCTTACAATCTAAATATAAACTTTCAGGTAATGTTATTTTTCCTTATTTGCAATTACATCATTTTTGGGGGTACATTTACAACAAAGGGTCTCGTATTTTGAGACGAGCTGCAAAAGTGCTGACAGGATTAAAAGAGCACTTTCTAAAATGTCCACAATTTTAAATTGTGCTCAACCAATCAAACCCTCCCACCTCTGAGCATGGGAGTCATATTTAAATATGGAATTAACTCCAGCAGAGTGGGAGGAGAGCTTTCAGTTCACAGATAAAATTTCAGCTGCCCTCATGGAGATGGATATAAGTTCTTATACTGTTGGTATGTCACACCCATCAGGCTCCACAAAATGTTCCCATCTTTTTCTAAATCGTGTTAGAGGGGCTTTCTGAACCGGGTTCCTTTTTTCACCTCTGGTGGGTATGTCCTCATATTAAGATTCATTGGGAAGAGGTAATTCGCTGGCGCGATGACATTCTTCAGTACACTATTATTGTACTTACTCAGCATGCTTTTCTTAATGCACCTCTCCCACAAGGTAATTTGCATGAAAGATTGTTTGCACGTTATATTTTTATTGCTGCCAGATGCAAGATAGCAAGGCGACGGCATGCTACTCAGGTGCCGTGCCTTGTGGATGTTCAACACAAATGGAGAAAGTAACATATAGTAACATAGTAATGACAGCAGAAATTGACCAAAATGGTCCATCTAGTCTGCCCAGCAAGCTTCCCAAGGTAGTAACTGCCGCTCCATGCAAGTTACCCCCATGTTTCTCTTAAGGGTAGTAACTGCTGCTCCGTGCCGGTTTAGCTTTTTTATTTAGTCCCATCCTCTAGCCTTTTAGGGATCCACAGTGTTTAACCCATGCTCCTTTGAAATCCTTCACAGTTTTAGTCTTTACCACTTCCTCCGGAAGGGCATTCCAGGCATCCACCACCCTCTCAGTAAAGAAATATTTCCTGACATTGGTTCTAAGTCTTCCTCCCTGGAGTTTCAAATCATGACCCCTAGTTCTACTAAATTGTTTCCAATGGAAAAGATTTGTTAACGACCATGGATCATTAAAACCTTTCAAGTATCTGAAGGTCTGTATCATATCACCCCTGCTTCTCCTCTCCTCCAGGGTAAACATATTCAGGTTTTTCAACCTCCCCTCATAAGTCATTTGATGGAGACCACCCACCATTTTGGTCGCCCTTCTCTGAACCGCCTCCATCTTGTCCCTGTCTCCTTTGAAATACGGTCTCCAGAACTGAACACAGTACTCCAGGTGAGGCCTCACCAAGGACCTGTACAAGGGAATAATCATTTCCCTTTTCTTACTCGATATTCCTCTCTCTATGCAGCCCAGCATTCTTCTGGCTTTGGCTATTGCCGTGTCACACTGCTTCGTCAACTTCAGGTGGTTAGACACTATCACCCCAAAGTCTCTCTCCTGCTCCGTGCACATCAGCCCTTCACCCCCCCAACACATATAGTTCTTTTGGATTACCACTCCCCAGATGCATGACTCTGAATTTCTTGGCACTGAATCCCAGCTGCTATATGTTCGACCACTCTTCCAGTTTCCTTAAATCCCGTCTCATTCTCTGTACTCCTTCCGGCGTGTCCACTCTGTTGTAGATCTTAGTATCATCCGCAAATAGACAAACTTTATCTTCTATCCCTTCTGCAATGTCACTCACGAAGATGTTGAACAGAACCGGTCCCAACACCGATCCCTGTGGCACTCCACTTAACACCATTCTCTCTTTAGGTTCCATTTACCATCACCCGTTGTCTTCTATCCTTTAATCAGTTTGTAATCCATGCCAATACCTTGGAGCTGACTCCCAGGCTTCTCATTTTGTTGATGAGTCTTCTGTGTGGGACCATATCAAAAGCTTTACTAAAATCCAAGTAAATTACATCGAGCGCTCTTCCCTGATCCAGTTTTCTAGTCACCCCATCAAAGAAATCAATTAGATTCGTCTGACAGGACCTTCCCCTGGTGAATCCATGCTGCTTCTGATTGAGCAACCCATCGGATTGTAGATAGTTCACTATCCTTTCCTTCAGCAGAGTCTCCATTAATTTTCCCACCACCGAGGTGATGCTAACCAGCCTGTAGTTTCCAGCCTCTTCTCTGCTCCCACTCTTGTGAAGCGGGACCACCACCACTCTTCTCCAGTCACTAGGCACTACACCCTTTTCCAAAGATCTATTGAACAGGTCACACAGTGGACCCGCCAGCACATCTCTGAGTTCCCTCAGTATCATGGGATGTAACTCATCAGGCCCCATGGCTTTGTCCACTTTCAGTTTTCTTAGCTCTTCCCATACATTATCTTCCATAAATGGAGTTTCGTCTACTCCATCCCTGTCTACAGTCTTGATAACAAGTGACGGACCTTCTCCAGGGTCTTCTTTTGTGAACACTGAACTGAAGTATTTGTTTAATATTTCTGCTAATTCATCATCTCTCTCCACCCACTGATCCTTATCCCCTTTCAATTTCACTATACCACTATGTACCTTTCTCCTTTCTCCTATATATCTGAAAAATGTTTTGTCACCTCGCTTTATCTCCTTGGCAATCCTTTCCTCTGCCTGACTTTTTGCTTTCTTGCTTTCTTTTTTTTTTATCTCCCTCAGTTTCACCAGATAATCCTCCCTGTGTTCCACTTTTTGGGATTCTTTATATTTCTTAAAAGCTGCTTTTTTTGCTTTTATTACATCAGCCACCTCCTTTGTGAACCAGATTGGATTTACAAAGTATATGATCTTACTAAAATTACAGCATCTAAGAATAAATCTATGCGCAAATTTGAAAAGGTCTGGTCCCCCTATGTGGTTTGTAAGCAATCTACATTAAGCATTCTCTGACTAATTTTCTTTTATGTTAACCTTCTTAAAAGGTTTTTTGGTGTTTTGCATTGCTATCTTTCCCTTTCTAATGGCGATTTTTGTACTGCTATAGGTGGGTGGGTAGGGTGGTGCTTGGGCATGTTTTGCGTCATATCGATGTTATTTGTACTTTGTATTTTCAATCCGTTTGAGGTTCTATATATATATATCTGCAGAAGGGTACTTTGTCATCTTTATTTCTCTATCTTGTTTTCATTTTCTTTGATGTATTTTGTGCAGACATTTAGCTCTTGTTTTTGTTTTATATTTATTGTATCCTGGAATATGGTTTTATGTATGGATGAATCTCAATAAAAAAATTTCAAATTAAAAAAAAGAAAATTATCCAGCCAAGTGTAGTCCCCCTACCCTTCTGTGATTTTGCAAACAAGGCTGCACCATTATCACATTATGGATAATTATGGAGAATAAATGAGCTATAGCAAAACATGCACACCAGTCATGGAATTCGTTGAAATAATCTACTAGGACTGTGTTAAAAATATCTGCTTCCTCTCTACAGTGCTGCAACCTGATTGGCTCTCTCTCATCTGCGACGGGATCCCAGATTGGCTCTACATCTTGGAGCGTGTTAGGGGAGATATTTTGGGTGGTAATAATTAGGAAGAATAAATTATAGAGACAATAACAGTGAACCGCCACTAGATGGCCTAGTACATGGCATCACAGCTTCTTGTTCAGTGTTGAATGGGATGTTTCTAGATGGATCTATTATTGGGGCTTAACGATAGAGCTTCCTTTAAGAGTGTCAAAAGATTATCCTCTTTGGAGCATCACCTTGAGACTATAAAAGCTGGTTCAGTGTTTGATGGGAGGGAGGTTTTTTTTTTGGTTTTTTTTTTGAGAGGGAGCTGCCAGCATGGCTGGTGAGTCCGGGGACCCCTCCTTTCCCCCTCAAAGGGAAATGCCTGAGACTGAAGAAGAGTTTCTTTCATGAGGAACCACCAGGGATCCCAGCCTGGGTCTGTCCTTGAGAAGAGTGGGGAATATTGCTCCACAGTCGGAGAAGGAGGGACAGGAAAGAAATGAAGTGTGCTGAGAGTGCCATACTCAAAGAGGGTTTCTTCAAAACTTAAAGTCTTAAAAAACCTGAAACCTCTCCTTCACGCTAGTGACTTCCGCACTGTCGTCCAGGCTACACTGGCATCCAAGATGGATTACTGTAACTCCCTCTTTCTTGGCCTACCCTACTCCTCCTTAAAGCCCCTCCAAATGCTACAGAACACTGTAGCCAGAACCCTCTCCAACGCTCACAAATACGACCATATTTCCCCTATACTGAAGGACCTACACTGGCTCCCTATTCCCTCCCGCATCCTCTTTAAATCCCTGACCATTATACATAAAGCCTTATATTCCCATCACTCCAACTGGCTGGCAGATCCCCTCCAATTTACCTGCTCAAATCGACCGACAAGGACCACCAACAAAGGGTCCCTCCATGTGCCATCCCTAAAGAAAGCACACCTCACAGCTACAAGGGATCGGGCGCTCTCCATTGCTGGACCTATGCACTGGAACTCAGTCCCAACCCACTTCAGACTTGAACCTTGCATCACCAAATTCAGAGCCCAGCTCAAAACTTGGCTATTCAAACAAGCCTTTCCCCAACACCCTTGATGAATATTGAATTGTGATGGATCATGACCTGAATTTGACTATGACCTTGTTCTTATGACATTATAGTTCACTTGTTGTTTGTTCCTATGCTTCTCTGCTCTCCTTATGGTTTTTTGTACCCCTTACCCTTCCCCTGTTACTTGTAATTTCTGTTGCTTTTGTTCCATGTAAACCGAGGTGATGTTTCGACTAACATCGGTATAGAAGACTTTTAATTAATTAATTAATTAATTAAATAATTAAATAAATAAATAAATAAATAATCGATCTCTGAACCACAGTTCCTGGGCTTGGAAAGCTTGTGCAATCCTTTGCTACCCTCTGTTGCCATGTAAATAGTTGCTATTTGCTCTCCCCAGAATAAAAGTTTGATTGTTTAGCGGTGCTGCTGGTGTGATCGATCAGAAAATATTGTTTAACACTGATTTTTCAATTATCTTAGAATTTAAGATAAGGATGAGAGAGAGCACATATTAATTGTATTTTTTGAGTAAATGTTGGGCAGTGATTGAGTATGTGAGATCTTACAAGTATGTGCATGTTCTGCCTCCACAGCATATTTAAATGTATATGTATATATGTTTCCTTATTACATTGCCTCCTGGATCAACTTTGACATTGTTTAGCTTAGAGTCTCTGCACGCATAATTCTCCCTTTCCTCGTTGATTATTGTTTAAATGTTGCTGAGCTTCTGGTTGGATCTGTTCCTGTTTGCTCCCCCTCTGTCTGTGTTCTCTTGCTTCTCCTCTTGGTCTTTTTCCCCTTGGAATCTGTAGGAAACCTTACTTCCTGCGGAAAGTACAGTTTGGAATGAGAAATTTCTACTTACCTGATAATTTCCTTTTCTTTAGGACAGTTAGATGAATCCAGAACAAGTGGGTTATGCACCTCTACCAGCAGATGGAGACGGAACAAACTAACACCACAGTACATAAACCCCTGCAGTGACATCAGCCTGCCAGTATTTTCTTCAAAAGACAACTGTGGACAGAGTAGCAAAAACTTGATTAACACCTGATAACCATTCCAGTACCATTTAAATAAAAAAATAAAATACTCAGTCAACAGGAAACACTGAGCTCAGACAAAGAATGTATTAACACTAGTCTAGGAACTGGATTAATACTTATCAGTAACCCCTGGACTATGTAGCCACGCAGGAGGACCATAGCACAATCATTCGGCAGCCAAGGGCAGGAAGCTGGATTCATCTGTCTATCCTAAAGTAAAGGAAATTATCAGGTAAGTAGAAATTTCTCATTTCTTGGTGTCTAGATAGATGAATCCAGAACCAGTGGGATGTACCCAAGCTACTCCCGAATAGGGCGGTAGGCTGCCTGTCGTCTAGTCAAAACTGCATATGCAAAGGCTGTGTGTCTTGGGCCTGCACATCCAGACGATAATACCTGGAAAAGGTGTGTAAGGAGGACCACATCGCAGTTCAGCAAATGTCGACGAGAGATAACAATCTAACCTCTGCTCATGACACTACTTGAGCCCTAGTGGAATAAGCCTTAACCTGACTAGGCAACGGCTGCTCAGTATCCACATACGCGGCCGTAACTGCCTCCTTAATCCAGCAAACTACTGTAGTCCGCGAAGCCGGCTCACCCTGTTTACCTCCACCGTGGAGGACAAACAGACGATCCATCTTCCTCATGATATGTCTCTTAACTCCAAGAATCGCAACAGGTGATATTCCTCTGCATCTCTCTCTCTATCCAGAGATGGCAGGGAAATGGATTGATTCAAGTGAAAATCTGAGACCACTTTTGGCAAAAAGGAAAGAACATTATGCAGCTGTATCATCCTGGAGTCACTCGAAGGAATGGATCCTGGGAAGACAAGGCCTGCAGCTCGGATATTCTACATGCAGAACAAATCGCCACAACAAAAACTGTTTTCAAGTTCAGTAACTGCAAAGAAAGGTTACGCATCAGTCAAAACGTAGGGCCCGCTAAGAAATCCAAAACCAGACTGAGACTCCACAAGGGCACCGGTAACCGCAAAGGAGAAGATGTCTCACTTCTTTCAAGAGTCAGGCCACATCTGGTTGAGCCGACAAGGGTCTACTATTCACATGACCCCTTAAACAGGCAAAAGCCGCCACCTGTACCTTTAAGGAATTAAGGGCCAATCCTTTATTCAAACCATCCTGCAAAAATTCCAAAATGAGTGGGATCTGAACTGAATGAGGAAGAACCCCTCGATCTTCACACCAAGCCTCAAACACTCACCAAACCTGCACATAGGCTAAGGAAGTGGAGAACTTTCTAGCTCATAGCAAGGTGGCAATCACCTCAGTAGAATATCCATGCTTCAGCAAGCGAGCCCTCTCAAGGGCCATACCGTAAGTTGAAACTTTGTGAAGAACAGGCTCCTGCCACAACAGACCCCTGTGCTCTGGAAACCGGAAGGGGGAATCTACCAGGAGCCTTCACAGATCTGCATGCCATGGTCTCCTGGACCAGTCTGGTGCCACTAGAAGCATCATCCCTCTGTGACACTTGACCCTCCAAACCATTCTGCCCAACATGGGCCACAGGGGAAAGGCACAGAGCAGCTTGTCCTCCAGCCATTCCTGCATGAGAGCATCGATACCCAATAACTTTGGATCTCTCCTGTGACTGAAGAATCGAGGAACCTTCACATTGCGAAAAGTCACCAGCAGGTCCAGAAACAGCAGACCCCAGCGATCCGCTATTAGCTGAAAACACCTTGTCTGACAATTGCCATTTTCCTGGGACCAGTTTCTGCCTGCTGAGAAAATCTGTGCTTACATTGCCCTTTTCCTGCAATGTGCGAAGCTGAGATCTCCTGAAGATGCACTTCCACTCATTCCATAAGTTGGTCTATTTCCTGCGACACTTGTTGGCTCTTGGTTCCTCCCTGCCAATTGATGTAGACCACTGTCATTGCATTGTCTGACATTATCCGGACCGTTCGACCCTGCAACCTGTTGCAAAACTGTAAGCATGCCAACCGGACCACCTGGGCTTCCAGCCGATTTATGTTCTAGAGAGCCTCTTCTGCATTCCAGCGCCCTTGCACTGTCAGCTCCTGACAGTGAGCTCCCCAGCCTTGAAGGCTTGCATCTGTCATGAGCACTAGCTAGTCTGGTGAACGTAGGGAAACCCCCTTCCTTAGATGATCCGCTTTTAACCATCACTGCAGTTGAGTACAAATTTCCACTGGCAAGTGGAGCCAAATTGAATAGCCTCAAATGGGCTCCAATGAGGCCATTTGAGGCTATTCAATTTGGATCCACTTGCGATGGCACATATGCGCAGAAGAGGACGCATATGTACCCTCGCCCATGACACTACCTCCAGGTTCGCCGCCATCAATCCAAGCACCTGCAGATAGGACCATACTGTCAGGCATATTGTGTTCATCAATAGATACACCTGCGCCATCAGCTTCTGAATATGGCCCTCTGGCAGGAACACCCTGCCCTGTTCTGTGTCAAACTGAACACCAAGATACTCTAGCAACTGAGATGGTCAGAGATTGCTCTTGGTGAGGTTCATGACTCAACCTAACACCTGAAACAAGGAGTTCACCTTGCACGAGACCCGAAGGCTCTCTTCCAGACTCTTGGCCCGACTCAGCTAGTCGTCCAAGTACATATGAACCAGGATTCCATCCTTTCTCAACTACGCCGCCACCACTACCATGACCTCGTAAAAAGTTCTGGGCACAGTGGCCAAACCAAAAGGAAGCACTCGAAATTGATTATGACGCCCCAAAATGGTGAAACGCAGAAATCATTGATGCCCTAGTCAGATGGGAATATGCGGGTATGCCTCGGACAAATCCAGAGATGTTAGGAACTCTTCTGACTAGACTGCCATTATCACTGAGAGCAAGGTTTCCATATAAAAATGAGTCACACGTAAATGATGGTCGACTCCTTTGAGATCGAGGATGGGATGAAATGAGGCCTTCTTCTTGGGCACAACGAAATAAATGGAATATCAGCCTATATTTTCTTGAGACATGGAAACTGGAACCATAGCCCGCAGGCTGCGAAGAGTTGCAGGTAGACACCATGAACATATCCTGAGGAACACTGCAAAACTCCAGCACATAGCCATCTCGTGTCACCTCCAGAACCCACTGGTCTGTAGTGATCTCGACCCACCTCGATAAAAAACAGAGAGGCGACCTCTTATCTCCTGTTCCTGGAGGTGGGTCAGCACATCTTCATTGGGAGGCTTGGGGCGCTCCACTACCTGAACCTGTGCCCCGTCTGGGCTGCCTGGGATGAAAGGACTGAGATCTATCCAAAGGTCAAGTCCTCTGAAAGGCCGCTCCTCTGAGGGCCGAAACATCGGAACCCCCTAATATGACCTCTTGGGCTGAAGGAATGCGGTGCTTGTTTCTTATCCTCTGGTAATCAAGGAACCGGGAACTCACCCCACTTATTGGTCATTTTCTCCAGCTCACTCCCAAACAAAAGTGAGCCTTTAAAGGGCAACTTTGTAAGGTTAGACTTTGAGGTTGAATCAGCCAACTAATTTCTCAACCGTAGCTGACCCCAAGCCACAACTACCAAAGCCACCCCTCTGGCCGAAGTGCAGACTGAATTGCAGCCCACATCTGCCAAAAAGGTGGCTGCTGGTTCCATTACTGCCCTGGAATTCACACCAGACTCATCAACCTCCTGAGAGAGCAGCAAACAAAAGCAAGCCACCAGGGAACAACAGGAAGCTATCTGCAACGTCATTGCCACTGCCTCAAAGTCCTGCTTTAGGATAGCCTCAATTCTTCTATCCTGTGCATCCTTCAAAGCTGCTCCCCCTTCAACGGGAATAGTCACCCGCTCAGTAACAGCACAGCATCCACCTTTGGAAAACGCAATCGCTCTCTCGCAACCAGATCCAGGGGGGGTGCCCCATTCAAGATCAATTAATGAATAGGAAATAAACACGAGGCTTTAGGCAAGGAAACTAGAATAGGATTTTTCTTTGGCTCAGACATGGATTCAGCCCCAGGTACTCCCAGCATCTTCAGTGTCTGGTAAATGAGATCTGGTAACCCATCTCTATGAAAGAATCACGACACAGTTCTGTAAGATTCCAATTCCAGAGGAATCTCCCATCCTCCAGGGAGTGAGGATCGGTCTCATCATCTGTGCCATCTGGATCCCTATTGGGAAAACCAGCTCCAGGCTTACTCTGATGCTTACCTGCAGCAGCAGGCAAGTGGGATTTCACTGTCTGTGACTGGATACGGTTGGCCAGGTCTAAAATTATCTGGCTAATTTCGACAGATATAACTAATAATCAGCTAAATTAGCCATATTACTTAGACCCACCTTGGATAAAATCTAGCTGGACAAGTGAGCCCAATATTCCAAAAATTGCTGTACTGCTGGATAACGTGCAAGTTATTTGGCTAAATAGCTTTGAATATTGACCCCTGAAGTGCTTAATAATTAATTTCAAATGCTGCATTTGCTTGCGCTGTGAAACCCAAAATGTGCATCCTCCAAGATATTGGTTTTATGTGCTCCCTCTCATTCTAGTTCTGCAGAACAGTCAGTGCACCACATCAGGTTTTGTTTTCAGGTCAAACCCTCATTCTGTAACGATAATCTGAATTCCTTTTTACAGGTTCTACAGAGATTTTCAAATAATGATTTGTCTTCTGCTTCAGGAAAAAATAAAAACACTCATTCCAGGTTTTGGTTCAAGATCAGGTTTGATTCCCTGTCATAAAGTAAGAACATAAGAAGAGCCAAGCTGGCTTGGATCAATGGTCCCTCTAGCCTAGCAACCCGTCTCCAGTAGTGGCCCTAGAGCAACTGCTAACACTCATCAGGCCTACAGCAGAGCAAATCTATGGGCTCCCTGGAGACCTGTAGTATGTAGTGACCTAGCTCCTCCATCTAATTTCTAAACCTGTCATCTATGTCCTTGTCCTCTAGACCTTTCTCGTACCCTGTTGTGCTGATTGCTCGACCACATCCCAAAGCAGCAGATTCCACAATTAAAACTACCCGCTGACTAAAGAAATATTTTCTTGCATTTGTCTTGAAACTGCTAACATTCAGTTTCATTGCATGCCCCCTGGTCCTGATATTTTGCGACAGGGTAAAACAACCACTAGCCTTGTGATTTGTTCTTTTCTGTAGTCTGCACTTTTCAGGAGGAAGGTGATGCGAGTGAGCATGAAACGGGGAGACCAGTGAACATTTTTGGTGCATTTTAGAAGTGCATTGAGAGCATCAGGACATGGTGACTTGGGGAGCAATTTATTTACTTATTTTATTTTATTTCTTTAAAACTGGTATTCCAATTAACCTGAAACAACCATCCTAAACAGATTCCAATAAAACATGTTCATTATAACAATCAGAATTCTTATAAACAGAACAATAACAGCAATGGGAGAGTTATGAAGAGAATGTTGTGGGGCTGGCGCAGCAGAAGAGCCTGGAAGGGAGGGTGCAGTGGAAGAGCACTGAACGCAGAGGGCAGAGGGATAGAAGAGCAGCAGAATACTGGTTGGGCCTATAAGTACTTACAGGGCCAGCGCAACGCACTGAGCAAGCCGTGCATGCCATGCACGTGTATAGGGCGGCGGCTTCAAGGAGGTGGCAGCCTGGGTCCACCAGTGACAGAGATGGAATGGAGGCTGCGAGGTCGCCTGGAGGACTCCACCCCACGGGCAGCCGAAGTGAAAAATAAAAGGCCATGCTAGGCAGGCTTGCCAATCCCTGCCTGATCTGATGGAGGGGTAAAAAAAAGCACATCCTCTGCGCGAGCCGGCAGTGTGAGCTGGCAGCAGGAGCAGCGGCAGCGTTTGGGTGGCATTGTCTCCTGCTGTGCTACCCAAACGCTGCTGCTGCTCCCGGCTCATGCTGGATAAAGGAGAAGCCCGACTCTAGTAGACTGTGTAGGGGAGTCCCTGTACTTGGAGTGGAAGGAAAAAAAGCCTGGGAGTGACTGGGTGGGAGGGTGTGGGAGGAGCATAGGGAGGGGGGAAGAGGAAGGTGATGAAAGCATAGGAAGGGGAAGAAAGAGCAAGAGATGGAGGGAAGGAGGGTGAGGGGGAAAAGGGAGAGGAAGCTGAGGTAATGAGGAAATAAGGTGAGAAAGGGGAATCATCAGATAGTAGGGGTGAAAGGGAGGGGAGTCTCTGGAAGGATGAGGTGGGGGAGGAGCTGAGGTAGTGTGAGAAGGGGAGGAAAGGGAGCCTCTGGAGGGAGAAAGGGGATGGGGGAAGGAGGAGGAGCTGGGATGGTGGGGGAAGGAGCTAAGGTAGTGAGGCCACGGTCTACCTGATCTGTCTGCCGATGGCTTAAGTAGAGAAGAGACTTTGGGCTGCTGGGCAGACTGCATCCCACCAGCATCTCAAGTGGAGTGGAGGCCACCTTGTGATCCTGACCTGACAGAGGCCAAAGTGAAGAGACGGGCCCAGAGCTCCCAGGGAAACAATTGAAAGAAAAGAAAAGGTGAAGGCCATGTGTGCGACAGCATATGTGTGTGAGTGCGCGCACATGCGTGTGGGAGAGAGAGGGAGTATGTGCATCTGAGAGAGGAAGCATGAGTATGTGTTGGAGAGAATGTGTGCAAATGTGAGAGAGAGAAGGGAGAGGGTTTATGTGCCCTCCCTCCACCACCAATTCCCAGGTATGGAGAGTGGGATTTTTTTTTTAAATCCGTTTTGGTTGTTGGGTGTTTGATGTGTCTGCTGTTTTGAGGTGTTTTGCTGGTGTTTGGCATATTAAAAAAGACAATTTGAATGAGTTTTGAAATATTGGATGTTTATTCTTCAGCTGTCTTGAAATATTTATTTTTGTTACTGTTATGGTTTTACCTTTATGATTGATGTTTTATATTTCTTGATTTTGTTGTTTGATGTTTTGCAGGGAATGATGTTTCTGTTTTTGGACTGTTGTGCTGTGGACTGGGTCTGGGTCTGGGTTATTGCGATGTCCAGTTCATTTTTTTCTCTGCACATTTCTGTTTCTACTTTGTGGTCTCTTTGTTCTGTATATGGTGGGGGGTCTGTCAGTATTTTGCATGTGTGGCAGAGGTGAAGTGTTCAGTTGGTGTGTGGCTTCCGTGTGGGGTTGTGTGGTAGCCTGGCTTGTTCCATTTTCCTGGGAGGAGGTGTATTGGTATTTTGGGAGCTGGTGTTGTATTTGCAGTGTTACTTTTTCCTAGGTGGGATTGTTGTTGTTTGAGGGCTGGCATTTGGTGCTGTTTTGGCATGGGAGGTTTGCTGGGTTGTAGTTGTTTGCTCATGGTTTTCTGGGGGTCGGGTCCACATTCAACATGCGTTGCAGTGGGCCTGGTGGAGTGTGGGTGTTTTTGCAGGGTTTGGCACCACAGCAGTGCATGTGAATGGAGTGTACGGGTTGTTGTGGGGATATTTTCGCCTCAGAAGACTATACTCTGAATGTTATTTAAATGCAAAATCTGCTATTGTAGATGCGTAATTTGTAACTGTGTGTTTGTAGAGGGCTGGAGTGGGGGGGGGGGGGGGGGGGAGGGGGGTGCTAGGGCATCTAGTGCTCTTGCATTGGCCATGGGGCCCGGTTGGGGAGGAATGTCAGATTTTAGGTTTTGGATTGCTAGAGGGAGATGAGTGAGTCACGGGGAGAGGGGGTGGGGGCAGCACGCTGCTTGTTCGCATGGGGCAGCAGCAAAAGCTAGCACCGGCCCTGGGTACTTACTCTGATTCTGCATTTCCATAGTCACCGTCTCCAAGTCGTCATAGCTGCGGATGTAGAAAGCCCTTTGCTCTTCTCTGTTTGAGGCTATCCCCTCGAGCTCTTCCTTGTGGGCATCTCCAATACCAAGGATAAAAATATCTGTCATCGGAACAGGGTAAAACGTTACCACATGCAGACTGCACAAAGGTTTCCCACTGAATGAGTGGGAAAGCATTTTATGAAACTGCCCTCATTCACGATCAGTTAGAATTCTAGCAAACCCTTTCCCACCCTTCTCCCTCTCTGTATGCCGCCCACTGCCTTTTCTCAGGTCTTTATCTGCCCCTCTATTTCTCCCCCAGTCCTCCATTTCCTTCCCCTTCCATCCTCCCATTTCTGGCTCTCATTCCCCCATCAACCCATGTCCCCCTCTCTCTGAATCCAGCAGATGGAAGGGAAAGAGGCTGTGGCGGACAGAGCAATAGCAGGCTGGCTCCTCAGGGATGCAGGGAGTCCCCGCGTCCATGGGCTGCTGCTTCTTCCCTTCCCCCTCGCGTCCACTTCCTTTCTAAAACAGGAAGAATGTGGGGGGGATGGGAGTCAGAACGGGCCGAGGAGCCCAAGAGTGCATTCGTGCTGTGTCCTTATGCTGGCAGCTGGCTTGCTACAGCCCAGGGTGGGAAACAGAGATGCAGAGTGCAAGTCAGCTGGTATTTCTCTTCAGTGGCAGCCGGGATAGGCTCTCTTGGGCCATCTTCACTCCTCGATCTTCATCTCTAGCTGGAGTCAGATGGGGGCAAAGAGAAATGCCCATGCAACGCACCAGTGTATTGTGCTCCTTTCCAAGCTCTTTCCAGAACCACGTGGGCCAATTCTGTAACGTGTGCTTGGCCGTGCGTGCTGTTTAACACGCGTTTGGCTGTGTGCTTTTGTCGCGTCTATTATCCCTTATACCGTAAGGGGTTTAACGAACTATTAGCGCTCATCACATGCAAATGCATGTTGATGAGGCTATTAATTAGTCTCTGGGGATACTGAAAGTAAAATGTGTGGCCAATCCACACATTTTATGTTCATAAATTAACGCCTGCCCAAGGGCAGGCGTTAATTTATGAGCAGCCCAAAAAAAAAAGTATACAGAAAGCAGAAAATACAGATTTTCTGTACACCCTCCGACTTAATATCCTAGTGATATTAAGTTGGAGGAACTAAAAATGTTAAAAAATAAAAATAAAAAAATGTGCCGGCCGGTCCAGTTAGGAGAAGGGACGCTTAATTTTAACGGCGTCCATTTTCCTAACTCATGGCTGTCAGCGGGTTCGGAAAACCGACGTTCGTAAAATTGAGCATCAGTTTCCTGAACCCACTGACAGAGCCACCTCTCCTGGGCCAAGGAGAGGTCAGGGGGGCATAATCGTCCCTAGCGCCTCCTTTTAGCGCAATCCCTCATTTAAATATAGGATCGTACACCCAGGACAGATGGCTGGGCATGCGTTGGGAGAGCGGGCACTCAACATGGAGTTTCCATTCTCCTGATATCCTTTCTGAATTTGCCTGCTAGAAAGTTAGGATTGGAAGTGACTTCAAGAGGTCATCCAGTCACAGCTTCCAAATCCTCGGGCTGGCTCTTCACCTCCTGGGTCCTGCTTCTCAGGTCTCCCTTGGAACACCGCAGCAACCTGTGAGTTCCTTGACTGGCCTCCCCCGCTCCTCGGGGTTGCACCTGTATTCTCGCCAAGACTGTCTGCGCTCACCTGCTCCTCGGGCCGCGCTTCTATTCAAGAGACTACCTAGAGCCGCCCCGCTCCACGGGGGCTGGACTCCAGCTTATTCTTCGTCTGTCAGCTGTCCCGCTCCTCGGGTCAGCTCCTCTGCTACACTGCTGGCATTCCTCCACTCTCCGGGTTCCTGCCTACGTCAGCAGCTGGGTTCGGGACCGGGCTCTCCTACCCCGTGGGTGGCCTGCACCTCCTATCTAAGTCCACCACGCTGCAGCTCCGCCCCTTCAGGGCTGTCCTCCCGGAGAACCTTCTACTCGACTATTCCTGCGCCTACCTCTCTGCGGTTCGCCTGGCACCTCTCTCTTCAGGGACTCACTCCAAGAACCACCTACAGCCTGCCACCCTGCAGGGGTTACCTCCTGGTCCCTGGGGGCCTCTCCACCACTGTGCCTAGAGCTCCCCGCTGTGCCGGTACCTTGCCTCCTGACGGTGTGGACCTGTGGGGCTCCTCCCCACAGGCTGTAACAACTCACACCTCGGGCCAAGGGGCCACTAAACCCACAAACCATAACACAGGGAAGAGACTTTGCTGAAAAGGGGAAAGGTTTGTGTAGGAGGGCAGGGCATCTCTGTGCAATACTTCATTATAATTGTTTTTTCATAAATGTCTTTGAGTTTTAATAGAGTTCAGATCAAAGTATACAATAACCAAGAACAATAATGTACCAGCCTTAACTCCCCTAACTGCCCCCTCCTACCACTGACCCCGCCCACCTATCCCCTGGATAGAGATCTTCCAAGAGAGCAACAGATTATAATTTTTTTTTACTTTTTTTTTTTTTTCAATTCAGCCGCCTCAGCAGGCAGTGGAGGATGGATGGATGTCTACCCAGACCCCCAGAAGGGGATTTTACACAGTGGGGAGAGAGGTGAGTTATTTATTATATATTGATTGATTTTTATATACCGACATTCGGTCGAGCCATCATAACGGATTACAAATGTCACAGTACAGTTAGGGCTGCCTGATGCATTAACATCCTGATGGTCCCATGGAAAGATAGCTACATCTCCTGGGTTGCAGCTACCTTTCTGAAAAATAACAAGGCTTCGGCCAACCGTGCTATTTAATTTACAAAGGATTACCTATGTATCAGCTGCTTGGCATGCATTTTAAAATTTCATGCATGCAAATGAATGCAAAACAGCTCGTCTAAATAGTGGATTTTTTTTAGGCCAAATATTGCCCGATATCAGAAATATCATGCGCTATCGCAAATATTGCATGATATTTATTTATTTTATTTATTTATTTAAGGTTTTTATAATCCGGCAATCATGAAAACATATCTTGCTGGTTTACATAGAACGGGAGTGCAGTATATACATCAAACTAGAACTATGGTGACCGAAGATGCAGTTACATTTAACAGGGTAGCAGAACTAGGAGAAAGAAGGAAGAGAGAGGAAAGAATAGAAATGGTTAAACAATATACACGTTAAATACTATATACAAAAGGCATGGTTAAGGGCTAAATGTTTTGAGGAGTCATTAGATTGTGTCATTAGATTGTGTCCGGGAAAGCTTGCTTGAACAACCAAGTCTTAAGTCTTTTCCTAAAAGTTAGGAGGCAGGGCTCCTGTCTGAGATCTGTAGGAATGGAGTTCCAAAGGAGAGGGCCAGCTGTGGAGGTGGCACGATCTCTTAGGGTAATGTGTCTGGTCGTTTTCGCGGGGGGTACTTGGAGGGAGCCTCTTAAAACATCTCTGGTAGGTCTTGTCGAGTTGTACACTTGGAGAGGGATTTGTAGATCAAGGTTGGTGAGTTGATGTATGGTTTTGTATATGACAGATATGGCTTTGTATATGATACGGAAGTGTACTGGTAACCAATGAAGCTCTTTCAGGATGGGAGATATGTGGTCTCTTTTCCTTGCGCCTGTCAGTAGTCGGGCTGCTGAGTTTTGTACCATCTGTAGTGGTAATTTATATTGCTATTATATTTATATTATATTATATTATATTATATTATATTGTATTATATTTATATTGCTACTTTATATCCTTAACGCAGCTTAGTAAATGAACTCCTTAGACAGTAAGCCCTCTGGGAACAGGGAAAGACCTACACCACCTGAATGTAATTTGCTCTGAAGTGTCTGAATGGCAGAATATAAATCAAATAAATGCACGAGGGCAGATTAAAGGCCCATCTAATCCGCCCAGCTGAGGTTTGCTCACAGATTCCTAGGAGATTTACATTACTAACCCAAATTCTTCTCTGGGTCTGGTACAGCACTTGCAATGTTGTTTACCATCTTGTGTGGGCTGGGTCCAGCCTTATGTTTCCCTAGAATTGAAAAAAAAAATTTGATTATCAATGAGCTCCTAATTCAAGGAAACTAAGAGTGCCCTCTTGTTGCATCTCCATGCCCTGCGGCTGGAACCCAAGTACATGGCCTCCGCAGCTGCCGGGATGGGTCACGTTCGCTCCCCCATCTCCTACGCATATTGGCTGGATTTTTTTACTTTGTAAAACTGCAAAACGAAACAGAAAAAAAATATACAGAGAGAATCAATGGTGATTTAAACAATTAATTGGGTTGGGGGGGTGGTGTGTGATAATATAGGATATCACACGGTTATTCCTCAGTCAGTATTCACTATAATGTGGGTGCTGTGGAATAGTTTGAAACCACAGTTGTCTAGAATTGCCGATTAGAAATATTCCTCACTTTTGAACATTTTGGAGCTGCTGCCTAGGAGTTCAGCAATTCTACCTTAAATCCGGTTCATGTGTTTTGAGGGCAGGTGACTCCTGCCCTCTTTAGTTTATTCTCTGTTTGGGCAGGAGCCTGCTCCACAGCTTCTGGGTTCGTGCAGGAACAGTCTGGGTCATTTCTGCCCTGGAGAGCCAGCATAGAGAAAAATGTGCTCGGGGTATGTGCTGAAACAGCTTTAAACAGTATCAAAATAATAATTCCTTGCAGCATTTGAAATATCACACACTGTTGAATAAGTAGTTTTATTTTACAGAAGTGTTGGTGGCAGTGTGGGATTGTGGAACGTGCAATGAGCCTCCCTCTAGCAGTGAAAACCCAGAACTGCAGGAGAAAAGTGAGCAAACCAGGGTATCCTACTGGCAGGTCCATAAGGGCACTCTCCTCCACTGATGGACAGCAGAGCTGCCACATTCAGACCAGGTCTCCTAGGCCAAGTTCCTATCCTGGCGATGTTGCATCTGCAGCGCTAGCTGCAGAATAGCCAGTGCCAGGGAAAAGGTGCACTTACCATCTGTCACAATCAGAATGATCTGCTTGGGGGGTTTCGTGCTCTTCTGAGTCTTGATATCATTTAGAACCACCTCCAGAGCTTCTCCAATATCCCTTCCTGCATCTGAAGCTACAGGAAGAGCAAATAAATAAATAAAAGTGCGAATACAGAACCTCTTTGAACAGCGGCAGCAGCAGCACAGTAATCCAAACCAAAATTGTTAAAAGTAGAGGTGCCTTTATTGATTGGAAAATGGAATATTCCACACCAGAGCATTAGCTGGAGCATTCAGCACCCTGATTGTGCTGAGACAGCAGGAAATGCCCCCACCCTTTTTACTAAGTGGCCGGCAGGAATAGCAGGGGTGAAGCCATGCATGGACTTCAGGGGCTAATGTCTCCTCACTTTTGACTCAGGCTCCCACCCTTAGCAGGATGGTCATGTCTTATCTGAGTCAAATCTCTTAAACATGCAGCAGTTAGAGGGCTTGAAGGTGCTGGAATCACTGCCAGTCCATGATCACTTGTGCCTTTCAGGAGGCTAACTTGAACAGGGAAACAACACTGCCCTTAGGCTCGACATGTAAAAGTTTGAGGCTTCTAGGAAAAGTAAAAAGTCATGGGATAGGTGGTGATGTCCTTTTGTGGATTGCAAACTGGCTAAAAGACAGAAAACAGAGAGTAGGATTAAATGGACAATTTTCTCAGTGGAAGGGAGTGGGCAGTGGAGTGCCTCAGGGATCTGTATTGGGACCCTTACTTTTCAATATATTTATAAATGATCTGGAAAGAAATACGACGAGTAAGATAATCAAATTTTCAGATGATACAAAATTGTTCAGAGTAGTTAAATCACAAGCAGATTGTGATAAATTGCAGGAAGACCTTCTGAGACTGGAAAATTGGGCATCCAAATGGCAGATGAAATTTAATGTGGATAAGTGCAAAGTGATGCATATAGGGAAAAATAACCCTTGCTGTAGGTACACAATGATAGGTTCTATCTTAGGAATTACCACCCAGGAAAGAGATCTAGGAGTCATAGTGGATACATTGAAATCATCGGCCTAGTGTGCTGTGGCGATCAAAAAAGCAAACAGAATGTTAGGAATTATTAGGAAGGGAATGGAAAATAAAACAGAGGATGTCATAATGCCTCTGTATCGCTCCACAGTGAGACCACATCTTGAATACTGTGTGCAGTTCTGGTCACCGCATCTCAAAAAGGATATAGCTGCACTGGAGAAACTGCAGAGAAGGGTGACCAAAATGATATGGGGCATGGAATGGCTGCCCTATGAGGAAAGGCTAAAGAAGTTAGACCTGTTAAGTTTGAAGAAGAGAAGACTGAGGGGGGATAAAGAAGTTAGAGCTGTTCAGTTTGGAGAAGAGACGACTGAGGGGGGATGTGATATCAGAAAGGATTTGAACAAGTTAATGTAGATCAGTTATTAACTGTTTCAAATAATAGAAGAACCAGGGGGCACTCCATGAAGTTAGCAAGTAGCTCATTTAAAACAAATCAAAGAAAATTCTTTTTCACTCAGCGCATAGTTAAGTTCTGGAATTCATTGCCAGAGGATGTAGTTACAGCAGTTAGTGTAACTGGGTTTAAAAAAGGTTTGGATAAGTTCTTAGATGATAAATCCATAAACCTATATGATGGTAATTAATAAGCAATAGTAGCTTGTGATTTATCTAATGTTTGGGTATTTGCCAGGTACTTGTGACTTGGATTGGCCACTGTTGGAAACAGGATGCTGGGCTTGATAAACCCTTGGTCTGACCCAGTATGGCATGTTCTTATGTTATGTTACCTTCTCTAGGTCATCAGCTATAGCTACTCATTTTCCTCCACAGCCACTTACCTGAGATGTTGAATTCCCACAGTTGCTGTTTCAGGTCATCTGTCTGTTTGGCTGGTACAGCAAGAACACGTGCTGAAGAATCGAAGGTCACAACACTGTATCTCACGCTCCCAGAGATTTCCATAGTCTGTGAAAAGAGGGGAGGACAGGACTGAGATGCATTGCTAGAGCTGCAAGGGAGAACTATAAGACAGGCAGAGGTACAGGGTGGATTGTGCCTACTAGCCCCAAAATGAAGAGGATGAAAATCCAAATTCTAGCAACCATCTTCAGACATGCGCCACCAGTGACGGGAAGGTCTGAATATTCTGTGTCAAGGCTTGGCAAGGGTTAGTAATTAGCGGGGTCCATGGGGCGGTGGATGGAGCAAATGAGTCAGGGATCACTGGTCTTGCCAGGGAGATTTCCAGCCAAGCATTGGGCAGACACTGTTCATGGCAGCGAGAGCCCCAACCAGAGATCTATAGAGTTTGCTGTTCAACTTCAGGCTGGTGTTGATGGAGCCAGGGCAGCCCTAGGATGATATTATTTATTGCTTTAGGAAGAACATACTGTGTACGATTCTGGTCACCACATCTCAAAAAGATATAGTTGCGATGGAGAAGGTACACAGAAGGGCAAACAAAATGATAAAGGGGATGGAACAGCTCCCCTATGAGGAAATACTAAAGAGGTTAGGGCTGTTCAGCTTGGAGAAGAGACGGCTGAGGGGGGGATATAACAGAGGTCTTTAAAATCATGAGAGGTCTGGAATGAGTAGATGTGATTCGGTTATTTACACTTTCAGATAATAGAAGGAGTAGGGGCACTCCATGAAGTTAGCAAGTAGCACATTTAAGACTAATCGGAGAAAATTCTTTTTCACTCAACTCACAGTTAAGCTCTGGAATTTGTTGCCAGAGGATGTGGTTAGTGCAGTTAGTGTAGCTGGGTTTAAAAAAGGTTTGGATAAGTTCTTGGAGGAGAAGTCCATTAACTGCTATTAATCAAGTTGTCTTAGAGAATAGCCACTGCTATTACTGGCATCAGTAGCATGGGATCTACTTAGTGTTTGGGTACTTGCCAGGTACTTGAAGCCTGGATAGGCCACTGTTGGAAACAGGATGCTAAGGCTTGATGGACCCTTGGTCTGACTCATCATAGCAATTTCTTATGTTCTTATGAGATCTTCCCCACAAGATGGCATGACACGACAATGGCTAATGCAACACAAGTGACTCACATAGCAGGCAATTGCCCTACTTGGATGGCATTTCATAGGCACTTTCCTGCCCCAACAGTTGATAAATCCATCCCTGGCTACATGTACCAGATTTAAAGACACAGAGGTACGAAGAAATATATTTTAGGGACATGAGCATAGCTGGTCAAGATTAATAGGACAGCCAGTCTGTTATCAATAAGTCCTGGGAGATTCCCTAAGTTTAGCAAAATTAGTACAGTATCGCAACGATATTAAGTAGGAGGCAGTACAGAAAAGCAGTTTTTTTCTGTACTGCGTCCTAGGCGCACATTTTTTTTTTTTGCATCTGGAGTGAATGCTAATAGCCTCAGTCACATGCATTTGCATGTGATTAGCGCTATTAGACTCACTCTGCCTTGGACACGTGTTGAATAGGCGCTGATCCCCTTATTGCATTAGGGGATTCATTAGCGCCTATTCAACCCGCGTCGGATTGCTGGTTATACAGTGCGCTCGGCTGAGTGCGCAGTATTGCATCATCCCCTGGGAGTGGTCTTAGAGAAAGGGAGAGGTTTCTATACAGCAGAGAGACCTCTGTTCTCTCTCCCCTCCAGGGAAGATGGCTGAGGCTGAAAGTCAGGGCCCTTAGGCCTTCAAGGAGAGGGGGTAAGTTTGGGGTCCGGGAGGATCCTGAGTGGGAGAGAACCCAGAGATAATCCTTGTGAGAAGGGAATTGGCCCTAAGTTCCTTGCCTGCAGTGGTCTGGAGATTAACTTATCTGAGTGGTTTTACTGCCTGCAGCAAAGGATGGCTGCCCGGCTGGTGCACCTGCCCAAAGAGTTTAAGCCTTAAGGAGTGGCAGCAGAATCTCATTTTTTAATGTCCAGGAGGACAAGGACATGCTCCTTTGGCTCGGGGGCAACAGGGCTACAATCTGAGTCTTGGGGGCCACTGTTCTGAGCCCAGCTTTGGAGGAACAAAGAGAGAGGCAGAAAGTCGACACTAGTCAAACCTTTTTGTTTCTATGAAGAAAGCATGGGATAAATACAGGGGACCTCTGAGGACATGGTGGGAACTGTAAAGCTAAGTTAGCTGAGTGGATGAACGGACTAGAGATAGGCTATGTGATCTTTTTCTGCCATCATGTTTCTATGTTTCTGTTCCCACAAATGTAACAGACAGCCAGTCCGTTATCAATAAGGCCTGGGAGATCCCTTAAGTTTAGCAAAGATAGTACAGTTTAGTTAATGGGGGAGGGTCCATTCAAATGCAGCCTCTCTCTTAGAGGGGTCTAAAATGGCCGTCCCCCATTCTAAAGAGAGCTCAGGGGGGCGGGGGGAATATAGTTTGCTGGTTTGGAGGAAGGGTGGAGATTTTTTTCCTAAGTTGGATTTTGTGGCCTGCTTGGAGGGCCCGCGCCTCATCCTGCCCGGGACCCTTTGGGCTTGGCTCGGGACTCCACTTCTGTATCCCACTCCACAGGGGCAGAGCGGTTGTCCTGGGTTAAGGTTTGGGACTTTGAAACTTTTTGTTTTGTGCTAGGAGCCTTGTGAGGCACCTGGCCCTCTCCTGGATGCAGGGTACGAGGAACCCTGTGTTTGGGGTCCCCAGGAATTAGGGAAGCCCTGCCCCTTAGAGGTGGTGACCCGCTGCAAGGATAATATTTTTTTTTTTGGGGAGGGGGGAAGGGGGAGAAGATTTTTGATTAAAAGGCCTGGGAGGACGTTTTTCTGCCCCTCTTCCTAGCCATCAGAGGAACCGCTGGAGTTGCCGTTTCCAGGAGGATCTTTACCCATCTGGGATCCACGAGGAAAAGATGAAGGAAGAAGAAGAGAACCGCTAACTGTGAGGAAGAGCAAGTTAACATCCTGGAGGACATCCAAATGGAGTCTTTGCCTCTGTGGGGAGGGAGGATGGGACTCTCCTTGCTGAGAATGTGATTAAACCCTTTCGCCAGCGCTGGAGAGGTTTTTCCCGCCCACACAAGGATCCCCCCTGTCCACCTGGGAACTGCACTTTCCCACGCCCTGGAAGGTGGATGCTTCCCTGCCCCTGGAGTAAGAGGGCCCACGCACAGACAGAGTGACAGAGTCTGTAACGCAAACAAAGAAAGTCAGTGGGGAGGAGGATTAAGTCAACTGGGCCATACTTCACCTGTGTTTTCAACAGTAAAGGCTTTAATTTTGGGATACTAAACCGGCGACCCCGTGTGTTTGTTTTGTTTGGCAGCTAGAGCACACAGCGAGGGCACGCACCCCTCTCCCAGGGAAGACCGAGAAAGAGAAAAGCGAGACTCCCTCGGGAAGTCCCCCTTAGCATTTGGGGGCCCTGAAAGTTGACTCTTTTCCTCCCATAAAAAAGAGTGCACGAGAAGAGGACTGGCCAGAGGTATATCAGCCCCTAAGAGACCGACACATTCTTTCAGGGCCCCCACCGGAGGGCCACCCAAGTCACGCTCTAGCTGGGAGGAGAGAATGAGCAATCTTAGCCAGGAAAGAGTACTCTGATGGGGGTGCGGGCGAAGAGAAGCTCCTTAGGGAGGCTCACAAGCAACTGTGAACTTACGCCCTGGATTGTTCGGTTTCGGTATGGATGTCAGTGGGAAAAAAAAGGTACACTTTGTAGCATTACCCACGTTACTGTTTTCCAGCCCTCTCCTGGAAGTATATACCCATCCAGTCGGGTTTACAGCACGGCCACAACGAATATGCATGAGATAGATTTACATACCCTGCGGAAAACCAGACTGGTTAGGTGCGTCTCCAGCAGAGGGGTGGGAAACATTGACCCTCATTGCTCAAGAACCTCAGTAAATTCTTCCTTTTGGAACAACACCTGCTTGCACGGACAGTGGATTATTTCCCAGGGTTGGTACCAGGTGTCCTAAACCTGTGGGTCCCTTTAAAGCTATTGCTTCTCCCCGCTGAGGCACCACAGGGGCTGCAGTGAGCTGGCCAAAACCCTGCAGCATGCAGATGTGCCCCTCCACAGTAGCCAAGGAGGACCAGAGAATTACCTGCTTACAGATGATTATTAATTAGTTGATTTTACAAATTAAAAAAATAATTGCAAGGTAGGATTGAGTTCTATGTATGGGTCTCAGTAGCGGGATGGCAGGAGGAGCTGCGGGGCGTATTAAGTTACATTCGAATCACAGATTTAAAATTGATCCCTGAAACAAACTATAGTCCCAGTTATCACCAGCATTATAAATAAGTCTTTGAGTGAAGGAGTTCTACCGAACAACCTTAAAGGTGCAGTTATTCGACCCATTCTTAAGAAAAAAAAATCTAGATCCTACTATGCTGAACAACTACAGACCTGTTTCAAACCTCTCCTTTTTAGCAAAATTGATTGAGAAGATAGTTTTTAAACAATTATCCTTTTATCTAGATTCTAATGATATTTTATACCCCTCCCAATTTGGTTTTAGGCATCATTTTAGTACAGAAACATTGCTTTTATCCCTTTCAGATACTGTCCTGAGAAGGATGGACTATGGGCAGTCATATTTCCTGGTTCTCTTAGATTTATCTGAGGCTTTTGATACCATAAATCATCAAGTTTTACTACAGAGATTAACCAAAATTGGCTTAACAGAGATGGTGTTAAAGTGGTTTGAATCTTTCTTAACTAATCTTTTTTTTTTCAAGTTCAAATGAACAATTCTTGCTCTAACAAATATGATCTTAACACCGGTGTCCCGCAGGGTTCTTCACTCTCTGCGTCTCTGTTCAACATTTATATGTTGCCGTTGTGTCACCTGCTGTCAGGTCTCGGTCTCACATATTTTTTATATGCAGATGACATACAGATTTTATTGCTGATTGAAGAATCAGTTGAGAAAGCCAGCAAACTCATGTCAATGTATTTGAAAGCAATAAAATAAGTAATATTGATGTGATATTTTCACGAATGCCGGTATAGAAAAAATTAAAATAAATAAAAATAAATAAATAAATAAGTACTTACACAGATGAAGCAGGTTTTAAACATTGAAAAAAACAGAGATTATACTCCTTGAAAGAAAAATATCCCCAAGAAGCACCAATCAGATATAATTACAGGACCATACCATTTTAGAATCAGCAGACAATATCAGGGACCTGGGTGTAATTATCGACCCAGAATTCAGCTTTAAAAAACATATTGCTATTAAAGTAAGAGATGGGTACACAAAGTTATTAATATTGAGATGGCTGAAACCCCTACTCGACCAGAATGACTTCCCCACAGTTCTTCAAGTACTTTTATTTGATAGTTTAGATTATTGTAATTCACTCCTATTAGGTTTACCCGCTTCCGCCATTCGACCTCTTCAGGTCCTCCAGAATATAGCGGCAAGAATTCTAACCGGGAAAAAGAAAAGTGAGCATATTACGCCAACATTGATTAACTTTCACTGGTTGCCGATAATATTTAGGGTTAAATTCAAATCAATTTGCATTTTACACAAGCTGATCTATGGTGACCAGGTGGACTGGCTGAACACTGCCATTAAATTACACGTGCCGCAAAGAAACCTACATTCTGCCAACAAAGATGTACTTACTTTATCATCTGTTCATTCAGCTTGTTTGAATCAAGTGAGAGAAAGAGCTCTGTCACTGGCAGGTCCTAAACTTTGGAATATGTTCCCATCAGCCATCAAAATGGAGACTTATTTTAAACAGTTTAAGAGAGAACTGAAAACATGGCTTTTTAGCGAGGCTTATACAAACCAGTCTTAAAAGTTGTTGTTATGCTCTGCTTTTACTGTTTTACTGCATTTTTTATAAAGTTTGTCTGTTTTTAGGAGATTGGTGGATGAGTCTTGATAGTTTTATGACGCTAATAAGGAATTTTAGGCTTTTCATTTTAGATATGTTTTAGATCTGAATTAAGTTTATTTTTAGGTTAATTGCAATGTATTCTATTTTTGTTGTAAACTGTTACGATGGATCCCTGGTGACGGTATATAAAACCTAATAAATAAATAAACATTGCGGGAAAAGAAAGGAGTGTTTTTACCTTTTCAATAAATCCTTCTACAAATTTTGCAGCTTTTTGGAAGTTCTCAGTTCCAACACTTCTTGAGGCACAGAGAAGAAAATAGATATAGACGTCTGTAGGATTCAAGTTAAAATACGAAGTTAGTAACCAGCCAATTGTACTGTCCTCATTATTACAATCAGAGTTCTCGGAAACAAAACGGGCGGCCACTTGAAGCATGCATGGCCTAATAATACAGTTTTCCAAATGTATGGCAACTTTCCAGGTGAAGAAAGGAAAGAGGAACCATGCTATTACTCCTTTTGCCCAAATAAGATAGAATATACTGAGGGACAGAGACATAAAGTGATTTGTCCAAGGTCAAACAATCAGTAGCAAGGCTAGGAATGAAAAGTTAAGATGGTATTAGCAATACCACTTTGTCAGTTTGAAAGGCCAAATACAGAGATATAGTCCAGAGCAGGCAGGGTGAACTGGGAGTTCAAATCCATCAACATGACTGCTTTGTCTACCAAAGATCCAACTTCAGATAGAACAAAGAAGTAAATGAGGAGGAAAGCATGACTCTTACCTGTGCCAGCATGGGCCATCAGCTCCTCATACAGAACCAGCTGCTCAGCAATGAATTTTGGGTCATCATATGAGTGTCGCCCTGGAAGAGTTGTATAAACCACGGACATGCATTGAGCCCATGAATGTTTAATTGAATTCAAAACTCTAATAATCCACCTTTCATGGAAACAACCAGTCTAAAGCAGTGTACAACATGGGATGGGCATTCATTGATATTGTCTACATCATTTCTTGATGTTTTCCAACCAAAACAATAGAAAGAAACAAGAAATGTTGTGGGCATTTTTCTATCATTTTAGTGGCCATTCTTTCTGAAATGTAAAAAAAAATAAAAAAAAAATGGGAAAACATTAATGACAATGAAAATCAACCCCCAAGCGAAATGACATTTTTTGGCCTGCACACCCCTAGTGCAAAATAATAAAAAATCACCAAATAATGCACAGTGTAAAACAGAATTTGCAAACATCCAAGTTAATGGGTGAATGAGAGCTCTGTGAGGCTTCCATTGACTTCATGGTCTAGGAACGTATTGTGGGGAATGTTTGCTTTTTCCACTAATTGCAGCAATTGTTGATATTGAGAGGGATGTAGGGATTGGGCACGTGTCACGTTTTGATGAGGGTGTAGGTAGAAGGGGGAAAGGACAGTGGTGCCCAAGTAGTGTAAGGGCAGGGGGGTGGTTGTGAAGGGATGAGGTAGGTGAGGGTAGATGTGATCAGGATTGTGTGCGCGACCAGGTGTCAGCTGCTAATTGAGAGGCAAGTGGCATTTTGGCCTGATCAGGTTGTGGGGCGGGGGGGGGGGGGGGGGGGGGGGGGGAGTGCTTGTCTGCTCGAGCTTTTGCTTGGATGTTGGTTCTTTGGTAGAGTGTAGCGAGGTTATCAAAGAGTGATCAGAAGAAGGGGTGCACGAAGGCACATGCCCTTTGGCATAGCTCTTGGCATAGGGCCTGCCAAAGAGGGCCCTCCTCCAGCCCCATCTTTAAAGGCCAAGCTCCTAGTGATGATGTGGAATTGATGAGATGGAGCCTATATGGTCTTGTTCCTGGCAGTCAGCAGTGGCCTTGAGTCGACATGAGCAGAGGGGAAGTCCTTGGATGTCACTGGGCAGATGGCAAATTCATCCCTTGCTGCTGTTTTTTTTTAATTAGCATTTAATGTTCTAAATAGGGTCTTTAGACCCAGGATACCATTTAGCCCAGCAAAGGCTTGATTCTAGGTGTAATAATGGCACTGCTTTCCATTTATTAACTCTATGTCCTTCAATATTTCACAAATGCATTTATTTAATGATTTTTGCTATTTTTGTCCTGGGGGCTGTCATGTACATATACTATAACTTTTGTTTCTCTTCCTAATTCTGCCCTATCCATCTCCCTTAAATTCATAATCCAAATGTATGAATGCATTGCTGAGTGCCCTCCTGGCCTGCAGGTGGCATTGTGAGCCACTTGAACTGTCTGCCTAGTTGTCCTCTGTGTTCTTTGCTCCCCCACCCCCCACTGGTGGCCATCTTGTTTCCTGTATAGACTTGGGCTTATACTGAGGCAATCTCAGCAGTCAGTTGTCAGAGCTTGGTTCTGTCTTCCGGTCCTCATATTCTGGCTCCATTTCTGCATATGGAAGACTTCTTCAGATTCTATATTTAGCTCTCCTGTTTGTTCTCCCTCCTGGGTTCCCAGATTCCTGGTTTGTTCCTATTCCTAGTCCTGCTCCTGGCTTCTCTTCTTCTGTTCTGTGCGTAGTGCCACTCTGTAAGTATTGTTACTCGCAGTGAGGAGAGGGCAGGGCTGCGGACGAGTTTGCCCTTAAATATGTATGAGGTCAATATTCAGACAAGACTTATCTGGCTAACTTAGCGGTTCGGCTGTGTCACTCAGCGGTTCGGCTGTGCCACTGAATATACCTGGATAAGTGTAATGTAAGCAGGATAAGATAATCGGCTAAATTTAGACCTGCTCAATATCACAATATAAGTTAGCCGGATAAGTAGCTCCTCCCTGTTAGGCCCCTGGGATGCCTCTTCTTTTATCCGGCTAGATTTTAGCCGGATAGTGACTTATCCGGTTAAAAGCTGTTGCGCTTCCCGGCCGCGACCGCTCCGAGGTCGGTTCTGCTCACCTCTCCCGTCCATCTACAAGCTCCAGGCTCACCTCTTCGGCTGCTGCAGCGAGTTCGCGGCGTCCCAGGTTCCCCCGCTCACTGTCCTCAATGCCGTCCTCATAGTGGGGCTCCCGGAGGGGCTCCGTGTCTTCCTGCCCCTCAGCCCCGCCCAGCCATCGCGCTACTTAAAGGGCCAAGAGCGGAAAACCCGGACCCGACGCCCCTTGATGACATCACACTCCCTGGGTATATAAGGCAAGGCCCGTTCCCTTGAATGGTGCCTTGGCAATCGGGTTGTACACTCCGGTGTCTCTAGTTTGTCTTCCTGCATTCCAGTGTCTTTGCTCCTATGTCTCCTGTTCCAGTTCTTTTGTTCCAGCGTCACCTGCTCCAGCATCTCCTGTGTCTCCTGTTCCAGCGTCTCCTGTACCTTCGTCTCTCCATTCCTGTAGTACCCTTCGGACTGATCTCACGGTACTGACCTTTGCCTGTTCTCCGACTACTCTTTGATTGCTGCCTGACCTGACCTCTGCCTGTGACCTGACTACTCTTGATCGCTGCCTGGAACTTGACCTCTGCCTGTGACCTGACTTCTCTTGATCGCCACCTGGAACTTGACCTTTGCCTGACCTGACTATGCCCGGATTGACCTCTGTTACCGACCCTGCTTTGGCTGACCATCCTGGACTGATACTCTGGCATTGATCCTCACTATACACTCAGACATTCTCTTCTGGCCTCCTGCGACCTCTGGACTTCCCTGTTTGTACACCGACCCACACCCTTGTTTGTGGTGGGCATATCCTTGAACTTTCTCTCTAGGAGACCCTGTGAGGCCCACCTAAGACCAGGCGGCCCAGGTAATCAAGGGCTCAACCTGATGGAACCCCGGGTTGCTATTGGTGAAGCTCCAGCTGCCTCTGTCTTCTCCTGTGCTCCGCCTCCTGGTGGCAGGCGCTCTCCGGGTCCGACCAGAGGGCCATACCAATCCTGCACCAGGCCAAGGGTCCACTTCCAGCGCAACAAAAGCTAGCTGGATAAGAGGCTGAATATATCAAAACTTGCCATTTAGATGGAATATCTACCTTGCATGTTTTTTGTCCAAACATAAGTGTGGAAATTTACCTGGAAAAAGTACCTGCACAAATAGCAGGTGCAAATTTGTGCATTTAATTTTTCTTAGGCAATCTTTAAAGGAAAGGTTTTGTCTTTGAAAACTGGTATAAAGTCTGAGGATAAAAGGTATCCATGAAGTTTACATTTGTGCACTTAAGTCTGAAAATTGCCCTCCCAGAGCGCCAATCAAAGAGGTGAACAAATGGGGCTGATCGGCTTCCCCAGGCCCCTTCAACCAAAGAAGAGAAAGAGTGGTGCTGGCAGGCTTTCCTGGACCCCTCCAGATAAAGGAGAGAAGCAGCGGGGGTTGGCGGGGACCTCCCAGACTTTGTCTGCCAAAGAGGAATGTGTGCGGGTAGGGTCAGACTTACAGCTTGCGTGCCCATAGGCGGGGCTGATAATGCCCCCTTGGAACTCTGATGTCTGTGAGGGATGAGGGGGAACCATCTGAACATGGACGTTTGGACCAGTGAGATGAGTCACCATTTGAACGTTTGACGCTATCTCAGAGGGAGAGAGGTCGCTGCTGAAGATGCTTCCTTTGAAAATCTCTTGGCTGCAGAGTAGGTGCCCATTCAGAATGATGGTAAACCCCCCCCCCCCCCCTTCACCTAATGATAAATCTGACCCTGGGTTTGAGGTTGGCCTGGCCAGATTCCCAAGGCTTTGTCAGCTAAATAAACAGAGCCCAGCCAGATGAGAAAAAGAAAGATGAACATAGAAGAGTGCAAAATATGGGCAAAGGGAAGAGAGAAAGATGGATTGCAAAGAGGGAGATGGAAAAGTAGGAAAGAGGAAGAGAAAGAGATAGGTAGGGGAACTAGAAAGTTGGGTGGGGAAAGGTAAGTCTCAGGAGAGAAACATGGGGAAGGACTGTAATGAGGCGTCACTCCTTGTAATTCTTGTCCTTCACCACACACCCCTCTTCTCACTACCATATTTCACTGTCTACCCAACTTAGTAACTCACCAGCCTCCACCGCCTACTCTGTTCCCCCAATTTATCTCATTCACACATTTCCCCCTGGCCTCTGCCCCCTCCAATCTCTCTCGTCCCTAAGACCCCATTCCCCTCTAGTCTTCTTTACCCACCGACTATCCCTCTCTAACACTCTCATGGTCCATGTTTCCCAGGCTCCAGATTCTTCTTCCCTCATTTATTTCTGTCTTCCTAGACCCCCCTCTCCCCCCCCCCCCCCCCCCGAGGCTTGTTTTTCTCCCTTGAATCTCCCTTTTTAGTCTGACATTCACATTCTCCCAGGTCTCACGCCAGCATGTCTCCTTCCCTCCAATTCCCTCATGACTCTGTCTCTACGCACATTCCCCTCCTCTTATGCCCCCTATTCCTCTCTGCTCCTCCCTCCCTCCCTCTCTTGCTGTTTCATCATTCTGCAACCATGTCAATCCCTGAAGCAAGAAGGAGCAGCGGGCTGGGATGTGAGCATGGGGACACAATGAACATGAGATCGAGGTCCCTGCAGCTCCTTCCCTTCCCCCTAGATGCTTCCTTCCTGCAGCAGCCCCAGGACCTTGATCGTATTTTCATTATGCCCATGCGCTGACCAGTGGCCACTACCACTGCACGCAAAGGAGTCATCTTCAGTGTCTGGGGTCCTAGTCTGTCAGCTTTCCCTGTTTCAGTGGCCCAGGCTGCTCTCTGCTTCAGCAGAGCCCATTCCCTACCAGTCCCATGCTAAGACTTGAAAATACAATACTATGTGGCGTTGTTTTTCAATCTCACCCAAAACCCTCCCCTGGGAATGCAGCCCCCTAAATGTACTTTCCATGTGGAACACCCGGCCTACTTTTAACTGTATTGGGGGAGGGAAATGTTTAGACATGCATGCATGAATCATTCTCTACCCATGTAAATGGCACTGAAACTTGCCCTCAAAAAGTTTTACTTATCCCCAGAATCAACACAACGATATGTCTTTAGGTTCCAGCTACAGTTCTCTCCATGAAGACATTTTGGGCTGAGGGTGGAGTTGGAAGTGGAGGGTGGGAAAAGGATACTCACCTTCACACTTGGGCTCTTTGCCTGACCACTGCCCATCTTTCTTGCAAGTGCGAGCAGAGGAACCTCGCAGAACCAGCTTCTGAAAGCAGGTGTAGTGGACCTTCTTCCCTTCCTCAAAGCGGTTTCCCTGGCGCTGACCTCCTAGCGGGATCCCGGGGTTGGGGCAAAATGTCTCTGTGGAGAGAAGCCAGGTTTGTAAAGACAGCAGAATATCAACCACATGAGTCAACAAGTAGAGTAGGAAAGGGTACAGTGTCAGCTGTATGAATGAACAAGTTGCAATAGAGACTAACAGAGACTAATATACCACCTGCTAACAACTACTACCAAAACCTTATATGACCTTCTACAATTCATATTGGAGATCATTCAAGGATGCTAATCCTAGGATACATCAATATTTATGTAGGTGAGCAACAGTTGGAAATCTCACCGGAATTCCTAGCCTCACTAGAGACCCAACTACTAAATGAGCCAATCCACTCAGCAGTACACACTCTAGACCAGGGACTGGTCCCAATTCACTTTCTAAATGAGTGATCAATCAAGAATGTGCAATCTAACAAACTCTCTTAGACAGACCAACACTTGGTGCGCATTGAAATACATCTACTCCCAAATTGAAAGAGACTACAAGATTTGTTCAACCAACATCACACTTCAACCCAGAATCCCTATTGCACATCCTCCTATGCATAGTAAAGAATTCCCCTTCCACCTCCACAACCACATGTTAGCAGAATATGAAAGCAGATCAAGACTACAAGGACCCTCTAGTCTGCCTATTTTATGGTGATCTCCAGCTTTACGTTTGCATTTCTATTGCTAAGACTCCTATCCCATGCCTTCTTAGATTCTAATGTAAGGGGTACTTTGCTTCTTTACCATTAATATTTCCCTTTTCCATCTTTGGAGAGAAGTTTTTGACATTTTTGGACAATCTCTAAGAGTTTCCCCCAGTTTGGATGCTGGGATTGGTCAAGCTTCCCCTATATAACTTGGGTTGAGCATGTGCAATGTGTGGTTGGTTATAGGTTTGGTTTTTAGAGCAGAAGGAATGTTTCTTGGTGGATCCCAGTAAAGCCCCACAGCCTGCAGAATTGGGAAGAACTGTAGCCTTGCTAGAGTCCTCACAGATCTGGAGGGTACTACCTTGGGCAAGAGGAGAAGAGACAAATTAGTTCTGTTTTATGAGAGAATTGTTTTTGGTTTTTGTTTCAAACTTTATATTTATATTTCAAGATCAATAACTTATCATACAAAACATAAATCACTCCGCAGTGCAAGGCAGTATACAACAGGTCTCAAAATCCAACTTTTCCATTTTTCAACCCCAACAAACCCCTTTCTCAACCCTACCCATCCAGGTCCACCCAACCCATTCCTTATCAGAATCTCAAAATACATTAGGATATCATGTTATACCTCTCTCCAAGAAAAAGGCGAAAAACAAAAGAAGTGTTTCATATCTTTGCTATACTGGTATATCATTTCAAAGTAAACTCCGAGCTTTTGGAGTTAAAGATTGCAAATAAATGTCCCATTTTTTCAGGAAAGCATGCTTCGTCAACATCCAGTCGATTCTATCTGCATATTTTTCCATCACACACAACTTGATATATCAAAATTTTCAGTCATGTCAACCATTTTTGCAATATACATTTTTTTTGCTAAAAGTATCACCTTTCTACACCACAACGTGGAGTACCTAGTATTAAACATATATTTATGCAAATCATTCCACAAAAATATGGATATGTCTAATGGGAGACGAATCCCAGGGAGCTCTAGTATATATTTCTGCACTTCTCCCCAAAAATATTGTATAGATATACAAGTCCAAAATTGGTGCCCAGCATAGCCTTTCTCTCTCCACATTTCGACATATATCTTTTTTGGAGGAATATGATATCTGTGTAAAAATTTTAATTGAGTTTCTCTCAAACTCATATTGGAGAAAAGTGCTTGCATTCTTGAGAAACATTTACCATAGTATGATGACATAAGGCTCACTCCCAATTCTTGATTCCAACCTTGTAAAATTTTATCAAAATTAAGTACTGTCTGTCAATTCCTAAATGCCTTATACCAGAAAGAAATCGTGTGACAACTGGGTCCTCCAGATCTAACGCCTCCGAAAGGAATTCCCAAGGAGGGTCGCGTTAGTCTGGTAGAGCTTCCCTATTAAGCCTATGCAGATGCCTAATCTGCAGAAAGGCATAAAACTGCTGGCGAGGAATATCATGCTCCCCCTGTAAATGTAAAAATGTATATATTTGGTTTGTCTTATCCACAAAATGAAAGAGCGCCCTAAGCCCCTTGGTATGCCATTCCAGGAATATTTTAGAATGTATCCCAGCAGTATAATCTCTAATGCCCAGAATTGGCAGGTAATGAGAAACTTGATATTTGAGTTCTAGTATATTACACAGCCATGTCCATGTTTTCACTGTAGGTATGATTAAAATACTCTGTTGGAAGTTAATAGGCAGTATATGATATGTTTTATGTAGTATATAAAGTAATTCTAGGGGCCAAACACTAGCCTTTTCTATGGCTATGGGAGTATAAAAGCCCTGTCTCCCCGATTCCAGGTCCTCATCAAAGTCCACAAAGCTATACGTGGTTTGTCTCTCTATCCCTAATATATTTAAATTGTATTGTTTATTGTTACTTTAAAACTGTAATAAGAATAGTAATTTACATTAAAATATTGAGTTTTATGGGTAACATTTTATTTGTACTGAATTTTTATTATTACTTTATCCTATGCACTTTGATTTTATATTTAATGTAATTACTGTAAACCAAAGTGATGGTAATTTCCAAACACCAGTATAGAAAATGTAACAAATAAATAAAAATAAATAAATAATATTTCTTGTTTTGTTAAATAAGTAGGTATTGTCTGCATTCTGAAAGGATCATCATTTGGTATAGATTAACACAACCTGCTAGAAGTAATGGAGAATCCTTCCAATTTTGTAGTTGTCTAGTGGTTTTCTGTAACTTGAGTTTATAATTTATGCTCTGCATTCTATTAGGTTCCCTATGTAGTTGTATACCTAAATATTTAAAGGACTCACCCATCCAAGGTATTGGAAAATCACTTTCCACCTTATTTTTGACCAAGACAGTCATTGGTAAAGCTTCTCACTCTTCCAAGTTAATTTTAAATTACCCCCCAACTCACCAATAACTGAGATTCCCCCCCAGAAGGACTGGCAGAGAAATTCTTGGTTCCATGATATGTACCAACATATCATCTGCGAAAGCCATTAGTTTAAATTGTACTTTGTTCTTCTGTCCCATCGGTATCCCACTTAATGTTATTGTTCTTCCTTATTCTCTTCAAGAAGGCTTCCAAAGTTATGAGAAACAACATAGGGGACAGTGGGCAACCTTGCCATTTACCTCTTTCCAATTCAAAATATTCAGATCGAGCCCCATTTACCAATATTGAGGCCACTGAGTGTTCAAATAAGACCTCAGTGATCCTTCAAAAGTACCCCTCTAGGTATACCCTCTATACCTAACTCAGTGAGGGCAGCAAACATAAAAGACTAGTCCACATGGTCGAATATATACATTTATATATATATGTAAAACAAAAATGGAAGGAGCCAGCCTCACAGCGGTAATCAGAAAATTGGATCAAGTGAGATGTAAAATGTTCTGTGGCAGATTTTTCAAAATTCTGTAGCAATTCTGTGGTAACTGCATAATTCTGCATATATTTGCATATTAAATTTAAGCCCTTTTAAACGTTATTAAGAGTTATTTTCTAACATTTCTGTGTCTAGTTAATTTATTTGGCTCTTTATTAGAGGAAAAGAGAGCTTAGTGGTTGGAACTGGGAAGGAAGAAGGAGAAGAGATCTGGGAATGGGGAGTGGGGATTTCAGATGGAATCTTGGGCAGGAGGTGTAGAGGGATAAAGGATGGAGGAAGACAGTGGCACAGAGGGAGGGGAGGATAAAGAGAAGGTATGAAAGGAGGGGAGGGACAGGAATAGGGAGGAGAAGGGAGGATCAGGGCTGAGGAGGTGGGAAGAAAGACTGGGTATAGGGGTGGAGGAGGAAAGATTGGGGATGGGGGTAGGAGATCAGGGATGCAGAGAAGTCCTGAGATCTTGGGGGGGGGGGGAGGAGATCCAGAGAGAGGAGAGATGTGTCCTTCCTCTGATTCTAGTCCTGCTCTCCCTCACATCACAAACTTAGGTCCCCACCCTCTCTCTCTCTCTGTCACCCTTCCCACTCCATACTCCCCCCCTCCGCTTGCTCCCTCCCCTTCTTTTATAGTCTCTCATCCCACCTGCACATACACACACCTATCCTTCCCCAGCTCCTCTTGATGTAAAGCATTTCCCCAGTCCCCCCCCCCTATAACACACCTCCTCCAGGGCCCCTTTCCCATGATTCCTCCATCCTCTAGCACAACCCTACACTCCCCAGCCTCTCCTTTCACACATAAACCCCACATTACCTATTTCCTTTATTCCCCTCTCCCCATGCCTTTCCCCTGTTTTTCCATTTTATTTATTTGCATTTCTTACATCAAACAGAAACCTGATCAATTGAGACGGGAGGGAAGTTCTGTGCTCCAGGGTTTTCTTCTTTTGCCTCACTTCCTTATTTGTGGTTTCCTATTAAGCCAGTGATGATATCTTTTTCTCTTTGTTATATTATTATCATTGTGCTTTATTTGAATGAGAATAATATAACAATTATAATCTAACATGAAAAAAAGAAATAACATATTGTTGCAATTGGCAGTCCATGGGTCACCCCTGTGAACCGCCGCTCTTATCTCCAGCCCCGAGCTGCCATCAGGAACCCCCGACGCCGAGGAAGGCCTCCTTGGATGGACAGCAGACTGCTGAGCTTATGCAGCTCTGATGCAACACTAGGGAGAATGCCACGGTCCCCCAACAGGGCCATCCCTAGGCGCATGCGTGCCCAATCTGCCCTGATTTAAAAGGGCCGTGGCAGGAAATCCCCCATGGTGCTCACAGATGATGTCAGAAGCCTCAGCCTATAAAAGGCCCCTTTTCATTTGCAGTCCTTGTCTTGACAATTGGTCTCCTACCATTGTGTAATACGAGTTGCCTCAGCGTTTCTCCTGCATTTCTGTCTTCTTCAGTTCCTTGTCTTCTCCATATCTTTAGTCCTCATGGTCTTCATCTTATCTACCAGCCCCTGTGGTCAGCTTTCAGCCTGGTAGTGCTGTGTGCCTTGCCTCCTGTGGTGCTCCTCGTCTTCCTGCCCTGCCCATCGGTTCCATATTTCCTTGGACAGATCTTCGGCTTGGACCTTGTCTTGCTTCCTGGATTCTTTTGATTGCCACCTGCCACTGATCACTGCCTGATCACTGGACTGTTTCTTGATTGCCGCCTGCCACTGACCACTTCCTGATCATTGGACCCCTCGTGAGTGCCGCCTGTTCTGACCCTGGCCTGTCTTCAACCTACAGATCTTCAGGATTTCAGCAGAGGCCTCCACCTAAGACCTGCCAGCCCCAGCACCTGAGGGCTCAACCTAAGGGGAACATGGGCTGATATAGGCAAAGCTCCAGTTGGGCCTCTGCCTCATCTGACTCTTAAAAGCCAACGGTGGTGACTTGCAGGGCTCCACCCTGCAGGGTTTGCAACTCCACCTTGGTCCAAGGGTCCATGCCTTCAACACATAGGCTTAATAGGAAAACACAAATATAAGGAAGGCAAAGAAGAAAACCCTGGAACATCCCACTTCCTCCCAGTTTCTCAGCAGAATATCCTCCCCATAAACTACCTGTGCTGGTCAAGCTGCAAGGAGGGAGGAAGAGAGCAACAGCAGGTTGAAGAGGAGGATGCGGCTCAAGTTGAGCCGCATCCTCCTCCTCTGCCACTTGGGTTTGACTGCTGCTTTCAACCACGGGGCACTGTGTTCCACAGTTAAAAGCACAGTCAACCATGACGCAGCCTGACATAGTGCTGCTCTCCTTCTCACTATGGAATCAGCATGTGTACCTGGGGAAGGAGAGAGAGACTAGATATCATCAGCATGCATGCCGGGGGTAGGGGTGGAAAGAGACTGATGTCATCAACGTGCGTGGGGAAGGGAGAACAAGCTGGAGTTGAGTAGTGCCAACATGATACAGCAACTCTTCACAGCACAATGGAGGACTCTGATCTCCGGACCTGCGATAATTCCATGGGGACCAGAAAGTTCCTTGGGAATGGGCAGATTTTGTGACTCTTCCAATGGCCATGGAATTAGAGGAGACCAAAAAATATACATGAAATAAATGTGCAGGCAATGGAGGCAGTACAGTCAAATCTATCTCATGCGCATTAATTATCTATATCCTGAAAACTTGATGGACTAGGGGCAAGTTTGGGAACTGAGGATGCCTTGCACTGGCTTGCCCATAGTGAAAGGCTCTCAATAATTGTACTCACACCAGCATGCACAGTCCAAAAGGGAAACTCCCTAATGTGTGGTAATGTGCGGTTGCTATCTTTGAGGAAACCACTCTGTGATCCCCTCTTTTAATAGCTACTGGCTTTATTATTCAAATTCTTATTTTTATTTTATTTTTGTTATTTTTATAATGCAACCATGTACTTCTTGTTCATAAATGAACCGTGTGTTTCATTTCATTTCAAGTAAGTGTCCTCCCCCTGGCGGTCAGCTCAACCTTGTTCAGCGTTCCCGCTCCCTTTTATGAATACTTATCAGTTCCGACCGAACTCCTGCGTTTCTACAAGGTCGAAGCCAATTGCATGACACTAGCCGCATTTTGACTGCTGTCTGCTTCAGGGACATAAGAACATAAGAAATTGCCATGCTGGGTCAGACCAAGGGTCCATCAAGCCCAGCATCCTGTTTCCAACAGAGGCCAAAACCAGGCCACAAGAACCTGGCAATTACCCAAACACTAAGAAGATCCCATGCCACTGATGCAATTAATAGCAGTGGCTATTCCCCAAGTAAAATTGATTAATAGCCATTAATGGACTTCTCCTTCAAGAACTTATCCAAACCTTTTTTGAACCTAGCTACACTAACTGCACTAACTACATCCTCTGGCAACAAATTCCAGAGCTTTATTGTGCGTTGAGTGAAAAAGAATTTTCTCCGATTAGTCTTAAATGTGTTACTTGCTAACTTCATGGAATGCCCCCTAGTCCTTCTATTATTCGAAAGTGTAAATAACAGAGTCACATCTACTCGTTCAAGACCTCTCATGATCTTAAAGTCCTTTATCATATCCCCCCTCAGCCGTCTCTTCTCCAAGCTGAACAGCTCTAACCTCTTCAGCCTTTCCTCATAGGGAAGCTGTTCCATCCCCTTTATCATTTTGGTTGCCCTTCTCTGTACCTACCTTCTCCATTGCAACTATATCTTTTTTGAAATGCGGCGAATTGTACACAGTATTCAATTGTACACAGTATTCAAGGTGCAGTCTCACCATGGAGCGATACAGAGGCATTATGACATTTTCCGTTCTATTAACCATTCCCTTCCTAATAATTCTTAACATTCTATTTGCTTTTTTGACTGCTGCAGCACACTGAGCCGACGATTTGAAAGTATTATCCACTATGATGCCTAGATCTTTTTCCTGGGTGGTAGCTCCATGGAGGAATCTTGCTCACCGTCTTATGGTTCAAATTTTTTTGCCACTTTACGGTTTGAACAATTTCGAAGTACCTGTCTGTTTTTGTGTTAAAAATCAATATATCACATCTGCCTGTTCACTCATTTAAAATGTATATAACCACATGTAGGATTCCAAATTACTTACAGTTTCTCTTATGACAACACGTTCTATGAGTGGCGCCTTCATTCTGTTATCCGTTATCTGTTATCTTTTTTGCTTTTCTGACTTTTAAACTCCCCCAAACCAAACACCCTTTCCCTATTCAGAGCGAGGCTACCAGCACCCTAGGGTGCTACCCACATGTTCTTCGCTTCCATCCTCTAACTGATCTAATTTCTATTCCGTTTTTTCGACAGTCCTGCCATTCTATTCGCTTAATTATACTATTTGTTAACCAGTGAATTTATTCTTCACACCTAAGCAATTCCCTTATGTTTGTATTGGTTCCTCTTCTCCTGATTTTGCGGACCTGATAGAGGCCTTCTTTGCGTTTTACTGTAACCATGAATAGCTGCCGCCCTGTCTCTGCGGTACCTGGGCTGGTACTGGGCTGCGCACTGTCTCTATCATTCTGCACTGCCCTCTGTATGATTCGCACTCTTCTAGTCATTCGCCTCTTCTCATCATTTACCTCTTTCAATCAAATTGTATTCTAGCATTTCTATAGCGGAGAGCCCCTGATTTCCTATATTTAGATCTCGAACTATTTTAAATTTACTGAACAGCATCTGATGGAAGCTGGATTCCGACCTCTATTACTTCACGTCGCCCTTTTGGACTGATGTTATATCAGCTATTAAAAGAGGGGATCACAGAGTGGTTTCCTCATAGATAGCAACTGCACATTACCATACATTAGGGAGTTTCCCTGATGGTGAGTTGTTGATGTTTCATGTCACTCTTAAACAGGTAGGGATGATCTCATGTTTGTCTGCATGGGCCAGAAGATTAGGGCTGCCCTTCCGTCAGCCAGTGCAGAAGTGGTTCGGCAGCATCAGAATAATAGTGGGAAGAGGGAAGGAGTTGAATGCTAGCGTTGGGGAGACAAGGGAGGGTGGCAGTTAATATGAAGAAAATAAAACAGGGCCCATCCAGAAATATTTGCCCAGAGTCCCTTAAGTGATTAAAGCAGCCCCTGTCCCAGGCAGATCATAATGGTGAGACCCCTGTCCCTACTGCTCACTCCCAAAAGGAAGAGGTGGTAAACTCCACATCTGTCTGGTTAATAATTATTAATGGAAATGTCCTTCAGAAATTTGTACAAACCATTTTTAAACCCAGCTAGACTATTAGTCTTGACCATATTATTCATCAACAAATTCCACAGTTCAATTGTGCATTGACAGAAAATGTTTTTTCGTAAATTTCTTTTACATTTTTTACCTGTTAGCTTCAAAGAAGGTGAGGATCCCTTGCAGAATTCTCTGACCTATTGGTTGCATTGCAAGCTACTTGCCCAATCTCTTCAATCCTCTCACTCTATGTCCCCTCCAACAGCAATCTTGTTTCCTGTCTGAATACATATTTATACTCTGGCCTTTTGTCAGCTAGTTGCCAGAGTAGACCTCATATTCTGGTTCAGTCCCTGCTACCAGTTCCTGCTCCAGTCCCTGGCTTTTGTTTCAGGCATCTTCTCCTTGCCTTGACTTGGGGCCTGGCCCTGCTACTTTAGTCTTGTTGGCCACCAGAACGAGGAAGGTGTGGCCTAGGCAGAAGATGCCTGGTTGTTCTTGCTGGTAAAGAGAGCCCTTTCATTGTCTTCACCAGCGTCTGCCTGGACTTGCTTTTCCAGACATCTGGCTGCTCGTTCCTTGGGGGTAACCAACCAAAGGTTGATCACCACAAGGAGTGTTCCCTAGTCATAGTACTGTCTGAAAGGGTAAATAACTATTACTTATTAACTTGTTCCACACCGCTCATGGTTGAAAAGATTTGTTCAACATGATATCCGGGGCAACAGAGAGCCACTAAACAGCATGACTGCTTAGGGAAAAATAAACTTTCCCTCCCTCGTGATAAAAATAAATTGGCTCTTGCTGCTTTAAAAAAAAAGTCTGAAAACTGCAAACAGTTCCCAGAAACTTTGTAGCAGAAACTGTGGAGAAGCGAGAATAGATAAGCAGGCAGCAAAACTGGGCGGCAACACTTGCCAGATTCAGTAGGAGCCGCATGGGAATTAGCGCACATTTCAGGAACTGAAACTGAAGGGACTATAAGCATAGTGAGTCATGAAATGGAGACCCCTAGTTGCATAGGCGAACTTCATAGAAATTGTTAAGGAACTTCAACGGATGTTCTTGGATATTTCAGCAGCATCAGCTAATATTAAAAGGGATCTGAAAGAAACTGGGGGACAAGTGATGAAACTGAGAGGGATAAGAAGCACAAATTAAGAATCAGGAAATCTCTGGGGTGCTTGAGTCATCTAAGGGAGCAAGTGCACGTTTTGCTTCCTTTTACCGTGCTGTAACTCAGGGTCGATAAAGGACATTTTGTGATACTTAGGTACTGATCTGAGGAATGAGATACCTGTGGAAACCAGCTTGGATGTAACAGAGATATGTGCCACGACGGAGTTAATTTAGATACAAGATTACCCTCTTACGAAAAACAAACAAGACAGGGATGATTCTTCTTTGGAGCAGTAAGCAACCAGCAGCTCAACTCACACAGAAACAGGAAGCAATATTTTAAGTACAAAAACAAGGTAATACAGAAAGAAGCTCTGTTAGCTCAAAACTGTTCAGTACTAGCTAACAATACAGTTCAGCAGAGTGACATGAAGCATGTTTCCAACACACTCCCACTAGCATGAATGCCATTTGCTATAGTAATCTTTTTTAATAAGTCCAAATCCTTGCATACAGAAGGAGAAATTAGTACTTACCTGATAGATACCTCTAATGAAGGCAGGCCAATCCCCACAAGTGGGATGTGCACCTCTACCAGCAGATGGAGGCAAAGTAAAAGCTGACATCACAGACATTTAGCCCTTCCCCGACATCAGCCCATCAGTATTCTTTGGAAAAGCTAAACTGTGGGCAACATGATTATAATTGAAGATGGCTATTCATGCTTCCAATCAATAGGGAACACTGAGACAAAAGAATTAATATTCACTAAACTGAGGGACTGGTTAAGACACTTACCAGTCCTCCAACAAACAGAAAGTCAACACATCTAAAGGGCAAACCAAAGGCAAACATCAGAATTGGCCTGCCTTCATTAGAGAAAAGAAAATGATCAGATAAGTAGTAATTTCTCCTTCCTTTGGATTCAGGTAGGCCAATGCCCACAACTGGGATGTACCAAAGCTATTCCCGAACAGGGTGGAAGGCTGCTTGCAGTCCAGTCAATACCATCTACGTGAAGGCAGTGTCCTCCTGAGCCACAACGACCAAGTGGTAATGTTTGGAAAAGGTGTGTAAGGAAGACCATGTCACCGCTTGGCAAATCTCGAGAACAGACAATAATCAAATCTCCCCCCATGAAACCACCTGAGCCCTCGTGGTATGCAGTCTAACCTGCTTCAGCAAAGGAACCTCAGCATCCACATAGATGGCAGTGATGACTTCTTTAATCCAATGGGCTATAGTTGCCCGTGTTGTCGATTCACCCTGTTTACCTCCACCACAGAAGACAAAGAGCCAATCAGATTCTGAACAGATTTAGTAACCTCTAAGTACTGCATCAGATACCACCTGACATCTAAGGTATGCAAAAGACGATACTCACACTCATCTCTATCCCTGTTCAACGTGGGTAGGGTAATAGATTCAAATGATACTCTGAGACCACTTTCAGCTAAAACAAAAGCACTGACCTGAGCTGTACTTCCCCCAGAGTCACACGCAGAAAAGGCTCATGGCAAGAAAGAGCCTGCAGTTCGGAAACCCGATATACAAAACAGATTGCCACGAGAAAAACTGTCTTCAAGGTAAGCAACCACAAGGAGAGGCCATGTAGTGGCTGAAAGGTAGGACCCACAAAAAAATTCAGGACCAGACTAAGGTCCCACAGAGGCACCGGCAGCTGCAAGGGAGGACGAAGATGATTAACTCCCTTCAAGAACCAGGACACATCTGGAAAGGAAGACAAAGGCCCATCATTGACTCGCCCCCATAACAAGTGAGTGCTGCCACTTAAACCTTTAAGATGTTCAGGGCCAAGCCTTTACACAATCCTTCTTGCAAAAATTCCAAAATTAAAGGAATTTACACTCTGAGAGGCTGAGAACCTTGCTCGTCACACCAGGCCTTGAAAACTCTCCAAACTCTAACATAAACCAGAGGCATAGAAAAATTTTTGGCTCAAAGGAAAGTGAAAATCACTGTAGCATAATAACCATGCTTCAACAACCTGGCCCTCTCAAGGGCCAAACCATAAGACAAAATCGACTCAGATAGCCATGTAGAATGGGTCCCTGCCACAACAGATCCTTCCAGAGTGCCAGTTTGAGAGGACTGCCCCACCAGCATCCTCTGCAGATCAGCCAATCCAGAGCTACCAAAAGTACGTTTTGGTCTGACTTGCAATCTTTTGATTTAAACCGCATATCAGTGGCCAGGGCGAGAAGACATATAACACCTCACCCTGTGGCCCACCTGGCATGAGCATCGATACCCAGTGCTTTTGGATCCCTTCTGCGACTGAAGAACTGCGGAACCTTCACATTGGTGGAGGTCGCCAGTAAATCAAGAAACTGGCAACCCCATCACTCCACTATGAGTTGAAAGGCTTCGTCCACTAGCTCCACTCTCCTGGATCAAAGCTCTGCCTGCTGAGAAAGTCAACCTTCACATTGTCCTTTCCAGTAAGGTGGGAGGCAGATATATCTAGAAGATGTTGCTCTGCCCATACCATAAACACATCTATCTCCTCCGACCCCTGATGTTGGTTCTGAGTCTTCCTCCCTGGAGTTTCATTTCATGACCCTTAGTTCTACGAATTTCTTTCAAAACGAAAAAAAAGTTTGTTGATTTTGCATCATTAAACCTTTCAAGTATCTGAAGGTCTATATCACATCTCCCATGCACCTCCTTTCCTCCAGGGTATACATATTTAGGTCCTTCAACCTCTCCTCGTAAGTCCTTTGATGGAGACCCTCCCCCCCACCATTTTTGTTGCCCTTCTCTGGACCGCCTCCATCCTGTGTCTGTCCCTCTTGAGATATGGTCTCCAGAAATGAACACAATACTCCAAGTGAGGCCTCACCAAGGACATGTACAAGGGCATTATCACATCCTTTTTCTTACTGGTTATTCTTCTCTATGCAGCCCAGCATTCCTCTGGCTTTAGCTATCGCCTTGTCACATTGCTTCACTGTCTTCAGATCGCTATACACTGTCACCCCAAGGTCCCTCTCTTGTTCTGTGCACAGCAGCCCTTTACCCCCCATCACATATAGCTCTTTTGGGTTACCACACCCCAGATGCATGACTCTGTACTTCTTGGCATTGAATCCCAGCTGCCATATCTTCAACCATCGTTCAAGCTTCCTTAAATCACATCTCATTCTCTCAACTCCTTCCGGCGTGTCCACTCTGTTGCAGATCTTAATATCAACCACAAATAGACGAACTTTACCTTCTATCCCTTCTGCAATGTCGCTCACAAAGATATTGAACAAAACCGGTCACAACACCAATCCTCACTCCGCTTAACACCGTTCTCTCTTCAGAGTAGGTTCCATTTACCATCACACATTGTCTTCTATCTGTCAACCAGTTTGTAATCCACTCCAACACCTTAGTGCACACTCCCAAGCTTCTCATTTTATTCATAACCCTCCTGTGTGGAACTGAATGGAAAGCTTTGCTGAAATCCAAGTAGATCACATCAAACGTTCTTCCTCAATCCAATTCTTTACTTACACAATAAAAAAAATCTATCAGATTTGTCTGACAGAACCTTCCCCTGGTGAATCCATGCTGCCTCAGGTCAAGCAACCCATTGGATTGTAGATAGTTCACTATACTTTCTTTCAGCAGAGTCTCCATTAATTTTCTCACCACTGAGGTGAGGCTAACCAGCCTGTAGTTTCCAGCCTCCTCTCTGCTCCTACTCTTGTGAAGCAAGACCACCACCGCTCTTCTCCAATCTTGAGGCACCATGCCTGTTTCCAGGGATCTATTGCATAGATCCTTCAGCGGACCCACCAGCACATCTCTGAGCTCCCTCAGTATCCTGGGATGAACCTCATCCGGCCCCATGGCTTGGTCCACTTTCAGTTTTCCTAGCTCTTCTCATACAGTCTCTTTAGTAAATGGAGTTTCGTCTACTCCTCCCCCAAACACTATCTTGCCAATTAGAATCAGTCCTTCTCCAGGGTCTTCTTTAGTGAACACTGAACTGACGTAATTGTTTAATATTTTGGCCATTTCTTTGTCTCTCCCCATTGATCTTTATCTCCTTTTAATTTCACTATGCCACTTTGGACCTTTCTCCTTTCTGATGTATCTGATAGGGATGTGCAGAGGGACTGCATACAATGGACTCCTGACCTCCCCAAGACTTGCCAAAAGTCCCTGGTGGTCCAGTGGGGGTCCTGGAGCCATCTCCTGCACTTGGGCAGTCGGCTGCCAGTATTCAAAATGGCGCCGATAACCTTTGCCCTTACTATGTCACAGGGGCTACCGGTACCATTGGTCGGCATTTTGAATACTGGCAGCATTTTGAATACTGGCAGCCGATGGCCCGAGTGCAGGAGATGGCTCCCGGCCCCCCGCTGGACCACCAGGGAATTTTGGCAAGTGTTGTGGGGGTCAAGAGGGTCCTCCATGACTTGGGGTCAGGGGAACCCTCCTGATCCCAAGACTTGGGGTCAAGAGGGTCTTTCAAGACTTGCCAAAAATCCCTGGTGGTCCAGCGGGGGGTCCTGGAGCGATCTCCTGCACTCGGGCCGTCGGCTGCCAGTAATCAAAATGGCACCAATAGCCTTTGCCCTTACTATGTCACAGGGGCTACCGGTGCCATTGGTCGGCCCCTGTCACATGGTAGGAGCACAAGAAGGCACCGGCTGTCCATTGCTGCAGGGACAGATGACAGGGGCTGGATCTGCAGGCAGGGACCCTTGGGGGACAGGGCCCATGGGGGTTGCCTCATGCTGGGCTGCCAGAACTGTGGCACACAGGGCACACTAGTTGGGAAGCACTGTTCTGGAGACAATAAAAAGAGAAGCTATAATGTCAACTGTGTGTTAACAAGTTACAGAACACAGGCCCTGATAAGATTTTCCATGTCAACAGAGGCTATAGAATGTCTTCTCTGTGAGTCAAGGTCAATTTATAGTAGATTTATTAGCAGGGGTGCACAACTCCAGTGCTCTAGCACTGCAAACAGGTCTGGATTTCAGGATAACGACAACTAATTTATAAGACACACTTCTATACATCTGGCTGAAGAAACAGGATCATTTTCATGGCTTAGTTACCCTGAAAATCAGGCCCATTTGCAGCCTTCCAGTACTGCAGTTTTGCATTCCTGCTTGACAGACAGTATTCTGTCTCCACTACAAGTTTTCTGCGTGCATCTTAACACAGATAGCTGAACTGGGTCTTTACTCGCAGACAGAGGAGGCCACTTCTTCAACTCCAAAGCTTTATTAAAGGCCAAAGTAATAAACAGTCTTACTGTGCATAAACTGGAGATAACAGTGAGCAGTGTAGTCTGGGCCACAGGAATAAAGACAGGTAATCTGAAGACAGCTGCTGTATCACACAGGCCTGGTCAGGGCTGACCAAAGCTGTGACAGGATAAATACCCAGGAACCCCTGCTTTCAAGTCGGAGCTTAACTCTTTAGAGCCAGCTGCACCGAATACAGCGGAAGCTGTGAATGTGCAGCCCGACCTCCAGTTGTCAGTTTAACAGCAAGCAAAGAACATAAGCAGAATAAAGGCATGAACACAGAAACAGAAAGGCTGCTGTGGAAGCAGGACACTGTGAAAGCAGGACAACAGTGAATAAACAGAAAGACACCTGTGAAGACAGGACAGGTAGAGAGCCTGGGGTGTCAACCATGCAAGTCAATCAGTTCCACCAGGGACTGCAGGAAGAGGGGTTATTGTTATAAATATGACACCAGAAATAACTGCGGTAGGTCACTTACTTGCATTGTCACAGATGGCGATACGCCCACTCCACTCGCCATTGGGCTGGCAGGTCCGGTTGGGTGAGCCAAACATCCCATAGCCCTCCTCGCACTCAAAGTGAACTGTGTCACCAACACTGTATGTTTTCTTGCGAGGGTAGGCATGGCCATTTTCCAGGCTGATGGACCCCACACAGGTGTATGCTGCCGACATGCAGAGGTGAGAAAAGCAAACACATAGCAGGTAAAAAAAAACATGCAGTTACCAATCTCAGCTGTTTTACCGATCTAACCTCCTATTATCTCAGCTAGAAGGTAGTAGCTTGGAGTTTTTGGGGAGGTTAGAGAAGAGAGAGCTGCAAAAATCTTTAATGGAAAAAAATAAGAAAAAAGGAATTAAAAAGAGAGGATGGCAAAACATCATCTGGCAGAGTCATGTGGAAGCCCCCGTAGCAGGGGCAGAATTGGCTGGAGCTGTAATTTCAGATTCTTGGTGTGATGGAAATCAGGATTGGGATGTGTCCATCCCAGGCCGTAATCTATTCAGAAGAGATAGAATTAGGGAAAAGTGTGTAGGGGGGGTTTGGTGTGTTTATGTGGTGGGATGTGAGGGGACAAACTCTTTTATATTAGGAACACACCAATAGCCACAGGGAAACGGATATGGCATGGTAGCCTACAAGTGGTGAAACCTCTGCAGTTATTAGTTGGGATACAGATGTAGCAGTGTGGACAGGAATAACTGCTATCATTTCCTACATTGAAAGCAAGGAGAAGCTGAATTACTCTGAGTTGCCTTGAAAAAAATCCAATAAGATTTCTATGTGCATGGGAGTAATGTGCAGACTTCTGTCACAGAGAATTCAGGTGGATTCAGACATTATGGGAGATAACAGGATGCTGCAGCATCAGCTTGGAGTGGAGGAGGGCTGGAAAGGAGCTTACGTTTTTATTTAGTTCATCCCCCTACCTCCGAGCAGGATCCATTGTAATGAAACCAGCAAAGGCAATAGTTTTTTTTATGTAACCTGTTCTTAAAAACCTACAATGATGAAGCTTCCGCCACCTCTCTCCATGTAACTTGTTCCAGTGCTCCCTTGTAAAACCGTGTCACGTCCAGAGCTGAAGCCATCCGGTCAGCCTTGGAAGGTTACGGGACCTCTCTCCAAATCTCAGCGTGGCACTTACCCATGCAGGATGCAGTTCTTGCCATTTCAAAGTAGGAGTTCCTGAGTGGGGACCAGATGCCATTGCTCATGCAGACCCTCCAGCTCACAGGGTGCGGTCGGGTGTTCTCGGGGCAGATGTACTTCAGAACTCTGCCGGGGGTCCGGGACGTGGGGTATTCCACCTTTCCCCCTGTGATGGTGACCTCCTCCGTGCAGTTCACATCTGCAAGGAACCACCAAACGCGGGGTCAGCTTTCAGTTTCTCCCTCATTACACAAGCCCCACCACACAGCAGTGCCGGGCACCGTCATGCGGAAGACCCAAGGCCAGCTTTCATTTCCCGGGGCTGGCCGGGGGTACTATGGAGGCAGCAGTCACAGAGTCTAAGGGGGGGGGGGGGAGTCATTACTCAGTGATGACTCTTCTAGTTGGAGCTAGGTTGCAGGCATACCGGGTTCCAGAAAAAAAATCACATTCTGTAGCTAGTCCGGGCCAAGGATCATCACTACAATGGCTGAGCTAGGGAAGGTTATAAAAATAGGGGAAATACCATGGATAGATGCAAATGAAGGGTTATGGCAGCATTGCCCAATAAAGGCTGGGGTTCCAACTAAGCTTGGAAGCTGAAAGGAGCAAGAAGAAAGTTCTGGGCCAAAAATACAATTAAAAAAATATATATATATACACAGTTCAGTAGTCACAGTATAAGCTTTACTCGCATACAGGAACAACATAGGCAGGCACTGTGCACACTTACCTCGCAAACTGACTCATCACAGCACAAGTGCAATGTTCTGTCAATACCCAGAGTTACTGAGAAAAGGCAGAACATAGGACAATACAGGTTTTCTCGAGCTAAAGGCGTAAGATCATAAGAACATGCCTTACTGGGTCAGACCAAGGGTCCATCAAGCCCAGCGTCCTGTCTCCAATAGTGGCCAATCCAGGCCATAAGAACCTGGTAAGTACCCAAAAACTAAGTCTATTCCATGTTACCGTTGCTAGTAATAGCAGTGGCTATTTTCTAAATCAACTTAATTAATAGCAGGTAATGGACTTCTCCTTCAAGAACTTATCCAATCCTTTTTTAAACACAGCTACACTAACTGCACTAACCACATCCTCTGGCAACAAATTCCAGAGTTTAATTGTGCGTTGAGTGAAAAAGAACTTTCTCTGATTAGTTTTATTTTTATTTATTTTTAATTGTTTATTTATCATTTTCAAAAATACAAAAAACAAAAACTTTTGCATTGAAAGAAATACATGGATTACTGTTCATGATAATTACCAGAATATCCATATACATCTGTATATATCTACTCTATAAAATGAAAAAGAAACACTAATATATTCTTAGAACTCTAAGCCATTAACATATCAATCAAAAGGAGAGTTGCATTTGGATCATAGGAAAAAAAAGGGAGAAAACCTAAAAAGAAAAAACATGGCAAAAGCCCTGCACTATATTCTTTACTTTTATTACTGGGCAATCGGGGAAGAGGTTGGTAATTTTCTTTGTTCAATAAAAAGTTTTAGCTGGTCCCGATTGAAAAAAATAAATGATTCCTCCTGTTTACTAATAAAACATTTACATGGAAAAAGTAGTTTAAATGAAAAATCCATTGTTATCACTTCTTGACGATAAGCTAAGAAAGCTTTTCGGTTTAGCTGTGTAGTCACAGCTAAATCTGGAAATATTTTAATAGGTTTTTCCAAATAAGAAACAGGAAACTTATTAAAATATTTCTTCAGAATATGATTTAGATCATTTATTGAAAAAAGGGTTACCAGTAAGGCTCCCCAATCTATGACATTGGAACTAGAATCCTCCAGAAAATTAGTGAGATCTCCCTGAAACATTTCTTCAGATCTATTTCTAATTCTACTCGACTTAGGGAGAAAATAACAATTGTTAATCACTGGTGAGTCACTTATTTATTTATTTAACTCTTTTCTATACCGACCTTCATGGTTAGAACCATATCAGATCGGTTTACACAGAATGGGGTAAACTGTAACAAAGAACAATTGTTTAACAGAAGAAGCAAAAAGTTACATTCAACAAGGAGGTTGATGCAAATCCAAGCGTTGATGCAAATCCAAGCGTTTCATTGAAATATTTTTTTAAGGTAATCAATGGAGTTTCCCCAGCCACCCTGGGGAAATTCAAAATCCATATATTGAGACGCTTAGCATTATTCTTAAGTGACTCTAATCTTCTGGCTAATTGTTCTCTATCTTTAACAACAGCTATGTTAAATTCTTGTATCTTGGTATCATCATTGACAGCAATCTCACGTTTAAAAAATTCATCGCGGATACGGTCAAAAATGGTTTCTTTAAGCTACACACGCTTAAATGTATTAAATCTCTTTTATACCAATATGACTTCCGCACAGTCTTACAAGCAACTATTTTATCAAAGATTGATTACTGCAATGCTCTGCTACTGGGTCTTCCTAAAGCCACCATTCAACCTTTGCAAATGTTGCAAAATGCAGCTGCCCGCATTATCACCGACACAAGCCGCCATGATCACATCACCCCAGCACTTCAGTCTTTGCACTGGCTACCCGTGGCTTCTAGGATAATTTATAAATCTATGACGCTGATACATAAAGCCATTCAAAATAGAGATATGCTCTGGTTCACAGATCAACTACAATTCAAAACTTCTTCCCGCCCAACGAGATTCCAGAATTTAGCCAAACTAAAGATTCCAGCACCCAATCTGACTAAACTCTCTAGTACAAAAGAACGATCTTTCATTATTGCCGGATCAACAATATGGAACACCATGCCCTCTGAATTACGCCAGGAACTTTGTCACAAAAAATTTAAACAAAACCTCAAAACCTGGTTATTTAAAAAAGCCTACTATTAATGAACTAAATCTTATACTACTCTTCCTAATTTCCACAGTTTCTCATTTATTGTTTATATTCTATTAATACAAAGTTATACATGGTATTGTATTCGTTCAGTTACTAAGTTATATTGTAAAGCGCAATGCTGAATTACTGTTTGAATGTAAACCGAGGTGATGTTACTTACGTACTCCGGTATAAAAAAATCTATAAATAAATCAATAAATAAATAAATAAATCTTTCCATCTTTATTTTCCAAATTTTTTATTCTGTCATTTGATTCTTTTATCTGCACTTGCACTTATGAAAGATCCTGCATATGCCTTGAGTTAATTAAATCAACTTTTCCTTCCAGCTCTTTAATATTAATTGACATACCAGCCATCAGTTCCCAGAGTGTGTCCAGTGTTACCAGCTCAGGTCGAGTAGGTAGACCTATATTTCTACTACTACTAGTAGTAACAGATTCTGATTCAGTTCTTAATTCTTACGAGCTTTTTGTGCGGGGTTGTATTTCCCTCACTGCAAGCTCGTGGTCACTGTTCTCTAGTAGGTGTGATCCAGTAGTTAATCTGATGGTTCTCTGTACTGGGGGAAGTCCGATGTTGGGACTTAGAGATGCCTCCTCTGTAGAATCGGGTTGTCCTCCCTGACTTCCTGACTCATCAGGGTTCTTAGCTCTCAAATTATTTATACTTGAATCTGACGAATTCCGGTGAAGCCCGATGAAAGCGCGCGCCCCTTAAGCACGCGCGGCTTCAGCGGCGCGCCGGCTCTGCAGCACGCAGCAAAGCAGGCCGCTCTTATAGGCCGCTTCCGGTTCCATCTCTGGGACCCGCCCTCTGCTCCTCCATTCTCTCTGCCTTCTGTCGGGGCTCCGATCTTACCCCTGGGCTCGCAACAGATGAAATTGGTGCAGTTAAGGTCAGAGTCTCTCTCCTTCCTCTCTCGGGTCTCCAGGCTCTGGCAGGCCGCTATTATAGGCCACTTCCGATTCTGCCTCTGGGACCCGCCCTCTGCTCCTCCGTTCTCTCTGCCTTCCGTCGGGGCTCCGATCTTACCCCCGGGCTCGCAACAGATTGAATTGGTGCAGTTCAGGTCAGAGTCTCTCTCCTTCCTCTCTCGGGTCTCCAGGCTCTGGCAGGCAGCTATTATAGGCCGCTTCTGGTTCCGCCTCTGGGACCCGCCCTCTGCTCCTCCATTCTCTCTGCCTTCCGTCGGCGCTCCGATCTTACCCCGTGCTCGCAACAGATGAAATTGGTGCAGTTCAGGTCAGAGTCTCTCTCCTTCCTCTCTCGGGCTCTCCAATTAGTTTTAAATGTGCCACATGCTAACTTCATGGAGTGCCCCCTAGTCCTTCTATTATCCGAAAGAGTAAATAACTGATTCACTTTTACCCATTCTAGAATTCTCATGATTTTAAACACCTCTGTCATATCCTCCTCAGCCGTCTCTTCTCCAAGCTGAACAGTCCTAACCTCTTTAGTCTTTCTTCATAGGGGAGCTGTTCTATCCCCTTTATCATTTTGGTCGTACTTCTCTGTACCTTCCCCATCGCAACTATATCTTTTTTGAGATGCGGTGACAGAATTGTACACAGTATTCAAGGTGCAGTCTCACCATGGAGGGATACAGAGGTATTATGACATTTTCTGTTTTATTCACCATTCCCTTCCTAATAATTCCTAACATTCTGTTTGCTTTTTTGACTGCTGCAGCACACTGAGCCAATGATTTCAATGTATTATCGACCATGACGTTTAGGTCTCTTTCCTGGGTGGTAGCTCCTAATATGGAACCTAACATTGTGTAACTATAGCATGGGTTATTTTTCCCTATATGCATCACCTTGCACTTATCCTCATTAAATTTCATCTGCCATTTGGATGCCCAATTTTCCAGTCTCACAAGGTCTTCCTGCAATTTATCACAATCCGCTTGTGATTTAATTACTCTGGATAATTTTGTATCATCTGCAAATTTGATTACCTCATTCATCGTATTCCTTTCCAGATCGTTTATAAATATATTGAAAAGTAAGGGTCCCAATACAGATCCCTGAGGCACTCCACTGCCCTCCCCATGCCTATACATGTTGCATACAGACAAAAGGCAAAAAGAGAGAGCTGCTGCACCATAGCCGGCAAAATCATTTGCATTGTGCTTTCAGTTAGAATACACTTGGCTTCTATCTAGCCAATGGAAGTAACATTTACATGTTGAGCTGAATACATAACACCTCAACACCCTATTTCCCCTCAGTAACATATTAATTCAGATATTTATTTATTTATTTGAAAAATTTTTATATACCGACATTAGTAGGGGAACATCACATCGGTTTCCATAAAACTGCAAATTTAGCAAACAGGCTTTACAGAGAACTATGAACTGGATTATGAACAGCTTAAAACAGGTTAACGTAAGGGTAAAAGGGAGAAGGGTTGTCAGGAAGAACAAAGGAAATTATCAACTGCTTATACTATAACAACAGGTTGAAACTAAGATAGAATAAAGCAACGGGGAATATGAACAGAGGGATTACATCTAGTAATAAATATTAGTGAGGGATAAAGAGGCTATCGCAAGATCAAGGCCTAAAACAATCTATACAGTGTAGCATAGTAATTACAGTCATATAGCTGTGAAGATCAATATTTATAGTCTGGGAAAAGGTGTAGAGGAACAGTGTAATTGGAGAGTAGGGGCTAACTAAAAGATATCAGGCAAAACAACACATTTCAGTCTTCTGAGATGCTTGTTGGTGTTGATGACATTGTGCCTTTGAGTACATACAGCTCAATGGATGTATCAACATGTGTGCCATCCAGTGATGATTCCCTGGGCTCAGCTAGTTATGGAACTGGAGCTGACACATGGACTCTATACTGGGTAAAAAAGCATACATATTTCTGGCTGTGACTCAGGCTTACAGTCTACTGTTGATCAGTATGATAGCATCAGATCAACCCAACAGATATGCTTGTGTAATTCCTTCCTGGGCTCTTTCACTGGACAAGAGACCCACATGCAATAATGAGTCTAAGACCTTGACTCACTCCTTCTAAACTCGGCTGGATTCTCCGAACGGGAAAGAGGGAAAATATACCTTCATGGCCCAAGGTGAATACGCCGTAGTTAATTAACTCCAGCGGGCGCCCATCATTTGACACTGAGGCCAAGGTCCAGGCATTGGGACTTGGCCTCCTGGCCGAGGCCCCAGCAATGGGACCCGGCCTCTGGGTTGGGTGAGCCTTAACTTGGGCCCCAGCCTAGGCCAAAGCCCAGGCATCGGGATCCAGACTCAGGATCAGGTCATGGCATCAGGCCTGGGTCCAGGCCTAGGCTCTGGCATCAGGACGCAGCCTCCAGGTCAGGTTATACCGTTGGGCCTGGTCTTTGATGGATACCCGGCGGATTAGTTAAGTTTTGGGTTTTTTTTGTTTTTTGGGGGTCTCGCTGAGGCCCCGGCATCTGCCCATGCCTCTGCTGAGACCCCGGCATCGTACTCGGGCCTAGGCCACGGACCCTGCTTTGGGTCTCGGCCTGTGCCCAAGCAGAATGCTGGTGCCTTGGCTTAGGCCTGAAGCCAGGGCTTCACCTAGGATATAGACCGAGGCATTTGTTTAAAACAAAACAAATAAATAAGGTTCGTTTCATTTGGGGCCTCCCTGATTTGGTTCAAGGCCCCCCCAAATGAAACAAATTAGCTTTATTCATTGTGTTTTGCATTTTCATTTTAAGCGAATGCATATCCCTACCCAGTATGGCATTTCTTATGTTCTCATTAGTTTTCTTTTCTTTCCAATGTGGCACTAGAATGGCAGTACCTCCTCCAAAACGATTTCTGCTCGGTTGATTCTGAGTCTCTCAGGTTGAGTGACAAGAGTTCCCAAAAAGAAAAACACAAGGCTACCTTCAGTCATAATATAGGTGAAGAGCCTTCAAAAAGGCAGAAAATAAATGTTAAGCAATAAATAAGCGTAAACAGTGTGTAACTTAGGCTTCCAGCTATGATTCTGGCAGATTCAGCGCTGGAGCGCCGGGCGTGAGTAAGGTTATACCAAGATCCTGGCAGGGATCAATAGGAATTGGGCAAGTTAGAGGTGGGGTCTGGTGGGGGGGGCCCAGAGGGGTTTTGGAGTGGCCCAGGACTTCAACTTCTGGTAGGTCCAGCGGGGACGAGTGATTTGATTTTTTATTTTAAAATTGGTAATGGGGTTGAGGGACCTGGGACATGATAAGCAACTTTAGAGAGGTTTGGGGAAGGTGGTGGATGATATACAGTCCGACAGGACCTTATCTTAATTTGGAGAGAGGGAAGGAGAAAATCGGGTCATAGGCCTATTTACTTATCTTTTTTTTTTTTTTCCATTTTACACAGTGCTACTGAACAGGATATCTTTGAAGATATCCGGTTAAGTAGCTAGTTATCTGGCCACACAAGGCCAGATAACTTAAAAACCTAACCAACTATATTCAGACATAGCCGGTTCAGTTTTTAAGTTATCCAGTTACATATACCATCTAAAATTAGACTAGTATATTCAGCAGGACGTTTATCTCTCTGAATTGAACTAAACGGCCTACTGAATATTGACCTCAGAGAGTAGAAAACCGTGATCCAAACTGAAATTCAGTTCAACCCATGCAGCAGGCCCACTCTTGGCCTACACTCTTCTTGTGGGGAAGGTAGGGGTAGGGCAATTTTATCAGTGAAGCCCACTGTTGGAGTCATTTTTTGTTACTTTTGCTGAGGATGTATATAGAGGATAAGCCATATGGATTCAGAGTTTTCACCCAAACACAGACTTGTTTGAAGGCCACAGGCCAACCTCTGAGGGAACTCCTGTTTACTGTCTTGCACTGTGAAATGTTTGCGAACAGGCAAGAGTGTTTATTTAGTTATTCCACTAAGTCTATGATGAGAAAACTAGCAATTAACTTATACTAACGCCTGAGAGAGAGAATGAAGGCCGCACAGCTGTTTCTGAAAACTGATAAGAACTCAGAAGGAGGGAATACCACTTTTTCCACAAACAGTTGAAGTGTATAAGGAGAGACAGCGAGAAAGAGAGGGGAGAGTGCTGGATGTGACAGCACACGCTGATCCTTTGGAAATATGTAAGCTTTCTATATGTAGCAATTGTGATTATCTACCATTACTTCTTTTTATTTGTTCTATCCTCCTATTGCTCAAATAAACTTACTTTCCTACCTGGAGTCGTGATGTACTGAATCAAAGTTTGTGTGTGGCTCTTTGTGTTGGGAATTAGCTCCTGGGTTCAAGCCCCCAGGTATAATCCCAGAAATTGTGTTTTTTGTTTTTTTTTATAAGGGATAAGCCCCTCAGAGAGATTAGCACCCCCCCCCCCCCCCCCCCCAGGTCAGAGCCCCTGGACAGGATACCAGTGTGCACGGTGTGAACCCATAACACCCACTCACTCTTCTCCTCTGAGGGTCCCTACACTGACCCGTGCTACTCAGAGGGTTAATGGACCTCCACCATCACATCTGTGCTTTGACTGCAGCATATGTGGTTGAAGTACATTATTGTGGTGTCAGCAACCCCCCATCCCCCTCAAGACTTTGTGCCCTGGGCAACTGTCCTGTCCTAGTTCTGGCCCTGATTAGCGTAGTTGCACCAGCCTAACAATGGCCCTGGATGAAACCACAGATCAGATGCAGCATAGGTAACAGCAGCAGCAGCGTACGTTCCCGCATCTCTCTCTGCTTTTCAGAATTCGTTCAGTTAGACAGGTCCAAATGAGCTTTCCCACCCCCAGCCCTTCTGTTTTTGCCTTTTCTTCTCCTCAGCTTTGACAGGAACAGAGTTCAGGGTCCCCCTCCTACATACCTTTGCAACTGAATCACTGCACTGAGCTCCAAAGGTCATGGAAGCTTGCCCAGAGCACATTCCACTGAACTATCAGAGGACATGCCAACACACAGCAGAAAGATTTAAAGCAGGATGAAAGCCATTGAAGAAAAGGGGTACATTTAACTGGGGTTTAACGGAGCTATTCAATACTGAAGTTTATTCTCCTTTCCCCTTAACCCACTCCTCAACTTTGCACTGCATCTTAGTCCTATCTTGCAACATCTTCTGCTATTCCAGTACAGAGGGCCCCTCCCAGTTCATAATATTTCTGTTTTGTTTGTCTGTTTCCTATGTTTTATTGTACCTATCTTATATTGTTCACCATTTAGTATGATCTATTTGGTTTAAGTGGCTTATAGGATTTTTAAAAAAAATAAATAAATAAATAAATATAGTAAATAACAGTAGATAAAGACCAAAATGGCCCATCCCGCCTGCCCAGTTGAGATTCATCCACTTTGGATAGATGAGCATATAAATTGCCATATGCAAGCCATCACCAACTGCTGGGACAGAGATGAGGGTGGGGTCAAGCGGGACAATTGCCTGAGGGCCCACACTGCAAGGCATCCTGCCACCCACTGCCTGTGTGAGCACTGATTATTTGAATGCCTATGCCTGCTCACACTGCCCATCCCTCTTAACTGAGCAGGGGGCATACGGGGCCATGCCTGGGAACTTTTGTGTTGTGGTCACCCTGAGATTGCTGTTGATTAGCAGAGGGTGCGGAGGGGGGGGGGGAGGGGGAAGGAATGGAATAATATGTATCAGCTTTCTCTCTTCCACCGCCCCCCACCCCACCCAACTAATCCACACTTTCTTTTGCTCCCACCCATCACCATCACCTGTCCGCCCCCTCCTCACTTCCCCTTTGTCTCTCCCTGACCCCGGCACTCTCTTTGCTTGCTCCCCTTATAGGTCTCAGCTCCTTGACTTGTGCATCCTCACTTTGCCCTGAGGCGAGTGATTCCCAAGTCCTGGAATCACAGCTGCAGGCTGTGTTTTGTGTGTATGGCAGCCCCTCTCCACGTGCTGCTTGCAGTGTCTGCTCCAGGCTCGGCCCACTTCTCCTGTTCTATGCAGGTTTACCGAGGAAGGGGAGTGGCTGAGCCGTAGACAGAGAGGCCCTGAGATTTCCAGTGTTTCCCCTGAGACCCTGCAACTCATGCAAATTCGCTGAGTCTCAGGGTGAAATCCTGAGAATTCCCAGGTAATGCATATGGCATTCAAATAATTAGAGCCCAACTCGCATGGCTCTCATGTTCCTGCACCTGTTATATTTCTGGTGCAGCCTTGGATGATTAAGAACAGGAGACTGGGAAGAGGCAAGAGATGCGTGCAGGAGAACATTTCAGAGCAGAATTTGAAGACCGCTAGCCATAGGCTTTACAGGAGAAGTCAGCCAAAGTACAGGCAGCTATAGTACATTGAGGAGAGTGATGGATATTAAGTGCTGCCATGTTTATAAGCACAATCAGAGCCTTAAAGAATACAAAAGCCATCCTTGATGCACTAGAAGCCTATTTCAGGCCTGCAAAAAATGTAATACATGAAAGATAGATATTTGGCCTCTGCAAACAAGAGGAGGGTGAATTCATTGACAAATTTAGCACTGAGAGAGAAAGCAGAGACATATGACTATGCCCCACTGAATGATGAACTCATTTGGAATAAACTATTTCTTGGCATAGCCAAGGAGTGCAGACATCGCCATCTTCTGAGAGACAAGACTTGAATTTGAATACATTTATTGAAATATGTTGCACTGCAAGTTTACTGATTTGCAAATGAAAACTATGGAAAAGGACCAGCAGTCTAACAGTGTTAATGCAATAGCGAAGCATCACTGAAGAATGTATATGGATTTTTAGAAGGTGTTTGATAAAGTCCATTATGAGAGACTTCTCATGAAATTAAAATGTTATGGGATGGGAGGAAATATCGTTCTGTGATTGTGAACTGATTAAAACACAGGAAACAGAGAGTAGGGCTAAATGGCCAGTTTTCTCAACGGAGGAAGGTAAATAGTAGGGATCTGACTGGGACCAGTGCTTTTCAATACATTTATAAATGATCTGGAAAAGAGAACAAGGAGTGAGGTGATCAGATTTGCAGATGACACAAAATTATTGCAAGTATTAAATCACAAGTAGATTGTGAGAAATTCCATGAGGACCTTATGAGACTGGGAGACAGGGCATCCAAATGGTGGATGAAATTTAAAGTCGACAAGCGCATAGGGAAAAATAATCCAAACTGTAGTTACACAATATTAGGTTCAATATTAGGAATCCCTATCCAGGAAAAGGATCTAGGTGTTATCGTGGACACTACGCTGAAATCCTCAATTCAATGTGCACGAGCGGACACAAAAGCAAATAAAGTTAGGAATTATTAGGAAGGGAATGGAAAGTAAAATGGAGAATATCATAAACCTCTGTATCACTCCATAATGCGACCACCCCTGGAGTACTGCGTGTAATTCTGGTTGCTGCATGTCAAAAAAAGATATATTGGAACTAGAAAAGATACAAAGAAGGGCGACCAAACTGATAACGGGGAAGAAACAGCTCCCCTTTGAGGAAAGGCTAAAGAGGTTAGGGCTCTTCAGCTTGAAGAAGAGGGGAGATATGATAGAGGTCTATAAAATCATGAGTGGGTACACGCAAATCAGTTGTTTACTCTTTCAAAAAATAAAAAGACTAGGGGACACTCCATGAAGTTACTAAGTAGCACATTTTAAACAAATTGATAGGGATGTGAATCGTTTTTCAACGATTAAAATTATCGTCCGATAATGTTTATATCGTCTTAAATCGTTATAGAACACGATACAATAGAAATTCTAACGATTTATCGTTAAAAATCGTTAAATCGTGTTAGTGCGCACTAACTCGAGTTAGTGCGCACTAACTCCCCGTTAGTGCGCACTAACTCGATTTAGTGCGCACTAACTGAAAATGATACAAATAAACACTTTCCAGGTCACTGAAGGTCAGTTAGGAATGAATATGTGTTCCTATTGGCTGGCTGCCCTCTTATCTATTGATGTTACCAAGGTTACCACTGAGGTGATGGTTGGGGGGATGGGAAATGGAACTGGAAACTAACGAACACCAACAGAAAATGAAACAAAGTGTTCACACTTCCCAGGTCAGTAAAGGTCACTTAGGAATGAATATGTATGTATGTATTCCTATTGGCTGGCTGTGCTCTTATCTATTGATGTTACCAATATGGTTGAGGGGATGTGAAATGGAAACAGTTGGAAGCTTGACAAAAAAAGTAATGTAATGATCAGCACTCACGTGACTAGAACTTGTTTGTTTATTATTTTTGTTAGCAGGCACCTGAAATGCTAGTGCATGTTGAATTTGCCAATCACTGTGCATTTTAGAAAGGTGGTCCTGGCTGGAACTGTACACAGTTCAAATATATGTAATTGATTGTTGGTAAGTGTATTTTTTAAGTAGCCACACTGGCACCAGTATGTTTACTTTTCCTCCTACTTAACTCACTAGCTCAGCTTTGTAAGAAGGGCTTCTCTGCTTGTGTGTTGTTTTTGTTTGGTGTGAGGAGAGCAGAAACATCAGATCTTTATTCAATCTACTACAGTCATCTCTTACAGTGCCCTATCCCTATTAATACCAGGAGTGTTGTGATCTTCCTGCACACAGTGCCCTAACCCTGATACCAGTCTGAGACAGCTCCCTCCCTGCATTACTAGTGAGAGGCTGGCTTCACAGACAGGGGGGTGCTGCCTGACCCTCACTCCTGACTTCCCCCATGTCCCAGCTAGTGAATGGTGTGTGGGTGAGGGGGGGGGGGGGGGAGGATGGTGAAGTCTGAGACAGCTCCCTCCCTGCATTACTAGTGAGAGGCTGGCTTCACAGACAGGGGGGAGCTGCCTGACCCTCACTCCTGACTTCCCCCATGTCCCAGCTAGTGAATGGTGTGTGGGTGAGGGGGGGGGGGGAGGATGGTGAAGTCTGAGACAGCTCCCTCCCTGCATTACTAGTGAGAGGCTGGCTTCACAGACAGGGGGGAGCTGCCTGACCCTCACTCCTGACTTCCCCCATGTCCCAGCTAGTGAATGGTGTGTGGGTGAGGGGGGGGGGGGAGGATGGTGAAGTCTGAGACAGCTCCCTCCCTGCATTACTAGTGAGAGGCTGGCTTCACAGACAGGGGGGAGCTGCCTGACCCTCACTCCTGACTTCCCCCATGTCCCAGCTAGTGAATGGTGTGTGGGTGAGGGGGGGGGGGGTGGATGGTGAAGTCTGAGACAGCTCCCTCCCTGCATTACTAGTGAGAGGCTGGCTTCACAGACAGGGGGGAGCTGCCTGACCCTCACTCCTGACTTCCCCCATGTCCCAGCTAGTGAATGGTGTGTGGGTGAGGGGGGGGGGGGGGGAGGATGGTGAAGTCTGAGACAGCTCCCTCCCTGCATTACTAGTGAGAGGCTGGCTTCACAGACAGGGGGGAGCTGCCTGACCCTCACTCCTGACTTCCCCATGTCCCAGCTAGTGAATGGTGTGTGGGTGAGGGGGGGGGGGGGAGGATGGTGAAGTCTGAGACAGCTCCCTCCCTGCATTACTAGTGAGAGGCTGGCTTCACAGACAGGGGGGAGCTGCCTGACCCTCACTCCTGACTTCCCCCATGTCCCAGCTAGTGAATCGTGTGTGGGTGAGGGGGGGGGGGGGGAGGATGGTGAAGTCTGAGACAGCTCCCTCCCTGCATTACTAGTGAGAGGCTGGCTTCACAGACAGGGGGGAGCTGCCTGACCCTCACTCCTGACTTCCCCCATGTCCCAGCTAGTGAATGGTGTGTGGGTGAGGGGGGGGGGGAGGATGGTGAAGTCTGAGACAGCTCCCTCCCTGCATTACTAGTGAGAGGCTGGCTTCGCAGACAGGGGGGAGCTGCCTGACCCTCACTCCTGACTTCCCCCATGTCCCAGCTAGTGAATGGTGTGTGGGTGAGGGGGGGGGGGAGGATGGTGAAGTCTGAGACAGCTCCCTCCCTGCATTACTAGTGAGAGGCTGGCTTCACAGACAGGGGGGAGCTGCCTGACCCTCACTCCTGACTTCCCCCATGTCCCAGCTAGTGAATGGTGTGTGGGTGAGGGGGGGGGGGGGAGGATGGTGAAGTCTGAGACAGCTCCCTCCCTGCATTACTAGTGAGAGGCTGGCTTCACAGACAGGGGGGAGCTGCCTGTCCCTCACTCCTGACTTCCCCCATGTCCCAGCTAGTGAATGGTGTGTGGGTGAGGGGGGGGAGTGGATGGTGAAGTCTGAGACAGCTCCCTCCCTGCATTACTAGTGAGAGGCTGGCTTCACAGACAGGGGGGAGCTGCCTGACCCTAACTCCTGACTTCCCCCATGTCCCAGCTAGTGAATGGTGTGTGGGTAAGGGGGGGGGGAGGATGGTGAAGTCTGAGACAGCTCCCTCCCTGCATTACTAGTGAGAGGCTGGCTTCACAGACAGGGGGGAGCTGCCTGACCCTCACTCCTCCGGGGTATTGTGATCTTCCTGCACACAGTGCCCTATCCCTGATACCAGGGGTGTTGTGATCTTCCTGCATGCAGTGCCCTATCCCTATTAATACCAGGAGTGTTGTGATCTTCCTGCATGCAGTGCCCTATCCCTGATATCGGGATGTGTGCAAGAAGATCACAACACCCCCGGTATCAGGAATAGGGCACTGCGTGCAGGAAGATCACAACACCCCCAGTATCAGGAATAGGGCACTGTGTGCAGGAAGATCACAACACCCCTGGTATTAGGGATAGGGCACTGTGTGCAGGAAGATCACAACACTCCTGGTATTAATAGGGATAGGGCACTGTGTGCAGGAAGATCACAATACCCCTGGTATCAGGGTTAGGGCACAAGTTCTAGTCACATTGACTGATCACATTACTTGTTTTGTCAAGCTACCAACTGTTTCCATTTCCCATCCCCCATATACTGTCAGTAGGAAACTTGGTAACATGAATAAATAAGAGGGCAGCCAATAGGAATACATATTCATTCCTAAACTGACCTTAACTGACCTGAAAAGTGTCAAATTGTATCATTTTCAGTTAGTGCGCACTAACTCCCGTTAGTGCGCACTAACTCGAGTTAGTGCGCACTAATCGGAAAAAACGATTTTTAACGATTTTTTAACTAAAAAATCGTGCCTAAGACGATTTTCTTGCCCTGCCACACGATTTCTATCGTTAAGACGATATGGAAAACGATTCACATCCCTACAAATTGATGGAAATATTTTTTCACTCAACACACATTAAGCTCTGGAATTCATTACCAGAGGATGTAGTAAAGGTAGTTATTGTAACTGAGCTTAAAAAAAGTTTGGACAAGTTCCTGGAGGAAAAGTCCTTAAACTGTTATTAACCAAGTAGACTTGGGAAAAGCTACTGCTTTATTCCTGAGTGTAAGCAGCGTGGAATCTATCTCCTATTTAGGATCTTGCCAGATATTTGTAATCTGGATTGACCCCTGATGGAAACAGGATACCGAGTTTGATAAACCTTTGATCTGCCCCAATATGACAGTTCTTATATTCTTATAGATGGCTACCGCAATACGCGACAGCAAGTTAACCCATCTGCAAACATATATGCAGCTTGTAGGTATTGTGACAATGTAAATAAGCGAGAGAAAGAACAATGTCCAGCATATGGAAAAACATGTAGGTCATGTGGTAGCCCTGATCATTTTGCAAGTGTGTCTATCAAGCAAAAAGTGAAATACAGTGAATAAGCTGCATAAGTTGGAGGAGATATTGCTTAGTACTGATGTGAACTTCTCAAAGATATGCTCGGACACTATATGAACAACAAAACACAAATGGTTTGTAAATGAGGTGATATGTAATTCTACATGTCTGAAAGACAAGATGGGCACAACTACAACCGAGCAGCACTAAGTTGAAGTTATATTCAGGAGAAGTCATGGATCAGAGGAATCTGTTCTAAGAGAAGTCCATTTTTAGCTTGATCCCAGTATTTCACCAATCCAATGTACTGCATGCAATGTACCTGTAACCCTGTTTTTAAAGGTGAGATATACTTCCAGGGCACAGAAAATAAGTTATATATTTCTGGGGCTATCTTCTTCTGCCATAGGTCCCCTCTCTAATATCACCCCACGGGGCAAGTCCTTTCTACGGGGGTAAGCAGATATGGCCTGAGTGGTATGGTGACTCCCTTTCCAGTGTGCATCTGTACAGTGTAATGTCGAATGCTGGATGGGACAAAGAAGGCAGGACACAGGTCTGGGTGTTCCAAAGTAAAATTTACTGATTTCTTTAGAAAGGAATCGATATCCAGGCAAAACAGATGGTTGTACAGATGAGTGTCCTTTTGCTCTTTGTGTTTGTGCTGGTGACTCAGGCTCCTGGGGATTTCTAATTCTCTTTGAGCAAGAGCTTCACAGTCCCCCTACTCTAGAGGGCTCCTCCTCTGCAGAGGGGTCCCCTTAGAGGTTTCCACAGTCCTACCTGAGTTCCAGCCGACCTCACACCATTACCCAGCCTGCGCCTGTGTCCCAGGGGAAAGATCCTGCGGAGAGTCTTCCTTGATGCTGAACCTCTCTGAAGGAAAGGCCTCGCTGCTAGGAGTCGGGTTCCTTGCCCAATCTCCAAACTGAGAGCAGGGGGGGTGACAAAAAGACCTCTTCTAAACCTAAAAGAGAATACTTCACTAAATGTCCAAAACCTTTCTGGGATGTCCCTGTCACTGCAGCTCTTCTCTGGCCCTAGAAGGGTACTGACAGATCTTCAGTGACCTGGCCTCTGGATTCGGGGGAATGCCATCTTCAAGAGCACCAGGTTATAATCTAGTTTAATGATCTTTAAATTAGACAAAAAATCCTAACAAAGTCTCTTTCTACAACTGGAGGAATACTCAAACTGGTAGAGAGTACACAAGAAGGAGTAGCCCCCAAAATATATTGAGTGAGGGCTGGAGGCCTCACCCAAAAGAAACCCACTCAAAGGAGAGCTCCTCTCTCCTCAAAATCTCAACTAAACTGCCATGATGAATCTAGCCCTAGTCCCTAATTATAAGCAGGGTCCACCCACTCAGCTGCCTCTAGTGGAGGAGTTGTAAAATGGTAGCCCCTCTAGCTGGTGGTTATCTATAGAGACTAGGTGATACCTAGTGGTCAACCCATAGGGGTGCCACATACCAGTAACCATAAAGCCAGAGGTAAAACCACAGCTGTACAGGCATGAAGTTTATGGTCACCTCACACTGGTGACCGAACCGGCTGGATAAACAACATGGTTGTAGTATGGATGCTGGAGAAGCTGAGAATTTGTATTGATCCAATATGTCTAAACCTAGCATGGAGGAGATCTCACTACATCATGCCAAGGCTCGAAAATGTCTTATTCAAGCTGCCTAAGGTATGAATATTTACACTTGTTGATGCATGGGATGCATTCCTGCGATGTAAGTTAGATGGGAAAAGCAGCATCATGACAATGTTCTGGGCCCCCTGAGGCAGAAAAAGCTGGTTCAAACTACCATTTGGAGTCTCGGCAACATCAAAGGTTTATCAGCAGAAACCGCAGGGAATCAAGTCAGTAGTGGATGATAATCTTATTGTGGGCTGCGGCGACTCTGATGAGGAAGGAGCTCATGATCATGATGGCAAGCTCTTGGCCCTAATGGATCAGTATAGGCTGGTGAAGCTAAGGCTTAGTTTGAAGAGACTGCAATTCAAAGTGAAGGAAATCGACTCCATGGGCACATTCTGTCTTCACAGGGACTGAAAGTGGGGCCAGATAAGGTCAGATCCATACAGGTTATGCTACAGCCAATGGAGGTAAAGTCTGTGCAGCTCTTCATTTAGGTTTATGACTTACCTAGCAAAATTAATATAGAAACATAGAAACATAGAAATGACGGCAGAAGAAGACCAATCGGCCCATCCAGTCTGCCCAGCAAGCTTCACACTTCTTTTTTCTCATACTTATCTGTTTCTCTTGGCTCTTAGTAACCTTTGGTTCTATTTCCCTTTCACCCCCACCATTAATGTAGAGAGCAGTGATGGAGCTGCATCCAAGTGAAATATCAAGCTTGATTAGTTAGGGGTAGTAACCGCCGCAATAAGCAAGCTACACCCATACTTATTTGTTTACCCAGACTATGTTATTCAGCCCTTATTGGTTGTTTTTCTTCTCCCCTGCCGTTGAAACAGAGAGCTATGCTGGATATGCGTGAAGTATTAGTTTTTCTTCTCCCTTGCCGTTGAAGCAGAGAGCTATGCTGGATATGTGTGAAGTATTAATTTTACTTCTCCCCTGCCGTTGAAGCAGAGAGCTATGCTGGATATGTGTGAAGTATGTTTTTCTTGTCCCCTGCTGTTGAAGCAGAGAGCTATGCTGTATATGCATTGAAAGTGAAGTATGCATTGAAAGCCACATTAACTATCAACAAATATTGAATAAGCCTAATAATTGGTAATACCTATAGCCTTTGAACTCTCCGTTAATTTTACATACTCTTACCCTCCCCTGGGTTTTGTTTTTTTTTTATTTGGGAGATGGCAGCCCTCCATCCTTCCGCTCCGTGAAGGTGGAACACCAACTACTGGCCACTGGCATCCCACTCCGTGAATGCCTCTGTGGCTACTGCCGCTCCATGCAGTGTTTTGCTGCCTCCTCTTTATACATGTCCTCTAGACCTGATGGACCTTATCTGTTACTCTTGGCTCTTAGTAACCTTTTGATTCTATTTCCCTTCTACCCCCACCATTAATGTAGAGAGCAGTGTTGGAACTGCCTCTAAGTGAAATATCTAGCTTAATTAGTTAGGGGTAGTAACCGCCGCAATAAGCAAGTTATAACCATGTTTATTTGTTTACCAAGATTAAATAATTCAGACCTTGTTGGTTTTTTTCTGTATATAGATCTACTTTTCTTCATTCCCCCTGCCGTTGAAGCAGAGAGTTATGCTGGATATGCATTGAAAGTGAAGTATCTGATGCCTATCAGAGGTGTTATGGTTATGAGGTGTTGGAGTGGATTCTTGGGTACTGGGGTGATGGCCACTCCCACGGGGAGGAGCCCCGTGAGGAACCGCAGTACTAGGCTAGACTCTATACACGCAGACACAGAAAAGTTGTATTTATTGTTCAGCTCGATGGTACTGCCCGGGGAGCGGGCAGCGGTGAAGGTAACCCAGTGAAGTAGTCCAGGGTTCCTCAGCAGAGGAGACCAGTCTCACACTCGAGTAGGTGATAGGCAGCGCGGCGTAGCATGGACAGGTCCCGGATGTAGACACAAAGCGCTGAAGCTGAGACAGACTGAAAGGGTTAGTACTCACTGAAGCAGAAGCTGTATAGTTGAAGGTCCTGGCAGGCAGAAGTTGTTCAGTGGCAGGCACCAGATTAGGGAGAGCAGGCCCTCAAGGAGCGAGTACCCGGTATCCCAAGATAGGTACCTGAAATAGAGCAGAAGGGCCCCCGAGGAGCGGGTACCTAGGTTAGTGAAGAATTACCCCGAAGGGCAGAGAGAGCTTCCTGCGACAGCTGGGAAGCGGCAGAGCAGCTTAGACTGGAGGCAGTCCAATCCATGCTAACTCAGATTGTTAGCAAATGAAGGGCAGGCTAAATACCAGGATGTGATGACATCACTCAGAGGGGACTCCCCCGAGGTTCCCGCCAAGACGTGGATAAAGACGTGGGTGGCGTGCGCACGCGCACCCTAGGAAGCCCTCAGGAAAATCATGGCAAACACCGTCACCATTGCCGATCTGGAGAGCGGCATGAAGATGCGGCAGCAGCCATCTTCCCAAGGTTTGTGGAGAGAGAAGGAAAAAAGGCGAGGCACAGAGGTCGAAGTCGACCAAGACCGACGGACGCAACAAGAGGTATCTGTGTCCCTGAGAAGACGTCTGAATAAGGATTCCATTTGGCATTGGTTTCTAAAGCATTACCAGGCATTACAGGAAATTTTTATTTATTTATTTATTTATTTATTTATTTATTTATATACCGACATTCGATCGAGATATCACATCGGTTTCCAGATAACTAAAAGAATAGGGTGGTAACAGCCCTATTTTACATTTTACATTATCGTGTTGCCATACGGCCGGCGCCATTTTGCAAAATGGCGCCGGCCATATTGCAAAATGGCGCTGGCCGTACGGCAACACGATTCGAGTGCAGGAGGTCGTTCCCGGACCCCCGCTGGACTTTTGGCAAGTCTTGTGGGGGTCAGGAGGCCCCCCCAAGCTGGCCAAAAGTCCCTGGGGGTCCAGCGGGGGTCCGGGAGCGATCTCCTACGCTCGTGACGTCGGGGGATAGGAACCAAAATGGCGCCGGCTCTACCTTTGCCCTGTCATATGACAGGGCAAAGGTAGCGCCGGCACCATTTTCTATCAACGCACCCGTAGCCCGAGAGTGGAAGATCACATCGGGACCCCCCCCCCCCACTGGACCCCAGGTAATTTAAGACATTTGGGGGGAGTTCGGGAGGGTGGGGGATTTATTTTAAAGGGTCGGGGTGGGTTTTAGGGATGTTTTAGTGTGCCGGTTTTCCCGCCCTCCCCGATTTACGATTTACACGATATTTACAAAAACAAAACCGCGACGATTCGATTCCCTCCCCCCCAGCCGAAATCGATCGTTAAGACGATCGATCACACGATACACATCTCTAATATCAGTGATAGCAGAGCTACAGCAGAACAGGATCCGCAGTCCCGGGCAGGATCTGAACATCTCAGGGTTTTCTGGGTGCAACAGGACAAATGGACATTGCACAGATCAATCAAGCAGATTATCTGAATGTCACGGACCAGAGACTGCATCAGATCAGATTGCAGACGATGAAACCTTGCAGTCATGAAGCCTGTAGTCCTGAATGGCTGCCCAGAGAAGAAGGAGGTGCCACCGTGGAGGTAGTCACTGGAAGAAGCTGCAGAGACGCTGGAGAGGATCCCAGAAGTATTCCCAAGATGCAAGGTAGCAGAAGTACAGCAAGGCGGAAGCCCTCCGAGGAGCGGATAGCCAGAGACAGGGGCAGGGCCCCCGAGGAGCAGGTACCCGAGAATGTCTCACGCCAGCTGTAGCAGGAACGGGGAACACATATGAAGTGAGAGAGAAGGATTCAGCAAAGGGAACTCTTTACCAAGTCGATTTGCGATAGGCCCTGATGGTGCTTAAGAGTCCAGGGTTAGTGATGTCATCAAGGGGAGCCGCCCCTGAGGTTCCTGCCCTGACGTCCTCAAGAAGGGCCGTGACGCGAGTCTTCCAGAGGGAGAGAGAGCAGTGAGACATGAAGTGAGTAGTAGCGGTCGCAGCCGCCTGCGACCAAAAGTCATAACACCCATTTGAACATAAAATTGTATGTTGTCTGCGTATATCCTGTGTCCTGAACAAAGGCCAGCCGGTAATTTACATTTCTGTGACATACAGATATTGAATAATGATGCTGAAAGAACGGACTCTTGTGGGACACCGGTCAAAAGAGGATAGCAGGATATCTGTGTGTCTGTCTTTTGTCTGGAGGTGGCCTGCTTGTGTTTTTTGGTCTAGGTGAGATATGTCTGCGTCTCTGTGCCTCTCTGGGTATTGGGTTTCTGTCTTTCTGTAGGGGGCCTGTGCCTGAGTGTGGGGTGTCTTTGTCTCTCTGTGTTTGTGTGGATATAGGGTAACTGTGTGTGGGGGTCTCCGTGTCTATCTACGTATCTGTTTCGCTCACTGTTGGTCTGGGTGTGAGGTGTCTGTGTTTGTCTGGATATGAGGCACCATTTCTCTGTATCTATCTGGGTATGGGATATCTGCCTCTTTGTGCCTAAGCAATAATCTAACATCGGCAGAACAATTGCTTGTACTACTGTACGAAAATCAGCAAAACTCAAGGAGGGCTTTAAACCACGCAGAACAAATAACAGACCTGAGTTGATTACTGAAAGTCAAAGAGGATTCATTGTTTACGCGCAGGCTCTTACGCGCAGATTATTCAAACACCAATAGTGATTAACAACAATCGGATAGTTAAATTGTCCAATAAGGTATGCGATCTTGGAGTTATAATCGATATGAGCTTAGTTTAAAACAACATATAACACATAAAGTAAGAGAAGGCTACGGGAAACTAATAATACTAAAATGCCTTAAACCACTACGTAGTCATAAGGACTTCAGAACTATTCTACAGTCTTTAATATTCGACAGGACCAATTATTGTAATTCACTTTTATTGGGTCTTCCACCATTAGACCACTACAAATTCTACAGAATGCAGCAGCAAGAGTATTAACCGGCAGCAGGAAAAAGGACCATATTACACCAGTATTAGCTGAATTACATTGGCTTCCAGTTGAATACCGTATACAGTATAAAGTTCTCAGCACATTACACAAATTAATATATGATGAGCACGCAGGTTGGCTTAATACTACAATTTGCCTACACATACCCCAACAGATGCTATGATCAGCAAACAAAGGCTTACTACCAATTCCATCGGAAAAAACAGCACATCTCACACAGGTCAGGGACAGGGCTATTTCACTTGCAGGAACAAAAATCTGGAATGCAATGCCTGTAAACCTAAGACTACAACAAGATTACAGACAATTAAAAAAGGACCTGAAGACCTGGCTATACATACAGGCTTTTAAACAAATGGAAGACGATTCTCAGAGCAAATAGTTGGCATTTCTTACTATTTATGATTTTATGATTTCATTCTGTATTTTATTTTCTTGTTTTATGCTTTTTAGTTATTTTATATTACTGCAGTGTTGATTTAAGTTCTTATTCTGACTTTTTATTATTTTACTATTAATTTGACTTTTAGCATTTATTTTAGTAATAATTTGAATTAGAAATTTGTTATTTTATTGCTCGACTTGTAAACCATTGTGATGGTACTTCTAAACGACGGTATAGAAAAACTGTCAAATAAATAAATAAATGTGTGTGAGTGTCTGAGAGCTTTCTCCTTTCAGCAACTTAAAGAGAAATAAAATGGGGGCTTTGAGCCACTGGTTGGCAGTGTGGCTCAATCTCTGGTGAATGCCCTTCATGTATGACTATATGTGTGTATGTATGTACTGTATATATATATATATATATATATATATATATATATATATATATATATATATATGAGGTCAATATTCAAAACTAAACATTTAAATGGATAACTGAGTTAGATGGATAACTTATCAGTTAGATGGATAATTTGGAGTTAGATTAGATAACTTGTGAGTTATCCACGTAAATGGCTTTGAATATTGACCTCATATATATACTGTATATATAATATATACACACATGAACATATATAGCAACCCATCTTGGAGGGGGCTCTACCCAATTGCATGAATGGAAGGGATGCTGTGGCTCAAAACGTTTGCTCGCTCTTGCGATAGCCAATGCACATCAAATTCTTTTTCCCCAACATGTACTGCTCCCTCAGATTTCTGAACTCTAAATGCATGTCATGGCTTGGTTTGTATCAAATCTTAACCTCAACTCCAGCTTTCTTAGCTCACTTCTCATGCTGTTTATTTCCTCAGGATGAGGATATCCAGTTTCTTACAAATCACTGCGCTGTCCACAAAAAGGCAAACTTTTCTTTCTAACCCCTCTGCAAAGCCACACACAAAGATACAGAGCTGCTCCCTTCGGTACTCTACAAATCACCTTTCACTCCTCAGAGTGAATTCGGTTTTCCACTACCCTCTGTTGTCTAATCCATCATCCAGTTTCTAATCCGGTCAGCCCCAGGGTGCTCAGATTATTCATGAGCCTCATTACACAGGACAGTATCAAAATCTGAAGATGAAATTCAAGTAAACCACAGCCAGCGCATATCCTCAATCTAATTCTTTAGTCACCCAAGCGAAAAAAAAACAAACCCCATTGCAAATGCTCCTTAAATTATGAACTGCAGCAGCACTGGCTGTTTCCTATATTCCATACATACATACCGCCTTTGCTAATCCTACACAGGAACAGACACAGGAGTAGTCTAAGTAGCGTGCTCATCCTGTTTGTAGATAGCTGTTCTTGCTTCTGCTTCTCATGCAGTCTTTTTACAAGTCTCGGGCAGTTTCATTTCCTCATTCAGTGCAAGCATTCCCAGAATCCTCTTCCTTTTCTTATTCACTTTCTCTGCTTCTCATGATAAAGGAAGGATTAATAAAAATTACGTGAAAATTTTTTTATTGCATTGTCCCTGCCCTCAAGAGCTTAGCAGAGGTTTAGGGGGTCAGGGAATAAAAACCGATAGACATTTCACAAACATTAGTAGCCACATTTTGGCAAGGGACTGAGATGCCAGGCTTGGATAATCCTAGACTTTGATTGCATCATGTTTGTCCTGTCTGTAATGAGAAATCTCCCATATGCAGGACTGGTTGTGATAAAATGTCCATCACATAAGATCGTACACATTTCTTTTTAAGTGACCCCTTTCTTTTTTTTTAGCTAGGAAAAGCAGAAATCAGCTTCCTGTTCTGCAGTTACTTCCACTATTCCATTAGCCTCTGGTTCTCCCTCATTTCTCGAAATAAACTACAGTAGCAGGAAGTGAGGAGGATGAGGAAGGATATGTGCTCAGCGGTGAGGTGGGCCAGGAGCTCCTGCTAAGGTCATCACAACAGGGACTCTTTCGACTTCCCCCTCCGTCTCAAGTGAAGTTACGGCTGCCCAGAAACACAGCCTTTAACTATGTAGCTCTAATCCGGTGGAATTCACTACTTCACGACTTACTTTTCAGTTATCCTATCTGGGTTCAGGAAAAAGACTATTTGAGCAGGCACTTGTATCATGGAGGCAACTGCTTATTTGAATAATTAACGAGTCCAGTATTTTTTTAGGTCAGATTTGGTTAAATAGTGTTGAGCAAAATGTAAGTTCATAATTTTATTAATAAGATATTTGTTATCATTTTATGCTGATTGCTTTTTTTATATTTATTTACTGTACCCATTTTGAGAGTCTGACTGTGATGCCAATTTTTTAAAAAAGGGCTCCGGGGTGATCCGGGTAACTATACACTGATGGGCCGGATGTCGGTGACAGGCAAAACGGTAGAATCTGTTCTTAAAAACAAAACTGCTGACCACATAGATAGGCATGGTTTAATGGCAGAGAGTCAAAATGGTTTTTGCAAAAGGAAGTCTCGCCTTACCCATTCAATAGATTTTTTTCGAAGGTGTAAATCAAGGGACCCCAAACTATGGCCCAAGGGCCAGATGCAGCCCTTGGCTGAATTTCATTCAGCCCTCAGCAGTGGTGGCAGAAGGATCTTGATCTGGCCCACAACTGTGATGACAGAAGGCGCATGATCTGTCATGCAGTGGTGGCAGCAGCAGGGAGGCACATTCCTCCACCACCTGCAGCTCAGATACTTGAAGTCAGAAGTACAAGTGGCTGCATGTCAGAGTGGCGTGGGGGCAGTGCATGCCCGTGCAAAGCCATCACCGACTGCCTGCATTACACTTTGCTGGCACTGGTGCTGCTCAGGCAGCTGAAGCTGTAGACAGACAGGGAAGAGGCTGCAGCACAGCGATAAGGATAAGAAGGATGGTGCAGGCCAAAAGGGAGGAAAGCACTGGTAGTACCGAGCCGTGGGTTCTGCCGGGGAAAGCCAGGTAAGCAACGCCACCATCTCTTCAGAGCTGCGGAGGAAAAAGGCATGGGATTGTCCCCTAAGAATGCAGACTTTGGAGGTGCAGAAATCCCCATTATTATAACCCGGATGCCAGGCTCAAGTGTCTCTCCCTGGATTGGGGTCTCCGGAGGGGGATGTCATGCTCCTACCATGAATTTGGCATGCAGCAAGAGAGGGGGGCGTGAGGAGCGGAAGAGGGAGAAGAGGTGGAGGAAAGGGAGGTAGAGAGGCAGTAAGAGTGCATGGGGAGAGCGTGAGTAAGAGAGCACACAAACACCCCATCCTCCCATCCATCCACCCTCCCCTTCATTCCCTAGGCAGGAAGATACTGGGGAAGGGGGGGAGGCTGGGAGTGTGGTAAGATTGCCAAATAATTATTTCTGACGCTCTGTCTCTCTGCCACACATCCACACCCCTGGAGGCCCTGCCCCCCTCTTCCCCAGGTCCAAATATGGTCCTGCCTCCAAAAACCTTCTCTCAGCAAATAACTCTGCAGAGCCTTCCTCCCTTTCACCCCAGCTCAGCAAACGGTGAGGAGGAACTCACCCCCCCCCCCCCAGCCCTCTCTGTGATTTAAAATGACCCTTGTGGCCCTTCCCTTGAAAAGATGGGGGACTCCTGGGAAAAATAAACACGCAGATGAAGGTGAGCCGGTTTGTACAGTGTACTGGATTTTCAGAAGCGTTTGGCAAAGTCCCTCATCAAAGCCTCCTCAGGAAATGGGGAGGTCATGGGACAGTGTTTCCCGACTGGTGTGCAATGGCCTTCAGACCCGATCAGGCGCCCCCACGGGAAAACCAACCCTCCCTGCTGCTCAGACCCAGGCCAGCACCTGACCAATGCGCTCAGCACCTTGCAGCAACAAGAGACGCCAGTGGTGGCTTCTTACGCTTGTGCGAGCTCCTTTCTGAGGACATGCAGTCCTGCAAGCCCGTTCTTCCTAGCGACAGCATGAGCTGCGGTCATTAATCGGAAGTATGCAGGGCGCGGATAGCCGGGACCCATTTTGTGCAGCGCACAAACCCCTCCTGATCTTCCCACGCTGACAGCCACACGCCACAGCCAAGATAAATAGCTTAGGCCAATTCTCCCGTCTCCTGCACTTGCAGAGAGAGGAAGCTGGCCCATCATGATGGGTTCATGCGTGGTTCTGCCCCTTCTCTCTCCCTTTCTTTAACATTTTGGGAGAGAGACTGGTAGGGCTTTTCAGTGCTCCCCTAGTTCTTGTTTTGGCCAGACAAGTACTCGTTATATCTGCACGAGCCTATTCCATGAAGGTTGGTGTGCCACATAACATTTTTGGTAATGTAGGTGTGCCTTGGGTTCAACAAGTTTGGGACAGGACTAGGGGACACTCTTTGAAACTAGCAACCGATCGATTTAAAACAAATCATAGGAAGTATTTTTTCACTCAGAGCACAATCAAGCTATGGAATCTCTGGCCAGAGGATGTGGTGAAGGCAACTAACACCGTGAGGTTTAAAAGAAGGCTGGGCGAGTTCCTGAAGGAAAAATCCATAGCCATTTATTAGCCAGGAAGACTTGGGAAAGCCGGCGCTTACCCCTGGGAATGAACCAGATCAACTATTTGGGATCTGCCGAGGACTTGTAACCCAGGCTGGCCACTGCTGGGACAGGAAGCTGGGCTCGATAGACCTTGATCTGACCCAGCATGGCATTCCTTATGTTTTAAGTGGAAATCAAGTCAAAATAAATGAATAAATACACTTCTTAAGGTGTCAATGATTAAGGGGTCATTTTCAAAAGGGGGTCGTAGATACATGAAAAGGGACTAAATCGGGGCGGGTTCTGGGTGGCATCCACACCGGAAGGGGAGGAGTCGGGGAGGCACTGGGGCGGACGCCGCGTAGACGTCACTGACGGCGAAAAGGTAAGGGCCCTTTTCGCCACCAGTTTCGTGCCCAATAGCACCACCTTTCACGATGACACTATTGGGTGCGAAAGCCCAACACTTCACCAGCCTGCCCCCCCCCCCCCCGTTATCGCCGGATTTTCTAAGATCTGCGACCTTAGAAAATCCAGGCCCAAGTTTGCTATGCAATCATCTTGTGTCCCAGGACTATCCAGCAAAGGAAAACTGGGATAGGAAAATCAGGAAAGTGCTTTTCCTGCCAAGGCATTGTCACTTAAGAACATAAGACTTGCCATACTGGGTCAGACCAAAGGTCCATCAAGCCCAGTATCCTAAGCGGAATATAAAAAAAAAGAATCTAAATATTAATAAATAAATAAATATCCTGTTTCCAACAGTGGCCAATCTAGGTCACAAGTACCTGGCAGAATCCCAAATGGTTATCCCAGGGATAAGCAGTGGATTTGCCCAAGTCCACCTTAATAATAGTTTTAAAGACTTTTCATCCAGGAACTCGTCAAAACCTTTTTTAAACGGAGCTGCACTAACAGCTTTTACCACATCCTATGGGAACAAATTCCACATCTTCATTATGCATGAGTATACAAACATTGTCTCCTATTTGTTTAAAAAAAAAAAAAAAAAGAGCGATTTCAAACACACTTGAATGTTGCAGAGAGAAACGGAGATATGATGCTCAGGGTGTGTTTTCCTTCCTGAATTAACACCACTTAAAAAAGTGTTGCTGCATTGGATTCTATGGAGAATAACTGGAATAAAATGCTCAGGATGCCTTCTTTCCTCCAAGTCATTGTTATGGTGACTTTCACAAACAAAGACCTTCCTTGTTTCTTGACATTATACCCTCTACAGAAAGAACAAAAAAATACTCTTCTCCGATTCTTCTTTCCTCGGAGAGGCCCTTGTGCACCCCCCCTGGCAGAGCAGGAGGCAGACTACTCCCTCACTAATGCCGTGCATGCATTTGGAAGACGTGGAGTCTGATTATTGTTAAGTTAAACAGCTTTTAAAAAGGCAGCATTCCAAAAAAACAAAAAAGCATGCTGGTAACAATAATGATCTAATGCACATTCTCTGCAGCAGCTGTGGGGTGGAGGCGGCTCTGCGAACTGAAAACAGAAGTGAGACAGACTCCCCCCTTTTCAAAGCTTGGCTGAGGACGTCAGCAGGAAATCCCTGAGCGCCCCGAGAGAACCGCTGTGTACCTTTCTCTAGCCTTGAAAACTTTTGCTGTCTCTGCAGTCCCAAACTTGAAAAAAAACAAAACAAAAGAGTAGAGAGAGGCTGCAAAAAGCAGACGGAGAGAGTTTTATTTCGGCTGGAGAAGGCACAGGGTACTAGAGCCAGTGAATGGGATCCCCGCCCCCTCCAATTGCTGTGGTGCTGGGAGGATGAATCAAGCCTTGAAGCTGTTTTAAGGTCGTCGGGTGGAGTCCGCGAAGGTAAGAGGCAACGCCGCGGGCCCCTCTCCCCCTTTTTCCTTAGCCGTTAACTTTATCAGTGTTCACTGTTTATTGCTGCTCCCCGGCAGTTGCTGTGTTGACTGTGCCCCTCTTTTCCCTTCCTCCACCCCCCCAAGTGGGTCATATCCAGAGATGTCAAGTGACCCCGGTTTAAGCAGGGAGCGTCTAGGCTAGCCCTGGATTCCTGACCAGCTCAGCGTCGATTTAAAATAGCAGAAGCAGGGACTGCAAACCTCACAATGCAGTGGGATAAGAGCAGAGCCCCGGCTTTCTTGCAACACATTTTTGCAAGATTCGGCAGCAAGATTTAGCAAACTGAGGCAGATTTTTTCCAAATTCTGCAGCAATTCTGTGGTAAATTTGCATAACTGTGCATATTTGCAATTTGAATACTTTTTTTTTTTTTTTTTTACTTTTTATAAATAAAGTTATTTTCTGATATTTCTGTGTCCAGTTAATTTGTTTGGTTCTTTATTAGAGGAAAAGAGGTCTTAGTGACTAGGTCTGGAGAAGAAGGGTGGGGAACAGATCTTGGGATGGGGAGTGAGGAAATTCAAACGAAAGAATCTTTCCCTGGAGAGGTAGAGGGATAAAGGATGGAGGAGCATAGTGGCACAGAGGGAGGAGAGGATGTGATCAGGGATGAGTAGACAGGAGAAAAGGAAGTACTGGGGATGGGGTGGAAGAGGAGTGAAGATCAGAATGGGCAAGAGGAAAGGGGGGGGGAGGGACAAACAGAGAGAAAAGAGGAAATTGATTCCTCTGGCTTCAGCTCCACTCCCTCACATGCCAGTCCCCACATCCTCTCGCTCTCTCTCTCTCCCCTTCCTATATTCGCCCTTAGTACTTATATTGTCCCCATACATATACACACATCCACCTGCCTTTCCCCATATCCTCTAATCACACACCTCCCCTGAGCCCCTCCATTGCACCCCCATTCTCCCAGCCCTTTCCCCATAACCCCTCTACAACCTCTCCATCACGTCCTCAGCCCATTTCACCCCCCCCCATCTCCTCTTTCCCTTCTCTCCCCTCCCAGCCTCTCCCTTTCACACAAACACTTCCCCCAGCGGCCTCTTCCCCTTATTCCCCCCCCCCCCCGACCTCCAGCCCCTGTAACCCCTCCACCCCCCTCCCAGGCTGGCATTGCTCACTGAAAGGAGGGGGAGGGATAACCATAGCTGGACTGTACAGGGCCCCTGGCTTGCTCAGCAGAGGAGGCGGGTGTGACCCAAAGTACCGCGGCTCTCCCTCCCTTCTGCCGCGTGACGGATGGACCCACGAATGAACCGGTGCCCACATGGGAGAGGGGGGGGGGGGGGGCGGGGAGGTTGGACAGGGAAGGAGTTTGGTGATGTAACCGTCTCTTTTTAGTCAGTAAGGAGGTCCAGACAACTGATCCGTAAAGATAGACTTTTATTGCCAGCAAGATGCAGCTAAGACAAAGGCTTAGTACAACTGCATGCCCCTCCCCTCCAGGAGCAGACTCTTATGCACTTTACAGTTCTTATCTTTTACACATGCGTTCTAAGCATTGCTGAGCAAGCATATTCCGGCTGAAGGGGCTACTGACCCCCTCCCTAGACACCCTGGAACTTTCGTGAAACTTCTCCCATGTTCTGCAGGAGAGGCTGCTGGGACTTGCAGTTCTGGAAAGGAATTCGCGAGTCTGCAGTAATACAGCCCTTCACATAATACATCCATTGTTCTAATCTAGGTTACAGCAGTGAAAGCTTATCAGAGAATAAGAACAGCGAAGCCAAAAAATGAAAATGTGCAATGTGCTGACAGAGAGTTTCTCAATGTCCTAATTACAGCTGTATTGCAGACTGTAAGTAAACCCGTCATGAAGCAGGGAATTCTGGTACATGAAGTCCTTTGTCAGGTTGAAGCGTTCAGACCCCTTCATTCCCCCCTTTGATACTTATCATTCTCTATGAAAAGTATCACACCATCACAACGCAACTGTGGAGCTGAAAGAAACAGAAACAAGAAAAATTAGCAATTTGAGTTCTCAGGGGGCCCTAATTTCCCAAACAGTCCGATGGTTTCTTCACGGGTTTGAGACGGATGGGCCCTAATGGCTCCACCCCCCTTTGTAGCCCGAACTTGTCATGTATGGGAAGATGGCCCAGGATAAAACATGAGGATGGTTAAACAGGTTCTATAGGCTCAGAGGAATACATGTACAGTAACAGGAGCTGCGTGGCTGTATTGCGTTCAGCAATGTCCTCCATCATCCGACGAAGGCGGTTTGAGCAAGAAAGGAATAATTCAGGGTCCTAAAAGACAAAACAGAATTAAACTGGCTAGGATAACAAACAAGCTCTTAAATCCACCGATCATGGAAAACCAACCATGGAATCCATTGGTCCAGTCCCAAGCACTATTCCATTGCTGGACAGGGACGTGTGCCATCTTGACCATGCGATCAGTGATGTCTTGGATAACCTTGTTTTGGTCATCTACCTGTAAACAACAATTGGAGAGGTTAAATGTTCCACAAACCCTCCTTTCTGGGCCAGAAGGTAATCTAAAACCAATCTATTCTGGTACACTGCAGTCATAATTTTGGTATTTTGTTTTGCCCAGAGTTTAAGAGCGAAAGCAGTCGTTGGTGATGAGCTCCAGGACTGCCTGAAGCCTGATGATTCGATGCAATTAATACTGCTTGGAAGGGTTCCCGAGTTGCCCCTTTTTGCTGCTTCATCTGCTCTCTGATTTTCTTGACAATAGGGTTTGATTTCCTGGTGTGTGCTTTGCAATGCATTACAGCCACCTTGCGAGGAAGCCAAACTGCGTCTAGTAATTCACGTACTTCTGATGCATTGTTCAATTGTTTTCCCTCTATAATGCTCCATGCACTTGAATTGTAAGGAAGGCATATTTAGAGTCTGTATAGATATTTACAGTTTGTCCTTCTGCCAACTGCAGAGCTCGAGTAAGGGCAATTAGTTCAGCTTTTTGTGCAGACGTTCCTGGGGGAAGAGGTTGAGCCTCAATGATTTCATCTTCGGATACAACAGCATATCCAGCAGAACGTATCTCATGAATGATTTGGCTGTTCCCATCAGTGAATAAAGTCCAAGCTCCTTGCCAGGGGTGATCCCTCAGGTCTGGTCTACTGGAATGTATTGTAGTCATGACTTCTTCACAATCATGGGCAACTGGTTCAGGTGCCGGCATAAGAGTGGCCGGGTTCAAGTTTTTGCTGTCTTGTATTTGAAGTTCAGGTGTTTCACACAGTAAGGCTTAATACTTGACGAGACGTGAATTAGTCATCCATTTTGGTCCATGGGTCTCTAGCAGTCCTTGAATGGTGTGGGGAGTTGTTACATTCAGAGTTTGACCAAAAGTTAATTTGACTGCTTCTGGAATTAGTAAGCATGCAGCCGCAATGCTTTGAAGGCAACCAGGCCATCCTTTTGCAACATTGTCCATTCCTTTTGACAGATATGCAACAGGTCGTTCCCATGATCCTAAACTTTGAGTCAATACCCCAATGGCCATTCCCTTTTTCTCATCGACGAATAGATGGAATGGTTTCATTACATCTGGCAATCCTAAAGCAGGTGGTTCAATTAAGGCTTCTTTTAGTTGACGTAAGCTTGCCAGTTCGTTTCCTTCCCACTGGAAGGGTTGAGATCCTGCTTCTTTACCCCGCAGCTTGTCGTATAGGGGTTGGGCAATAACTGCATAGTTAGCAATCCACAGCCTACAGTATCCTGCAGCTCCAAGGAACACCCGGAGCTCTTTCTTGCAAGTGGGTACAGGTTGATCTCTTATAGAACTGGTGCGAGAAATCCCCAGACATCGGGTTCCTCCACGTATTTGGAAGCCTAAATACTCTACTTCCAATTCACAGATTTGCGCTTTCTTTTTACTTGCACGATACCCTTTTGAGTACAACATCTTTAGCAGCTGAAGAGTGGATACCGCACATTCGAGGTACGTCTCTCGAAACAACAGAAGGTCATCCACGTATTGTATGACTGGCCCATACTTTACTTGATACATCTTTAAATCTTTTGCCAGTTGCTCACCGAACAGCGTAGGTGAGTGCCTAAACCCTTTAGGCAACCTAGTCCATGTGTACTGCTGCTTTTACTCCAGTATCTGCATTTTCCCATGTGAAAGCAAAAATCTTTTGACATTCCTCCGCCACCGGGACGGAGAAGAAGGCATCTTTGAGATCAATGACACTGTACCACTTTGATGCAGGAGAGACTTGAGCCAAGATTGAATACGGATTTGGGACGAGGGCTACTAGATCTGCTACTTGACTATTCACTTTTCTTAAGTCTTGTACTGGTCGATAGTCATTAGATCCAGGCTTCTTTACTGGCAACAAAGGGGTGTTCCAAGCAGATCGGATTCGCCGAAGAATGCCCAAATCATACAGTCTTTGCAGGTGTATCTGGATTCCTTGTCTGGCCATATATGGAATGGGGTATTGAGGTTGATTAATCACCTGTGCATTCTGTTTCATCTCTATCCATATGGGGGTAGCGTCGATAGCTATTCCTCCCGGGTTCTGTTCGAACCATACTTGGGGTAAACTATCCATCAGTTGTCTTCGTTTTTGTTGAGGGGGGTGTTGTTTTCATATCGATGTTCGATGGTTCGTTCGACTATGGGAAGATGTAGTCTCCATTCTTCTTGGAGGGGACAGATGAGTATCACTGGATGGTCCCCGAAGGAGGCTTTAACTTCCCCTGTTGGTTGAAATCTCAATGTGGTCTGAGGCTTACACAGCAGGTTCCATCCGATAAGGGATACCATGGTCCCGCCTACTTGTATAGTTCATTCTTTCTGCAGAGGGGCAGTGAGTACCTGACCTGAGGCACCCACTATAGAAACAGTCTCTTTCGTAGATCGTTGGCCTCTGAGTCCAACAGGCCCCTGATTTTTGTTGTGTTACCTCGTGGATCTCCACCAGAGGGTCAGTGGGGATTCTTCCCTCCCGGTCTCTTCAGGCTGTATGCTCCTTGTCGCCTCCCCCTGCCAGTGGGGGTTGTCCGATCTCCTTCCTCCTCGGCCCCTTTGTGTCGGTGCAGGTCCATTTTTGTCGTTAGTATTCACTGCAGGGCTCCCGTATTTCTTTTGCCATTCTTCACAGTCTCTCTTCCAATGGCCTTCATTTTTGCAGTACGCACACTGATTCTTTCCCAAAGGGGGGTCTTGTTCCCCCTCCTCTTCGCGGTCTGCCATTGTCTTGGCTCCTTCCGTCCGAGTGTCCTCGAGAGCGGCGGCTAACAGTCACTTTCTCCTTCATATGTCTACTTGCTTCTCTCTTTTCTCTTCCACTTCTCTATTTCCACATACCTAGTCTGCTATAGCTTTTAACTGGCTGAGGCTCATGCCCTCAAAGCCTTCGGCCTTCTGCAGCTTCTTTCGGATGTCGGGTTTCTATTATTAAGTTCCTGGTTGCAGGGACGGGCCCTTTTCTTCTCTTCCTGATCCCTGTTCCCATACATCTCAAAATACGATGAAAAGATCACTGTCCATCTGGAAATTGAATAGGTGACCTGCGCCTGGAGGCAAGTCAGTTCTGACGAGGCTGAGAAGCTGCAAAACATTGCTTCCTTCTTACTTGTAAGTTTGGCATTGGGTTAATTCAATAAAGTCAACCTGGATCTGCAGGCTTTAGGTGTGCAGGAGTGATGATCAAACCCTTGGAAGCCTTGTACCAATTACATTGCAACCACTAAGAACATATGGTAATAGCCAGAGCCCAGCCCCCACCAGTGGTAAAAGAACATAATTGCAATATATATATATATATATATATATATATGTGTGGGGGGGGGGCCACCACTTTATCATTTGGGCCGACTCATATTTGCTCTTGTTCCTAATCTTGCATAGTGGCCCCTTCTCTTGCCCACAACTTCCAATAATCCTTATCTTGCGCCTGCCACTGAATCAAAATTTTTAATATTAAGTCTTTGTTTTCTCCGGTTTTTTTTTTTTTTTTTTTATTTTTTTTTTTTACAAACGGCATCCTGTAATTCCCACAGTCAGAACTGCAGCTGTCTTATCTTGCCGCTTGCTATGCTCTGTATATTTAACAAAGCTTTAACAAAGGTCCCATTCTTAATCATTTCTCCTCTAATTTTCCCAGAGACAGCTTCAAAATAAACTGCGTCAGCAAAAGAGAGTTCATACTTTATCATGCGTTCCAATGTAACTTTTAAATAACAGATAATATATAGGAGACAAGTAAGAACAATAATTAACATGGTATTAGAGAATAGAAAGATAAGCATAGGGAGGACACTGGGATAGAAGATATGAGAAAACTAAAACTTCTGATTAGCAATGCCAGCATGAAACGCACAGCCATATTGAATGCCTACGCACTACGTACTGACGCGCAGTGGGACGCACCACCATTCCACTTTGTACTGTAACAATTAATTTGCTGCTATAAAATGTCTTAAAAATAGCCTGCATCATAAGGCACTAAATGATTTGTAAGGGACCCTTGGTTCTGGTATTTCTTTGCAAGTAGCAATCCTTTGTCAGATTACAGACAGTTTTAGCAAGGACCTTGGAGAGTAAATTTAATCAGCAGAAACTCGGAGCTACAAAAACTTCAACTTCTGTGAAACAGCCACAATTCTATCTTTATTCACATACGCACACCATCAACTAACTTTCAATAATGTTCTGTTAAAACAAACGAAACAATTTTTCTCTCTCTTTGTCTTCATTCACCCAGGCTAGCCCAATGTCCCCTTTTTTTTTTTTTTTTTTTTCTTCTTTCTCTCTTCTGTAATTATCTCTGCTGTTAACCCTTAACTGCCATCAAGTTCTAAACTTCAACACCAGTAAATGCATTCTTCAGCAATCAAATCAGTATTTTAACTTAACACTGTAAATTAATTAGTTGTATAGTAGTCTTGTGCAGCATCTGTAAACCAAAACTCTTCTTATTAGGGTTTAAAACAATTAAAAAAAAATCCCTGGTACATGTGCTTGCAATTCACAGATAGCAGTTACATACATTACAATCCTTAATTAATAATTTGAAAACCCAAACGTACCAGAGAAATGTTATAGGGGTTAAACTGTCCCGCTGAGAAGCAGTCTCTGCCCAGCCAAATTAGTTAACTGTCAAGCTCCCAGCAGCAGCAGCTAACTGCCGTTGTTCAGCACACATATACAGATAAGTAATTCACAATCACTTTTAATAAATTTTCCTTAAGTAAAAATAGTCTGCATCACCAGAGTAGATCAAACACAGTAGAATTTTTTTTTACAAGTACCTTACAGACAGACAGACACTGGGGACTTCCGGTTCCCCATTTTGCGTACTTGAGCCACCATTACGAGGGCGGCTCCCTCTACTAGCTTTTTTGCCCACGTCGGAGGATTTTCAATAACTGCAATCCAAGCAGTTATGTACGGTTAATCCTCAGGGCAACCCGGATTCCCTTCTTCACTAACTATTTTCAGGACCCTTGTGGCCGTTTGGAAATTGAAAGTTCCTTCCGGAGGCCAATTTACACACAAACCGGGCCACCTATGGGTGCATCGTTGAATCATTCCGGGTTTAGTACATTTATGTCTATCGAACACTTCCCTATAGTGTTCCGTCATGACTTTTAATGGAGTAGAACCGCCCCCTCCCATTAGGATAGAATCACAGACAAAGGAGGGAAGGGAAGACGGATAGGTAAGGGGTCCGTATCCGTCAGACACAAAAGGGTCACTTTCACACAACAAGAAACCTATTCCCACTATCGTATGCGTTACTTCTTTTTCCTCTTTTTATGCGCGTGGCTTTCGGAATGCAATTCCTACCAAACCACCGCTTGGGGTGTGATCAAAGCCCCCTCGGTCCCCTCACGGATGGACCGGTTATTTGCTACTCTTTTAGCTATTCTTCACTTTTCCCATCATTCCCATAATACTCGCCTGCAGGGTTCTTCCGAACGTCATGAAAGCCTTCTTCCCGGATCACCAGCCCAAAGGTCTCAGAGGATCTCCGTGGAATGACCCCCTCGGATACCTGATCACTGAACTCAGCGGTGGCCACTCACCAGGCAAGTCTGGGGGATCACTCCGCCACAAAATCCCCTGGACCAACTGGGGGGCTAAAATAGCATCCCCGGTACCTCCTGGCTGAGGCTCGCCAAATGTAACCGTCTCTTTTTAGTCAGTAAGGAGGTCCAGACAACTGATCCGTAAAGATAGACTTTTATTGCCAGCAAGATGCAGCTAAGACAAAGGCTTAGTACAACTGCATGCCCCTCCCCTCCAGGAGCAGACTCTTATGCACTTTACAGTTCTTATCTTTTACACATGCGTTCTAAGCATTGCTGAGCAAGCATATTCCGGCTGAAGGGGCTACTGACCCCCTCCCTAGACACCCTGGAACTTTCGTGAAACTTCTCCCATGTTCTGCAGGAGAGGCTGCTGGGACTTGCAGTTCTGGAAAGGAATTCGCGAGTCTGCAGTAATACAGCCCTTCACATAATACATCCATTGTTCTAATCTAGGTTACAGCAGTGAAAGCTTATCAGAGAATAAGAACAGCGAAGCCAAAAAATGAAAATGTGCAATGTGCTGACAGAGAGTTTCTCAATGTCCTAATTACAGCTGTATTGCAGACTGTAAGTAAACCCGTCATGAAGCAGGGAATTCTGGTACATGAAGTCCTTTGTCAGGTTGAAGCGTTCAGACCCCTTCAGTGATGGAGGCGGCAGACTAGGAAGGGGGTTTGGTGGCAGTGTTCCTATCCAAAGGGATTAGATAGGCTGGACCCCCTGGTCTGCCACGGCGAACCGCAAATTCCATGGGAAGGGGCAGATTTGGCAGCCCTTCCTGCGGATGTGAAATCCCTGGGGGATCAAGGGGGCTCTGCTGGCTATGAGGACTGGCCAGAGGTTTCCCCTTCTTCAGCCGTCACTTCAAGGCCCTTGAGATCGGCGTCTTTGAATTTACCTGATGTCTCTACGTCTCGAGTGGTCAGGCTAAGACGAATCACGTGAGAGATGTGTCCTGCATGCAAGGTCCAGAATTCTGGAACCTTCTGCCACGTGAAGTGAAAGGAGGGAGCTCGTTAATGAAATTTAGGGAGCTGGTTAAGAGCAGATTTTTTTTCAAGCAAGCTTTTAACCAAGAGGGGCAAGCATAATTTTAGGCATAATCTTATGTTTTATGCTTTCATGCTTTTTAATTGTTTCTACTTCTGTGAATAATTGAAAGGTGTACTGAGGGTGACAAGAAAGGAGAGATTTTTGAATAGGGCCTAAAAGATGTTTTATGTATTTTAGGGTCTAGGTCTTACAGTTTTACATGTTTATTGTATGGCAATGTCTTGTCCTATTGCTGAAGTTTTATGTCAAATTATGTATGTTGTCATGTTCACTGCTGGGAAATTATGTGTAAATAAATAACGTGGCAGCTCTGCTTTCTCTTTGTTTTCAGCCCTTTCGTTTCCCCTGTCTGTCTCTCTCTCTCTCTCTCTCTCTCTGCTCAGCAGTAACTGCACAGGAGATGTAAACTGGGTCTGTAGCTGCTGAAGGTCACACAGTTACAGCTGGTGGTAGGGGTAGGACTGGAGGGTCTGCTATGTCATGGACATTAACCATCATGTCTTGACTCTTCCAGCAGATGGCAGCCATAATCACTGGTCTTGTTCGCCTGGTTCAGCCATCTCTGGGCTCCATGGATGAGTGGCAGAGGCCAGTCATCTGGTACGGTTTGCTGGGTCTGCGTCTCGTGGCCCTCTTTGTAGCTGACAACCCATGGTCCTCTGTCAAGTCGGATATTGCCTGCAATCGCTCGGTGGATGCCTTTTGCCTGACTCTGTGCTTCAACTCCGCTTTCGACGTTTCCTTCTCCTCCCTGTGGAGCTTCAGCTTTCTGGCAGCCCTGCTCCCGGTCTTCCTAATGAGGCTGGCGCAGCGGGGCTCCGTGAAGGTGCGCAAGAGGAAGGACATGGAGCTGATGGGACCTTGTGAGGATGGTCAGCCCAAGGCCACGGACGAAGTCACCAGAGGCACGGCCTTGCCCTATTGCTGCTGCATACTCTTTCTCCTGGCCCTGGAACTGACCTTTCTCTGGGCTATCCTGAGCCTGCAGCTCCCCAGAGTCCTCCCTCGGACCTTTTCCTGCCGAGCTGGGGCCCACTGCCCTGGAGACGTGCAGTGTGCTTTCTTTGGGCACGCTGAAAAGTTAATGGCGTTGGTGGCTCTGGCATTCACCGCCAGCGTGAATGCCGTGGCATGCGTGGTTTGCTTTATCCTGGAGCTGATCCAGCTCAGACGCTTTCACAAGAAGTAGGGGGCCGAGGTGGGGGGGGGAGGGGCTCCGTTTTTGGTTCTTCTTTCAGTCTGGGGCGTGCGGGGTAAGGCGGATTCCGTCAGGAGCACAGGAAACGAGGGAAACATATTTTAAATAGTTAGACCAGCCAAACACAAGAAGGAAACACGAAAAGAGAAAATCATGGACAAGGGGGTCTTGATACGAAGCTGGAGGGAAGGAGAGAAAATGAGGAAAGGATGCTAGATGCCAGGAATAACCTACCAGCAAAGGAACCAACACCGTAACAGAATTTAAGGGTGCTTGGGACACAGAGGAGGGGGGACCGAGGTGGTGGTTTAAGGATGGAAACTTGTACCTGGAAGAGTAGAGAACCAGAGGCGACGACAAAACAGCTGTGGAGAAGGAGCCATGCTCTGAGGGTGTTCAGGCCTGTAGGGCTGCCAGCTGGGATACCCTAAAGCAGGCACAAAAACCTGGCAGATGGGCTGGGCCTTTGGCTCCGTAGTGGCTGACTTTCACAAAACCCACTACTATCGGGAAGCCGGTAAACACTCACTCACTCCTCCAATAATCAAAACCCTGTTTACATTCACTAAGGGAGAACTTTATTACAGTGAGATGTTACGTAACTTTTGTTACAACTGACTTATTTTTAAATAAAATATTTAAAAAAAAAATTACATTTGTAAACATTCACACAACGGCACAGCTAGTTTTGGTTCTGGATTACATTTTGAGAGAGATGCTTAATAAGAGACTGGAGCTCACGTTGAGCCATCCCTCATCCAGGCAGGATGTTTGATTTTTATAGACATTGTTTGGCTTCAGCTCTGTACTTTTATGTGGATTGTAAGCTCTTGAGTGCAGGGACCCATTGTACCTGTATATAATTTGTTGTAAAGGGGTACTAAATAACTGCTAAAATAATATTAGTGTAAGCTCAAATAAAAACTGAAGTGTAAAAAAAAAAAAAATCAAAATAAATGTTTAAAAAAACAAATAATCAAAGTTTATCAATGCTTGCCGTGATGGAAGGAATTCCAGCAATTGATTCAGATTCAAGAAACGTTATTTGGCATGACAACAATTTGAACATTTTGCCAAAATCCGGCAGTAAGGCCCTGATTGGCTGAGGCTTTTCTCGTATTCTGGGGGCAATCACCAGAACCATTTCCACAGGTAGGACATGGTTTTTATGGGGCATTGGAAACTTGCACCCTGCTTCACTGCGGGTAAAAGTACCCGCGCCATAATCACAGCATGGGGTGCTTTACTCCCAGCAAACAAACAGAGCAGAGTTTGATTTGGGAAGGCAGAGTACACGCGGAGATTTCAGTTTCAAAAACCCTGCGCCTGCTTCTCCACTTGCTTCAAGGTCCACACAAAAGTAGTCGGATACATCCACGTACCCGTGGCTGCTTGCATTTTCAAAGAGAAACTGTGAGGAGCTGCGGGGCTATTTCATTGTCGCTCCTTCACAGGCCAATGCAATAACCTGAGCGCTGGTTTTCAACGCATATTTTTTTTATTTTTTACATCCCGATTCATTTTAGGCCTGATTTTAAAAGGGCCGCACATGTAAATGTCAGGGGTTAGGCACCGGAGTGCAGGCCTGCTGAAAGGGGCGGCCCGGGGGTCTGGCCGGGACAGCGCCATTAGCCAGCGGCCGGCGCGCGGAGGAGCAGTAAGGATTAAAATAAAAAATTAGATTAGGGGTGGGGGAGGAGAGGGGAAAAGGTAGGAAGGGCAGGGTTAGGGAATGTCCTCCTTAATTGGAGGGAACTGGGGAAGGCCTACTCGTATCTCCGCACATAATTTATAAAATTCCCCCCTCGCCTCATGCATGCGAGTAGCGGTCCGTCCACACATGCACGCATGGATGCTAAAATCCCGCTGGGAACCACGAGCACATGGGCACGTGCAGCTTTGAAAATCTACCTGTTTATTTTTAAGTCCCCGATGCAGTAAGTTAGTATTTATTTACATATATTTATTGATCACCTTACTGTTAATAACGCCCAAAGGGATGTACAACAAAATAAAATAATATATGAAACATAACAATAAAATCATCCGTATCCAGCTATCTGGTGCAGGTGACTGACTGCCACTTAGCCAGATGCGTGTTTATCCAGCTAAGTGCCAGATAGCTGGATAACTTCTGACTTATCTGGTTCACCGCTACTTAGCCGGACAAGTCAGTACTTATCTGTGGACATTTTAGGGGATTTGAAGTGCCAGCGCACTAGCGCTGAAAACTTAACTCCAGCTCTGACCTGGAATTAAGTTTCCAGTGCTAAAAAAGGTGCACTGGCCAGATGCAGTCTCTCTGCCTCGGGGAGTACTGTTTAATGCCCTCATTCGCATGGCATTTCCATGCAAAGGCGCTAAGCAGTACCTTCATTTAAAAACATGCATTTTCTGCATGCAAAACTCCTTGCTGCATCTGCAGTACATTTCGCACACAGAAAACGCCGCATGGAAGTGGAGGCAGAAAGGTGCGTTCGGCTCAAGGCGCCTTTCCGCGTCTGCCTGTTAGTGTCTTCACCCTCTAAACCACCACCTATTCTGCTGTTACGCTGCTGCTCCTGTGCTCACTCGGTGGGTGCTCCCCCCCCCCCCTTTCTCCAGCACTGATACATCATGTAAACGTCTTGTTTCTTGCTGCCAGCCTTTCCCCCAACCTGCAGCAGCTCCCTCCCTTTCCCTTGGCACCTACACTCACCAGAAAGAAGCTTCACTACCACTGCCCAGGTACTTCCTGCTGGCTCATCCCCTTCCTGTCTGTGACTGTAGTTTGCCTCCCTATCTTCGGCACCCCCCCCCCCCCCCTGGTTTATCCCCATTGATTGTGTGCTAGATAGTCTGCTACTTGGACGGTTCCCCAGGCTCTGCCCACCTGCTCCAGCAGGGGGGGAGAGGGGGGGGGACAGGACCAGAAGTGATCCATGCTGCTGTCTTCCTCTGGGGCTGAAAAGAAAATTAAGCCCTGGTTGAAACTGCATGCATCACTGCTGCTGCTGTGGCGATTGGGCAAAGCCCAATCGCCACGGCAGCAGCGGGGGTCCCGGTGTGATCTTTTACTCGGGCCTGCGGTGCGTTGTAGAAGTAGCGCCGGCGCCATTTTGTTTTTTGTCCCCCGACGTCAGGAGCGTAGGAGATCGCTCCCGGACCCCCGCTGGACCCCCAGGGACTTTTGGCCAGCTTGGGGGGGCCTCCTGACCCCCACAAGACTTGCCAAAAGTCCAGCGGGGGTCCGGGAGCGACCTCCTGCAGTTGAATCGCAAAATGGCGCCGGCTGTACGGCAACACGATTCGACTGCAGGAGGTCGTTCCGGACCCCCGCTGGACTTTTGGCAAGTCTTGTGGGGGTCAGGAGGCCCCCCCCAAGCTGGCCAAAAGTCCCTGGGGGTCCAGCGGGAGTCCGGGAGCGATCTCCTACGCTCCTGACGTCGGGGGACAAAAAACAAAATGGCGCCGGCGCTACCTTTGACCTGTCATATGACAGGGCAAAGGTAGCACCGGCGCCATTTCTACAACGCACCGCAGGCCCGAGAGTAAAAGATCACACCGGGACCCCCGCTCTGGACCCCAGGTAATTTAAGGCATTTTGGGGGGGGTTCGGGAGGGTGGGGGATTTATTTTAAAGGGTCGGGGTGGGTTTTAGGGTTGTTTTAGTGTGCCGGTTTTCCCGCCCTCCCCCGATTTACGATTTACACGATATTTACAAAAACAAAACCGCGACGATCCGATTCCCTCCCCCCCCAGCCGAAATCAATCGTTAAGACGATCGATCACAAGATTCACATCTCTAGAATGTATCACAAAGGTGTCTTGGCTGACGGTTAGTGTGACCCAGAAGTTTAAGAAACGAAGAAACATACTCTAACACTTAAGAATGCTAATAAAATCCTAAAGCAAAAGATGCTATAAACCACGGAGTAAGGACAAATGATGCCCAGAGCGTTACAGATAATACTGAAGACCTTATGGATACTGACACTGTTCAGGATTAAACTGGACTGGGTGGGTCTCTTGTTGTTGATTCGACTGCTAAAAGAACAGCAAGAGAGAGAGACAGATGAGCACCAAACATGGAGCATAGACTCAAAAAATCATATTATGCAAATTAAATTTACAGGAGAGTTAGAGAAACACTTCAATAGAGGTGTCATAAGACAGAGTCCTGAAACTCTGGCACTTAAATGGGCGGAGAACAAGTGGAAAATCGAAAGAAAAATAGGATCATGTGACCATGATTGACAGCATTGTGTGTAAGGACCAATAGACTATATCTGATATGTAAGAGATAGCAGGAAAAGAAATTATATATGGAAACGTGGAGGTTTAAAAAAAAAGGGGGTGGAACACCTTAACAGCAACAAATTCGATATAGGACATGCCTTCCAAGCTTAAAAAGAAAAAGAAAATGCCAGAGGTATATATGTAGGAATAAGCGGAGGTTGTGTAATGAGGATCCAAAGAGAGGAGAAAGGGGGGTGGAGGAGGGGGGGCAAGGGAAAGAGAGAGTTAAGGAAAAAAAACCCAAAACTAAATAAACAGAGAAATAAGAGAGAAATTTAGCAAGACCAATGTAATGAGCGCAGTTAATAAAGTTAAAAGAAAATGGACCAATCAATTTCACGGTTGAGGCTGAATGGTGTCAATGAGTTTAACTCGTATATCCATTTCTGTTCCCTTCGTATGAGTGCCGATGACCAGTTACCCCCGCGTGTGTGTTTTGATAATTGTTCAAGAACGAAAAAACGTAGATCAGAGATGGTATGGTTACTAGCCTATATATTCAGAAGGACGTGAATACAAAATTGCCTTTAAATTAACTATATGAGCTATATCAGAATCCCAACATTCAGAAATTTCTTATGTATTTCATAAACGACCTTCATAACGCCCTGCAGTGATTTTGGGCATTACTGCTCCATCGTTAGACTGCTAAAGGGTCATTTTTAATCATTGGTCGTGTACTGTCCAACACTCAAAAATATTTTTTCTTTTTTTATATTATATTAAAACTCGATGTTATATCATAGCGCATAGAAATTCTTTAAAGCATTTATTATTTGCCAATATTAGGTACTTCCCTTAAATGGCGGAGCTCGGTTCAGCTCTATTCAGTTTATATGCGAGTGTTCCTCTTGGGAAGATAGAGGAGTTCAGTCCAACGTGATCATGTTTCGCGTCCCAGCTGCCTCAGGGACCTCTCTGATATCAAGTTTGTATTCCGGGTTCAAAGGGATTGTTTCTCGACTTCATTTCATATTGATTTCATCTGCAGGCGTTATCATTACATCCCCACCATTGGAGCTCCTCAATTTAAGGGAAGTACCTAATATTGGCGAATAATAAATGCTTTAAAGAATTTCTATGCGCTACGATATAACATCAAGTTTTAATATAATATAAAAAAAGAAAAAATATTTTTGAGTGTTGGACAGTACACGACCAATGATTAGAAATGACCCTTTAGCAGTCTAACGATGGAGCAGTAATGCCCAAAATCACTGCAGGGCGTTATGAAGGTCATTATGAAATACTTAAGAAATTTATGAATGTTGGGATTCTGATATAGCTCATATAGTTAATTTAAAGGCAATTTTGTATTGACGTCATTCTGAATATTTAGTAGTACAATCGTCAAAAACGTAAGAAGAGTATCTTACTATTTATTCATGGTTACTAGCCTGCCAGTGATCTACTAGAGGTGCCTTATAACGACCTGACTTCAAGCATGAACGATGTTCAATTATCCTTGCCCTTAGTGGGCGGGTAGTTTTGCCTACATAGATCAAGGGACATGGGCATAAGATCACATACACCACACCACTCGATGCACATGTGGTGTGATGTTTGAGGGTGTAATGTTTTAAAGAAAGAGGATGTACGAAACTTTGAATATTCATGGAATGTGTACAAACGGAACAATGGGCACATGGAGTATGTCCTCTAGCAGTGACATGGTTCCTAAGTCTTTCCCTTTGGAGTTTCATATTGTGACCTCTAATTTCCTTTCTGTTGGAAAAGATTTGATTTTTGCACATCATTAATTCCTTTCAAGTATATGAAAGTCTGTATCATATGTTCCCTGTCTTTTCTCTCTTCAAGGGTATAAATATTAAGGTCCTTCAGACTCATCTCATACAGCTTTCTATACAGATTCCCACACCATTCTGGTTTCCTTTCTCTGCACCCATTCTGTCCTTATCCTTTTCAAGATGAGGTCTTCAGAACTGAACACTGTATTTCAGATGAGGCCTCATCAAGGATCTGTACAGAGGCATTATCGCCTCCTTTTCCCTGCTGGCTATGCCTCTTTTGATGCAGATCAGCTTTCCTCTGAACTTAGCCAATGCCTTGTCATATTGTTTTGCCATCTTCAGATCATGAGACATCACCTCAAGGTCTCTCTATCAGTTCATGCACACCAGTCTTTCACCCCCCTACACATACAACGCCCTTTACATTGCCATACCCCAAATATATGACTCTGCACTTCTTAGTATGGAATCTCAACTGCCAAACCTTCTGTAAGGAGTGGCATGAGTGCTGCAGCATAAATGATGCTGCCTTGTGGGCAATCATATGAGGCCTACACCAGCGACTGGAAAAAGTGCCTTGAAATGGGCCAGTCTGAAGCTTCGCCTTTACTAGCCGCCTCCCCTGTGGGTTGAACCTTTGGGTTCCAGTGGCCGGCAGGATTTAGGTGGTTCAAGGGATCAAGACAAAGTCCAGAGACAGGCCAAGAGTCAGGGCTGGCAACAGACTGGAAGCAGTCAAGATTCAGGGCTAAGGTCAGGTCCAGGCAGCAAGCAAGGAGATGGTTAAAATCCGTAGCTGAGGTCAGAACTGGAGGATGAGGCTGCCTGCTTTTCCTGAAAGGGTCGTTTGTGTGCGAGGTCCATTACCTTTCTTTTGAGGATTTTACCTTGAGCCCGTGAGTTGCAGAGAAGCCGGAACAACTGCGAGCGCTTTCTACATCCGGGACCTGTCAGGTGACGTCGGTGGGAGGAGCCGGGTAGGCATAAAAACTGCCTACACCGGCGCGACGGTTAAGCCGCGCGTGGTAAAGGGGCGCGCGGCTTGTCCCGGCTTAGCCCGGCGCAGAACGGCCTGAACGGGGAAACAGAGAAGCAGCCCTAGAGATCAGCAAAGCTAAGTAAACTGTTATATTGCCTTTTTGGATCACTCTCTTCTGTGTTCCATCTTGGACATGCCTCATACCAAGAGGAAGGCTAAGATAAGAATGGTTTCTTCTACATCATCTCCGATAAAAACTGTACAACCTAGAATAGTAGAGTGTTTCAAAAGAATTCCCACAGTAAACCCAGAGGGGGCCGCTAATGATTTAACCATGGAGCAGGAAGAAAGTCATTTGGCTATAGAAACATCATTAACCCCTGGGGCCCCAGAGAAACCAAAACCCCCTCCAGCAATGTTAGCTGGAATCTCGCCTGAGGGAGATCCTGCCATTAGTATGGGGAGGGTTTCGATCAATGCTAAACCTTTATGTTTGGACAGTTCTGGAAGCATGGACTTACAAACCCCCCAACCGGTATCAAGCGAGGAGGGACCCTTTAATCTACATGAAATGGAGGAACAGGCAGTGGGGTCTGAAGACATATCTGTGATTGTACCTCAAAAATTTTCCTTAGAAGAACTAGGCTTGATAATGCTAAAAATGCAAAAATCTATTAATTGTTTAATGAAGTCTGTACAAGATGCTTTGAAAAATGATGTGAATACTAAGGAAAAAATAATTAAGATCGAAACTGATGTGAAAGATATTGGAAAGAAATTAGACGGTGTACAGGATGTACAGATTAATGTTATAAAATCTATAGAGGAGCATCAAGGGAAATTAGAGAATCTTGAAAATATGAACAGGAGATTAAATTTGAGATTCCTGAACTTTCCTAAGACTCATCTGATAACATCTGGGGAGTTAGTAAATAGTTACCTAAAAAACGTGTTAAAATATTCAGATAAAACATTACCAACTGTTTTAAAGAGTTACTACCTTCAGCAAGTACAAAATGAAGAGTTAGTGGAGAGTAAGGAGAACTTAGATTTGACAGAATTCATTGAGAAATCATTTGAATCAAAAATTAATGTAAGAGCTACTCTACTTGTACAATTTTTATCACCGGTAGAAAGAGATACCATATTGAGACTACATTTTAAATATCAAAAAATAGATTTCTATGGATCTCCTATAAAGATTTTTCCAGATGTGGTGCGCAATACTCAATTGAGAAGAAGAAAATTTATTGAAATGCGTAAAGAGGCTATTGAGAAAGGTGCCCAATTTGTACTAAAGTACCCGTGTAAATGTCATATAAGCTTTGGGAATGACAAATATGTCTTTAATGACCCAAACCAGCTTAGGGTGTACTTAGATACACACTCCTAGTGATGTAATATGATTGAAGGGGGGGAAGTGATTGAAATATGTGATTAGGCAATTTAGTGTTTCTTGAAATTTTCTTTAAATGCTCCAACAATTTAGTCTTGGCCGAGTTTTGATCTCTAGTTTTCTTATTATATTGCCTTGGGTAATAGGATGGAGTTATAAAAATGATGTCTTAAATTGTCTATGGAATAATATTTTAGTATAATCCATTCTATGTAATTTTCTGTATGTATAAACAATTGAAATGCATTAAAAATAAAAAAAAAATAAAAAAAAAAAAGAACTGGAGGATGAGGTCAAGACAGACAAGACACTGAGGGTCAAGACAGGACAAGTCTGCAAGAAAAGACTCCAGGGACAAGGACAAGGCAGAGAATGAGGCAACAGGGACAGGGGAGGAAAGGCAAGGCTGGAACAGGAATCAAACACACACTACTGGAGCAGGAAGACCTGTTGCTGAGGCGTCTGAGAGCTGTCCAGGACAGGTTTATGTAGTGGAGATTTGCTGACGTTATCAAGTGTTGTATGTGCATAGGAAATCCCTGACTTGTGGTGGCATATTGGCAGGTGATGCCGCTCTTGGTGGCGGCTGTCAGTAGCGTCTCTGCCACAAGAAGAACTGGTGGTGCTGGAGTGAGTGTAGCTTGTTTTGGCGAGCCGCTGCAACTGGCAAACTTAACAGGACCCCCACCTTCTATGATCCCTCTCCAGACCTTTTGACTTCAGCTCCTGGGGAGAACTTTGATGGGATCCTTTTACCATCTGGGGACCTGAAAGGTTCGGCATGAGTTCCGGAGGAGATTCTGAGAATTCTTTGGTTTTAGAGGAACATGAAAGGGCAACCATCAACTGATCTTCTGCAGGAGAGAATCTTTTGGCGAGAGGCAAGCATAGTTCATAAATTTATTTATTTATTTAAATGCCTAAGTTGTCTTGTTGAGTGAGGATGGTTTCAGTCTTGTTGGCAGTGGCTTCTATTTCCAGGACGAAGGGCTTTGAGAAATCCAAGCAGTCTACAGAGCAGTAAGGTGACAGAATCTTAGGTTGCTGCTTACAGTGCAGGTTATTCAGTGTTGCATACTGGAGTGGCAGACCTGGCAGGTCCGGAAGGATGGTCTGGGATACCATGTCTGTCGGCTGGATCTGGGCAGAACAGTACTCCTGGCAGGAAGGACCCCACTGGGTACTTTGTAAGGAAGACCAATCAATAGAAGGTTAATGATGTCTGAGCCAAGGCAACTCAAGAATGACAGGGTTGATTACTTTAGGTAGTATATAGAACTCAATATTTTCCTGGTGTGAGCCAATCTTCATGGCTATGGGAACAGAGGCCATGGTCAAGAAGCTGGGGAAAGGTTCACCATAGACTGAAGAAATGGTAGGTGCACTGGTCAAGGTGGTGGTGGGCCCCAAGGAATAAAATATTCTATGTCATCCACATACAAATGATAACCTGCGCACAGATCCTTTGGAAGGCATTTCAGAATCTACATTATGGGAGCTAACACTTGTGGTCTCTGCAGCAGTTAACGATCAGTTGCAAAAAATTCAATCTTGACTGGATGAGTTACACGAGAAGCTTGCTTTGTGTTCGAATAGTATCACAGCTGTAGATCAGGCTATGATGCAGCACACAGAAAGGCTCAATTCTATCAATTCCTCTCTTCAGCAACTCCAAAAGAAAAATCAGTCTCTTGAAGATAAGGTTGATGATTTAGAAAACAGAAGCTAGAGAAACAATGTGCACATTTTAGAACTGTCCAAATCGGATTTTGGATGGCTGGGATATGGCTAATGTTAATCTATGTATTCTCAACATTGATGATCTTCATTCTCCTATTTAGAGGAAAGAAATGTTGAATATGTTGCGTAAAAACAATGCAAATACAGGGTTTTTTGGTTTTTTTACAGGAAACTCATCTCAATGATAATGAGCACCTTAAACTGTGCAGAGAATGGGTGGACCGATGTTTTTTTCCTCCTTCTCTGATAGACAAAAGGATATTGCGATTTTGATCAATAAGAATACTTCATTTATTCTTGAGCACCAATTTACAGATGTACAGGGAAGAGATGTGATTATCATGGGATCGCTTTTTGATAGGAAGATGCTTTTTGCCATTCTTTACGCACTAAGGGGTCTGTTTTAAAAGCAGTGTGCGTGCATCCATGAACGCGCCTATTTTATAACGTGCATCTGCTGGCGCGCACATGTTATAAAATCCAGTGACTGAGTGCGCACATGCAGATGGCGCGCGCAGGGAGGGAATTTTTGCAAAATACGTGAGGCGACACAATCCGACCACCCCCAGTGCCCTCCCAGTCCGCTCCAGGGAGCGGACTAGGAGGGCACTAGGAGAGAATTTCCCTACACCCCTACACCCCTACCTATCCTTCCTCCCCTCTCCTCCCCGCCCCCTAAACCTAACCTAACTATCCCCCAATTTTTTTATTTTAGTACTTACTGCTCCTCTGGAGCAGAAGTAATCTCTGTACGCCAGCTGGCTTCCGGCCCACCCCCCTACCCTGCCCAGAACCCCGCCCTTTTGGAGCGGCCCAGCACTTCAGCGCGTAGCGGGGTTTATGTGCGCGGCTGGGCCCATTGTAAAGTGTGCACAAGGCCCAACCACACGTGTAAACCCCGAAATGTATGCGCGTAGGCCATTTAAAATTTACTTGTAAATCAGTACTTGCAGAGTTTCTTTTCTAATATTATTTCCAAAATAGCACAATGGGAGGAATTCAATGTTTTCGTAGAGGGTGACCTTAATATAACAGGTCATCCATTGGTTGATTGTCGCCCTTCTAATCCCCGAAAAAATCATCAAGCAGATATGGGTGTGGGGCTTTTATGTTCTGAGTCGTGCTTAGTGGATGCATAGCACATTAAACATATGGAAGATTCTCAATTCACTTTTTTCCCATGTTCGTAACATGTATTCCCACTTGGATTATGTCCTTATGACTGAACACTTGTTTACAGTATTGGTGGATGCTGACATCCTCAAAGTCCCCTTTTCTGACCATTCAATGGTTTTGGTGCAGTTGTCTTTTTTTGGAGGGAATGAAAAGATCCTCAGCTTGGAGGATGTCTCTACTTTTGTATGAAGACAAAGATTTTGTGACCATTTTATGTGGTAAATGGCAGGAATATAGTGAATTGCATTCTAAAGATGTTGAGCCTGTTGTTTTCTGGAATGCTGCGAAAGCAGTGTTACCTGGCCATGTTATTTATCAATCTCACCTGCGTTAAAAGAGAAACAAAAGGCTTTTGGACCTGTATTCTCAATTGTCCACCCTGCACCGTAGTCGTATCTCATGTTTAAATGAATCTACTCACAAGCAACTTGCTTTAGTGCGTACAGAACTCAGCACAATGCTGAACCTGCAGGCACAACAGAATAGTTTGTATTATAGATACAAACTTTACCAATGAGATGATAAAAGTGGAAATTGCTAGCTAAATTGGTAAAAAAAAAAAAATAGCTGGCAAGTTCTGTCAGCGTCTTCCTGTTTTTCTTTGCAGTTTGATCTGCAATCTTGTCCCGTTAAGCTCTCTGAGAAGCAGGTCGATTCTGTAAGAAGCGTGGGAGAACGGGCACTCTGATCGCACAATCCTGTATTTAAATGAGGGGTCACTCTAAAAGGAGGCGCTAGGGATGATTACGCGCCCCTAGTGCCTCCTTGGCCCAGGAGAGGTGGCTCTGTCAGCGAGTTCAGGAAACCGATGTGTTATGGTCGTGGACCCTTGGGCCGGCTGAGGCTGCAGGTGTTGCACTGTGGGGACCCACAGTGAGCGTCGCAGCCGGGAGGCAGCGCTGGAGAGAGAGACTCTGAAGAAGGCTTCACCACTAGAAGACCGAGGTCCCCCCAGGAGGAGCCCATAGGGACCCGGACCTCTTGGACTTAGGTGGGACTCTATGCGACCAAGGATCCAGGAGGCGGCCGAAGAGATGGTCAATGAGGAAGGCAGGGCCCAGGAGGCTGGAAAGTCTTCACCCTCGGAAGCCCACGGCTCCCCCGGGAGGAGCCCGTGAGAGCCCGAGCCGCTGGGACTTAGGAGAATCCTCTGGGCCAGCAAAAACTGGATACCTGTGGAGGCGGATGAAGCTGAAGTCAAAGTCCAAGAACAAAGCTGGGTCAGAAGCCAGAAGTCAGAGGTCCAAAGCCAAAGCCAGGGGCGGAAGCTGAAGATGGAGTCAATGGACGAAGCCGGGTCAGAAGCCAGAAGTAGAAGAGACGATCCAAGATCCAAAGCAGCAAATAGAAACTCAGTGAACTGAGAGAACCTCGTTGCAAGGCACTGAAGATGTCCAGAAGCAGGGTTTAAATACCCTGATAGCGTCTGACGTCATCTGAGGCAGGGCTTGCGTTTTCCCGTGCTGGCCCCTTTAAGAGGAACTCCTCCCCGCGCGCGCGTGTGCCTAGGGGGCGGGACCAGCCGCGGCGGATCCACGGCGTCTCCCCCGAGGAGGGAGAGACGCGACGGAGGCAGTACAGGCCCGAGGAGGCCTTGCAACGGCCCGGGCTGTCCCCGAGATAGGTGGAGGGACCGGGGCATGGCCCGGGACTGTAATACGATGTTCAATTTTAGGAGCGTTGGTTTTCCAAACTTGCTGTCAGCTATCGGTTAGGAAAATGGACGTTAAAATTGAGCGTCCGTTCTCCTAACCGGACCAGCTGACACTTTTTTTTTTTTTTAATATAAAAAAAAATGTTTTAAATATTTTTGGTTCCTCTGACTTAATATTGCTAGGATATGAAGTCGTAGGGTGTACAGAAAAGCAGTATTTTCTGCTTTTCTGTACATTTTATCGGGCTGCTCATAAATTAACGCCTGCTCTCGGGCAGGCATTAATTTCCGAGCGTAAAATGTGCAGATTGGCCGCACATTTTATTTTTGGTATCCCGAGTGACTAACTAATAACCTTGTCGACATGCATTTGCATATGATGAGTGCTATTAGTTTCCAGGGGGTTTGGCTGCATGTTTGACGCGGCCAACTGCATATTAAACAGTGCGCATGTTATAAAATCCAGGGTCGGCGTGCGCAAGTGGGTGCACAATTGTGCAACTTGCGCGCACCGAGCCGCGCAGGCTTCCTCCGTTCTCTCCCCCCCCCCCCCCACCTTCCCCTCCCTTCCCTTATCTAACCCACCCCCCGGCCCTACCTAAATCCCCCCTACCTTATTTGATGGAGTTACACCTGCCTCTGGCCAGCGTGCGAACCTCCAGCACGGCTGCTGTGCCGGAGGACTTGGAAACGCCCCTGGCCCCAGCCCCGATCCGCCCATTTTTGAAAGCCCTGGGACATACTCGCGACCCGGGGCTTGCACATGCCGCCGAGCCTATGCGCGTAACCCTTTGAAAATCTAGCCCTATATGTATTAGTATAATTGATATTATTTTTATTGGAAGGCAGCAAATCTTCAGCTAGTCTGCTGCCCCCACCGATTTCTGCTACCCTAGGCAGAGGCCTAGTCTTCCTATGGACAAATCCAGGCCTGATCATGGAAAGGGTAGAAATTTAGTCCCAGTTACTTATCAAATCTCCAGTCCCAATACTCATACCTCTTCTGTAGTCTTCCCTATTCTCTCTTACCCTGGTTAATACCGAGTTGGCACTGTTACTCTTCTCCTCTCAAGTTTTTCTCACCTGGGTCAGTAGTGAAATACTCTAGAATACCTTCCCACTCCTTCCCTCTCCTGTAATGGATGTGAATTCATTCCTTTCCGATGACACAGCTGCTCTGCAGGTTCTTTCTAGGCAAAAGACCCCCTACTTCCTTTAGATGACACATAATCTGAGTCACTGAGCCCTAGGGTATTCAGTAAAACTCAAAAAAGAAGAAAGCTTACTCAAAAGGGAAACGAAACAAGAGGTAGGAAGAGTGAAAAATCTTCCTCCTCAGCTAACAAAAAAGGTTTCTGAAACCATGGACAAAAGAAGGGATAAGGCATTCTGTCTCCATTTCTTTACCCAGGTCTCAGTCCCAAGAGACCCTTTTCCCAGCAAAAATTAATCAAAAGTAGGGACAGCCCAAACAGATTGTCCCACAGAGGGATAACAGAGGAAAATCAAATCAAGAATCCACATCCTGAGGTGGTGACCAGGGTTTATAAACTATTAGAGCGCACCATCTGAATTTCCCACATGGGGGAGCCAAAACCCACAACTACTACTAACCATATCACTCTGCTTCCCTCCAGGGATGGATTCAAACCTTCTAGTAGTGAATGCTTTGCCACTCCTGCATCCATTGTTACAGAGAAGGGCAATCAAAATGATTAAGGGGATGGAATGGCTCTCCTATGAGGCAAGGCCTTTACCCCATTGCATGCATGTATTTATAGTCTTGCTTTTCTTAGGGAATGCAAAAAGGAAATCAGAATAAGTCCCAGCAGGCAATAGGGTAAAACCAGGATTGGATCATATCTATCCTGAAAATCTGGAGCCAGTTGGCAACCCTAGAGAAGAGATGGCTGAGCGGGATATATAGTGGTCTATAAAATCATGAGAGGACTAGAAAAGGTAAATATGAATCAGTTATTTACTCTTCCAGCTAATACTAGGGGGCATCCCATGAAATTAGCAAGTAGCACATTTAAAACAAATCAAAAACTGTTTTTCACTCAATGCACAATTAAGCTCTGGAATTCAATAGAAACATGACGACCATCCAGCCTGCCCATCCATCCAGTTTAGCATTATAATTCTCATCACTTCCTTAGAAATCCTCTGAATTTATCCCATGCTTTTTTGAATTCAGATACTGTTTTTGCTTTATCACCTCTACTAGGAGGCTGTTCTATGCATCCATCACCCTCTCTGTAAAGAAATATTTCCTAAGATTACTTCTGAATCTAACCCCTTTCAACCAAAAAAGCTGACCTCCCGTGCATAGAAACCTTTGAGATATTTGAATGTCTCTATCATATTTCCCGTATCTCACCTTTCCTCTAGGGCAGTGGTTCTCAACCTTTTTTCTGTCGGGACACACCTGACAGATAGTTCTCACATGCGTGACACACTAACCCATGATCGTCACGGGGCTAGATGTAAAAGTACAGTTTGCATCCACGGGAACCCCCCTGACCCACAATAATGGATGTAAAGCAAAATTATGACATTCCCCGTACAACTCATCCTATAAAAAAGATATTCTGGTTCTGGTGTCATCGCAGTAACAGCAACTCAAACTCCTTCTACTTCCAGGCTCAATAGCCCTACTTATGAAAAGACAGCAGTTTATCACCAATGCATGTCCTCTTGAGAAAACACAACAAATAAGACTGATACAAACGCTTACATGCTAGTAAAATATCTCATCTCGGTAACACACACAGAACCGACCTAACATACTCCTAGGATCTGTAGTAATGCACATAAACTAATCTGCACACAGTTACACCTGTATTATGGAATACACTCAAACAGGAGCAACCCTATCTATGAAAAGGCAACACTACAAATATTAAATCAGGCCCCAAAAACCAATACACCTCTTATTAGGAAAACAGAACTAGCAAGCAGCTATAGATCCCCACACAGAAATAATTGTAAAACTATACTAATAAGCAGAATAAATGTTTCAAAACAGCTATGAACAGAATAACATCCAACAATTAAAAACTCATAAAAACTATTAAAAATTCTCCAAACACCAATACAATATTTCAAAAAAAGCAGACACATCACATAATATTAAATAATTAAAATGGCAATCAATCAAGAAAAATAAACTTAAAAAGCCACCTTTACTTACCCCCTCCAGCAGCTCTCCTACTCCTCTTCCATGCAGGCCATAGCACATAGCAGAAGCAGCAGTAGAGGCTAAGCTCTATACTCATGGTCCTCTTCCTTAGTGCCCATGTCTCTCACACACACACCATACTAGTCATGCCCCCATGACCAGTTTCTGTCTCTCACACACCAATCATCTCCCAAACAGTCTTTGACATACACACCAGTCACCTTCCTGAACAGTTTCTCTCATGCCATACACACACACAGGCTTCCCACTCCTGTGTTCTACTTTCATATACGGGCTTATCACTCTCATAATCACTTTCTCTGTCTCACACACACACACACACACACACACACACACACACTCACCTGTCTCTCACTCCCATGCTTGTTCTCTCCACATGCACAGGCTTCTCATTCCCATAATCACTTTCTTTCTCTCACAGACACACACAAACACACACCAGTCACCTGATCTCTCTCATGCATACACACACACACACACACACAGGCTTCCCACTCCCATGTTCTCTTTCAGATATACAGGCTTCTCACTCCCATGCTGTGTCTCACACACACCCAGGTTTCTCACTCCCATGCTCACTCTTCACATGCACAGGCTTCTCATTCCCATAATCACTTTCTTTCTCTCTCTCTCTCACACACACACACACCAGTCACCTGATCTCTCTCATGCATACACACACACACAGGCTTCCCATTTCCATGTTCTGTCTTACATATACAGGCTTCTCCCTCCCATGCTGTGTCTCACACACACCCAGGTTTCTCACTCTCATGCTCAATCTCTTCACATGCACAGGCTTCTCATTCCCATAATCACTTTCTCTCTGTTACACACACATACACACACACACACACACCAGTCTCTCTCTCATTTCGATGCTCGCTCTCCACTGCACAGGCTTCTCATTCCCTGAATCACATTCTTTCTCTCACATTCTCACACACACACAGTCACCTTACCAACCAGTCTCTCGCTCATACATGCACACACACACAGGCTTCCCTCTCCCATGCTCTCTCTCACATAATCAGGCTTCTCACTCCCATGCTCACTCTCTTCACATGCACAGGCTTCTCATTCCCATAATCACTTTCTCTCTGTTACACACACACACACATGTCTCTCTCTCATTTCCATGCTCGCTCTCCATGTGCACAGGCTTCTCATTCCCTGAATCACATTCTTTCTCTCATATTGACACACACACCAGTCTCTTTCTCTCACACACACAGTCACCTTACCAACCAGTCTCTCGCTCATGCATGCACACACACATAGGCTTCCCTCTCCCATGCTCTCTCTCACATAATCAGGCTTCTCACTCCAATGCTTTTTCACACACACACACCCACAACACCAGGCTTCTTACTCCCATGCTTTCTCACATACCCAGATTTCTCACTTCCATGCTTTTTCTCACACACACACACACACACACACCCCTGTCTCACACTCTCACATACACATCAGTCATCTCCTTGAGCAGTCACTTTCATTGTCTCTCACATATACACACACACATCAGCTCTCTGACCAGTTTCTCTCAATCACACACATGCTCTCAATCAAATACATTATCTCACTTATACACAAGCTGGCTGGCTGCTTCTCTCTCTTTCTCTCATTCACTTCCTCCTCCCCCCCCCCCCCCCCCGAGCACAAATGGTAGCTGCAGCAGCCTCCTCCTCCAGCCCCCGCAGGCCAAGAAAGAAGAATCCCATCGGCCGCGGGTGGCTCATGCTGCTGTCTTCTTTCCGGCTGCTTCACTTGCTCGGGGGCCGATGCTGCTGCTGCTGCTACTTTTCCACGCGGCACGGGCCAGCTTTTTCCCCTTCCCGCGCACCACGTATCACTTCCTGTTCCGGGTCACGGGGGGGGGGGGGGGCGGTGCGGGAAGAAAAAAAGGTCAGCCACGGGTGCCAGAGCTACTTCTAGCGCCGCTGCAGTTCCCGCTGGGCTTGAACGTTCTGATAGCCCGGCGGCAACGAAAGCAGGGAAGGAGGAGCAGCGGGAGAGACCGGGAGCACGCGACACACCAGCCGGTGCTTGGCGACACACTAGTGTGTCGCGACACACCGGTTGAGAAGCGCTGCTCTAGGGTATACATTTAGATCTTTAAGTTTATCCCCATATGCTTTAGAACAAAGACCACTGACCATTTTAGTAGCCACCCTCTGGACCGACTCCATCCTGTTTATATCCTTTTGAAGGTGCGGTCTCTGGCCTTGTACACAATATTACAAGTGAGGTCAAACCAGGGACCTATACAGGGGCAATATCACCTCCTTTTTTCTGCTGACCATTCCTCTCCCTATGCAGCCAAGGATCTTTGTGACTTTTACCATCACTTTATCCACCTGTTTTGGCCACCTTAAGATCATCAGATACAGTCACCCCCAGATCCCGCTGTTTTGGGCTTAGAATTACACATTCAATACTGTACCTTTCCCTAAATGCAATATTCTGCATTTTTTACCATTAAATCTTAGCTGCCAGACCTTACACCATTCCTCGAGCTTCGCTCGATCCCTTCTCATGTTTTCCTCACCTTCCTAGGTGCCCACCCACACCCCTCCCACTGTGAAACATTTCCTCTTTCAAACGAAACAAACAGTTGCAGGGAACCTTTTCATGTCTCAGCTATAATTAAAAATTAAACCTTAGCCAGCAGAGGGAGAACAATTAAATTAATGTTTCCAAGTCACTGACTTCCATTAGGTTAAAGAATGTTCTTATCTTTTGTCTTTAATTTTTACCTTCCTTAGTGAATCAGCCTGTTCTGGCTCAATAAGGAATGTGAAGCCAGCTAATCCGGTTTTTAAATCGTGATTTGATAGGTAATGATTCCCTAGCTATTCTGTATCCATATCTACTGCTGCTTGGTCAGTGTCCTGTTGGGTCTGACTGTAGTTCTTAGTCGGGAAAATGTTAATCTGGTATTTTACTGCTGGCTTTTCTAAGGATGTCTGAAAACTTGTATTATTTTGATGTCCTCATATACACTTGGAGGGAAGTTTGCAAAGAGTCTGGAGTGGGCATTAGGTGCTGGTGTGTGCTTTGATACTTTGATATAGAGGATCATATGCAGGGGTGAATTGCAGAAAATATCAGCCCAGGGGACTTTTTTTTTTTTCAAAACCAGCCAATGGAGTACTTGTCTAACTCTCTCATGTGTTTTCCTTGCCGCATGTGCTTCAGCAGCTCCCAATAGTGCACCAAGCTGACCCTTGGCAGATACATCATATGACCTGGAGCCTGACAGAACTGAGCCAAAAAATGTCCAACATACATTTCACATTCTTCCTAAACAACTATAAAGTAAAGCACCCTCTAGACCAGGAATGAGTAAACTGACCTTCCATCTATGCAATTGGTTGGGCTCTCCACCATTTTGGTTACATTTCTCACATATATACAGTATTTATTTATTTAGAACTTTTTATATACCGACATTCATATGCATAATTGCATATCATATCGGTTTACAGCTCAACAGGGGTAAACAAAAGATATGAAAATGAAGTTATACAGTTACAATTAACCTAAGGGTCAAAGGAACAAGTTGGGAATATTAGAGGAAGCAAAAAGGTCAGGAGGACCTAGGGAATGAGATTAGAAACAAGATTGAACTATAACCAGAGTCTATAAATACATATCCTGGATTCCTGGTCTGGTGTTAAAATCTCTTGCCAACCAATCAGCTCTTGAACCAGTTGCCAAGTAATGAAACAACCACGCTGCCAGCCACTGTCAGACACACCCACCCACATTCTCAGCCACGCATTCTTGGATATAGACACATGCTTAGTCACACAGATTTTCAGTTTGAGGAAACTTTATTGGCACACTCATACAAGCACACTCTGTCAAACACAGGCATAGTCTATCAGAGAGAGTACGTGTGTTTCTTTGTGTCTGGGAGAGTGGGTATGTTCGGGCAGCTCTGGATTTGTCAGTAGGCACTGTTATGCCTATGCCGGCAAACATTTAGGGGCAGCAGACTGGCTACGATTTACTGCCTTCCAGCACCGCTGAATCCCATTCAACAGAGAACAGCTTTCTGCTACCCTATAACAGACCCTTACAGGGATGGGGGGGAGGCAAAATCCTAAATCCGTCCCTGTGTGTGGGCGTTTCTCTCTCTGAAACAAAGACATACAGATTCATTCTCTGTGTGTCAGAGAGAGACTCCTGCACATATACACACACTATCTCTGATGCAAAGTGTGTGTGTGGGTGTCTTTCTTTCTCTGACACACACATACTTTCTCTCTCACAAACATACTCTGTTATTGTGCCACTACTCGTGCTCTCAAACAGGCCGATACAGTACAGTGCACTCCAGTGGAGTGCACTGTTAACCCGCGATTGGACGCTCGTTTTCGACGCGGTAGCTTTACCCCTTATTCAGTAAGGGGTAATAGCGCGTCGAAAATGCGCGTCCAACCCCCCCGAACCTAATAGCGCCCGCAACATGCAAATGCATATTGATGGCCCTATTGGGTATTCCCACGCGATTCAGAAAGCAAAATGTGCAGCCAAGCCGCACATTTTACTTTCAGAAATTAGCGCCTACCCAAAGGTAGGCGTTAATTTCTCCGGGCACCGGGAAAGTGCACAGAAAAGCAGTAAAAACTGCTTTTCTGTGCACCTTCCAACTTAATATCATGGTGATATTAAGTCGGAAGTCCCGAAAGTTATTTGAAATCGGCTCGCGGGTTGAAAACCGGACGCTCAATTTTGCCGGCGTTCGGTTTCCGAACCGACACTGGCCTGTGCGCGAGCCGGGAGAGCTGGTGTTCGCCCGCTTTCCCGCGACTTTTACTGTATTGGCCCGACAATGAGTGCCCCCACTATCCCAACACTGCCGCGTCATCTTTCCCATTCCCAACTCTGGCCAGCACCTTCCCTCTCCAGGAGACTCACTGGGTTCACAGGCAGCTGTCCCTCTCAGAGATCAAAGTGTGTCAAAAGTCATACACGTAGGAAACTTTATCATTCGATTACTATTGAGACCTCATATATAAAATGGGTGAACAATTTTTAGATTCACTTATATATGGTTTGTCACAAACTTAGACAACCACCAAGAGTGATCAAAACACTCATTTAGTTATTATAATCATAGGTCTCATGAAGATTTTTAAACAATATATTTACATTACTAAAGAATCATTAACGAAACCAAAGACACTTATCTCTTCAATAATTTAGTGTTTGCCAGCTCAAGACGACTCGTGTTGCAGGGGCCAATAAAAGGCTCATTATCAAAATATGTTTTGGTTACAATAAAGTTAAGACAGCCATCACATCATTCTGCAATTTTAGCATTTCCAATTGCAGAACAAAGGCCCAGAGAGGGCTGAGTGTCCCAAAGCTGGGTTATTGCTACCGCCCAACTGCGGGCAGTGTTGGAATGGCATTGGGCAGAAACAGAAAAGTTGGATTGACATTGAAACAGTTATTGCGGGGGTCCCTTCTGTAGCTAACTTATTGTGGGCTCCTGGATGTTTCCGAGAGAGATGGGGCCAATTATCTCCTTACTCCGGAGTAACCATGGCCGCCTGGTATAAATTTTGGAAGCGGCTAGTTGGGGATAGGAAGTACTGGTCTAGGACTTCATTTCTTCTACATGATGACTTCCCGCCCGGTAACCTCTCAGATGTGGTGGTGTGCTGGAGAAAACTGGGTTTAATTAGATTAGGTCAAATATGTGTTGGGAACAGTATATTAGCTTTCGAAATGTCGTCTGAGCAATATTCACCCTGGAACAGCAATTGGTTTTTATATACACAGGTAGTTTCCTTTATTCACTCACGAACAATATTCAGGGACTTAAAGCAACCTCAATCTCTGAGCGCTGCTGTGATAAGGCTGATGGGATCACTAAGGCCATATCAAAAATCTACATCATACTGCTTTAGAGTCCTAGAGGTTAAACCTAAGCACATAGCCTGCCTGGGAGAAAGACTTCAGGGAAACCATAGATGTTGATGCTTGGGATCTTTGTTTCCACCTGACAGGAAAGAGCGCTGTATATTCTCATATCCTGGAAAAAGGTTATAAACTCCTTTACAGGTGGTATCTCACGCCAGCAAAACTGCATGGGATGGATCCTGTTGTTTCTGATCACTGTTGGCAGGATTGTGGATAGAGGGGTGATTTTTTTCCATATTTGGTGGCTATGTCCTGTGTAGTTCACTATTGGGAGGTTGTGAGGACGCTATTTATTTATTTATTTATTTATTTCTTTTGTATACCGACATTCGATCGAGATATCACATCGGTTTCCAGATAACAGGTTGAATAGAGCCGGAACTGCCCTATTTTACATTGTAACAAGATAACAGTTGATTAAACAATTAATATAAGGAACATTGTAACATATGGATAAAATTAAAATTAAATATAAAATGTGGGTATATATATATGTGGGTATATAAATATTAAATGTGGGTATATATATATAATATAAATATTAAATGTGGGTATATATGTGAGATTATGGGCGTCACAAGTACAGAAAGAGCCCAAGCTGTTTCTGATCACCTTGGAAGTAGAGAACTGCGGGGAGAATTTCCGAAGATTGATTTTAGATATAGTAGTGGCAGCCAGATGTGAACTTGGTGCGTGGTGGCACAAGAAGGTGATTCCCTCTATGGAGTATTTGTGTGCATGTCTAGCTAGGGTACTCCTGAAGGGGAAATTAACAGCCATATTGCATGACACATTGGCAAAATTTGAGAGAATATGGGCTCCTTACTTAGTATGGGTTGACCTAAACAGTGGACGTCACTTAGTCAGTGGGCTGTGAGGAAATGGTATGGGATGTTTAGGGGGCGGGGGAGTGATAACTGATGATATAGGGATTAGAGGGGTTGCTAGGGTGGACATTCTTTTACTGATAATTTAAGGCCTTTCATGTCTATAAATGATGGTTTGAATTTATGTGAACACTCTACACGCTCATGGTCTTGCCTGTATAGGCTTTACTGTGATAACATGTTTACTAGCTTGATTGAGATTGTGCTTAGATTTTAAGTATTCTGTTGTTGGTTGTGTTCTTCACTATGTGTGATTTAAAAACTCCTCAATAAACCTTAAATTGAAAAACAAATTGTGGGAATGGGATATGTCCACAGATTTTTCAGAGATTTACAAAACACTTAACAATGACGATATTACACTACCAAGTCTGACTACCTGGGGGAGTGCTAACCCCAGCAGAGCCTACAACCAACATAGACTATACACTCAAATGTTAAACATTTACATCACTAACAAAAGATAACATGATAAAATAAAATGTCCACATTCCTACTAGTTCTCCTTTGAGAAGAACATTACCTCGTGGATTGTCACCCTCTTTACTTCACTTTTACCAAAATCCTGTATGGCAGCGGGAACCGCCATAAAAATAGAACAGTTACATCAATTGAGTCTCCTGGAGGAAGACCTCAGAATAACAGGCATCCTTAGCCTCTTCCACCCAAAGGAGTGGGGAACAACGGGCTCACTAGCCCTTTCCACTGGCCTAGACCCAGAGCTCGGACTCATCCAAGGCCACCACCCCATCATAGCCAGCAGGGAACAACTACAGAAAAATTCCAAATATCCCACTGTGCATTTCCAGAGGGCAGTAACATAGCCAGCTGGGGGAATTCTCTGACCTCCACCTGACAGGTACCCCATGTCCAGCTTACCCATCACACCTTAATGCCAACCCCAAGTCACTCCACGTTTCACTTCTCTCCTTGAGACATATAGTAGGGCATGTCCCACATTTTAAGCACGTGTATTTTGCTAGCTACCTCTTCTTCTCCAATTCACATGGCCTGTAAAAGGAAAAATTAACACAGGACAACACTGGGATCTGAAAAGAAAAATGAGTTAGCAGCAAATGGTAAACATACTATTGGAGGACTCCCACCTAAAGGAAGGAATAAATAGTTGAGCAATTGATTAGGCAAAATAAATCAAACACACCACTTTTTTCAAATTTCTGTCTTTTATATTTTTTCTAGCTGGGATTTTGTTTTGGGGTGTTTTGTTTTGTTTTTCAAACAATATAACGATATTTTAACAATAGCTTTGTTTTCAGCCAAAATTTTCTCTTTTCTCAAAGAAAATCAAAGAATTTTCTTTTGTCAGAAATTCATAACTAAAAATAATAATGCAAGGAGTGACCCTCCTCGCTGGTCTTCTGTTCTTCGATGGCCTCTTGACTGGCCAGGTCATCTACTTGCCATTAGAGATCCTCACTGAACCAGTCCAGCCCTCACATGGAGGATAAGCTTAGTTCTTTTTAAACAACTGGAACACTTCTGCCTACCAGGCCTAACTGGAACAGGGTCTGCAAAACAGACAAACAACAGAGAGAGAGAAATGTTCAGGTCATTTACCTTCTGGTGCTGGATCATCTCTGGAACTTGTTGAACACAGGTAACTCCCCACCACTCAGGGCAACTTCTTTATTCTTCTTCAGCTGGACACGGCTTCACTGGAGCCAGCTCAAGGGCAAGGGGTCAGGTTTTTTTCACCACTTTGCCATCTGGAAGGAGGCAGTCCAGTTCATATTTTACTTGTGCCCCATTCCTTTTTTGGTAAATGACTGCATATATATATATATACAGTCATTTATATATACATACAGTCATTTACCAAAAAAGGAATGGGGCACAAGTAAAATATGAGCTGGACTGCTTCCTTCCAGATGGCAAAGTGGTGAAAAAAACCTGACCCCTTGCCCTTGAGCTGGCCAAGCCTCATCCTGGCTACTTTTGTGTCCAGCTCCCTAGGGTATTCTGGCTGAGATCTCATGAACTGAAGTTCCATGAAATCCTGGATGATGGCACCTGTCTGCATACTCTGTGATCCGTGCACCCCTCTGCTCCTTCACAAACTCATCACATGGATAGGCACGTAGGAGTAGTGCAAACCAAACAAGGCCTGCACTTTTCTCACCCCTAGCCTTTCAGCTTGGGACACAAAGTATAGCTTTTTAGGATCAGATGCCCTACTGGGATCCACCCAGGTTCTGGTCTCTGATGTCAGGTAACAGGCTTTAGTCCATGAACTCTTCCTCCAGCAGGGAGTCAGGTATCCCTGGTAGCTCACTGTCAGCACAGGAGCGACTTTTGTCAGGTATAGCAGGTAGCAGAGAGGAAGGTTCACCTAGGGGTATGGAATTCTCTGCAGATGATAAAACTGAACTGGATACGGGTGCTGAGGTCCCCATCACTTTCCGGCACAGTTCCCTGTAGGTCTTTGAGTCTCTCACTAGCAAGTTACATTTGGGAGTGATGGCCTGATAGGGCTCACCACCAGGCTGCGCTCCCTTCTGTCACTGCCATTCTGGCTGGCAGGTCTTGCCAGATGACTGGACGATCTGGAGGTGCTGGAGTACTCCTTTGAAAATCTGGCCCGACCAACACGCCTTGGAATATCTGAAATGGTCACTCGGTGGATGGACCCCAAGCCATGCCCACAGGTCTTGCAGCCTTCATGGCCTTCAGGAGTGAGGCCCATCACCGACCTGCCGGTCTAGCCTCACTGCTGACATCATCGGCACTTAAAAGTTGCAGCTTGTGCCTCAACCTGCTCAGTCCAGGAAAGGGGTGCAGCCTGTCCCATCATTGTTTCCAGAATAGGCTCTTCAATCACAGCCTTGTTTTGTTTTTTTTAATTCTTTATTTATGAATTTCTTAGGAGTAGTTTACAGATTTCTACGGGAGGAGAAAGAGAGGATTCCAATAATTTGACACAATATTTGGAGAACTCTGAAATGGAAATCACAGAAAGGGCCACCCTGTTTGTCCAATTTTACACAGAAATAGAGAAAAATTTCCTGATGAAAGCTTTTTTCCAGAATATTAATAATGATTTCATGGGAGGGACAGTGAGGGTCTATCCTGACCTCTCGCGCCCCACCCAACAGCGTAGGAGGTTGTTCTTAGCTATGCGTCCGGAGGTTTTGGCCAAAGGGGCTAGTTTTGCCCTCCGTTTTCCTTGTAGATGCATTGTAAAACACGCTGGAAATATATATGTTTTCTTTATGCCAGATCAATTGAGAAAGTTTTTGGATGGAAGGGCCACAAGTTGATTACTCGAGGTTAAAAGAAATGAAAGAGAATATCAAGCCTGTTAAGTATAAATATTTGTTTCAATTATGTACTTCTTTGTTTTTCCTTTGGTTTCCTTCCCCTCCTTTTTTCCTATGAAAAACAAATGAATATTTGGAAGTAATCCATTATATATGAATATATATATATTATGGAAATGTACATGTTTCTTTTATAACATTTTCTGTAATTTCATCCAAGGTATATTCCTTGTAATTATTTTGAAAATTCATAAATAAAGAATTAAAAAAAAAAATCACAGCCTTGTTAATGACGTCCGGCCCTCCCTTGAACTTGAGTGCTGGAGTTCTTTTGAAGGTTGGCTGGCTTCCCACTGATGCCTGGAGGACTAAGCTGATGCTTCGATGAAATTGCAGGTTTGGAATCCTTCACTTTGATCGGGGCCCTGCTACTGACGTTACTCCCCTCCAAACCTATTGGGGATGTCTGTCCGGCTCGGGTACCATACGAAAACCTGTTCCAAGGTGCTGATCGACTACAGCCCCAGCATGGTTGGTATCCTCACAGGCCTCGGTAGATAGTGCCGCACTGCAATGATAGCTGGTCAAGGTCATGGGCAGCGATCTTTGGCCGGCATGGCACTTGACACACTCGGCAATCACTGATGCTGTGCATCCTACCAGTGATAATTGCAGTTGGCCATGATATTGGAAAAACCATGACCGTTCAGGCGGTTCATGCACAGATCCCATCACTTCCACCTGCAAAATGCTGGTACTCATGATGGTGAAGCTAGACGAGCTTGAACAAGATGCCATGGTGACTGGCATCCGGGCCTCTTTCTCTCTTTGTGACGATGGACTACCATCTCCCTTCATGGGCTGGATCGCGTTTCTGGATTCGTCCATCCAATATTCAGGATCGCCATGCACTGTCAATAGGGGTTACATGGTTCAGTTTTGCAGTTCGTACTGTGTTGGCCTTCTGTTTGCTCGATTGCCATGTACAAGCTGCAGCTGCTCATACATGCTGCTCCTCATACTAGTATGTGTGTCACACCTGCGTGCCGCCATTTTTATATTTGATTACTGGCTGTACATCGCAAACGTCATGGGTGACATCACACACATGCCTCACACGGCCCCCCCATTCTGGTGTGCTCTCGTTCCTGCCGCTTCTCGCAAAGTGAGAAACACAGCCATTTAAAAAAAATGTTACCAGTTTTATTTTGTAACACTCAGGACATCTATACAGTTGCACAAATTCTCTCTTATCGTCAGAAACACACTTTCCATATATTTTCCACTGCCCTCGAGCCCCACATTGGATGCCTTTTTATGTAACCCTTCGGTCTGGATTGTCACTGTTTCCTGGGGTACACAAAAGAATTTATAAAGGGAGCTGTCTCCACTCTTCTCCTTCCCATCTCTTTTGTCTGCAGGTGTGGGTCCTTTCTATGGGTGTGAAGATTAATCAGTACACTTACAAACCAGGCTGGACTCTCTGGCTGGTTGTTCAAATTAAAGTTGACTGTGATTTCTTTCAAAAGAATCAACAGGTGGAAAAATAAAGTATCTATATACATCCAGTCTCCTCAGCTGCATATGTGCCAGGATTTAAAAGATCTCTATTTCTATGGTTGTATCCCTCCAGGCAGGGGCTTGGAACCTGCTTATCCTCCATGGTATGGAATGATAATTATCCCAAGGTAGCTGGGGTTTCCTAACCATGACTGTATCCCTTCCCATAATACCCGAGGTCCACGAAAAATCCCAGACTCCAACCTTTCAGTGTCCTGTGTCCCAGGGTGGAAATCTGTTCGGGGGTCTCCTGGTGACTCTCTCCTCTTTTCTCCCTTTGACTCCTCTTCAAAAGACAAATGCAGCCGTCCTGGAGAAAGGCCTATCATTGATAGCAATTGTTCCAGTTTCCAGCTTAGGGTAAGGAAGGGAGACAGAAAAATACTTCTTTCCCTCAACCAGGGGGTCACCTCATTTACATATTAATACACATGTTCTTTTTCACATGCACACTCACAAACACACTCTTATACACATGTTCACTGGCTCACTCGCACACTAACACTAATGCACATGCTCTCTCTCATGCTGTTGGTCACATACATGCTCACTGCCTCACTGGTTCTCTCCCACGCACACACAAATGTTCACTGGCTCACTCGCACACATACATGTACTCCTCACACTCACTGTAATCCTCCTCCACCTGTGAATGTTAAAAATGTGTTTTATTTACATTGGCGGTCAGAGAGGATTCAAGCAGGAGTGGCCTGTCTCCCTAGGGTTTTTCTGTTTCTTCACCTTTGTCCTGCTTATACAGCAGCCTTTTCTATTTATGTTTGCTAATGCTGTGTTCATGCTTTTACTCTGCATAAAGTTTCTTATTTACTGTTATATAGCCTGCACATTCAATACGTCTGCTGTGGCTCAAAAGGCTTATCTTCTAACTTGAAAACAGGAAAACCTGGGAGTTTTTGCTGGTGTGTGTGTTCATTCAGCTCAGTAAATATGCGCATGTTATTTGGGCAGGTTTTAAAATAGCAACTTAATTGCTTACATGTTGGCACCTCCCCTGAATACCCCTGACCCACCTCTTTTTCTCTCTGCGCAGATTTATTATGGATCCTGATTTAGGTGTGTAGCTGCCATTTTTAAAATAGCGTATACTCGTGTATATGCTGTTGTTCGCACCCACATGCTATTTTTTTTTTATTCGCACATCTTTTGAAAATTCACCTCAAAGTTTGGGTTGAAAAAGCCTCCTCTATCTGTGAAGTAACGACAGAGTTAAGCTCTCTGTTTAGGCAGTGGTGTTCCTAAAGTATTTGGCACCCAGGGTGGATACTTTCTTTGGCCACCCCCCCCTCCCCAAATTAATTTCTCCATCCCCCTTCCCCCACATTCACTGCTCCATCCTCCTTCCCCCCCCCAAATTAACTTCTCTCCCCCCTCCCCCAGTGATCTACGGTTCTCCTCTCTACACAGGCTCCCTCTCTCACTCCCATACACACACACAGACACGCTCACAACACTCTCTCTCACTTCCTACCCTGCTCCCCTTCAGAGGTAGAGCAGCATTTTTCTCCAGGCCGCATGGGGGCTGGTGGTGGCTCTGCTTCCTGCACGTGCAGTGGTCGTGGGGGGCAGCGCTGTTGCTGGCACAACCAGTAGGCAAGACTAGGCAGTCGCCAAGGGCGGTGTCAGTGGGCAGGGCGCCACTTTCAAAATGCGAAAGAAGGGGCAACAGTAGTTGCGAAGCACTTGGCGAGAAAGACAGAGACACAGAAAGAACGCACTGTAAGAGGATAATCTTAACTCTATATATCTACCACTATAAGAGGACACATTCAACTCGGGGGGGTGCGCGGTGTTACATTGGTCTGTCTAGGGCACTACAGACCCTTGCACCAGCCCTGAATCCATCCCTAATCATTTCGTTTTAGTCTGACAGATAACATCAGGGGTCTGATAGTCAAGGCATTGAGATCTTTGTTATCTAGGACTATTATGGCATAGGTAATGATGCTTTATCACTGTACTGAGTTGAAAATCAATCTCCCCAGGGAGTCTTCCCTTGCCTTGCCATTCAAGATATACAGTCCTAGGGATTTACAATAGGTTAAGGAGCCTCTTCCCATCTCTGTTAAGGACTCTTGTTTTGCTGAGATACTAAACATATATGGTTCTCAGTTAGGTGCTCATTCCCCTGGTTATTTTAGAAATCTGATTCTTTTCCGACGCATGCATTTAAATTCTCATCTAGAATTATTTTGCCTTTTATTTGGAGGGTAGCTGTTTTGGATTGGGGGAGGGATTAGATAAAGGGCAGAAAAGTCAATGTCATGTGACATTTGCAGTAAGTCTTTATGATATTTTACCCCACAAATGTTTTGCTTTTTTTTAATAGTCAGAATTAACTCTGCTAGCTGCTCCCTTCCCAGATTATGCACCCCCTCCGATTCATGCCTTCCCTGTTATTTTCTTTCTTGTAGCAGGCATGAACAGCTGTTTGAAGCCTATAGTGAAGGGGGTAGTTGAGTCTTTGCCTAGCCAGATTTCCTGCAATATAACCATGGTTTATCGCACTGTCAATGAAATTGGGGTCTCAGCTTTTATCTGCACCTTTAGTGCTTTACTTCAAATTCCTCTCCTTCCTTCCTTCCTACCTACCTGAATGGTACATTACAGCTCCTCTCTCACCCCTTGGATTTCCTTTGAAATGATAGTGGTTGCACCTGCGTAGTGCCACTGGTCTTCCTCCCCATTCTCCTCTGGAAATGACTGTGGAGTCATCCCTCCTTGCGGACGCTAATAGTCCTTCAGTTCTCTCTCAGTGAGGGAAACCTCTTCCTCAGATGTTAAAGAAACGATGAGTCCCCAGGCCCTAGGGTACTCAGGAAAACTCAAACAGCTCTTAAAATAAATACATAAATAATTAAATAAAGAAAAACCCAAAATGGAGGCAGGAAAGGTGGATAAAACTTCTCCCTTATAAACAGAAAAATGATTTCCAAAACTCATGGTTCAAAATTAGAGGGAGGCACCCTGTCTTCTTTCTTTATATCCTGGTCTCCACCCTAGAGACCCCAGAGTCCTTCTCCAAGAAAAATAACCAAAAGGGAACAACAAACCAGTCATGCTGCCCCCAGCAGGGTCAACTAAAAAATCCATGCCTTAAAATGGTGGCAGGGGTTTATACGCTCAAAGAGCACACCATTCGAGACTCCCACCTGGGGGAGCTATATACCCACACTAGTTATTCTGTTTCCTCCCATCCAGTAAACGGATCATTCCTTCTGGTAGAAATTTGGTTCTGGAAGAGATACGGGAGGATCCTTATACCTTGTTCTTCCTTTGCTGCAGGAGACCAGGGACCTTTTAAAAAATATATGTATTGGTGACAGCGGGATGGCGCTCAGTGCATTGCTCCTCCCCTGTCCACCTGCCCTGAAAGAGAATCACGGGTAGCAGTGAGAGCTATGCAACTGTTATGATAACGTGTGCTTTGTGGATTCTTGGGTGCTGTGGAGGTGACCACGCCCACAGGCAGGAGCCCCATGAGGAGCCACAGCCCTGGGCTAGACTTGTACACACAAAACACAGGATAGTTCTTTATTGTACAGCTTGAAGATCTCCACCAGGGGTGGCAGTAGCGAGGCAGTCTGTGGTTGCAGTCTCAGGGACCTCGGCAGAGGGAATTTTAAATTGTATATAGACTCTTGTTTTTACCATATCTGTTACCGTTCAAAGTTGATGTTTTTTTCTTTTCCTCAATATTTTCTGCACTTGTATTTACGCGCTCCCCCTTCCCCACCCTGTTAATTGTATTTTCAGTCTGTTAGTTACAATGTAAACCGGTATGATGTTTGCATACTAATGCCGGTATATAAAAGTCTTAATTAAATTGATGACATCAGGAGGTTCCGCAGCAGGTTTCCCAGCGAGGAGATACTGTGGATGAGATAGACTGAGAGTTAGAGTACTCATCAGGTGTTGGCTGTAGATATGCGATTCCACCAGGTTGTAGAAGAAAGTGCAGGCACCAAGGCAGGGAGAGCAGACCCTCGAGGAGCGAGTACCTGTTCCCTGAAAGGAACCTGAAATAAAGCAGAGGGCCCCCGAGGAGCGGGTACCCAGGTTAGCAGTTACCCCGAAGGGCAGAGAGAGAGCTTCCTGCGGCAGCACGGAAGCGGCAGAGTAGCGTTGACAGGAATGGATTTGAATCCTTGCTAACTTGGGGAGCTAGCAAATTGATGAAGGTAATATACCTGGATGGTATGACGTCAGCATGAGGGAAAGTCCTCGAGGTTCGCACCAAGCGTGGTACAAAGATGTGGGTTGCGCGCGCGCGCGCGCACCCTAGTAGGCACCTGAGAGGAGCAATGGCGGGAGGCTGCACCATAGCCGTTCTGGGGATGCCAGAGAGGTCGGCTTGTAGACGCGGCGGTAGCCATCTTGCCCAGGTAAGCGGGAGGAGCCGTGAATAAGGTGAGGCAAACGGGGCGAAGCCGTCGAGGACCGACGGACGCAACAGCAACTTCCCCGCCCCCCTCACTCACCCGCTCATTCAGATAAACTGGAGGAGGCGGCCAACCTTGCAGCATCTTCAGCGCTTCCGTCTCCTCTCCTGCCAGGCCCCATGTAATTCAAAGTTTGACGCTCAGGCCCAGCAGGGAGGAGGAGAAGGAAATGCTGGAGGGAGTTCTTTTTAATCAGCTGAGTGGTACCCACATATTCTTGTTCTTTGTTTGCATCTCTTGGTTCTTGATGATCTTTTCGCTCTCCTTATACAGTAATTGTCTGGGAAGGACCGAGGCTATCTTCTCCTCCCATGTGAGAAACCTCGGAGTTATCATGGACAACCAACTAAACCTAAAAAAATGTGTCAATAACACCACAAAAGACTGTTTTTTCAAACTACAAGTCCTAAAACGACTGAGACCCCTTCTACACTTCCAAGACTTCCGCTCTGTTCTTCAAACCATCATTTTTTCTAAAATAGATTACTGCAATTCGCTTCTGATCGGTCTACCAGCAAACACCATAAAACCCCTGCAGATGCTGCAGAACGCTACAGCGAGGATTTTGACCAAGACCAGCAAAAGAGAGCACATCACACCCATCCTGCGTAACCTTCACTGGCTTCCAATCAAATTCAGAATACAGTATAAAGTTCTAATGATTATACACAAAGCCATACACAATCTCACCCCAGCGGATCAAAATATCCCCCTTCGACACCACAATTCCGCCAGACCGATCAGATCTGCCTTTAGAGACACACTCTACGCCCCCCCTGTTAAATCCTCCTTAAGGAAACGAGCTCTTTCCACAGCTGGTCCTTCGCATTGGAATGCTCTCCCGCCAGACCTCCGGCAAGAAAAATCTTTGACAACCTTTAAAAAAAGACTCAAATCCTGGCTCTTCTCTCAAGCCTTTCAGTAAATTCACAGGATCCATCTGCCTTTCCCATTATAACAGGAATACTTCTTCAGTCAAGTTTTTCCGAACTCTTAACCAGACTTTACCTCGCAGACAGGTCCTGCTTCAGTCAAGTTTTCAGTCATTTTTTCCATCAAGTTTTTTTTTTTTTTTTTTTTTAGTCAATTTTTCAGTCAAGTTTTCCGAACTCTAAACCAGACTCTACCTCGTAGACTGGTCTTGCTTCTCACTTTCACCTCAGTCCATCAGCTCCTGGTCACCGAGGAGAAATTCCCTTCATGACATCTTATTAGCTAAGCTAGTTTTTGTCCGCCTGCTATATATCAGGAAGACATAGTATTTATATGTTAAATTTGATCCCAGTTCCCGTAACCCTTGTTTGATGTAAGGCATTCGTTTTATGCTTCCCTTGTTTCGCTGTAAACCGATATGATATGTACTGTTTGCACATGAATGTCGGTATATAAAAGTTCAAAATAAATAAATAAATATAGCGAATCTAACCCCCCACCCCCACCCCAGATAACAGAAGCATCTACCTGATTTCCGATTACAAGAAATCCACACCTGCCACCCAGGCCGTGAGCTGCAGCAGAGAGAGAAGGGGACAGGTGTAGGCCGAAGTGCTGAAAGTTCTGTAAAATCGTGCCGGGACTGAGAAAAACAGGTCTTTCTATAAGAGTGGATGGCAGCCCTCTACATCTGGGACTCTATAGAAGGGCTGAGGATTTCTCTAGAAGGCCACCACCTTTTCAACAGACAAATACCAGACACATTTCTCATTTAGCTTAGGTCAAACACCAGACAACAGTTAATACAGAGACTCGGTCTAGAAGCTAGTTGAGCAGGTCCTGCTCCTCTGGGCCTTGGTCTGCTCTCTTCTTCTTCTTCTCACACCGCAGCTCCGCCAGGTCTCCTCCCTTCCAGCAGCACAGCTCTTTGGAGCCCTACCAACTCCTTCAGCTACAAACTCTCTGTTCTCCTTCCCCTCCCACCGACCACCTTCTTTGCCTCTCTCACCTCCTCTCCTCTCATCTAACCCTTTACCTCTTCTCTGCTACTCTTCTAAGCCCTTCTTCCTCCATCTTTTCTGCTGCTCTCCCTCCCTTCCTTTTTCTCTAACTGTCCCCCTTGCCACCTCTCTCAGCTGCTCTTTCCCCCTTCACCTCTCCTGCCCTTCTTTTCCTGTTCAGCTTTTCCTTGGCTTTGAAAACGTCCTTCTAAGCAGGGGCTGTTTAGCTCCTGCCTCCCACTGTTGATCGCCCTGCTCCGTTCCTGAGATCCAGTCAGGCGAGAGGGGCACAGCGGCAATCTTAAGTCTTCTCATTTCCTCAGCACTTGGCTGGCCCCCTCTTCCTTTTGAGAGCAGGAACCCAGGCTGGTGGGCTTACCTTTCCTCCTCGGCTCTCCTCTTGGCAAGAGATCAGCAGCAGGCAGCTGCAGCACCAGAGCAAGACCCAGACAGAGCAGCTGAAAAACAGACTGGATGAAAATATGAACAGGTGGCAACGCTGTTCCTGTAACATATCCACCATGAAACAGCAGCGACTACAGGGAGGGACTGCATTTCCCTTTGATTGTGTCTAGTCACTGCTTCCTCTGGCTCAGTCAGAGGCCTAATATCACTCAGTACTGTCAGGACTGATTGCCATGGAAACACCTCAAACACTGTTGCTCCACCCAACTTAAACAATTTGCTTTAGAAGCTGTGTGAAGAAGGGGCGGTGAAGGGAATGCAACAAGTCAAGAAAAAGAGGATTAAAAACGCAGCAAACACAACAAGAAGCATATTTATACTGGGCTAAAGCAAATGAAAACATAAAAGAAATAAAAAAGTATAAAAATCTATTAGAAAAGTCAAACTTAGGGGTGCTAGAAAATGCTGGGCACTAGGAGAGTTAGGCATCACCTTGCTGTGTTGGGCAATGATAAGTAAGAATGGAGGAGTATCTAGTGATTAGATCAGTGGGCTGCGAACCAGGGAAGCCAGGGTTCAGATTCCAGTTCTCCCACTGATGAGCCTTACGAGCTTGGGCAAGTCACCGCCCTTTTGCCTCACGTCCAAATGTAGAGCCCAATTTGCAGCACTTAGGGCTACAAAGTACACGCGGGCTTCGGCAATAATTTTCAAAGCGGACTTTATGCACGTAAGCCTGCTTTGAAAATTGGCGGGCACACACAAACCCTTGCATGGCTCCCACGTCTGCGTGGGAGCAGAGAAATGTTCATGCATCTACGCACATACTTCTGATTTTAGAATTTACCCACCTAAATGCTCCCTATCCTAACTCTGCGTTTTATGTGTGTATATGCCTTGGAAAATCCCCCTCCTTAGACGATAAGCCCTTTAGGGGAGGGAAACGCCTAAAATGAAACTCTCCTTGAGCTTGGCTTTGGAAGGGTGAGTAATTAAATCCAAACCCAAGAATTTATCTGAGCCCTAACTGGCTGCTGTACTCAAGGCTGCAGGGCTTTTGTGCTGCGAGTGGGTGTTCTGAAACAGTTCTCAAGACAGCGGCTTCTCAACAGATATCATTTAGAAATGATCAGATGGCTTCCAGGAATAAGAAGAATTAGACTTGGTTTTACCTCCGGTTCCAACTTACCTACGAAAAGTAGAATCTGCAAACCCAGAGCTGCAATGGGAAGAGTCACACCAGGACTGGCTGAACCTGTCCCTGATGAGCTGTAGGAATCTGGTGACCTTACTTGGTCACAGAGGTCGATTCGTTCATTTATACGCCAGAGTTGGAGGCTGAGGTGAACGGAGAGTTGGACAAGTATCTTATATGAAAGAGGCTTTTCAGAGGTTTGAACAGAGGTAAACAGGCCGATGAGCACATAATGAGAAATTTTAGGCAGGCTGCTTTCTGCAGTGCAGCGTGCATTATCTGCCTTGTTTATATGCGTGCAATTCATTATTCCCTGTAGGGCATATTTAGTTGCTCTGAGTGAAGGAGTTGACAAGTGATTAGGGTAGCAGGCAATATACCAGGAAAACCAGGGTTCAAATCCCATTGTTGCTCCTTATGACCTCAAGCATGTCACTTTACACTCCCTTGCTTCAGGTACAAAATTAGGTTGTAAATCCTCTGGGGATAGGGAAATACCAGAATGTAATCTGCTTTGATGTACACTTTGAAGTGCCAAAAAGTAGAATATAAAAATCTAAGTAAATAAAAAATGTCAGCATCTGGAATTGGGCAAGGAGACTCATAGAACATGGTCAAGGATTATGCTAATATCTAGAAAGGCAAAAATCTTGCACCCATTTCAGTCTCAAGCTTGCCTTGTTTAAAATTCTTTTAAACAATTAAACAGCCTAGCTATATGGGATATAATGGGATAAAATGGCTTGTTGGCATACATAATATCCAAAAAAGTACAAGCTGCTATAAAGCATGAAGAACTGATAGCATGGAAGATCAGTATGTGCAAAAAAAAAACATTACTAAACACCTTTTCCCATCTCTGTAATCTTTTCTCTACATCACTGACTCACAACTGTCCTGCTTCTAAGGCAGTGGCATAGCCAGAACTGAGTTTTTGAATGGGCAGTAAGCACACAGGTCTGAACCCTACTAGTTGTACTGTTATTGATAAATAATGTCTTAGTATGCATCTTACAAATAGGTTCCTAAGTAGTCTTATACTTCATGAGTGAAACTTTTTAGAATATTTTAACTCTTATTTCAGGCACTTACTAACATTAAAAATTCCTTATTAATCTGCATTAATTTATTTTATATTTATTGCACTTTGTAAATAAACAAGAATATCAGGTAAAAAGCAAAGAACACAAACATCAGATCCAGTCAATCATGTCATAAAACAAATATCAGTGTATTCCTTCACAAATCTTCTTTCCAGAAAGGCAGAGATCATCATAACTACAATAAAATAGCAATAATCATGAGAACAGGTGCACAGCAAAACTGTGTCAGATCACACTACAACCCAACATGAAAAAAAGCTATATTCAAAATCTGTGGTCACCTCAGCAAAAAAAAAAAAAAAAAAAGACTTCCTCCACTGCTACACATTAACCCCTGCAAAAAAACCAAAGGTGCCTAGAACCTTGCCATACTATATAACAGCACTGACTCTCGGGACTCAAATATCAGTAACTTTATGAAAAAGAAGCAATGCAAATACTACACCAGGCTCTAGAACATTGATACACCACCTACTGGAGTAACAGAACAAGCTGGACAGCTACAAATCCCTACAGAGAAAGTACACGCTAGAAGCAATACTGCACCACAGTCACACACAGGCAGAACACAGACCGACCCTTACCTAATACAGCAATAAGGGACTACAATTTAGAAATAGAAACATGCAAACAAAACTGAAATAGAAAGCCTGAGAAACCAGACTCTGAACAGTGGAAAGCTAAAGAGCAAAATACAAAATTATAAGAAATGCATAAACCCAAAGATGGTATATTCCAATTGCTAAAATCTCACAATAATTTTTTTTTTTACCTTTGTTGTGATCTTTTTATTTTTCTACTCAGTTGGTCCAGGTCTCTTTTTTCCACTTTCCCCTTGTCAGTCTTTTCCTAATTCTTTCTCTAGGGTCACTCTTCTCTTTATCTTCTTCCCTTTCTCTCTAGCACACACACACACAAAGGCTCATGCTTTCATTCACAGATTCCCTTACAAACAGGCCGATACATTTGGATGCACGTTTCCAACACGCTAGCTTTACCCCTTATTCAGTAAGGGGTAATAGCGTGTCCAAAACGCACGTCCAACCCCCCCCCCCCCCCCCCCCAAGGTAGGCGCTAATTTCTCTCGGCACCGGGAAAGTGTACAGAAAAGCAGTAAAAACTGCTTTTCTGTGCACCCTCCGACTTAATATCATGGCGATATTAAGTCGGAGGTCCCGAAAGTTTAAAAAAGTAAAAAAAAAAATTTTGAAATAGGCCCGCGGGTTGAAAACCGGATGCTCAATTTTGCCGGCATCCGGTTTCCGAACCCGTGGCTGTCAGCGGGTTTGAGAACCGATGCCTGCAAAATTGAGCGTCAGCTGTCAAACCCGCTGACAGCCGCCGCTCCTGTCCGAAAAGAGGCGCTAGGGACGCGCTAGTGTCCCTAGCGCCTCTTTTTACCGCCGGGCCTAATTTAAAAAAATTTTTTTACTGTATCGCGTGCACAGGAGAGCGGGCGCTCTTGGTTCGGCTGGCGGGACAACTTCTTCAGCCACTGCGATGAATGAGTTGGTGGAGGCCATTCTTCGTGCCTCACTTGGTGTCAGGATGCTCTGACACCCAGACTCACCCATGGCTTCATCACTGTTCTGAGGTAAAGTAGACCTCTCTCTTACACAGCCATTCAATTGTCAGTTCCTGAATTGCTTTATTAATATATATTGCATGTATAATTTTATTTTGAAATGTATATCATATTCTAAACTGGGGAGTTATACAGCAAATTACATAAAGCTACAAGAAAACCCTGCAACAAAGAGCTTACAATGTAAGTAGATAGCCAAACAAAGTGATCTGTCCAGGTAACAAGATGTGTCAAGGAGAGGATTTGAACTCACAGCTCACAAAGGAAGCAAACAACACAGGACAGCAAGAGTAGGATTTAAGGGAAATTGAACCTCATCTACCCCACAGAAGGGAGATATTGTTAAAGGAGTTACAAGCGTAAAAGTAACGTATTGTAGCAATTTTCAAAAGTCCATTTAAGCGTGTAAAACCTTTTGACAATATAGCCCTATGGAGGTAATTTTCAATGGCGTTAGCAGGTACAAAAGTCCATTTACGCATATGAATGCTTTTCAAAATTACCTCCAAGGACTCCCTCTTGGACATACGTTCCCTACAATACTTAGCAAAGGGCATTCTTCGCAGTCATGCCATCATACAGAAGGCCTGGTCTTCATATGTGACATTCCGGCCAGGACCTAGAGACCTTCCCAGCACATCCATCAGTCACAATGGGAAAGCGACCTCTATATGCAGATCCACAGGTATTCTGCAGACATGGAAAGGGTCGCAAAATTCAGCCCTTGCTCCAGAATCAGAGTTCCTTGCGGAATTGTGGGACTGATGAAACATCCTCCTAACGTTCCCCTTCCCCCCCCCTATCCCGGTCTCATTACCTTTCTTCCTTAAATCCCACCTCTTGCTCCCTGCTGCTGCTGATCAAACTGGCCAATACAGTAAAGCGCAGCCGTGGTTACCCGGTTTTTAACCCACTTTGGACACACGTTTTGGACGAGTAAGGCGTACCCGCGATTCAGTATCGGCTTTTACGCGTCCTTACCGCTTGCCGAAAAGGACGCGTATCCCTTTCCGCCCGCCGCATGTATATGACATGTTAATGATCAGATTAGCTATTCCCTCCGATACAGTAATGTGCTCCCAAATAATCGCCCTGTTAACCAGCTTATTTACTGCGTCTTTAACCTGAATATTTACCGGCTACCCTGTCCCTGGTGTTAGTTTCGTGTTCAGTCATGGACGTCCGGAAAGAAACAGGAACGTCCATGAACAGAAGCCGCGACCTGGACCTTCCCACCTGTATCCGGGCGTCCATGATCGGAGGCCCCGCTGCCTTGAGCGCCCAGCTGGACGTCCAAGGTCGCAGCTTGGACATCCGGCCGGGCGCTCAAGGCAGCGGGGCCTACAGGCGGAAAGGTCCATGAACAGAAGTCGCGACCTCGGACGTCCAAGGTCGCGGCGTCCGTTCATGGACCTTCCCACCTGTATCTGGGCGTCCATGATCGGAGGCACCACTGCCTTGAGCGCCCGGACGGACATCCAAGGTCACGGCTTAGACGTCCGGCTGGGCACTCAAGGCAGCGAGGTCTGTAGAAAAGAACCATCCACTTACCTGGTGGAATGACATTTCAAATGACAGGTACCAGCGCACCCTGGATACTGTATAGGCACTGCATACCGCTCTATACAGTAAAATGGATTGCGAACGCCTACTGCTTCATTGACGCGCTTTGGACGCCACTTGGATTTGCGTCTAATTTGAATACTGAATCGAGCAGTATGTGAACCAAAATATGCCTGCGGCAAACGAGCAGGCGCCCGGCACTGCCGCACTGTTTCTTACGCGCCCGAAAGCCTGTAAGAGGAGAAAGATCGCCGGCATCTGGCACTTTGAACTAAGGGGTACTATTACGGTGTCCCACAAGGTTCAAATTATGAGTGCATCTCTCTTGGCGGGGAGGGGGAGAGGCTGCCCGAGGCACCGCCACTCTCTTCCAGTCTGCGGTGGTGGCAGTAACAGGGGACGGGAAGACAAGGAGAGAAAAGAGGTGAGAGGGGATTGGCAGGAGGCGTGAAAGGGATCAGCTTGGGAGTAAGGAAGGGCTGGAAGTGAAAAAGAGGAGCTCGGCTAGGGAGAACGTGAAAGGGGATCATCAGGGCACGTTTGTGTGTGCGCGTGTCTGTATGTGTGAAAGAGAACAGTGATGGGTGCCAGGGATTCTGGTGTGTGTGTTTTTTTAGTAAGAGAGAAGGGATTGCACTGGGCATGTGGATGCAAATGAAACAGTATATGTGGGTCAGGGGTGTGTGAGCGAGGACCTGGGGGGAAGGGGAGCAGGACTGGAAGTAGTGGAGAGAGACTTTCCCTTCCCAATTCAGATCCTCCATCCACTGAACCCATTTCCTATTCCTGGATTGCCTCTCCTTATCGCTTCTCCCAATCCAGGATTCTCTGTCTCTTAGTCTTCCTTAAAACGCCTCACCCTCCTTCTACCGATTTCCCTTTTCACCGCACCTCCCCAATTCTTCATCCCCATCCCTCCACTTCCCCAGGCCTCTTTTTCTTTCCTTTCTTCTTCCTGAGACTACATCTCCCCTCCCACCACACCGATATCCAAGATCCCTTTTTCCCATCCTTAAAAATCTTAATAAATTATACAGACACACAAACAAGGTTGGAAGACTACTTTTATTTTTATAAGGTAAAATACATTTATATGCAAATTTATACAACTCTACACGATTGGCAGAGACATTTCTGAAACTTTGCCACAGAATTTTCTAATTTATGCTACAGAATCTACACCTGAGCTGCAACAAGAAAATGAGCTGCCTGTATGGAGGGAAGCTCTGCTTCCCTCCCAGTGTTTAGTACAGTACAGGGCCAATGCAGGTTATCAGATTTACAGTCAAGCATGGAATGTACAAATTGACACTGCATGTCCCTTCCTCTCACAAAGAGGCCACAAAAAAAAAAACAACAAACCTAAATAATTAACACAAAATAATTGTCAGTATTTTTAGTCAGATTAGTATAGTTTAATTTTTTATCTCCTGTGTCTTTTCCGATAGGCTTAGAGGTTTGTTAAACATGATTGATAGACATGATCTATAATTGGGAAAACAGCACCCTGGGTAAGAGCTGCTGCGCGTGTCCCCTCCCCCACCTCTCCAAGGCACTTAACCTCATGGCTCTCTTGGTCACCCCCTCGTTGGGGCAGTCTGGGCCGCTAAGGCCATGTGTGAGAATGGGGAGAGGGAAGATGGGGAAGAGTATAAGGCAGGGGGCCGTGCAGTGTGTGACTTGGCCTTCTTGTCTCTGACCTCCTGTGCCACCCCTCAGTATGATGATTGTCTATCTTGTCCAATTCTGCAAGGTCCTATTGATATGTATGAGTGCAGGTGCGTGGTTGCATGTGTTTAGGTTCTATATGTACGTGAGAAAGGAAGGGACAATCAGATAAAAATGAAACAGTGGAGCATGTATGTTGTGTAAATAAGTAGGGTACAACAATATATTTTTTAAAAAAGCATTCCAAGATCTCTTGAAAAAAAGAAAAAACAATTCTGTTTATTTAAAAGAAGCAAAATAGGCTGCCAAAATGGTACTTTTGAAATCTCCGTCTGGACACACTTTCACATTCTGTGTGAATGAAATATGAAAGAATAAAAGGACAGAAAGTGGCACAGCATGGCTGCCATCATTTTTCATGGGTGGAAAAGACAATAACATGAATATATTTTCTCCTATAGAATCTAATGGGAGGTGAGCAGCAAAAGGAAGGTCTCTGGGAAATGTATATAACATCTGAATGACTACATGGGTGAAGGGTGGCAATGGAATGTCTATTTATTTATTCATTTTAAAATATTTCTAAACTGCCTTCTCAGGCCACCCAAGGTGATGTGCCATATAAATAAAAATAACCGCTCAAGACAGTATATGATACAAAATCAAAACAAAACCAATCAACACAATAAGAACAAACAGATCACAAGCTCATAACATACAAAAATAACTTGAAACTGTCATAGACCCATATCTGCCAACTACCTTATAGGATCATTTATCAAAATGCGTTATGGCGTTAACACACGCGATAACGCATTAAAACGTGTTATCGCCATAATGCATGCGAAAAGTAAAGTAGCACAAATGCAAATTTTTGAGGGGGCAGGTTTGGGGGAGGAGTTTTAGTTAATTTAGTGGCCATATCGCATGGTTTTAACATAAAAAATAACTACACCTTTTTCCCTGGCATTAAGCTATGTGATATGTCCAAAATGCCATAATGCAATTCACAATACATTTTTGGAATTGTATTTTGGCTATTTCTGGGCTGGAAGAAGGGAGAGAGAGCAAGAATGAGAAAGTGAGTGAGTAACTCTAGGTAAGGCCTCACTGTGTGTGCCTATTTATATCTCTATAGGAGGGCTCCCTGATAGGTCGAGGTGAGGTGTTAGTGGTGGTTAGGGGCCAGTTTCACATGTAGAGTGAGATGTACAAACAGCACAGTTCACCTTGGTAAAGATTTGACATCATTTGGAGTGAGGAAAGTCTCCAAAAGATGACATTTTGTACTATATTCTCTCACCCTAGCTTGATGGTACCCTGTTATAGAATCCATCAAGCTAGGGTGAGAGTACAAAGTAGAAATTTCAACTTTTGGAGACTTTCCTCAATCCAAATGACGTCAAATCTTCACCAAGGTGTACTGTGCTGTTCGTACGTCTCACTCTACATGCGAAACTGGTCCCTAAAGCACCACTAACACCTCACCTCGCCCTATTAGAAGGCCCTTATGTAGAGATATAAATAGGTGCACACAGTGAGGCCCTCCACAGAGTTATAAATACTTAATTACTATGAGGGCCTTTAGATTCATTCTCTCTCTGTAACTTACAAATTTCCATAAACATGCCCGTTTTTCATAACACATACATTATTAACTTTTTTTGATGAATGATGGGGTTAGAGAGAGAATTTTCAAAGAGTTACATGCACAAAAGAAGCATATATCATACCAATTTCCAAAAGCCTATTTATGCATATAAAGTGCATTTACATGCATAAAACCTTTTGACAATTTTACATGCATAAAAGTAGCAATTTTCAAAAGCCCATTTACATATGTAAAACCTTTTCAGGCCAATATTCAAGCTGGTTAGCGGGCAAGTTATCTGTCTAAGGTTAGCTGGATAACTTGTCCTGGATATTTAGGATAAAAGTCCCACTGAATATTCCTTATTAAAGTTATCCAGTTACCTGTAGCTGGATAACTTTAAACTTAAGTAGCCAAATTTTTAAAAATGACCAGTTAAGTCTAAATTTATCCAGCTTTGTGTGGCCAGATAACCTGCAACTTAACCGGATATTTTCATAAGATATCCCGTTAAGTGGCGATCCTGTAAGAGAAAAAAAACCTTCACCACAGGCCTCCTGGCCCGATTCCCAGCCCACCACCACAAGTATCAGAATCCCCGGTTGGTCAGGACCCCCCTCAAATCCCTCTAAATAAAAAAAAGAACAACCCAAAAACAATTTTTTGGCGCCAGGTATCCAGCCCTATCCTCTGCCTCCCAGGTAAATACTAAAAAAATTGACTCCTCTCCAACCCTCTCAGTACCTGAAAGGTTGCAGTTTTATAACCCATGCTTCCAGCATTGTTTTAATAGTAGTGCTGCAAGCATGAGCTTACGCTTACAATGCTATTACTAGAACATTAGAAGCGTTCAGGATCGCTGTGTACCATGATTCTGGGTTTCAAAATGGTACGACCATCCAGATACTGGAGGGGTGGAAGGGTTTTGGGGGCAGGATAGTAGTGTGAGATGGGTGCGAGGAGCCAGTATTTTGTTTTAGTATTTACAAAGAAGGGAGAAGGAGGGCTGGAGATCCGGTCTGAAAATTGCTTTTTTTTTTTTTTTAATTTTAGAGGGGTTTGAGGGGGTCTTGGCAGCTGGGGGTTTTGATATTTGTGGTGATGAGGTGGGAATTGGACTGGAAGGCCTGTGATGAAGTTCTTGGTTTTTTCTCTTACAGTATCGCCACTTAACCGGGTATCTTTTGAAGATATTCAGTAGTGGCAGGTTATCGGGTCACACAAGGCCGCTCTGAAGCAGTCTAAAGTTATCTGGCTAACGAAGCCAAATACAACTGAAATTCGGCTAAAATTATCCGGAAAACTTTGGCATACCCCCAGAACACCTCTTTTTTTTTTTATCCAGCTAAAATTATAGCCGGATAATGACTTATCTGGCTATAATTTAGCTGAATAAATGGCTGAATAATGCAACACTTGCCATTTAGATCATAACTTGTGAGTTATCTGTCTAAATAGCTTTGAATATTGATCTCTTTGAAAATTTTCTCTTAAGGGAACATCCATGACTTCACCTTCTTGCAGAAACTCAAATAAACTGAGTTCCAATCTAATCCAGGGGAAGTTTTTTTTTCCATAGAACACAAGCTACCATAGTCAAAGCTGTAGTCCAGCTCTTATCTTACTTCTCCCTACTGCCTTAAAAGTTGGAATAGAAAGTAGGACATTTTGGCCAACGCGTACTGGTGGCTCCATCTCCTGCTCACTCTGAATATCTTTATTCAAGCTGTGGGGAATATTTTTTTTTGGTAGCCCTGAATATCTCCCAAACAGACTCCTTTACGACGGTTGCTGTTCTGGAAAATCTGAATACCCGTTGGCCCAAAGTACAGGAGATGAATCTACCCCCATAGCAGTAGCCCAGTCATTCCCAAGTTCACACGGCTTTCTTTCAGGCAGGAGTCTATTAGCGAGATACAACGCATCTGTCGAAGGGACGCCCATCTGTCCTCCCCCCCTTCTGCTACTATCTTGCGTTCCCTGACTGGCTTCTCCCCAGCACCAGATAATGGCACATACTGTAGAACCCAAAGACGAAACATATGCTGATGATGCTTATAGATAGAGTGCACAGCATATAAATGGACATCGTCTTTTCCACTGAGGCCCGAATCAGGCACTGGAAGGGTCCTGGGCACAGTAAGGTGCTGCAGTTCACGGGGGTCCCATTTACCTTGGGCAGGTGCCAGCAGATCAAGATAAAAAGGAAGCCAAGCTCGATGGCCAGGCGAAGGAGGATGCACAGGAGGTAGAGACATAGGAGCTTCTTCTGCTGGTGGAAGTCGATCATCATGTCCTTCTGGGCAAGGTCATGACCCTTGACTCCTGTCAGGGTTGCGTGCTCCCCCTCAGTGAAGGGCCCCAGCAGCTCTTGCTTCATCTTAGCCTTGATGAGGTTGTGGCGCAGCTGGGCGGCAAAGAGCTCCATGAGGAGCACAGAGATGATGAAGAGGATGTAGGTGAAGTTCCAGAGGGCCACCACGGGCACGTCAAAGTGCTGGTTGAAGCAGGTCTTCCTGCAGAACTCGCTGGCATTGCCATTGCACTGGAAGTCCAAGTCCAGCTTGTTCCAGGGCATTTCGGAAACGTAGAGGGTGAGCAGGCGAATGGCCAGTAAGCCAAACCACATGGTCCTCCCATTGTAATCGGTAGTGGCCTCAATTGCAGTGCGGAGGATGGGGATCAGACCTGTCACCATTGCCATCTTGCTCTCTCTATGGTTACCCTCCCCTAAAACCAAACAAGAAAAGGCAAAGTAAGGTTCATATTCAAAGTAGGTAACAGACTGTACCTTTTTTTTACCCATTCTGTTGAGTGCTGATGCGTTAGTGCTACAGTGATGGTGCTTGCAGAAAGCACCATATTCTCATTTTAAGATTAGACGTCTCACATTTTGTTCTCAAGTTTAATTCAAGCAAGTGAGAAGGACCTGCTCTTATGATCATGAAGGCCTTAGGGAGCTCCAGCAAACATTTTAAAGGATGAAAAGCTTGGTCAGTGGAACCCATCTAGGGTGGAGTTTCACAGTCTGGTGTAAAGTCTTCAGATCATGGCCCCTCTTACCTGCAGGTCATGGTGTTTAACTGAGCTATAAATGGGGGTGGGGTATGGAGTAGAGGTGAAAGCACAGGGCTAGGTGTTAAGCACATTCGGGCCGATACAGTACAGTGCGGTCCGACGCGCTAGCGTTACCCCTTATTCAGTAAGGGGCCGGAAACGCGCTTCCAAACCCCCCGAACCTAATAGCGCCCGCAACATGCAAATGCATGTTGAGGGTCCTATTAGGTATTCCCGTGCGATTCAGAAAACAAAATGTGCAGCCAAGCTGCACATTTTGCTTTCAGGAATTAGCGCCTACCCAAAGGTAGGCACTAATTTCTTCGGGCACTGGGAAAGTGCACAGAAAAGCAGTAAAAACTGCTTTTCTGTGCACCCTCCAACTTAATATCATGGCAATATTAAGTCGGAGGTCCCGAAAGTTTCCAAAAGTAAAAAAAAAAAAAAAAAAATTTGAAGTCGGCCGGCGGCTGTCGGGTCGAAAACCGGATGCTCAATTTTGCCGGCGTCTGATGCTCCGGTCCAAAAGGAGGCGCTAGGGATGCGCTAGTGTCCCCAGCGCCTCCTTTTTCCTGTTTTTACCGCCGGGCCTCATTTGAATAGAGAATGGCGCGCACAGGAGAGTGTTTGGGAAGTGTTACTTTCTCTTCCCTATGCCTCAGTTTCACCTACCTGTAATAAGTTAATAGTCAGAATAGCAGTGCTCCCACTCCCTTCTCTGAAAACGTGCTGCTATCTCCTGCACCCAAGAGGGAGGTGCAGGACGTGCTTGAGACGCTATACTTGTGGTAGAACAGGGCTCTTGGAGGAGGATGGTCTCAGGGAAGCGCTGGGTGCGCACGGTCCAGGTTTGCAGGTAATGTTTCAAGCCGCCCGTGTCTCCTCTTACGGTGTCCCCCCAGCAACGATGCCCGCCCCGGAGCTCCCGAATCCCAAGAGGGCTGGCCAGCAGCGCTGAGATGCTCACCTGCAGGTCTCCTTTTCCTTGGGCAGTGATAAAGAGAGGGAGAGAGAGAATGGATTCTGGAGTATGCGTGCCTGCCAAACCCTCTGCAAACAGCAGCAATGAAACCAGGGCCAGAACCGGTGACTCTGGCATGTGCGTCTCTGCCCCGAGGGACCAGGACTTCTGCCTCCGCCCTCTCTCACGCCTCCTCCTCCTCCTCTTTGTCGCTCTCCCTTCCCCATCAGCTGTTTCCCCTCCTCTAGGCTGTCATAGTAAAAGCAGAATTTCTTGTTTGAGCAGCCCAGGTAACCAGCAAACAGCTCAGTGCAGCAGAAGGGTGGGACAGAGAGTTGTTGGTTGGTTTTTTTTTTCCCCCTGGACGGGGCACAGAGAACAGGAAAGTGAATTCCCTTGCTCCTGGCAAGTTGGCTTTCCAGGAAAGAGCTGTTAGCTCTAGGATCAAGCAAACAAAGGCTTACTACCAATTCCGTCAATAAAAACAGCAGGTCTTACACAGGTCAGAGAAAGGGCCGTTTCACTAGCCGGACCAAAAGTCTGGAATGCAATGCCAGCTAATCTGAGACTGCAGCAGGATTATCAGCAATTTAAAAAGGATCTGAAAACATGGTTATTATACGCAGGCTTTTAAACAAAGGGAAGGAGATGCCAAAAGCAAATAAGTGGTATTTTACAAAGCTTTTAGGATTTACAATGTTATTTTACTGGATTCTTTTTTTAGGTTTTTAGTGATTTTATTTAAATATAATTGTTTTTAAGTTTTATTTGGATATTATTATTTAATTGATTATTTTTATTATTTTAGCATTATTGTTATAACTAATTGATAAGATTGCTATTTATATTTATGTGAACTGTGAACCGTTGTGATGGCACCCCAAGTGATGGTATAGAAAGATTGTCAAATAAATAAATAAATCGTTTCTCTATCATTATTTCCATGCATAAGACTGAGACAGTGTGTGCTGATATATGGGGCTTGTGCTTCTCTTATCCTCAGTTTGGCTGAAGACAGGAAGAGGAAGAGCAACACCTGTGACCGGGTACAGCCCCACCCCCACTGCAACAGCAGAGAGTCTGTGCCTCTTTCCTACCCCCCTACACTGGTAGCAGCAGGCGATGCAATAAAGCTGCACCCCCAGTCCCTGAAGCAGCTCCCAGGCATCTTCTCCTTCAGGAAGGGAAGGAGAGGGAACTGAGGACGGGCCCAGATCACCGTCTCCTGGTTCTGGGTGGGGAGAAGCACATTCAAGGGAAAGCGCAGGGTGCTGGGGGGGGGGGGTAGGAAAGGACGTGGAAAAAGTGAGGAAGCAGAAGTCCTGATGGAGGAAAGAGGGAGGGGGGGGGAGAAGAGGAAGAGAAGCTTGAGGGAGAGGAATGAATGTGAAGGGAGTGGAATTGAGGCGGGAATAAGAAAGGGGAGGATGGGGGAAGTAAAAGATCCTGAAGTGGCAGACATTTGTTGACAGACGAGGATACATGGGGGGGGAGGGGATGGTGATGGAGGAGGTGGGGCAAGAGGAAGGTGGAGTCTGGTCCCTCCGTTGGGCATGTGCGGGGAGAAGCTTGTAATTTAACGCCTTTCTAGTGGGGAAATGGTGGACTGCATTTCTGACTCTCTTTGAATAATTCACAGCAACACAGGTCGTTCCCTTTACTTCAAATGAATGCCTAGAAGAAAGGTTTTACGGAATTAAAAACTGTTAGTCCATTTACAGATCATATACAGACAGATGAACTCTTTCTCATCTCCCAAGTAGTTCCAGTTGTGCAAAATTGCTAGAAGGGCCATAGGCAACGAGTACCTCAGTCTCTGGCTCCTCTTTAGACTTCCGATAGGCATTCAAGCACTTGTCCTGATGGGAAATGTCTACAGAAATGCTTTGAGAATTCTATTCTGAAGGTTTATCCGGGTAACCTTGAGATGTGAACATTTCCTCCCTGCTCCCTGGGTAAATTTGGTCCATGTAACTTTTTACCTAGGAAAAAGTTAGCTGGATAACAAGAGGTGGTGATGAGGGTGCTCCAGGGGCGTAGCTACATTTTAGCAAGCGAGTGCTGATATGCAGCACCACCCAGCTATAGTTAGCCGTGTAAGTCTGGTCAGAAAAATAACTTTCCTGAAGTTACCCGGGAAACCTTAGCTAGGGCAGCAGAACACCTACCTGGGCATGTTCCAGTGAACACAGAAGCATAGAAATGGCGGCAGAAAAGGACCAATAGTCCATCCAGTCTGCCAGCAAGCTTCCCATGGTAGTATCTTCCATCCAAGGATAGATACCCAGGTATTTTTCCCACCCACTGGCCTGAGGCCTCTCTCTAATTAGGCCTTCAGAAGTCCTTGATCAGGGCTCTCCAGTTCATCCAGAATGCGGCCACTTGCATTGTTACACGATGCAAGATACCACAAGAAAATCACGCTGGCATTAAGAAGCACTCATCGGCTGCCAGTAGCTCTTGGGAGTCACGTTTAAAATCATTTTGTTGTTTTTTAAGGCCTTTCAATGGAAGGACTGCTCTTACTTGAGAGCTATGTCGGAGGAATCTGTCCTCTACCAGTCAGCTTTGATCTTCAAGCTAAGCCATTCTTTCCCTCCTCTCCTGAAAAGTGCTCATCTCAACTGAAACATGTACACGATCTTTTCCCACTGCGGGCCCATGGCTTTGGAATACTCTTCCATTATAGCTCAGGGAAGAAAAAGACCATCTGACCTTTTGGGAAAAAAGTGAAAGCGAGCTTTTTCAGCAGGCTTTGGGGGCTCTGATGAATAATGGAGGAGTTTATATTTTCTGATTTCTCCGTCATTCATTTAAATTTAATGTAGGATTTATATATAGCCCGTGTTTTCTGATTTGTAGTCATTCAGCATGGCTTACCGCTCTGCGTCAAAGTACATGGTATCCCAAATGGAATAAGAGGGAGAAGGGATAGCCTAGTGGCTAGAGCAATGGTCTAAGAACCAGCAGACCAGGGTTTGAGTCCTGCATCAGTCTATAAAAAGTAATAAATAAATAACAAACTTACTTTTAAGTTACTAGGACAAAAACTCAACATTTGAATTTTCTGCTCTTCCAACAGGCCTGAATAAAAAGAGGGCGGACAGGATTAATTCAAGGGGTTGTGGCCTAAATGTAGCCAGGTAGTGCTATCTGGATAAATTTAGGAGGGTATGTAAGGTCGGGGAAATCACAATCCTAAATTTAGCCAGGTAAGTCCTGCTAAATATCCTGGCTACCCAGTCTCCTTCTCCCAGAGTTATGCAAAATAGGCTCGGCGCGCGCAGGAGGGGTTTTAAAGGGTTACGCGCATAACCCTTTAAAATCGGCCCTAAAGTATAAGCTAAAATATCAAAATGTAAGCTCTCTGGGGTGGATACCAAAAGGGAAATAGTACACACTTTCTAATGCATGGTGTCAAAAGTGCATATAACACGTCCACTACAAATCCTACAGAATACAGCAGCCAGGATAATGACAAACTCAAAGAAACGGGATCATATTACTCCAGTACTTATATCTCTTCATTCGTTACCGATAAAATACAGAGTAGACTACAAAATTCTAACTACAGTGCACAAACGGGCGGATTTTAAAAGCCCTGCTCGCGTAAATCTGGGTGGATTTACGCGAGCAGGGCCTTGCGTGCCGGCGTGCCTATTTTCCATAGGCCGCCGGCGCGCGCAGAGCCTCAGGATGCGCGTAGGTCCCGGGGTTTTTGGAAGGGGGCATGTCGGGGGCAGGACCCGATGACGCAGCGTTTCGGGGGCGGGGCATGGCGTTTCGGGGGCGGGCCCGGGGGCGTGGTCCAGGCCTTCGGACCAGCCCCCGGGTCGGAGCACGGCGCGCCAGCAGTCCGCTGGCGCGCGTAGATTTACGTCTGCTTCTCACAGGCGTAAATCTACGGACAAAGGTAAGGGGGGGGTTTAGATAGGGCCGGGGGGGTGGGTTAGGTAGAGGAAGGGAGGGGAAGGTGAGGGGAGGGCGAAAGAGAGTTCCCTCTGAGGCCGCTCCGATTTCGGAGCGGCCTCGGAGGGAACGGTGACAGGCTGCGCGGCTCGGCGCGTGCCGGCTGCCCAAAATCGGCAGCCTTGCGTGCGCCGATCCAGGATTTTAGAAGATACGCGCGGCTACGCGCGTATCTTATAAAATCCAGCGTACTTTTGTTTGCGCCTGCTGCGCAAACAAAAGTACGCGAACGCGCTTTTTTAAAAAATCTACCCCAAAGTTCTTTATGGAGAAAATACAGACTGGTTTAACACAGCTATAAAACTACATCTACCCCAGCGAAATCTCAGGTCTTCAAATCAAGGACTTCTACCCATCCCTTCATTAAAATCAGCTAGATTAACACAGGTAAGATAGAGAGCAATATCTTTAGCAAGTGCTACCTTATGAAACGCCCTACCACTAGAAACAAGAACACAACAAAACTTAAATATATTCAAAAAAGAAATAAAAACTTGGCTTTTCAGGCAGGCCTTTGATGATACACAGGTTACTACTTTAGTTATGTGTATAATTCTAGGATCTTAAGTACACGTATGATACTTTCTGAAATCATTTACTGTTCTGGCAATAGATATATGCTCAAATACTAGCAGTGTAAGTTTTATTGTTATTTTAGGCACTTCTGTCTTTAGGAAGTACGATGTTGTGGTATATACAATTTTAGGGAGTTTAATGTATTTAAATTTTTTAGCAACATGTTTTAGTATATAATTTAGGAAGTATAAGGTATTCACATTTTATTGTCAATGTGTATTGAATGCTTTTGATATAATTTTAATTAATATCATTATTTTAGAGATGAGATGTTAAGTGTTAGGAACAAACATTGTATTAGCTACTTATGTTTTGTTGTAAACCATTATGATGGTATCCCTCTCCGAATTACGGTATACAAAACCCGTAAAGTAAATAAATAAATAAATAAATAAATAAATAAAGGTTTTAAGTTACCATCTTACTCCTTTTCTCAACTATATGCTGTATCCAACTCCTATAAGGACTCTAACTTTCTTTCACTCTCATGTGCACACCCACCCATGAAGTACACTGGACTGTACCACGTTACCCCTTTTCTAGGAAATTATTTTAATTGCTATTATTTAATGAAGCTATGGGCTTTATATGCTCCCTCAGTTAAAATTCGGCAACTTAGAAAACAACTTAGAAACCAGCAAGATAATGGAACTGGTTCTTCAAAATGAGCCCTCGCCCACTAATACATTGAATTGAGCTTATATACTGTTTATAGAGGTATAACTACGCATACAAATCTTTCAATAAAGCATGTCACACTATACTATCTCATATTATCTTAAGCATAATTACAGTATTATGACTGTATACGGAACATCCAGACTCCATAATTGTATTATATAACTATAATAACCAGTGACATCTGTCAGAGCACTAGTGAAGCCACTCCACGAGGCTGAAAGTCCAGAAGAGAAAATGACAGTAAGTGATCACTGTTAACGATGCTTCCCAAACTGGATAATCGCCACCTGAATGCAACTCTTTATCAGCACAATGCCTGTGATTGGTCCACAATACCTGCAGAGGAAAAAAAAGATATGCAACTCCTAGAATTCAGTTTTGACCACAAGGCTTGTAAAATGAATCCAAACATTGTTACACACACAAAAAAACCCAAAAACAATAGATGTGATTCCCTTTTTGCATCACATTTTCCCTGACAAGAATCCAACTGGAATAGAAAAAACAGTAGTCAAAGAGACATTATGGAAACTTTGCTTTATCTTTTATGTTTCTTTTTGTCATTTTTCAGAGCAACACAAAACCTCACTTAAAATCCATACTCTCTGAATTTCAGCCATTTTCTGTGATTTCTTCATCTAGGACCCTGCAGTGCTAAACTTTCTTTCTTGGGCTGCATCCAGCAGGAGCACTGGAACCTAAAGAAAAGAATGTAAGACACATAGAGAATCAACTAAAACACAGCCTATCTCAGAATGAAGCCTTTTTTTCTTCTAGGAACCTTCTCTGTAGGGCAGAATCTATAACATCCTGGCTGAGCTTTCATCACTGTGGCAGGACACTGGGTACTGCTGCATACTTCTTGCTTTCTCCCTTTGCTGTGTACGCAATTTGAAATTTGTATATGCTTCATCCAGCATCCCACACATGGCATGTTTTTTCTAAACATTGAAATAATGAATTCTCGGATAGCAAAATAAGGGTCCTCCCATATCTGCTGGCTCCTTGTTCTGTGACCCATGTTTCTCTGAGAACTTCCACTTGATTCACCGTCCATAAAGTTATGCATGGGTAATGAAGTTGCCATTCACTGTACACCTTCCATTGTGCCAAGCAGCTTGCTCTGCTTAAATGCTGCAACTTGCAGCAACCGGAATATCTACGTTCCACCCATGACATTGACTTAGCTCTCCCATAGCCTCTTCAAGCAGTGAAAGACCTGATGAATCACCTGAGCTCTTATTTGTTTGGCTCTTCTTTCCTCTGTCTTGCTTTTTGAAGTGGAGGCAAACTCCCTCTCCCATACTTCAGGGTTGCAGTTCAGTTCTGCAACTTGTTAGTATTTGATTCAGCAGTAGCACGGGTGTTTAAGCTCACTTTTGTATTCGAGATGGGCCTTCTCTGGAACTTGCTGCCTGAGAGTTTAAGAGCTGAGGCAAGTCTACCTACTTCTAAAAAACAGCTGAAAACCTTGCTTTTCACGCAGGACCTGTGACTGCAGGAGACATGACATGAATTTTTTTTTGTTAGCAGCTTTGCTGCTTTTTATTTCGGTTGCGAGCGCTATGTTAAGGCGTCGGAGGGTTGGTAATGTCAATGGATCATGTTTGTTTTATTTTGCTGTTGGTGTAACTTTTTAGGAATGTCTTTTTAATTGTTCTCAGCATAGAACTATGAATATTGCAGAAAATAAATGAATAAATAAATACATTTTTGTTAATAAATGCCCTTGAGTTATAATTTTGATTATATTTTTGGGCATATAGTTATTTTTGACTTTTTTTTTAGTTTTCCTTTTGATTTAATTGTAATTGTATATATGCTTATTTGGTAGGTTTGACCGCTATCCACCTGGATGTACATCAGTGGTATATATGTAATAATCAGTCTATAAAAATTGTTGAAAACATCCCCTCATGAAGCTTCCTGTGGAGTGAAAGACAGTCTGTGAAGAGGCTATTTTAATTTGACTAAGTGTATTACTGAACTAATAAATGATTTGTACTGTTTTTGTTGTTTAATTAAAGCAATGGTGGTTGATAGATACTGATGTGGTAGTTGACTGGAATTATGCAGATTTGTCTGAGGGTTATTTGATATGTTATTTTGATTCTTTGATATGTGTTTGATTTTATATTGTGTATGTATTTTGATTTCTTATGGGGGTTAGTGTGGAATAAATTGATTAACTGCTTTTTAATTGTATATATTTCATCTGATGTATTGTGTTTGATAATTTGTATGAGTTAATTGTGTTCAAATAAACTGTATTTTGGTCAATTAAATTCTTTTGTAATTATATTAAGGCCAATATTGAAAGCCATTTAGTCAGTTAACTTACAAGTTATCCAGCTAAATGCTGAGTTTTAAATATCTAGCTAACTTTTAACTTTTAGCTATTTAATTAACATTGCTTATTACCTGCATTCTTCAAAGGTCAGGGCGAGGTACATAACATACATAAAAGAACAGACACTAAAATATAGACTAACAAAATCAAATCATTGCTGGTGAATCACTGCTGCGTAATCATAATGCTGATTAGGACACTGGTGAGAAAGCTGCGGTAAATAGGTTTTAGTGCTTTTTAAAATTCTTTTTGATTATTCAGGCAGCGGAGCTGGGAAGGGAGGGAGTTCCAGAGAACAGGTCTGGCTATACTATAGAGAGGGTTCTTTCACGTGTCATAGCAAGGCGTGCTGATCGTGGGGATGGAATGTCAAGGAGATATTGGCTAGAGGATCAGAATATTCTGGCAGGGGTGTGGAATTCGAGAGTTGCACTTAGCCAAGGGGGAGGTGATGTTATTGAGGAGGCTACGTATTATGACTGCCAGTTTCTATTGTATGTGCTTTTGAATTGGAAGCCGGCGAAGTGATTGCAAAACAGGTGAGATATGTTTGCGGATGTTAGTTCCAATGAGCAGGCGTGTAGTAGCATTCTGAACTATTTGTAATAGTTCTGGGTGTGCCCTGGGGGATGCCTATATATAGGGAGTTACAATAACCTAGGGAAGTGAGTACTAATGATTGCAAAACCATTCTGAAATAAGAGGGATCTAAAAGTGGTTTGAGGTGATGGAGAAGTTTAAGTTTAGCAATTGAGGCCTGCAAGGCAGATTTCATGTGGCCTTGCATGGATAGTGCTGGATCAAGAAAAAACTAAATTGTGTACATTTTGGGAGATATGCATGAGTGATTTTCAAATAAGAATGATGTTGGGAACATGATATATTGGTGAGCGGTCTAAGATCCTGATTTTCTGTTTTTTTAAGGTTTAATGATAATTTATTTGGCAAAGCCAGGCTCTAATAGTAGAAAGGCAGAGAGCAGCAAAGCAGGTGATAGCAGACCAGGGGTGGATTGGCCTATCGGGAGATCGGGCATCCCCCTGTGGGCCAGTCGCCCTGGTCACTTGGTAATCTCAGCTCCTGCTAAAGGATTGCCACGGAATTCGACGTGGCCTGAGGGAAGTGTTGGCGGAGCCGCGACTGAGCCCAACCCATTGCAGCCCGAGGGAGGTCTTGGCCCGAAGAAAGGCCTACAGGCTCGGCAACAGGAAGCATCTGGCAGTTGAAGGGCTGCTTCCTCCCACTTCCCCGTCCAGCAGTAAATGAGCAGTGCAGGCTCGGCCAAGGCCCAGAAGAAAGGAGGATGCCTGAGAGGTGTGTGTGTGTGTGTGTGAGAAAGCACCAGCATGGGTATATGAAAGAGAGAGAACATGAATATGTGCATGAGAGTGAGCCTGCATGTTTATGAAAGAGAGAGAGCGAGCCTTCATATGTCCATGAGAAAGAGAGAGAGAGAATCGGCATGTGTTTGTGAGAGCCTGCATGTGTATGAGAAAGAGAGTGCCTATATGTGTGAAGGAGAGAGAGAGAGAGAATAAAGATTGTGTGGTCTTCTTCACCCAAATCCACATCAATCTCTAGAAAATGAAAAGATGCCAGGTATTTATTTATTTAACAGTATGGAGAGCTGGAGATTAATTATTTATTTTTAAATTTTGGGGTGTTATTTCATGCGTCTGCTGTTTTGAAATATTTTATTGATGTTTGGGAAATAATAGAACAAATTTATGTGACCTTTTAAATCATTAGGGGCCTAATATTGAAAAATGGCCGTTTAAGTAACTTGGCCAGATTTAACTTATCCGGCTAAATTACATGGTATATTCAGCAGCACAGTCATGTCACTGAATATATGCATATATATTTGTACTTAGCCATATCAGTTATGAGTTTGGTTTTACTATTATGATGGATGCTTTAAATTTCTTGATGTTATTGTTTGATGTTTAGTGAGGAATGATATTTGTTTTTCCATTCCATACAGTCTGGCTTGTTGCAGTTTCAAGTTCAGTTTTTGTCTGCATGTTTCTATTTATACTGTATTATCTCTTCATTTTGTATTTGGTGAGGGTCTGTCTGTGTTCTACTTGTGTGAGAGGTGTTCTGCTAAGCAGACTTGTGGGGTGCATGGATGGAATGGGGGGTCTACAGCTTTGTTTACTCACTGCTGGTCTAGAGTATGCTCTATTTCTTATGGGCCAATTCAGACAAGTCTGCGGGAGAGCGGGCGAACGCCCGCTCTCCCAGCACGCGCACAGGCTACTCGCCTGTGCATGCGATACAGTATTTAAATTAGGCCCGGCGGTAGAAACAGGCAAAACGAAGCGCTAGGGACACGTTCTTGAGTCGGGCAATTCTAATAAAAGTCTTTCCACGGTGTAAGGTAGTCCCCTCTGTTTTTTTGTACCCAGATCAGTCCAGTACCCAAGATTCCCTAAACCGGGTTGGACTGCGAGAGTCCCGTCAAAGTACACTTTCACCAAAACTCATGGCCACTGGGTCCTGGACATCCAAACAATAATGCCTGGTGAAAGTGTGCAATGATTTCCAAGTAGCCACCTGACAAATCTCTTGTGGTGATAAAATGATCATTCTTATTAACAGCTTTACTGCAACAACTAATGGTCAGATTGATATACTGATATATGTAGCTGTGAGTATACGGTTACAGCATAAAGGTAATTTTATAAAAATGATGTTTGTTTTAAATAGTAGTAGGTTTAAAATAGAGTGAATGGGTCACGTTGCACATTAATGATTTAAATATGTATGTTATATATGAATATTATGAGTGTAGACTATTATGGCAGAGTTACATAGAGATGAGCAATCATCCATTTTCTAGCAGATTGTTTATAATTTTTAATATAGAGCATGTTTGTGGTAATATCTATTGTTCTTGATTGTTTTAGCCCCTGATGCAGCCTTTTGGCGAAACTCAGCTTGTATTTTGAGTCGGGCAATTCTAATAAAAGTCTTTCCACGGTGTAAGGTAGTCCCCTCTGTTTTTTTGCCTTGGCTACGTGGGACCACCTTCCGGTTTGTTTCATTGGACCTGATCTGGGTACATACAGGAAAAAGAAAATTGGTTCTTACCTGCTAAGTTTTGTTCCTGTAGTACCACAAATCAGTCCAGAATCTTGCCCAGTTGATGTGGGGAGAATTGGAGAGTCTACTCGATCTATTATTGTAATTGGACTGAAGAATGGCACAGGTTTTGTTAGTTTCTCATGTAATTAAGGTTGGAAAGATTTATCCATTATAAGTTTCCACTTCCTACTCATAGTTCAGGGGGATGTGATTACATTATTTGAGGTTGTGTTCATTAGTATCTTGACTTGGGTACTTGTCAAGACTGAGGGACTGCAGATGGCACACCAGGTTATGTGGCAGTGTCAGCAAAACTTTCTGTCTCCGTCTGCTGGAAGGGAGGCAAAACCCAGGAGCCTCCACTGATCTGTGGTACTACAGGACCGAAAATTAGCAGGTAAGAACCAAAATTTTCCTCTCTTTTAATAATAGTTTGGGCTCCATGCCATTTTATTTATTTATTTATTTTTAATTTTTATAGACCGAAGTTCTTGTAGGAACTACAAATCAATCCGGTTTACATACAACTTTTAAATGCCCAAAAATAGTAGTGGGCTTTACATAGAACAGTTGAACAATAAAACAGGTAACAATAGAACTAACAATAATGCTGGAACAAATAGAATAGATAACCAATTAAACATAGTAATATAGTAATAAATATTATATAGAAAATAAATATAAAATAAATATAAAAGAGATGGAGTAAATGGAGTGTGAGTACAGTATAAATACAAAAGATGAAAGAGCTCAAAAATTAAGGTACAGTTGAAAAAAATCGTAATAGGAAAAACAGTGAGATAACCCATGATTTGGGTTAAAAGACTTGATTAGGTAGCATTAGATGTCTGGGAAGGCTTGACGGAAAAGCCATGTTTTTAGCTTTTTTTTGAACTCCTGATGACTTGGTTCTAGTCTTAGATCTGGGGGGAGCACGTTCCATTGGTGGGGGCCTCCTGAAGATAGTGCTCTTTTGCTCAGTGATGATTTTACCTGTGGGGCTTGCAATGTGCCTTTGTATGCGCTTCTAATTGGTCTGGATGAAGTATGAGGTTGGAGTTGGGTGCTTAACATGATCGGAGCAAGATTGTATGTTGCTTTGTGAATAATTGTGAGCACTTTATAGAGGATCCTGTGGTTAATAGGAAGCCAATGTAGGTTACGAAGGATTGGAGTGATGTGATCTCTTTTATTAGAGTTTGTAAGTATTCTGGCAGCGGCGTTTTGAACCATTTGTAAGGGTTTGATGGTATTTGAGGGTAGACCGAGAAGGAGGGAGTTGCAATAATCGAGCTTAGATAGTATGATGGATTGAAGTACTAGCCGGAAGTCAGAGAAGTGAAGGAGGGGTTTTAGCTTTCTGAGGACTTGCAGTTTGTAAAAGCAGTCCTTTGCGGTATTGTTTACAAACTTTTTTAGGTTTAGATTGTTGTCTAGCCAGGCTCCAAGATCCCTGACGTCTGGTGAGAACTTGCTAATTGAGTTTGGTTGAGAGGAGCTTGAAGAGATGGTGAGGGGATCTTGGGAGATAATGAGCATTTCGGTTTTGTTGGCATTCAATACTAAATTGAGGCTTGAGAGTAAGTCTTTAATTGGCTGTAGACAGTCATTCCAGTAGCTGATCGTTTTTTGAAGGGATTCTGAAATCGGGATAAGGATTTGGATGTCATCTGCGTAGAGGTAATGGATAAGCTTGAGGTTTGAGAGCAGGTGGCAAAGAGGGAGGAGATAGATATTGAAGAGGGTGGGTGAGAGTGAAGATCCTTGAGGGACTCCTTGATCTGAAAGAACTGGAAGCGATTCCTTGTTGTTTATCCTGACTTTATAGAATCTGTTGCTTAGGAAGGACTGAAACCAACTGAGAGCTGAGCCTTTGATACCTATGTTGGCTAGTTGGTCTATAAGTATGGTGTGTTTTACCGTATCAAAGGCAGCGGATAGATCTAGAAGAATAAGGAGGTAGGATTGTTTTTTCTCTAGGTTGACGAGGATTGTGTCCGTAAGTGATAGTAAGAGAGATTCAGTGTTTAAGAGTTTTCGGAATCCGTATTGTGCCGGGGACAGAATGTTATGATCTTCCAGATGTTATGATCTTCCAGATGTCAGTGAGGTACAATTTGATCAACAACACAAAAATGCAAGTCCTTAAAAACGAGCCAGTGTTCTAAACAATGGGTATTCTAGAGATTCTCCCCCCCCCTTTTTTTTCTTTGTCACCGTGCATAAACGCCACCAAAGATGGAACCGGAGGAAGTGGTATGGGGTTCGCTGCCTCATTGGACTGACATCGCACTTTGCTTCGTTGGCTTGCTTTGTTATGTAACTTATACAGTTTTTACAAGATTTCTTAGGCAACAATTGAGAGTGAAGGATGGAGGCGCTAAAGTGGTTCTTTATTCTTTGTGCCTTTCCCTAACTAAATGGCAACATTTTCCCTGACAGTACACTGCCTACAATTTTTTGTTATATTATGATCACAATTTCTCTTGTGGTATACTTTTCACTTGGACATTAGTTTATGCTGTAAAATGTTTTTTTCTGAAATACACATTATCAGACTGACGTGATAGCTTTTTTATTTTTTTTTTCCTTGGGTACATACATAGCTATTTTATTTTTAATGGCTGTGGGAAGTTATTTTTCTGTTTTTTCTTCCTATTTGGGAGTGACCCGAAGGGTGTGTCTTCCAAAGAAATTGGTGTTTGAAGAATGAAGACGCGGTCCCTTGGAACAACCCGGGGAATTTAGTTGATGCTGTTGTGGTTTTGTGTGTGTTTGACTGGTAGGAAAGACAAGGTTGTGTGGCTGGGTTTGAATGAATGGTGTGCATATTTTGTAGTTCTAAAGTAGTGGATGCATTGTCTGATTTTAGTAATGGCTTGTTGTTTGGTCAATTGAGACGGATGGTTGTATACAAGGATCCTGTGTTGACACAGGATGGGGGTGGTTATTTTCACTGATGAAAACTGATATTGGGATGCTGAGGCTGGGCAGTGTTTCAATGCATATGTTAATAAAACAATTGCTTTCTTTATTATGCTTCTGGTGGGTTAAGTATGGTTAATTTAAAAGTAGTATCTAATTTTTTTTCATATACAAAAGTGATGTAACATGTTTAATATTAAAGGCTTTAGAATTAACTACTTTCTATTAACTAATTGGAATATGATAAAAAAAAAATATTGATATTTAGCTATGCATTTCCTGGGATGCTGAGAATATGTGCTAAAAAGGATACATGTTTATAAAATGAAAACACATAAGCTGCACAATTGTTATTCCTTGTATGATCCCAATGGTTTGAATTAAAAACTGAGAAAACTTCTAGCCCTTAAATTTAAGGCTTTTTTTTTTTTAAAAATAATTTTATTTTCAACTGTAGAGAAAACACAATGTACATATTCCAAACAAATATAAAGGAATACAAACAGAGCAGAAAAATCTTTCAGTATTAAAATGCCATTTTCCTTCAGTATTTTTTAAAACAGAGATCAAGAATGACAAGCATTCTGAAACATCGACACAAGACATCCATACATACCACACACATACCTTCTCAACTATCTGCGAAACTAGGTGCAGTTTGGGCGTAAAACCCAATACTCTTAAATGGCCTTGCATGTCAACAGGTAGCAGTGAGTATAATGTTATCCAGGCTTTTTTATAATCCTGAGAAACACGTTTTTGCATAAAAATGATATCTAATCTTTCTACATGCATCCAATTTGTCAAAGTTTGAATCCTAAGAGAAGTAGGAGGGGATTCTGGTTTTATCCAGAATTGCAAAATACACGAAAAAGCCATTAATATAATGCTACATAGATGAAATTTCGATATCCCTGGGATACAGAAACAATGAAAAGAGCTGAACCTAACAATAAAAGACAATTATCATACAATAGTCACACTCCTGTAGCCTTATGGATTAATGTAAATACCTCCTCCCATAAAGAATATAATTTGTGGCATAAGAAGAATTTATTAATAACAGTATCCTTCTCTATTTTACATTTATTATACAATCAAATGAAGTTATACCATACTTATGTGCTTTAACATTGTCAACATAACTGTGATGGAGGAGCCTATAAAATAATTCTTGGTATTTAGAGTCTAATGATATCTTTGTGCAATGCATAAAACACTGTGCCCTATCTTTTGAAGATGTTTCTTTCCCAATATTCACAGACCAATAGCATGCCGCATCCTGGAGTACCTTATAATTAACCTTACTTTTTCACAAATTATACCAGAGGGCCAGCCTGTTCTGTTTCCCTCCCATAAATCGAAGGGTCTCTGTCAAAGATTCACTATGGAATAAATCTTTACACCTTCTTTGCAATGATTGTACTCAATGTTGTACCTGTAAATATGCATAGAAATTAGTATGGGGTAAATTATATTGTGCACGTAGCTGATCAAATGAAAAAATACACTCTCTTCCAATACAATATAAAGTTGAAATATCCTGAATGCCTTTAGTTCTCCAATCCCTAAATACTTTATTCAGCAATCCAAGGGCAAAGCCAGGATTACCTACCAAATGGGCCGATACAGTACAGTGCGCTCCAACCGTGCCAATTTCGTTTTTGTTGGGAATGGTGCTAAGGGGAATATAAATTTGAAGTTCCTGATTTAATTGATAACATCTCATACCCAATTTCAGCAATCAATCTACTCCATTCTAAAGATGTGTCCCTCTCCCCTAAAAGTCATGCGACCCGGCCTGGGTGTACGCTGCGAACCCCGCCGCCGGCTCGGACAAAGGCTCGCTCTGCCGGCCGGCAGCAAGTCTGGGCCTAGCGGAGGAGGGGCAGCAGGTGAGGAAGGTCTGCGGCCTTGGGACTCAGCTCTGCCCTGTCCTCCTTGGCCCGCTAAAGCGCTCAGCTGAGATACCGCTCGCCCGGCTTGCCTCAGTGTGGGCTTGCGTTTCTACCTTTCCCGGGCAGCATTTCATTCTGTGCTCTTTACCTCTGTTTTTCTGTGAAATGTGAGGGTATTTCTGTTCTGGCTCTTGCTGCGTGCTGCGGCTGCTGCCCCTGGCGCTCTAGGCCTAGTGCTTCCACCGGCCCTGCTCATCACTGTGTTATCTGCTTTGTGTTATTGCTATGTAAAGAAATAAAATTTCAAAAAGAAATCAACATGGTCTGCTACATGGGCGGATTGCAAAAAAATATCAGCCCGGGGGATTTTTTTCAAAACCAGCCCAAGGGGTATCTTACTCCCTTGTGCACTTTCTCTGCAGCACATGCATCAACATGCCAAGTCGACTCTGAAACCCGGCAGAATTAAGCCCAAATATCTCCAAAATACATTTCAAATTTTTCCTAAATAACTAACGGGCTGATACAGTACAGTGCGCTCCGACGGAGCGCACTGTTAACCCGCCATTGGACGCGCGTTTTCCCTTACCCCTTATTCAGTAAGGGGCGGAAAAAGCACGTCCAACCCGCTGAACCTAATATTTTGAGTCGGGCAATTCTAATAAAAGTTCTTGATTGTTTTAGCCCCTGATGCAGCCTTTTGGCGAAACTCAGCTTGTATTTTGAGTATTTAAATCATTAATGTGCAACATGACCCATTCACTCTATTTTAAACCTACTACTATTTAAAACAAACATCATTTTTATAAAAAAATTGTTTTAAAAAAGTTTTTTTAAAAAAATATATAAAAACACTGAAATCATTACCATTATGCTGTAACCGTATACTCACAGCTACATATATCAGTATATCAATCTGACCATTAGTTGTTGCAGTAAAGCTGTTAATAAGAATGATCATTGTTGACATTCGGCCAGGATGCCGCATGAGATTGAGTAGATTGAGCCCTTAAACTCTCAGGAATAGGATGACCCTAACAGATGTATGCTGAACCTATGGCTTGCTTCAACCACTGTGCTATGGTGGATTTTAAAGCTTTATGACCCTTTTTTGCACCAATCCATAGCACAAAAAGATAGTCCGACAACTGGAAGCTATTAGTGACCTTAAGATACCGCAACAACACCTGCTTTACATTCAAGAGTCAACTCCCTCGCATAAGGTGCTGTAACATTCAAATTTGGAAAGGCTGGAAGCTCTACTGATTGACTTAAGTGGAATGACGACACCACCTTTGGAAGGAAGGAAGGAACTGCATGCAACAAGACTTCATAATCCTCAAAAAGGAATCCTTACATGACAAAGCCTGAAGTTCAGAAATTCTTCTAGCAGAACAAATTGCCATCAGAAACACAACTTTCAAGGTAAGATCTTTCAAAGTTGACCTTCTAAGAAGCTGGAATGCTGTCACACACATCCCCTTAAAGACCAAGTTAAGGCTCCAGGAGGGACACAACGCCTGCACCAGAGGACGCAAATGCTTTAACTCCCAGAGAAACGCACCACATCTGGATATGTAGCTAGAGCCGCTCCCTGCACCTTGCTTCTATCACAGCCCAAAGCTGCCACCTGAACTCTGAGGGAGTTAAAGGCTAGACCCTTCACTAATCCTCTTTACAAAAAGGTCAAAATATGCGCTGTGGATGCTTGAGTAAGTTCAACCCTCTGCTCCATGCACCAAACCTCAAAAACTCTCCAGACCCTCACATACGCCAAGGAGGTGGGTCTAGCTTGCAGCAGAATGGAAATGATATCCTCGGAATATCCCTTCTCTCTTAAGCATTTCCTCTCAAAAACTAAGCCGCAAGACAGAAGCAACCCACCTGATCTGAAAATATGGGATGTTGGTGAAGAAGCTTTGATAGATGAGTGAGTCGCAATGACCTATCCACTGCAAGATTGATCAGATATGCAAACCATTGCCACCAAGGTCACTCTTGTGCCACAAGAATCACCTCTCCTGGATGATCTCTACTCATCATACTATTTTGCCCACCAGCAGCCACAGTGGAAACACATACAGGAGAAAACTCCGCAGCCAAGGAAGAACCAAGACATCAACCCTTTCTGCTCAGCACACCCTTCTGTGACTGAAGAAGCGTGGTGCCTTGGCATTTCACTGAGTTGACATCAAGTCCATGTGGGGCTTGCCCCATCTACAATGAATAAGATGCATTGCTTCCTCCAACAACTCCCATTCTCTGGGATTCAGCTGTTGTCGACTGAGAAAATCCACTTGCATATTGTCTATCCCATCTATGTGAGATACTGCTAGTAATGCCAGCTGCTGCTCTGCCCAGTGAATTAACTCCTGGGCTTCCTGAGCCACCATTTGACTTTTGGTACCACTCTATTGGTTGATGTAAGTCACCATCGTCGCATTGTCTAACTAGATCCTTACTGCTCAACCATGCAAGAGGAGTAGAAAGGCACGCAACGTGAACTGAAACGCTCTCGTCTCTAAGCGATTGATAGACAACAATGCTTCCTTTGTTGCCCAATGGCCCTGTGCCAAATGAGCCTGGCATGCAGCTCCCCAACCTGAGAGACTGGCATCAGTGGTAACTATTATCCACTTTGGACCCTCCAAGTCCACTCTGCAATACAACTGGTCCCAACCAAGCCACCATGAGAGACTGGACCTGGCTAGCTCCTTAAGAGGTAATAGACAATAGGGATGTGAATCGGAACCGGAATCGGTTCCGATTCCGGTTCTGATTCACATCGTGAATTTTCCTTCATGCGGTCCAATCGGGTTTTTTTTATCGGCTGTGCCCGAGCCGATAAAAAAAAACCCCACCCGACCCCTTAAAACTGCTTCCTTAGGTTTCCCCACCCTCCCGACCCCCCCCCAAAATGTTTTAAAATTACCTGGTGGTCCAGTGGGGGTCCCGGGAGTGATCTCCCGCTCTCGGGCCGTCGGCTGCCACTAATAAAAATGGCGCTGATGGCCCTTTGCCCTTACCATGTGACAGGGTATCCGTGCCATTGGCCGGCCCCTGTCACATGGTAGGAGCACTGGATGGCCCGGTAGGAGCACTGGATGGCCCGTGCCATCCAGTGCTCCTGCCATGTGACAGGGGTCGGCCAATGGCACGGATACCCTGTCACATGGTAAGGGCAAAGGGCCATCGGCGCCATTTTTATTAATGGCAGCCGACGGCCCGAGAGCGGGAGATCGCTCCCGGGACCCCCACTGGACCACCAGGTAATTTTAAAACATTTTGGGGGGGGGGGGTCGGGAGGGTGGGGAAACCTAAGGAAGCAGTTTTAAAGGGTCGGGGTGGGTTTAGGGCTTGTTTATATGTGCTGTTTTTCCCGCCCTCCCCCAAAACGATAAGAGAACCCCCACGAACAATTTCGTGGGGTTTTCCTATCGGTTTCAGGGAGCCCTCGATTTCTGATGACTTTGAAAATATCGTACGATATTTTCAATCGTCAGAAATACGATTCACATCCCTAATAGACAATTAAACTGTTCTGACAACAGGTTCCACCGAGAGAGCAACACCAACTGCAAGGGCTCATATGAGCAAACACCCAAAGAACTAGCTCCAAAGTGGATGCCATGGAACTGAGTACCTGCAAGTAATCCCAGAGCCTGGGCACCGCTTCTCTAACAAACAAACTGTGAATTTGCCTCTACAATTTGCAAATGCATTCCCTGGTGAGAAACACTTTCCCCAACTTGGTATTGAAACGTGTCTCCAGAAACTCCAACACTTGAGAAGGGGAAAGATGACTCTTTGACTGATTTACTACCCAACCCAGGGATCTCAACCGCTGCTGCACCAACTCCACTACATACCTGCAAAGTTCCTCTGACTTTGCTCGAATAAGCCAATTATCCAGATATGGGTGAACTAGGATGCCCTCCTTCCTGAGAGCTGCTGCCACCACAACCATCACCTTGGTGAAGGTCCTCGGAGCTGTTGCCAATCTGAACAGAAGGGCGCAAAATTGAAAATGCGACCCTAGTATCATGAACTGCAGGAAACTCTGATGATCCAGCTGGATTGCTATGTGCAAGTACATCTCGGTCAAATCCAGGGAAGTCAAGGACTCTCCCTTGTGAACTGCAATGACTGAGGGCAGAGTTTCAATCCGAATTCGAGGAACTTTGAGAGCCATGTTTACTTTCTTTAAGTTCAAAATCGGATGAAAGATTCCCTCCTTTTTTAGAACCACGAAATAAATAGAATACCTTCCTGTCCCTCGCTCCTCTAGGGGGATAGAAACAATGGCCCCCAGCAGCTGTAGGCAGCTGATTGTTTCCTGTACCACTTGCCTTTTGGTCACGGAAGCGCAAGGGAAGACAATGAACAAGTCCTTTAATGGACAAGAAAATTCTAAAACATAACCTTGTCTTATCACACTTTAAGACCCACTGGTCCGACGTGATTTTGGCCCACTCCTCATAAAAAAGAGTCAACCACCCCCCTATAACTAGAACTGAGGAGTGGACCGGCCTCGCTTCATTGGGCAGACTTGTCTCCACCAACACCCTGGTCGGAACCATCTCTGTTCGGCTTTTGATCTCAAAAGGACTGGTACCAGGACTGCTGCCTCTGGGCTCCTCCTGAAGCCCTATTCTGCTGAAAACACCTATTCCCTCTGAATTGAGAATGCATAAGAAAAGATCCTTTTCTCCCTTTCAGCTTATCCTCAGGCAATTTATGTCCTTTATTCTCTCCCAGATGTTTTATCAGCTCCTCCAAGTCTTCCCCAAAAAGCATTTTTTCTTTGAAAAGTAATGCTCCTGAATGAGACTTGGACGAAACATCCGCTGCCCAGTTTCACATCCAAAGAAGTCGTTTGGCTGAGACTGCCGACATCATCATTCTAGAAGAAGTTCTAATGAGGGCATATAACACATTGGCTCCATAGGCCACCACAGCCTCTAGCCGCCTACTTCGTCTCTGATGTAGACATCGCTTTTTCCATCTTCAGTGCTGCACCCATTGCAGCCCAGCCCAAAATATAAAGTGGCTGCACACTGCAGCACGTATGCCTAGGGCAGACACCTCAAAAATCTTTTTTAAATGGACTTCCAGCTTCCTATCCTGCATATCCTTCAGCGCTGCAGAACTGGACACTGGAATGGTAGTAACCACAGACACTGAGGCATCCACCTTTGGACCTTCAACAGCTCAAGCATGTCCTCTGGCAAAGGATATAATGTATCCATTGCTCTACTAACCTTCAAGCCAGTCTCAGGAGTATCCCACTCCTAACCACTAACTTCTTAACTATAGAAAGGAAAAACCTTTGCTGGACCTTTTAAACCATCCATGACCAGATCCACCTCTTCCTGATCGGATTTCTCTCGCAGAATCTTTATCCCTAGCTCCTTAAGGACAAAGGGGATCAGGGGCTCCAACTCTTCCCTATGGGAAAAACAAACCACCTTTGGATCATCCCCCTCAACAGCTGGGGCTTGTCCCAGTCCCTCTTCCGGATCTTGCCCTGCTGAAGAAGGATCTGCCTCAGGAGGGTCCTCTTCTGGCGGATCTCCATCCTCCGAATCCTCAGAGAGTTTGTCTGCAGCATTTGACTGTGCGGGTATACCAAGGATTCGCCAAACCCTTGTAGCACCACTAGCCCGTGAAAGCCTGGACCTTTTCTTGGGTCGCGGACCTGCCAAACTCTCTTGCTTGGAACCATGCCGCCCCGCGGCTTTCCTGTCCAAATAATCCTTGTGCAACAAAAGGACGAAATCCGATTAGAAGGTTGCAGAACTATCAAACTCCTCCCCCAGGAGGTTCTCGTCCTCACCCAACTGAATTCCCTGGGCTCCCCTGCCATCCACGGGGCTCCGATCAGCCAGGGACAGTGGCAGAGGGAGATCCCCCCTTCGCCGACAGCTTGTGAAGCATCTGTGAGTGAAGACAAAATGGCTGCCGTTCCCGCGCTAATCAGGGAGGGGCCCGCTGCTTCACCGAGAGCCCCCCAAGCCCTTGCTGCCTTTCTGATGCTGCCGTGTTCGTCTCCGAGCTGCCCTCTCTCCCAGAGGGGCAGCGGGAACAAAAGCCGGCACAGGAGAGCCACATGCACGCATCGCTGCATGCGGTGCACTTACAGCCACGCGGCATGCACTCAGCCTGCCCAGACCACGAATGCAGTCAGCTGGCAGAAGATCCCAACCTAAGCCACGAGAGCCGCTGCAGCCGAGCCCCTGCCGGGCTCCAGCTCCACTCCCTTCACTCAGAGCCGACAGGTAGGAAAAAAGAAAGCAAACTCCATGTTATTTAATTATTTCTTTAACTTTAAAAGCTTTAAGAAATAAACAAAAACTACTTTCCTCTCAGAAGAAGAGTGGTAGCAGGTTCTACATGTCTTCCTGGGGGAGAGGGAACTGGCCCCACCAGATGTCTACCTCTGGCGGTGAAAGACCGAGTTATATAAGGGTCCCTAACCTGCTCGTCCAGCTCAGAACTAGGAGGGATGGCCCCACCAGGACCTGCCAACCTCCTGGGAGGAAATCTCCAAAGAAATCTCTCTCTCTCTCTCTCTCTCTCTATATATATATATAAATATATATATATATATATAAATATATATATATTTTTTAAACCTAATTTCCAGACTGCAGGTTTTGTACCTCTACCATTTGTTAGAGATAGAGAAATACTGAGGGACTGCATGGGATCACCACATGCAAAAAAGAAGAAAAAAAGCTGCCGAGGCAAAAGAAAAAAACTAAAATTACTTTTTCTAAGACTTCTTACATATTATTCATGACTTTGCCTCAAAGAAGGCGTGAAAAAAAAGACCTCGTCATGCCAAATCACCACAAATATAACTGTAATACATTTTGTAGTGTAACTTTATGATAGGATCCCCCCCTCCCCCGAGTCTTCTGGTCCTAGGGCCCAAGACAGGTTAAGATGGCACCGGAGCCTGCAGCAGCAAACCAAGGCCTTGGGGAGACAAGAAGCAGGGCCCTAAAGCGCTGCAGGAGGAAGGCAGATGGTCAGAATTCAGCAGCAAAGAGGCAAAATCTGCAGCAATGCTAGCCACCTAATTGCCCCAAACTAGGGGCCTTGCCCTTTATCAGGCCGATACAGTACAGTGCTCTCCGGCGGAGCACACTGTCAACCCGCGATTGGATGCGCGTTTTGGACGCGCTAGCTTTACCCCTAGTGTCCCTAGCGCCTCTTTTTACCGCCGGGCCTAATTTAAATAAATTAAAATACTGTATCGCGCGCACAGGAGAGTGGCCTGTGCGCGCGCCGGGAGTGCTGGCGCTCGCCCGCGATTTTACTGTATCGGTCCGTATGTATTTCAGTGCTATCAAGTCAGCCCCTCGTTTTTCTCTTCTCCAGGCTAAATACCACAAATGCCTTCAACCTGCCTTCATAGGTTACAATATGCAGGCCTCTTGTCACTGATAAATTAGAAGCATATACAAATAATACTAGAGAAAGTTATTTTATTTAGGGCAGGAGAGATAAATGTACATTTGTCTTTGTAGATGATAGCAGCACATTTCCCATGGTATCTGGGTTGTACAATAATATAACAATTTGTATCACAGTGCTGATCAGCATGTTTCTGCAGTATGTAAAGGTGATTGATTCGGGCTGACCTGGTGGTTCAGTAGCAGGGCTGTGCACTGTGATGGGGATGATCTGGGCTGGGGATGCTGCAGAGGCAGCTTTCACAAACCCCCGGGGAACGGGATTCTAGGTCATTGCACTGTTTCTTTGGCCAGACTCAGAACGCCTCTGTACAAGATTGCTGGTTGAAGGCTGTCACTGCAATTGTTGGGGAGCTAGATGAGTGAGGGAAGGGTCATAAAATAAGGAGGCAGGGAAAAACAGGTAGTTGTGAATGAAGGCTCAGTGCTGCAGCACCGTAAAGTGTTTCTGATTAACCTGGAAGCCCGAAGGAGCAGGATGAAACTGCAGAGACAAAAGAAAAAAGCAGCAGAAAAAGCTAACAGTATGTGTGAGGAGCTGTCACCAGTAGAGTAGGCTACTTAGTAGGATCCCACCTGGAGTGCTGTGCTCATTTGTGGAGGCCACAGCTTTGTAAGGACATTAAGGACATCTTTCCACAGAACCCATCAGTGCATTTCATAGACAAATGTACATTTTAATACAGCTGCTTCCTTTGCTGGGTCTTCAAATTCCCAGGACCTGCCTCCTTTGGAGGTAATCCACTGGAGAACTCTTGAACTTGACCACTGCCATGTGGATTTCCTGCAGCTTCCCAGCCTCAGCTTTAAACAGGTTTACCTGGGGGCCCAGAAAATAATGAGGGAGCACCCCATCCTTGAGGAAGCGCTCGAGGTAAACCACTAGCCTCATGAAGCTCTCCACAGGGTCTTGCCATTCTTTAGCTTGAGGAAATGACTCGCAGGCCCAAAAGAGGATCATCTGAGGGTTAAAAGAAATATATATTGTTTTATGAAGAACGTCCAGTGAACCCAGTGTTGCACAAGATAATTCACAAGGTTACAATGTCTCTGAAGTTGTATTAAAATATCAAACTCTGCTACAAAGCTAAAGGTGGGGGAAACTGAAAATCATCACAAATTGAGAGAGGCTGTTTACTGGTTAACAGGTCCTCACTAGCTAAATTGTCCCTAGCTTAAGCCCTAGGCTAAGATTTAGTAATTTACACACCATCCCTGCAGGCACCCCCAGAGGCTTTTCTCGATTGGTCATCAGTGCCCTATAAAAGCAGGCAATGTGTGATAGTTTGAGTTAGGTTTTGATTTGGAGCCGTGAGTAGCAGTGGCCTCCATTTTTGGTCCCCACAGCCTGATGCATGGAAGAGACTACCCTGGCCAGTACCTTCCTCCGGTCTGGAAGGGATCGTCTTGGAAGAGTGAAGAGGAGTTTGGAAAGAAATATTTTTTTTCTGAGATTTTTGCTTTTTAGGAGCCTGGTCCTGCCCCTGGAGGATTGTCACCCCTGCTTGCGGGGATGTCAGGAGAAGGTACGGTGATCCACTTACGACCAGCTAAGGAAGGACAGCAGTGACCTGACAGAGAAGAAAAGAGAAGTAACTTTGCAAAGAGTTTTGTGCTTGTTATTTTGGAAAGAATTATTGTGCCACCAGTTCCTGCCTACTGAGGAGGAGAATAGATTTGGAGTTCAAACACTTTGTGGGACTTTCCACCATCAGAAATCCCGCATTTACCATCAGAGAGAGATAGATAGATAAGGAGATCCAGGGCCCCACTGGGAGCCCACCGTCTAACAGCTGAAGGGTTAGGTTTTGCCTAGTGCCTGCCACCTTAGGGACACTCCTAAAATGTAGACAATCTCCACCTAGTAGGTCAACCATGTACTCAATAGAAAGAAAACCAATTACCCACCTCACTAAATTAAAATAAATGTGGAAATTACTGCTTGATGTACTCAAAAATCAAATATAAAAAGTAAGGTTTGGTAGTTTCATATATTTACTAATCATGGTACCATCCAGGTTACCTAGTAGTGAAAAGTTGTAATCATTAACTGACCACCATCCAGCCTTGACTAAGTGATTGCAGTGCAACAACATTTTTTTTTCAAAAACATTTTTTTTGCATTTTAAATTCAAGCTATTTAAAGCTTTAATTTAAAGCTTCCAGTGCAGGTTGTTCATAAATACTTGTTAAATCACCACTCTGTAAATAATTTGTAAATCCATCTGTGCTATATACAATCCAAAAAGCTTCCACAAATCACGATGAACCTGGAAGATGTGGTAGACCTGATTGACAAACTGAAGAGTAGCAAATCACCTGGATTGGATGGTATGCATCCTAGAGTTCTGAAAGAACTAAAAAATGAAATATCAGATCTTTAGTTAAAATTTGTAACCTATCAAAATCATCCATTGTACCTGAAGGCTGGAGGGTGGCTAATGTAACCCCAATATTTAAAAAGGGCTCCAGGGGTGATTCGGGAAACCCAAAAAACAAAGCGGTAGCCGATCCAGTTGGCTGTGTAGCAATAGAAACAAAGAGAATCGGTAGTTGAAAATGCCCTTTATTAGATGATGCCCGACTCTGGCCGAGTTTCGCTCTTTCTCACAGAGCTGCCTCAGGGGCAATCAATTGAAGCAGGGTTATTATCTGTAATGTTAATGCCTCAAAAGTATATGTGAGCTCATCAAACATCTGTAAGACCACAAGTGAATTTCACTCTGCAGCCTTCTGCAACGATCAGATCGAGGTCTGCAAAAAGTGCCGTCAAACAGCACCATTAACTCAAATGTTAGTGGTGCTGTTTGACGGCACTTACAGATGTTTGATGAGCTCACATATACCTTTGAGGCGTTAACATTACAGATAATAGCCCTGCTTCAACTGATTGCCCCTGATGCAGCTCTGTGAGAAAGAGCGAAACTCGGCCAGAGTCGGGCATCATCTAATAAAGGGCATTTTCAACTACCGATTCTCTTTGTTTCTAGTGATTCGGGAAACTACAGACCAGTTAGCCTGACTTCAGTGCTAGGAAAAATAGTGGAAACTATTCTCAAGATCAAAATCATAGAGCATATAGAAAGACATGGTTTAATGGAACACAAGGGAAGTCTTGCCTAACAAATCTACTTCATTTTTCTGAAGGAGTTAATAAACATGTGGATAAAGGTGAACCGGTAGATGCATCCTATTTTCTTCTGTTGGATCCTTCTTCCAGTTTTTGAATGAAGATCTTTTGGCTAAAATAGCTTCTTTCACCTCACCTTTTAACCATGCCGGTAATCGTTTTGCCTTCTTTCCACCTTTCTTAATGTGTGGAATACATCTGAACTGTGCTTCTAGGATGGTATTTTTTAACAATGACCATGCCTCTTGCACACTTTTTAACCTTTGTAGCTGCTCCTTTCAGTTTTTTTCTAATTATTATTCTCATTTTATCAAAGTTTCCCTTTTGAAAGATTAGCAAGAAAGCCATGGATTTGCTTACTGTCCCCATTCCAGTCATTAATTCAAATTTGATCATATTATGATCACTATTGCCAAGCGGCCCTACCACCGTTACCTCTCTCACCAAATCCTGTGCTCTACTGAGAATTAGATCTAAAATTGCTCCCTCTCTCGTTGGTTCCTGAACCAATTGCTCAATAAAACTGTCATTTATTGGGTTTGCAAACACTAAACTTAAAAGATTTTAGAGCAGACATAAAAGATATATTGCACTTTTTTCATTCAGTTTTTTGTGGTGACAGAGAGTCATCTAGTAGATAACAGGAAAGCTCATGGAAACCAACTCTCTTGTTAAATTGGTTTAAGTATGTAAAAGAACAGTCGTTAGATAAACATTTGCAATTCTTTGATTTATGGTACAGGCAAAGAGATTGTTTCTGATAATACTGGAGTAAGATGCCCCCACACTATGGGCCAGATTTTCAAAGGGGTACGCACGTAACATACGCGCGTACCCCCCGAAAACCTGGCCCAAACACCCCCTGCGTGCGCCGAGTCTATGTTGCATAGGCTTCCGGCGTGCGCAAAGCCCCGGGACGCACGTAAGTCCCGGGGCTTTCTGGGGGGGGGGCGTTTCGGGGGGTGTGTCGCAATCCGCGCATCATCGGGGGCGTGACGCGTTCAGTGCGTCATCCGGGGGCGGCGCCGCTGGCGTGGTTTCGGCCCGGGGGCGTTCCGGGGGCGTGGCCACGGCCTCCGGACCAGCCCCTGGACCGGAACATGGAGCGCGGCAGGCGGCCCGGCGCGCGCAAAGTTACTCCTGCTTCAAGCAGGCGTAACTTTCGTGATAGAGGTAGGGGGGGTTTAGATAGGGCCGGGGGGTGGGTTAGGTAGGGGAAGGTGGGGGGAGCGGCCTCGGAGGGAACGGAGGCAGGCTGCGAGGCTCGGCGCGTGCAGGCTGCTGATTTTGGGCAGCCTCGCGCGCTGTCACCCTGGATTTTAATGGATACGCGCGGCTACGTGCGTATCTATTGAAATCCTGCGTACTCTTGTTTGTGCCTAGTGCGCGAACAAAAGTATGCATGTGCGCAGATTTATAAAATCTGCCCCTATGCTCCTGCTATGGCTGCTTGGAATTCCTATCTTTTCAGGTTAGAGCTGATATCCAGCTTTGCTGCATACTTGTAGTCAGTCTGCTGCTAGTCAGCTAGGTCAAATTACGTAGGCATCTTAAAGGCAGCCCTGCTAGTGAAAATAAATTGACATTAACTGCAGAAGATTCAGAGATTATACAGGATCTAGTACAGTCAGTATTGAATGCACCTAGTTTGGCTCTTGTTGATTTAAGTTATGAGATTGATTTGTGGGTATATCATGGGTCTGAAGGATGGGCAGTGGCTGCTTCTCAGCATGACAATATAACCCCATGGCTTATTTCTCTGGTACTTTGGTGTGATACAACAGGGGTTTTCAGATTGTGAGGGGTTGTGGTATGTACGGAAGCTATGTGTAAATTGCAAGCACATGTACCAGGGATTTTAATTGTCTTACATACTTCCCATGAAGTTAGAATACTTTTAGGGAATGCTCACATCTCTTTTACCACTACAAGACTTGGTAAATATTCAGCCATATTATTGACTTCTATAGTATCCTATTAAACAATTATAATTAATTCCAAATTTAATTTTCTTCAGTACCTTCTAGAGCAGGGGTGGGCAATTAATTTTCCCATGGGGCCGCATGAGAAATTGGGATGGTTTTAGAGGACCGGACTAATATAATTAACTCAGTTCTCAATAGCCCTACTTATGAAAAGACAGCAGTTTACCACCAATGCATGTCCTCTGAGAAAACACAACAAATAAGACCGATACTAACGCTTACATGCTAGCAAAATATCTCATCTCGGTAACAGACACAGAACCGACCTAACATACTCCCAGGATCTGTAGTAATGCACATAAACTAATCCGCACACAGTTACACCTGTATTATGGAATACAAAACAGGAGCAACCCTATCTATGAAAAGGCAACACCACAAATATTAAATCAGGTCCTAAAAACCAATACACCTCTTATTAGGAAAACAGAATAGCAAGCAGCTATAGATCCCCACACAGAAATAATTGTAAAACTATACTAATAAGCAGAATAAATGTTTCTAAACAGCTATGAACAGAATAACATCCAACAATTAAAAACTCATAAAAACTATTAAACATTCTCCAAACACCAATAAAATATTTCAAAAAAGCAGACATCACACAATTAAAATGGCAGTCAAGAAAAATAAACTTAAAGCCATCTTTACTTACCCCCTCCAGCAGCTCTCCTACTCCCCTCCCCTGCAGGCCGTGGCACACACCAGAAGCAGCAGTAGAAGCTAAGCTCTATACTTATGGTCCTCTTCCTTAGTGCCCATGTCTCTCACACACACACCATACCAGTCATGCCCCCATGACCAGTTTCTGTCTCTCACACACCAATCATCTCCCAAACAGTCTTTGGCACACACACACACCAGTCACCTTCCTGAACAGTTTCTCTCATGCCATACACACACACACACACACACACACACAGGCTTCCCACTCCCGTGTTCTACTTACATATATGGGCTTCTCACTCTCATAATCACTTTCTCTGTCTCTCTCTCTCACACACACACACACTCACTCACCAGTCTCTCACTCCCATGCTTGTTCTCTCCACATGCACAGGCTTCTCATTCCCATAATCACTTTCTTTCTCTCTCTCACACACACACACACACTCACCAGTCTCTTACTCCCATGCTCTCTTTCAGATATACAGGCTTCTTCCTCCCATGATGTGTCTCACACACACCCAGGTTTCTCACTCCCATGCTCACTCTTCACATGCACAGGCTTCTCATTCCCATAATCACTTTATTTCTCTCTCTCTCTCACACACACACACACACACACCAGTCACCTGATCTCACTCATGCATACACACACACACAGGCTTCCCACTCCCAAGTTCTCTTTCAGATATACAGGCTTCTCCCTCCCATGCTGTCTCACACACACCCAGGTTTCTCACTCTCATGCTCACTCTCTTCACATGCACAGGCTTCTCATTCCCATAATCACTTTCTCTCTGTTACACACACACCAGTCTCTCTCTCATTTCCATGCTCGCTCTCCACTGCACAGGCTTCTCATTCTCTGAATCACATTCTTTCTCTCACATTCACACACACCAGTCTCTTTCTCTCACACACACAGTCACCTTACCAACCAGTCTCTCGCTCTCATGCATGCACACTCACACACACAGGCTTCCCACTCCCATGCTGTCTCACACACACCCAGGTTTCTCACTCTCATGCTCACTCTCTTCACATGCACAGGCTTCTCATTCCCATAATCACTTTCTCTCTGTTACACACACACCAGTCTCTCTCATTTCCATGCTCACTCTCCACGTGCACAGGCTTCTCATTCCCTGAATCACATTCTCTCACATTCACACACACCAGTCTTTTTCTCTCACACACACCGTCACCTTACCAAGCAGTCTCTCTCTCTCATGCATGCACACTCACCCAGGTTTCTCACTCCCACAACACCAGGCTTCTTACGCTCATGCTTTCCCACATACCCAGACTTCTCACTTCCATGCTTTTTCTCTCTCACACACACACACATCAGTCACCTCCCTGACTAATGTCTCACACTTTCACATACACATCAGTCATCTCCCTGAGCAATCACTTTCATTGTCTCTCACATACACACACACACATCAGCTCTCTGACCAGTCAATCACACACAGGCTGGCTGGCTGGCTGCTTCTCTCTCTTTCTGTTACTCACTTCCTCTTCCCCCCCTCCCCAGCAGACCAAGAAAGAAGAATCCCATCGGCCGCGGGAGGCTCATGCTGCTGACTCCTTTCTCGATTACTGGCTGCTTCAACTGCTCGGGGACCGACGCTGCAGCCGACGCGGCACGGCTCTTTCTCCTTCCCGCGCACCGCTCCATGTATCACTTCCTGTTCCGGGTCACGGGAGGGGGGGTGCAGGCGCGGGAAGAAGAAAAGGCCAGCCGCGGGTGCCACAGCTTCTAACACCGCTGCCGTTACCACTGGGCTTGAACGTGCTGACAGCCCAGCGGCAACAGCAGCGGGAGAGACCGGGAGCGCGTGCTGCGGACCGGCAAAAAAACTCCCGCGGACCGGTGGTTGGGGACCCCTGAAAAAGAACACGAAAGGCGGAACTGGTAGGTAGGTAGAAAAGAAACTCGAGCGAAGGCACGCTGCCCGATTGGCCGGTGCTGGGCAAGGCTTGCCCAGCACCGGCCAATCGGGCAGCGTGTCTTCGCTCGAGTCACTCCCTCCCCCCCCACTGAATGCTGTAAAAAAATCAGTTCATTCTCCGCTCCCTCGCTCCCCGATTGGCCGGCCAATCGGGGAGCGAGGGAGCGGAGAATGAGGCACGCTGCCTTCCCTCTGCAAGGGAAGGCAGCGTGCCTCATTCTCCGTCTGCTCTCAGCAGTGGGCGGGCCGGTCACAGACCGTAGGCGGGCCGGATTCAGCCCGCGGGCCGCCCCTTGCCCAGGTCTGTTCTAGAGGGAGCACTCCCAATTCCCCATATGGAATAATTGGGCTGCCCCTACCTGATAAGTTGTTATATCTAATGAACCCCTACAAAAGGATGTTTTGGTTTACAGATGGGTCCTGTACAAAATCAAATCCAGGATTTGCTGCAAGTGCTTAGACGTGAACAGTTCTCACTACCATCAGAAATGTCTGCACAGGGAGCAGAATTGTGTAGGTATTCATGAATTGTGCTCTGGTTCCCCTGACAGTTTTCACTGATTCATATTTTCATCTCTTAATTCTGCTCCCTGTGCAGACATTTCTGATGGTAGTGAGAACTGTCACGTCTAAGCACTTGCAGCAAATCCTGGATTTGATTTTGTACAGGACCCATCTGTAAACCAAAACATCCTTTTGCTAGGGGTTCATTAGATATAACAACCTTATCAGGTAGGGGCAGCTCAGTTATTCCATATGGGGAATTGGGAGTGCTCCCTCTAGAAGGTACTGAAGAAAATTAAATGGAACAGGAGGAATATCTCTCTTACATTTGCAGACTTTGCAGCACAAGAGATTACTAAACAAGCTTGTTAATTAGCAGTTAAGGAATGTGTACAAACTAGAGCACAAAGGGTAGCAGGATTACGTACAGTGCAGCAGCTGCATGAATCTGTGGGGAAATAGAAGCTGGGTACCCTATTATCTGTTTCGCTTTAAATGTTTAAATTTAAGATTACATGAGTTTCACTGGCCTATGCCCAACAGTGCACAGCCCATGTACTAGCATATGGGTTCCAAATCTACAGACACTTTGTTCTTTGTAACCAGGGCTAGAAAATAAACTATGGCTAGAAATGATTCTCAATATTTGTTATTGTATGCTAGAGAAAAGAGTAAAGGAGCTGAAGATTTAACTAAACTCCCAATTAAATTATATTCTAGGCAAATGGAGGAATTACATAAGCAGAAAGAGGTAAAAGTGTTGCTAGATAGAATAGTTGCTGAGAAAGTATCTGGGGTAAAGGGGTTTCAGATGATGTGGAATATGGAACCAGTGGAAGTGATGCTTGGTATTCCCAGAATTAATTAATAGGTGCAGTAATCTAGAAGGATGGGAAGTATTAGAAGAAGAATAAATGGCAGAGGTGTTTAGCCCTTCATAAGGAGCTAATTTTGATCCTGACAGGAGCACAGGTATTGAATGTTGATATTCATTTTGCACATAAATATAGAGCAAACCCTGAAAGAAATCCCCCATATAACAGAATTAGTGGGAAAGGCAGACCAGGAAGATTTCCCGAGATTTAGAGATATAGAGTAGGGAATGGTTATACATAATGTCTGCTAGGAGTGGTGCAAATGAGGACAGGAGCAGGAGAACCCATGCTAAGACTAGCATACAGTTACAATGAAAAGAAGTAACAAGTCAGTTTGTATATGCACCAGATTGTCCAGTAAATTTGTTAGGCAGGGATTTGTTACAAGCCCTGGAAATAGAGCTTTCTTTTGCATTAATCTCCAAAGTTGTGCATTCAGCCAGTTTGTTACTTTCACATACAGACAGGAACAGTTTCTATAGGTGCCTGTTTCAGTAGGGGCAACTGAACAAGACCCTTATGGCAAAGTGCAGAGTATAGATTCAGTGGAAATTCAGTTGAAGCCCTTCTATTTTTTAAACCTTGTCCCAAGACCTTCAGACTCCCAGCTGATGTATTAGTGATTATGTAAATGATCCATTAAGTACAGTATGTATAGGATTTGTGCAATGCACACTACAGAACTACTCTTATAAGCAGCATAGAAAGGAAATAAAATAAATTCTACCAAAGTACAAAATTGTCTGTCCCAGGTTTCATTTTTAGGAATTAAGCTAGGAGTTGATGGTACAAGTATTGACCGTGCATTGTATGACCCATTAACATAGGTTAATTGTAATCTTTGAATTACAAAGCACTAACATTATCACCTTAAGAAAAGGAACACAAAGGGTTTTAAATCCCAGATGGAGAACAGCTCACTCACCACACCTTATGTAGTGCTTCCCAGTTGCATAACAAAAGAAACAAGAAATTCGCTTGACTGCTATTTGTTGAATTAAGGTATATCAGAATGTTAATTTCAATGATGCTGTAATTTCACTTTAACTATTACCTTACTTTATTGTATGCCAGATTTTATATATTTCCAGATTGAAAAAGAAAACACCTTTGAGCTGTAAAGCTTGAAGATTATATTTTTCCTCAGTTTGATTTTTTTCATTTTTAAATAGATCATTTTAATTTTGATTTTTGTTTTATTCTGGATCGATCCAAATACTTTTTGAGTTCAAATATGTTAATTGTTATCTGTCTTTTTTGTGTTATGTGTGTCATGACACCTGAAGAATGAATGAATGAATTTGTGTGTCAGTTTAGTGAAATGCATGTGTCTGTGTAATGTCTGAGCATTTAAGTTGTTTGTGGTCCTGACTATTGCATATTACCTAATTATAAAGAAGGATTATTATGCAGATGTAGGGATTACTAGATGTAGGGAGCTAAGGCCATGATGGAATTTGTCTCATTGATTAATTTGAATTTGTTTTGCTCTTATATTAGGCTTTAATAACATATACATCTAATACTGATTTAAGAGGCTATGCTCTGATGTCAGAAATCCACCCAGCTGAGAGAACTGCATACGTCAAATGTCATTGATTTCAGAAATCATCCCATCCTTTGTACAGAAGTCATCGTGCACTTTTCATCATATGGACCTTTATTTCATACGTGATAACTGATTGTCAGCAAAAAAATATGAAATGATACACCTAGTCAATATTTTAGTTATGTATCCATTTAAAAATGCCACTATTTAGATTTCAAGTTAATGATAAAGTCTGAATTGAGGCAGTCTTTAGTAGCCTTACAGTTCCAGCATTTTGTAGCATTATCCAGTCCTATACCTTATAATGAGTATATGCATTTACTTGCTGAGTCAGTGAGATGATTATTTGATATGTTCTCTTTTACTTTTATTTATGAAAGCTAATCTGATCACACTAACCAATCACCCTGTCCCACTGCTGGCCACTTGACAGTGTGATATGTCTTGGTATAAATCAAATATTCCCTTGAGGTAAATTCTGCTCTATTGCTGCTTCTGCACTAGTATTTTTCTGTACCCAATATACTGAATTTAATGAGCCCCTTCTATTTTTCCCTATATACCTTTTTGAGCATTTCTTCCTGTAACACTACCTATTGGTTTCTTTACCTAGAGTTTAGTCACAAGCTCTCACAGATGTGCTCTGGTAGGGTGACACTTCCGTTCACCTAGGCCCACTTCTGCTTATGACTAGAACATGTCTTATTTTTTGCAACACTTTTATAACTTGTCCCACAGGATGTATGCACAACACATTATGAGTCCTTATTCTAATTCTTGGTTTTCCTCTAGTTTCTTGACTTCCTTCACTTTTCTGGTAACATGCATTGATTATATCCCTGCTTGCCATTGTAATGAATATTATCCTGGGTAGTTGTTTACAATAACAGTATTCCTTGCATAGACTTGCCCAGTATACCTAGTATTATATGAGAAACATAATACTTTCATACTAGTCTCTCTTTGTTCTTCTTATCTTTACATGTTACACCACTATTATGTAATTACTTGGCTCTAAAAAATAACATATGAGGTCTTGCTATTATAAATTAGGTCCTTTTTATAACGCAGGTATCCTTATAGCTCAATTATAGAGCTAATGGCTACCTAGTGAAACTTAGTTATGCTGTTATTATTTGTCAATTAGAGAGTGCGTGTCTGTCTTTGAGTCTCATTTACTTTAGGGGGGATCTAGAGGGATAACAATACATACACAAGGTTAGTTGTTAGCTTATACATTTAGCCCATTTGGCATAATCACTTTTCATGGTTCTGTCTTCACCTCTGGTACTTGGGTCTTCCACTTTTGCCATTTGTAAGTGGCACAAGGGGGAAATGAGAAGTATGCCTGAGCAGAAAACCAACATGGAGAAGGAAATCCCCAGAAGCCTCTGCTTTTCTTTAGTCTGCCTGGGCTGAATAAACTCTAAGTGACTTTCTGAGCATGACTTGCAGAATGTCCCTGGATATCTATAAAGGAAGAAAAGCTGGCACCAGAAAGGTGATGCCTATTCATAGGGTCACAAAGAAGAAACCAACGGGGAGCTTCAGGCACTATTCTCAGGAGTTTGTATCAACACAGCTACAGACGTGTTAATTATCTTGACCAGTAAGATTTTAACAGAATAATAATCTCAAAAGCCATGGTAAATGGGCTACACCTCCTGGGGAAACTAATCAGGCATAGTTAGGGATGATCTTATCATGCAGTTGACATTACAACTTATGTAAATGATCCTTTGGGCAGTCACGCAGATCTCTAGAACCTTCTATCCTTTTCCAGTATTGAATGTTATCTATAAAAGAAGGATCACTTCCTGTATACAGCGAGATGCTGGTCAGTTTGTCAGACAAAGGGCATCCAGTACCCAGCATCTCCCGAGAATACTTATACTGATTAATAAAAAGAAATTATACTTTCTACTGAGTCTAAGTGTTCTTGTGTCCCTTGCCATAAGCGTAGAGTGCACTTAACATTTTGAAAACACTGACTCACCAGAAGTCCTTTTCTGAAAGAAGTGGTGTGATGACTATGGTATCACAATAAATTATTCTTATCTGTAAGTTTGCGATTGACAGTTGTAATAATATTAGTCTTTGAATGCATACCAACACATCTAAATATGATATTTTTATTTATTTTATTTAAGTTTTTTATATACCAACATTCAAGACAACAGTCCCATCATGCTGGTTCACATGAAACAGGAGTGCAATATAAGCTTAAACTTGAACAATAGTGCGGAAAAAGCAGTTACATGTAACAGGGGAAATACTTTTACGGGAAGATTTCCATTTCGGCAAGGTCAGCCCTTTCGTCAAGGGCAAAGGTGGGGGCAAGCCACTAGATTTAGGGGTGGGGGGACTCCCATCTGTAGGCTGTTCAACTCTGGTTTTTGCAGATTCGCTGCTGCCTGCAAATTCAGACACGCCTGCATGGGATGCGGTGCAGGCCACCCTCAAACAAAATGCCAAAGGGGAGGAACCATCCCCCACACAGAGCAACAATAAATTCATTAGAGCACCTACCCCCATTAAGATACATAGCTTGCAGGTCTGTTTAAAGGGTTATCAGCCCAAGGAGGCCAGATGGCTATACGAAGGGTTTTCCCAAGGTTTTCATATACCTTTCATGGGGCCAGAAACCGCCACAGAGGCTAAGAATCTCTTATCTGCGAGGAATAATGAAGAGGTCATTGCACTAAAGATCAAAAAAGAAAGCGACATGGGTAGGTTGGAAGGCCCATTCAAGGACAAACCTCTACCTCATTTTAGGATTTCCCCTCTGGGGGTGGTTCACAAAAAAGAGCCAGGGGAATTCCGAATGATTCACCATTTATCCTTCCCAGAGGGTGGGTCAGTGAATGATTACTTGGACCCCGAAGCATGCTCGGTTGCCTACGCCTCATTTGACCAGGCATTAGACATGGTGAGGCATTGGGGGCAAGGGGCATGGTTGGCAAAAGCCGACATTGAATCAGCCTTCCGCTTGCTTCCAATACATCCAAGCTGCTTCCATCTGTTGGGGTTTCAATTCCAAGGTAAATATTACTTCGATAAATGCCTCCCGATGGGCTGCTCTATATCTTGCGCCTACTTTGAGAGGTTTAGCACATTTGTGCAATGGGCTGTAGAGCAGGACATCGGGAAAGGGAAAATCATTCACTATTTGGATGATTTTCTGTTTACCGGCCATAGGGACACACAGGCCTGTGCGCAAGCCCTCGAAGCATTCACCCGGAAAACTGACGAATTAGGCATTCCGCTAGCTAAGCACAAATCAGAAGGACCGTCACAAAAATTGTCATTTCTCGGTATCGAAATTGATACTCTGCAAATGGTCACACGCCTACCACCCGCAAAAATAGCAGCGTTACGGGCCAACATATCTACTACCGAACAATCACGCTAAAACAAATGCAGTCACTCATTGGTCACCTCAATTTCGCTTGCAAGATCATGCCCATGGGTCGCCCCTTCATGAGAAGATTGTCCCAAGCCACAGCAGGTATTCGCAGGAGCCATCATTTCATTAGAATCACCAAGGAGCTCAGGGAGGACCTCATAGTATGGAAGACATTCCTAGGGGAATATAATGGGCGGACAGTTTGGAGGGACCCGATCATGACCAATAGGGAGCTGCAGCTCTACACCGACGCAGCGGGGAGCGCTGGATTCGGGGCCTATCTGGCTGGGAAATGGTGCGCGGAACGATGGCCAGTACAGTGGGAAGCCATGGGTTTACTCAGAGACATCACTTTTCTCGAATTGTTCCCCATTGTTGCAACAATACACATGTGGAAAGCATGTTTCCACAACAGAAGAGTGGTTTTTTGGTCAGACAACATGGCGGTTGTACAGGCGAAAAATTCTCTCACCGCTCACTCCCCTAGGGTCATTAGGCTATTGCGGGATTTAGTACTGCTCTGCCTGCGCATTAACCTGGTCTTTAAGGCTAAGTACGTTCCGGGGGAAGCTAACGGCATCGCTGATGCATTGTCTCGTTGTCAGTGGTCTCGTTTCAGATTCCTGGCCCCGGAAGCAGAGCATCACCCTTATCACGTCCCTCCGCGGATTTGGGAATTAGGGTGCCCGGAATCGCCTCCATATTGAGATCGGCTCTGGCAGAGTACGGGGAGAGCATATGCACGCGGCGGGAGCCTGTTCCAAAAATTTTGCCAATCAAATAACACGCAAGTTCAAGGGACAATGACAGAGAGAAATGTAATGACAGAGAGAAATGTAACAGAGTTCTTGCTCTACCTCAAGAACTCGGGAGCATCAAGAGCACAGGCAGGGCAACATGTAGCTGCTATTGTTTTCGTCTCCAAACTATGGGGGATAGGCTCAATTAGCAACTCCTTTCTCATAAAAAAGATATTAGAGGGTTGGCGGAGACAAGAACCAGTTAGAAGGGACGCCAGAAAGCCTATCACACCAATGCTGCTACAAGCACTGGTAAAGGAGCTCCCCAGCCTAGTTTGGGACAATTATGAGGTAAAGCTATGGACCGTGGCTTTTTCACTAATGTTCTTTGGTGCATTTAGAAACAGCGAGCTTATCCCGAGGGCAAAGGTGACCACCAGGGCATCGGATGGGGGTCTCCTGATAGAAAACATAAGGCTGTTTAATGAGACAGTACAGATCTTTCTCAGGCGAGCAAAAACTGATCAACGGGCAGTAGGTCGCTGGATTACATTATACCCTGCTCATACGGGGGTGATATGCCCCGTAAGGGCTACAACAGAATACCTCAAAGTACGCCCGCTGGGGGGAGGGCCCTTTCTAAAACACAAAGATGGCAACGCGCTATCGCGTTACCAGTTTATCAGTATGCTACGCAAAGGCTTGGAAAAGATAGGGGAAGACGCGGGAGCTTATCACACACATTCATTCCGAATAGGCGCAGCATCCTTCGCCAGCAGCGGTTTAAGCGAAGATCAAATTAAGGCGCTAGGGCGGTGGAAATCCGGTAAATTCAAAACATACATACGACCCAATAACCAGACACCCCAATGAACAGTCTCACTGAGAAACATAAAAAGCATATATTTACCGTCCTGTTGCACATAACCGTTTTATTTTGTCCATCATAGACTTGCCAGCGGGGAGCGCGAAAGTGATATGGGGCACTCGTACATTTATTGGGCGCACATTAGAACCAAGAGAAAGACCTCCAGCGAGCAGATGGGCATACCTCGTAGCAAGGCCAGCTTATTCTGGCTCGGCAAACGAGGGATGAGGGGTCCAACTAATGCCTTGCATCCTCCAATACGCCAGGCAACTACCACAGCCTGATATCATCTGTCAATTGGGCGGTAACAATTTGGTCGCAGTCAAAAACATTGACTTAATAATCACGATCAAGAAGGACTTGACTGCAATTAAGGCTATATGGCCAGCCGTGGTATTGGTATGGTCCCACATTATCCCCCGATTGGTATGGAGGGACGCGAGGTCGCATAAATCCATCGCAAAAGCAGGCGCAAATTGAATAAAGAAGTGGGGACGTGGTTGAGAGCTATAGGGGGATATGTCATCAAGCATGATGATATTTCGCTCTCATGTTCAGGCATTATAGGCCGGATGGGGTTCACTTATCAGACGTTGGGGTAGATATCTTCATCCTGCACTGCAAACGGCCACAGCAGCTTTAATTAATTAGTGGGGGTAGAAAACAAGTAAGGTTTTACTGTTTCCTACTTTGGCGGGTGCCCTCACCGGAGCATAAGGGGATGTATCGCTGCATAGAGGGGAAGTTTTTGGTGTTGGGGGAGGGGGAAGGGGAGGAGCACAGCACCAAGGACTTTGCATAGGGGGAAAGCGGGGGCATGGATATAACTAAGCATGGCGGAGACCGAGATAATGGCCGGTCTGGGGGTGGCCCAATGAAGGCCTGGCATAAGCAATAACCGCGGCCCGCAAGGCCAGCATGGCGGAGACCGAGATAATGGCCGGTCTGGGGGTGGCCCAATGAAGGCCTGGCATAAGCAATAATCGCGGCCCGCAAGGCCAGGGGTGGGAGGAGGCGGCAGAATACTGCACGGAGCGGCAGTAGCCACGGAGGCGTTCACGGAGCGGGATGCCAGTGGCGGGTGTTCCCCTTCACGGAGCGGAAGGCGGGATTGGCATTCACGGAGCGGGGTGCCAATGGTATACCACCTTCACGGAGCGGAAGGATGGAGGGCTGCCGTCTCCAAAAAAGCATTGGGGTGGGAAGAACAAGCAAGGTACCGGTGAGGGCGTGGCATTTAGCTAATGCCAATTGATTAAGCTGCTGCAATATAAAGTAATAAGGTTATAATGTATGGACTTTCTATCACATTTGTATCACTATTTCTATCACATTTGTATCACATTTCTATCACATATGGACTTTCTATCACATTTGTGGGCGAATTGTAAATGCTTGTCTAAGGAATTTATCCATTTGACAAACACCTCTAGATCACTCTTCGATACAGACCATAAAAAAAATATTTCATCCATGTATCGATAACACTGTACAATATGTTGCCACCAATGAGATGTGTAAACATAATTTTGCTCAAAGTCTGCCACATACAAATTTGCTACTGATGAAGCTAATGAGGAACCCATCAGAATACCATGGGACTGATGGTAAAATTCATCATTGAAAATGAAGAAATTATTGAATAAAAACTAGTTGGGCTCATTCTACCAAGAAGGCAACAGATATCCATTGAGAGCCTGAATGATGTAACAAATTTGATTGAATCACATTCAGAGCAGCTTGTTGTGGAATCTGAGTGTATAGATGTATGTCCATAGTTACCAATAACACAGGACAATCATCCAATTGTTAATGCAGCCACTTTGTTAAAAAAATTGAATAGTATCTTTCAAATATGATGGATCCTGGGTTACTAATGGTTGTGGAAATCGATCAACAAAGATCACTGGTGGTTCGAGGTCCAAAATGGACCCTCTCAGTGACACTATAGGTCTGATTGGACGGCTGGTGGTCAGTTAATGATTACAACTTTTCACTACTAAGTAGCCTGGATGGTACCATGATTAGTAAATATATGAAACTACCACAGCTTACCTTTTATATATGACTTTTGAATATATCAAGCAGTAATTTCCACATTTATTTCAATTTAGTGAGGTGGATTATTGACCTTAGGGACACTGACAGGCCGATGCAATAAAGTGCACCCAGCCTAGTGCACAGCTCTACTTGCAGTTGGACGGGCGTTTTGGGCACGCTATAGTAGCCCCCAGTGTAGTAAGGAGATTAGTGCAACCAAAATGCATGCCCAAACAAATGTGTAGCTGATAGCGCCCACCACATGCAAATTCCATGTAGTTGAGGACATTAGCTATTACCCCCCGATGCCGGAAAGTGCTGGGTGGCCAACACACACTTTGTAACATGGGGAATTTAACTTCAGCTCCAGAGGTGGAGTAAAGTCAACTCATAATCAAGGGCTCATTAGAAACATTAAAAAAAAAGGTCCTATGTGTTACGGTCCTGGTCGCGAGTGCCGCGACCAGGCCCTTACCTTCACATTCCTGGACCTGTTCCCACTTCTGTTGGCAAAGTTCGCGGCCTGTTCGGCGGCGTCCCCATGGGGGCAACGCCACCGGGGAACCTCCAATGGACGCCCTGCTCCTAGGTGTGCGCACGCGTAAGTTGGACACCTTTCTAGGCCCGTTCCCGCCATTGGTGACTCCGCCCAATTCCTGACGTCAGACGCCGCAGCCTTAATAAGCCGGCCGCGGACACTCAGTCTTCGCCTTGCAACGGGGTTACCTTGCGGTTCCCATTTGCTCCATGCCCCGGAGTGGGTTGCCTTCCTGAACTCGCTCCGTTCCTGCTTGCTACAGTACCTGCCTGGTTCCTGCCTGCTTGCTACAGATCTTGCCTGGTTCCAGTACCCGAGTCTTGCTACAATTCCTGCCTGGTTCTAGTACCTGAGTCTTGCCACAGTTCCTGCCTGGTTCTAGTACCCGAGTCTTGCTACAGTTCCTGCCTGGTTCCAGTTCCCGAGTCTTGCTACTGTTCCTGTCTGGTTCCAGTTCCCGAGTCCAGCTACAGTTCAGTCTGGTTCCAGTTCACCAGCCTGCCTGCTCCTGTCTTGGATCTACCACTCGCCTAAGTTCCAGCGGCCGGGCTCCTACGGGCTCCTCCCGGGGGGGCTCCGGCTTCCAGGGGTGAAACCTCACCTAAGTTCCAGCGGTTGGGCTCCTACGAGCTTCTCCCGGGGGAGCACCAGCTTCCAGGGTGAAGAGCATCGTCTACATCCTGCCTGACATCTGCCTCCCGGCCTGTGTTTACCTAGAGACAGCTGAACACCTTTCCCAGTCTCTTACAGGTCGGCCCAAGGGTCCACTAAACGGAGACATCACAACACTCTGTGTTGCAATAAGTCATCCTCCTTAGTATCATTGTGACTCTAATTTACTGCTTCTGGTGGAAAAAAATAAATGGATATGGACGATTAAAAAGAAACCCACTTTTCTTTATGGCCACACAATGTAGACATCCATAGCAGGGGCATCTAATATAATACACTTCATCAACCTCAGCAAAACAACAAAAAATAAGCAGGATCAAAATGGAGGCTTCTATTGAACACCCATTACAATTGTGGGTTCCTAATGCAATCAACTATTGAGCACTACAGATGCTATAAATGCACAGTTATCCTTTAGTGTGCCCTTTTTTATTCTGCCCCGATTTCCCTCTTATTTAAATACTGCATTGGGAACCCAGGAGATGTGGCAGAGCACGCATTAGGACAACGGGTACTCAATACTAGCGCCTGTTTTGAGCATGCGTCTTACTGCATCAGCCTGTAACTCAGCTGAAAGAATTGAGAAAAGAGGTGCCCTTGGATTGCTTTTTTTTTAATGAGATCAGTGGAAGAATTTGTGTTGTGAATTGGATTTAAAGTAATTTTGGTTGCAGTTCATTTTTGTTGAACACCCCCACTAGAATGTCTAGTATCTTCACTCAGTATCAGAGGTGCCTTAAAGCAAGGACATCGAAGCAGTGAGTACAGCTGAGAGAGCATCAAATGAGAGACTAAAAGACTGTGTGTTGGTATGCATAGCTGTGAGCCTATGGCCCTAGAGGCCGAGACCTCCTCCCTGTCAGAAAGAACCCCAGCACCTGCAGTGAACTGTGTCAGTTGAGAGTGGAGAAGGACAGAGAGTTTGGGAGTAAAGTGGCCCTAGGAACAACAGTGGGCCCCTTTATTCTGGGAGGGCTCCGAACAAAAAGACTAAGAAAAAGACACAGATACTGCAGAGGGAGAGGGTACTGAAAAAGCTAGGGATATGGTCTGCCCATGTCATCAGTCAGAAATCAGCTGTGATATCCAGAGGTGTTGCTAGGTAGGTAAAAGATGTGGGGCTTAGGCCCATAAACGCCCCTCTCCACCAAGATTTTGATAATTAAACAACTAAATGGTCACAATCAGCAGCTTTCCCTTGCCCAGATCCGCCAAAAGCATTCCTGTAAAAGCACAGTTGAACATCTCACTTTTAAATAATATTTAAATGATCTCTGTCTTACGTTCTCATGCAGCTGTCATCAGGGAATCATCCTACAGGACCTGTGATGGGGAAACTACTCTCTTATTTTGATCCTGGCAGAGTTCCCATGCAGTGTTTATTCTAAACTGCACGCATGCACGCGCACAACTTTTTATGCTTCAGCACACAACTTTTCCCCTTAGCGCACAAACTGGAGGGGTGCAGCCTGAGAAGACCCTAATGCTCAGCGAAGCTGCAATGGAGCTCATCCCACTGCAACCCAAAGAGACCCCGAGGCCCGGCAGGACCATGGAGGAGTCCATCCCATGATGGCCCAAGAAGTCTCTGATGCCCAGCAGGGCCATGGAAGAGCCCATCCTGCCACTGCCCAAAAAGCCCTGATGCTTGGAGGGGCCGTGGCAGAGCCCATCCCGCCATATCTCAAGAAGACCCTGACGCTTGGCAGGGATGCAACAGATACCATTCCATTACAGCCCAAGAAGATTTGGAGGCTCTGCTGGGCCTTGAAGAAAAGACCCAGAGAAGAGGGGATGCCAAGAGTGTATGTGTGTGTGAGAGTGAGAGAGAAAGAACCTGTCGAAATGCGTGAAGGAGAGGGGGTGTCTGTGTGTGAGAGCCTGTGTGTGTATGTAGGGAGAGAAAACCTGTGTGAGAATGTGTGTGTGAGAAAAAAAAGGTGCGTGCCTGAAAGCATGTATGTGAAGGAGTGTTTGCCAAGGAGTGTGTGAGAGCTGGTGTGTGTGTATGTAAGGGACAGAGAGGATGTATCTGTGAGAGAGAAAGTGTGTGTGTGAGCAAGGCCAGATTTAAGAGTTTGGCACCCAAAGGCAGGGTTGGAAAGTGGGAGGTGAGATTAGGGTTACTAACTGGCTTCAGATTTTCAGGATTGTCTTCAATTTTAGGAACTTTAGGGGTGCATGAGGCTGGGGTTGCCACTTAGTACCAATGTTTTTTTTATGACATTAGGGTGATGAAGGGGATGGAGAGGTATGGGGGTCACTATACACCTAATAATTTTGGATAACTATTGGGTTGGGGGTGGGGGAGCCTTGAGGACTCTGGAAAGGGAATGAGGGGGCTCAATGCATTAATGACAGGGTTGGGGTTTTGGGAGCCATTGCTGTGCATGGCCTTAAATCTAAGAACATAAGAACATAAGAAATTGCCATGCTGGGTCAGACCGAGGGTCCATCAAGCCCAGCATCCTGTTTCCACCAGAGGCCAAACCAGGCCTCAAGAACCTGGCAATTACCCAAACACCAAGAAGATCCCATGCTACTGATGCAATTAATAGCAGTGGCTATTCCCTAAGTAAACTAAGTAATAGCCGTTAATGGGCTTCTCCTCCAAGAACCTATCCAAAACTTTTTTGAATCCAGCTACACTAACTGCACTAACCACATCCTCTGGCAACAAATTCCAGAGCTTAATTGTACGTTGAGTGAAAAAGAATTTTCTCCAATTAGTCTTAAATGTGCTACTTGCTAACTTCATGGAATGCCCCCTAGTCCTTCTATTGTCTTCCAAAACATGATGAATGACATCCTGCATGACCTACTCTACCAATGAGTCGTTGTCTATTTGGACGACATCCTGATCTTCTCTCAAGATCTAAATACCCACGTTATGGATGTCAAGAGAGTGTTACAAAGACTGCGGGAGAACCATCTATATGCTAAGCTGTCCAAATACGAATTCCACAAGGAATCTGTACCGTTCTTAGGGTACATAGTGTCTAACAAGGGGTTCCAGATGGACCCACAAAAGCTGGAGAGCATTCAGAAATGGTCCCAACCTACTGGTCTAAAGGCTCTCAGAAGGTTTCTGGGATTCACAAATTACTATAGAACCTCACTGACTGTGCCTTTAACGGCTCTGACAAAGAAGGGTGCCAATGTTGCCAATTGGTCTATAGAGGCTGTCACTGCTTTCCAAAAGCTGAAGGATGCTTTCTCCAGCAAGCCATGTCTCCATCACCCAGATCCTACACGCCCCTTTATTGTCGAGGTGTTGGGGCCAGCTTGAGTGGCAGCTCCAGGCTGAGCCAGGGGTCAGTCTTGAGCCCTGCTCAACTTCTTCATTTTGGGGGAAAGGTTTCTGTGGTCAGCTCTTTAAGGCAGTGGAGGTCACTTGAGGTTGGGGGGGGGGGGGGCGGCCACCATTGTCCCTAAAGCACTGCTAGCTGCATTGCTTTCCTGCGAGACAAAACAACATACAGGCAACGGAGGGTAATGTGACTTGCCCAAGGTCACAAGGAACAGTGGTGGGATTTGAATCCTGATTTCCCTAAGAACATAAGAACATGCCATACTGGGTTAGACCAAGGGTCCATCAAGCCCAGCATCCTGTTTCCAACAGTGGCCAATCCAGGCCATAAGAACCTGGCAAGTACCCAAAAACTAAGTCTATCCCATGTTACCGTTGCTCGTAATAACGGTGGTTATTATCTAAGTCAACTTAATTAATAACAGGTAATGGACTTCTCCTCCAAGAACTTATCCAATCCTTTTTTAAACACAGCTATACTAACTGCACTAACCACATCCTCTGGCAACAAATTCCAGAGTTTAATTGTGCGTTGAGTAAAAAAGAACTTTCTCCGATTAGTTTTAAATGTGCCCTGGTTTGCAGCCCACTGCTCTAACCACTAGGCTACTTCTCCACTCCTCTTGTCCCTGTCTTTTCATCTCCCTTACCTCGCTCCTTCTTTCCCTTTCAGAAACTTATGCACGATTGCTCCTCCTCCTGCGTTCCAGGTGCCTTGCTGCATCCTTTGTGCTGGCTCAGTTTAATGACAAGAAGTTTGAACCGTGCAGCTCTGTGTCTACAGAATCTGATGTGATTCAAACATCATGTCACCGAACCGCACTAGGGTGAAGGCTGTGGGAAGGAACTGGGAGGAGCGGTGGTTAACTTCTGAAAGAGACAAGGAGGAGGGAGGTGAGGGGGATAAAAAGACAGGGGAAGCCATGTTTAAAAGCTCAAAAGTGGTTCCAGGGGACTTGGAGAAACTCACAGCATAGATCCCATGTGCCCATAGCTAACAATACCCCTGGTATCATTAGGCAAAGAATATCCGATTGTTTAGATGTAATTAGATACAGAGAAAGGAAAGCTGGTTCTTACTTGCTAATTTTCATTCCTGTAGTACCACAGATCAATCCAGATTCCTGGATTTTGTATTTCTGCCAGCAAAAGGAGCCAGAGAAAGTTTTATTGACACTGCTACATATAACCTAGTGTGCCACCTGCAGTCCTTCAGTATTGACCTGTACCCAGGCTAAGATAATAATCACTCTCAAAAATTCAACATTAAACTCCCCCATGAACCGGAGGATGGTGACGCCTCAAGCAGCCAAAAAACAGAGTGGAAAACCAACTAGCGACTCTGCGGTAAATGTCAAGCAACAGAACAAGCGGATGACTCGCCCCACTTCCATGGGCGGATTCTGGACTGATCTGTGGTACTAGAGGAATGGAAATTAGCAGGTAATAACCAGTTTTCTTTTGCCTGTATGTGCCCAGATCAGTACAAACCTCTGGGCTGTACCTAAGCTCCCTAACCAGGGTGGGACCTGGAGAGTCCTGCTTGCAGAACACTCTCACCAAATGTCATGGAAGCCAGAGCCCCGACATCCAAATGATAGTGTCTGGTGAAAGTGTGCAGCAACTTCCATGTTACCACCCTGCAAATCTCCTGTGAAGAAACCTACTGGACCTTGGCCCAAGAGGTTGCCTGAAAACACATCTAATTGGCCTGCAACCCTTCAGGCACTGGTCGACCTTTGGATATATAGGGCGAACCAATTGTCTCAAGCCAACACGCAATTGTAGCCTTAGAAGTTGGACAAACCCCACCTTGGACCAATCCATAGAACAAAAATGTGATCTGAGATTCGAAAGTCATTAATAATCTCCAGACATCTCAACAATGCATGCTTCGCATCCAAGAGCCTAAGCTCTCTTGCGTGAGGCATGGAGGAATCCAAATCTGGAAAGGCAGAAAGTTCTACAGGCTGATTAACATGATATACTGACACCACCTTAAGCAGAAAGGAAGGCACCGCATGCAACGACACACCCAACTCTGAGATCTGCAGAAAAGGATCTCAGCAAGTCAAAGCCTGGAGCTCTGAAATCCTCCTAGGTGCACAAACAGCCACCAGGAAAATGACCTTAAGTGAAGTCCTTCAGGATTCCCCTCTGAAGCAGCTCAAAAGGAGCCTCACACAACCCTCTGAGCACCAGATTAAGAATCCAGGATGGTCAAGCTCTCCTTACTGGAGGATGCAAGTTCTTTGCTCCCCCCCCCCCCACTAGAGAAAACATGATTTCCAGATGTGCCAAGAGAGGATAACACTGTACTGTTCCTCAAGACAGCTCAGAGCTGTTAAAGGCAAAACCCTTGACCAAATCCTCCTGACGAAAGGACAAAATATGTGATACAGTAGCTTGAATAGACTGCACACTGTTAGCGATACACCAGGACCCGAAAATTTTCCAAACTCACACATATGCTAAACATGTGGAAGTACACCTGACCTGTAACAAAGCAGTAATTAATTACCACTTCAGAGTACCCCTTCCGTTGCAAAACACTGCCTGGTCCAAAAATATTGGAGCCTGATATTTGAAGATTTGGCATATGACTGAGCCACAGCAGTCCACCTACAGCCATGTTGACCAGATCCATGAACCATGGGTAGCATGGCTGCTCTGGAGCCACCAGAATCACGTCGCCTGGATGCTTCTCTATCCATCACAACACCTTGCCTACTAGAAGCCATGGAGGGAAGACCTAAAACAGAACATCCCAAGGTCATGGGAGAACAAGAACATTGATGCCCTCACTCTGTACTCCCTTCACCGACTATAAAACCATGTTGCTTTGGCATTTGGCCGTGTTGCCATCAGGTTCATACAAGGAAAACATCACCTTTTATGAATGAGCTGCATTGTCTTCTCAGACAGCTCCCACTCTCCAGGGTTCAATGCTCTGTGATTCAGAAAATCTGCTTGCACATTGTACACCCCAGCAATTTGGGATGCCACTATCCTCACTAAGTGCTGCTCCACACAGAGAATAAACTCCTAAGCCTCCTGAGCCACCGCTTGACTCTTGGTTCTTCCCTGCCACTGTTTTTGCATTGTCCGATTGGACTTTCACAGACCGACCTCACAACAATGACAGAAAGGCAAGTAAAGTGAATCGCACTGTCCTTGTCTCTAATAAATTGCTAGACCAAGAAGCTTCTTTTTTGGACCACCAACCCTGTGTCAACTGATCTTGACACACTGGTCCCCAGCCCAAAAGTCTGGCATTAGTGGTGAGTATCACCCAATCCAGAACCTCCAATTCCACACCTCACTCCAAATTGGACTGAAGAAGCTATCATGACAGACTGTCCCTGCCTTCTCTCTTGAATGGAAGGGGAAGAAGAAAATCCTCCAACAACGGATCCCACCGGGAGAGAAGATCCCTCTAAAGAGGCTGCATATGTGTGAATGCCCAAGGCACCAACTACAAGGTTGATGCTGTGGAGCCCAGGACTTGCAAACAGTTGCAGACCCTGGGTACTGACAGCCCCAACAGAAGACGAATCCGCCCCTGCAGCTTCAACATCCTCTCTTCAATAAGAAACACTTTTGTACTTCACATAGCAAACTGAGCCCACAGATACTCTAGTGTCTGATAGGGAAGAAGGTGGCTCTTTGCTAGATTCATCACCCAGCCAAGGGATTACAACTGCCACCGTACTTTCTGCACTGATTGCCAACAGAGATCCTCTGACTTCTCCTGAATGAGCCACCCTCCTGACGAAAGTCCGCCATCACCACCACCACCACCACCTTGTTGAATGTGCATGGCGCTGTTGCCAGACCGAACGGGAGGGATTGAAACTGGAAAGGTTGTCCTAGAACCATAAATCTCAGAAACTGAAGACGTTTCTGTCTGATTTCTATGTGTAGATAAGCATCTGTCAAATCCAGAGAAGCCAGGAATTCCTTCTTGCTCACTGCTGCGATGGTACAGAGCACAGAGTCTCCATTCAGAAACAGGGAACTTTTAGGGCTACATTCAATTTCTTCAAATTCAAGATCTGGCAAAAAAGTCCTTTCCATCTTTAGCACATCGAAATAAATGGAGTACCTTCCTGTGCCTTGTTCCTCGTGAGTTCTGGGACTGTGGCTCCCAGCTGCTGCAAATGGTCTAGTTTCCTGAACAGCTAGCCACTTGGTGAGAGGACCGCAAGGGGAAACAAGAAAGTTATCCTGAACCAAATGAGCAAATTCTAAAGTGTAGCCATCTTTTACTACACTTAGAACCCACTCGTCCATGGTAATTTTGGTCCACTCCTCGTAAAACAGTGCCAGGCGCCCTTTGATGGCAGGAACAGAGGAAAGGACCATCCTTGTTTCAACGCAAGGATTTTGAACCCCCTGTGCTCCCACCTATATTGTTCCTGGGAGGTCTCTGACCTCCTCAAAAGGACAGCTCCCAAGACTGAGCCCTGGCTGCGGTTTGCTTCTGAGGCCCCGAAGGACTTCTAGCTGGAAAAAATCTTCTATTATCCTGAAAATGTGATTGAATAAGGAAAAAATCTTCTGCCCTTAGGCTTGTCTTCTGGCAACTTGTGCACCTTGGACTCTCCCAGGTGCTTCATTATCTGCTCCAGGTCCTCACCAAAAAAGAGCTTGCCCTTGCAAGGAAGAGTTCCCAGCTGAGCCTTGGACCACACATCCGCCGACTAGTTCCGCATCCATAATAATCTTCTGGCTGACACTGCAGACATCACAATCCTAGATGTTCTGACCAGGTTGAACAAAGCATCTACACCATACACCTCAGCTGCTTCCAAATGCTCAGCTTTCTGTGCAGCCACACCTAACTCTGGCTGCGCTTCCTGTAATTGCTGGACCCAATGCAGACATGCCCTCTGAATAAAACTGCTGCAAATCGCAGCTCTTAAATTCAAGGCTGAGACTTAAAAATCCTTTTGAGGTGAAGCTCCAATTTCTGGTCCTGCACATCTCTCAAAGCAGTGGACCCCGCTACCAGAATAGTGGTCTTTTTAGAAACTGCTGTTACCAAAGCATTGACCTTGGGGAACGCCAGGACTTCCAACATCTATTAAGGCAATAGATAACGCTTCGACATAGACCTGCCAACTCTCAAGCCAGACTCTGGAATGTCCCACTCTTGATACACCAACTTCTTCACCGACTTGTGAAATAGAAAAGCTTTCACCAGACTCCTCAACCCATCCAGGACGGGATTCACTCCCTCCAAATCAGAATCCTCTTGAGAAACCTTGATTCTCAGCTCCTGAAGGACATGAGGAATCAAAGGAACAGATACTCTCTACGAAAAAGTCGAACAACCTTGGGGTCATCCCGTTCAGTTACAGGGACCTCTTCTGGATCCCCAAACGGATCAGTCTCATCTGGTCTTGGGGCAGTCCCCAGGGAATCCATGGGGACTGCCCCATGTGATATCTGAATCTTCAGAATTGTCCACAGTGTCACCAGACGTGGAGGCAAGCCCCAATATAATGCTAGACATTCAAGGAATGTTTTCTCTTTGCCTGCCCAGGCTTCTTTCCCCGCTGCGGCTCTGCTGAAGACCGAGTCTGGCTTAGAGAGTCCGCCTCTCCTGCCAGTTTCTCAGCTAAATAGACTTCATGCATCAACAAGGCTGTTGATGCATGAAGAAAGGCTATGAGGGTTCAGCAACCAGATTGAGATGAAAATCCTCCCAATTAGATCCCTCCTGTCCCTCCACAGAGCCAGAAACTGATGGGGAAAGCCTCAGAGAGGATTTTCCCACCCCGCTGACATGGCTGCCTGAGATTCCAAAATGGCCACTCTTCCTACACCAATGGGGAGAGAAGCCCCAGCCTGCTGCAAAATTGCAGAGCTGTTAGCAGGATTCAAGCAGCAGGACTGCCAGCAGGACTGAAGCTGTTTCAGCTGCTTCGTGAAGGGGAAAGATCTGCTCACCAGATTTACATCCCATGGGCCAACAGACTGAACATACAAAAAGGTTAGAAATCCCCAGCTTGTTCACCTCAGATAAGGGGAGAATGGCCCCACAGGACCTAGCAGCCGCTGGGAGGAAACCTTTTCTTCTTTTCTTCCATCTCTTTTTTTTAAAACATCAGAACTGCAGGTTTTTGCACCATCTACCATCTGCTGGAGACAGAGAAATACTGAGGGACTGCAGGTGGCAGACTAGATTATGTAGCAGTATCAGTAAAAAAAATCTATGTCGCCATCTGCTGGCAGGGATGCAAAACCCGGGAGTCTGGACTGAACTGGGTACATACAGGGAAAGGATAGTCTGTCCAGATACAATACAGAATTTTTAAGGGATCCTAAGGCTAAGGCTTTCTGTCAGCTGTGGTTGCAAAATAGATCTTTCAGTTACAAGTCCATGTTTATGGAACAGTCTCCTGTTTGAAATTGGGGAGGAAAAGAATTTGAAGTACTGGAAACAACTGAAAACGTGGTTATTGTCAACGGCTTTTAACATCTAACTTTGTGAGATGTATATGAGGTAGATCAGAAATACTGAGAAGGGCAGTTGTTTCTGTATTTTGTCATGTTTTAAAATGTCACTGTGTACTACTGTATGCTATTTTGTGTCATACATTGTTTTGAGAGATTTCTATCAGTAAAGTGATTAACAATAACAAATGATTTTAAATAAATACGCTGAAGAAAATTCTGGATGGCAGGACACTGCAAATTTTTAGGTTACCTTTTAGAAAAGTTGCAGGTGATACTTTTTCACTGGACTAATATAATACATAATAGCCCAATAAAATGGACTCACCTGCAGCTTGTTTTTGACCCTTATTTCTGGATATCCAGATGCATTAATACGTTAACCACACTACTTTATTCAAGATAAAATTTTAAAAATTAACCTATTTTTGTCTCCTCCACCAGGACCTATATAGGATCATGTGCTTCAGTCGCTGCCCAAATCAAGTCCTTCCCTGGTCCTCAAAGTGTGAGGGACTCACCTTCAGGTGATAAGAGACCAGGTCTTTCCCAAACTTGGGCTTCCAGTAATCCTCATGAACTTTCTTTAGGGCACGGAGAGCGTTTCGCCTGTGCCCACCATCAGCATCAATGCTTTCCAGGAGGATCCTCTCAATACGAGAGAAAGAATACCTGATGGGTAAAAAAAAAAAAAAAGAAAAGACAATTTCTGAAGCTGACCTCATTTTGAGACCCGTGCATATGCTCCGACAGAGCTGTGGCACATTCATAACCTTTCAACCTTTAGATTGCCAGCCATGAACAGGCACATTAGCCAAGAGCTGAGGATCTCTAGTGTGACATACATTAGGACCAACAGAAATGACAGGATTTAGTGAGGTGACCCCTGAAATTAGCAATACCACTTATTTCAAGACCATGCCTCAGACCTATAAGGGTCAGCCTTCCCTCTCAGTAATGAGAAAGCAGTGGCATCTGGTGTATGGGTACAGCAGAATGACTGCACTATTAAAAGGAGCTTCAGAGATAGGAAGAATAAATCCCTCCATAGCCCAACCACAAAAGGTTTTGCTTTTGTAGTTCATTGTTGAGGAGTTCTCCCTCAGCCCCTCTGTATTGGGAAGCAGGAGAGGGAACTGGCACATGGACCAGGATGGTGCACTGACCAATAGGGTCCTCTTTAGATGGGCAGCTGTAGGAGTAACCACTTCTATCATTCTCACATTTACCTGAGGCCGAGGTGTCAGAGGAAACAGTTAAGGCTCCCTGAGACAGGGGAACCCACCTTGGAAGCGGTACGGGCCTGCAAGGAGCAAGACAAGGGCTGGTCTTCCGGATAACCGTCCCCTCCCACAGACTGAGCCCTTGGGTTCTGGCGGCTAGTAGGTCTCTGCTGCGGGAATACTTAGTGGTGAGTCCACACAGGCTGGAACACAGCAAGGTTGGACAGGCAAGGCTGGCTTAACAGGTAGGGCAAGGCAGGGCTGGACACTACACAGGACCTGGAACTAGACAAAACACAGATCAGGCAAGGAAAGGACAAGACTCTATACAGGCAGGACTGGACAGGACACTGGCACAGACAGTACTAAACTGACAAGTCAAATCAGGGCAGGAGTTAGACAAGGCAGACAAGGGAAACACTGAACCAAAGAACACGGAAGGTCAAAGGCAGCAAGGCTTGGACAGGCAGAATAGATCCAAAGGCCTCAGGCAGGATACAAGAGAGAACAGGCCAGAGGGCCTCAAGGTAAGGCTAGACAAAGCAGAAGGCCCATACGCCACAAGGCAAGGCAAGACAGAACAAGGGTCAGGTCACAGAGCCAGAAGAGACACCATGAGAAGACAAGGTTAATATGGCAAGACAGATTTACATAGGGTTGGAGCTTGAGCATGGCAAGAGCAGTGAGGAGGAGCTTGGCAAGGCTAGTGGTGAGGCTTACCGAGGGCCTCTGCTGGTGAGGAGGCATTAAGAAAGTAGGATAAGGCTGCATAGCAAGCAAAATCCTAACAGAAAGGACAGAGGAGAACTTGTCTTCTGCAAGGACAAGCCAGTCCTCCTGGAATCTTTTGCCTTCCTAGTTTCTGCTCAGTTTTCCGCCCATCACCTCCCATTCTCTCTCACACACTTAACCCACCCCTCCCTCCCTGATGTGCTCTCTCTCCTTCTGAACCATTCTTCCCCTTCAACCTCTCTCTCTCGTGGTGCTCTCTCTTTCTAGTCCCTCTCCATTCCACCTTGGGGCCACTACAGTTTCCCTCACCTCCCAGCTCTGTGCAGCTCTTTCGGCAAGACTGAGCTGTGCAGGTGCCAGCACTCCCTGCTATTTTTGTGGTGCTAAGGAAATTTAGCAGAAAGAGGTAGAGTCCCAGTGTTGCACAGCTTAGTCTTGCTCAGCCGATCCAGACAAAGCAAGGGTTAAGAGATTGCAGCTGGGAAGGGATGGGAGGGAAGCTGAAAGGGTGAGGAGAGGGCAAGGAGAAAGAGGAAAGTAATGCGAGAGTAGACAGGTGGAAGGAGAAGCAATAGAAGAAGAGAGCAAGGAGGAAATGTGAGGTGGGAGGAAGAAGGCAGGCCACAGGATATGAAAAAAGCAGGACAGAGAAAGAAGGAAGCGATTAATCAGCTTGGGGAGAAGGAAAAGGGATAAAGATAGGTCAGGCAGTAGGGGAGGGAGAAAGATGGAGGGACAGATCGGACTGGGTAGAGGGAAAAAGGTGGAATGACAAGCTGGAGCAAAGTAAGAGATAAAAGTGACGAGACAGGATTCAGGAGAGAGAAGGAAGAGGTGATTGAAAAACAGCCAGTCGGGAAAGAAATAGAGGGAGAAGTGAGGGTGGTGATAGAGATGTACAGGAATGGAGAAAAGAGGACAAGAAAGATGAGCTGTAGAAACAAAAGGAAGAAGAAGAAACATAGAAAAGAACTAACAAGCAAAAAGCATACAAGGCACCCACCAGCTACTACTGTCAAACAGCCTTCCTAGTTACAGGGCTAATTCCCCTCTCTATTAATGAGACAACCTCTATGCACAGGGTCAGTTGCTCTCCCTCCCCAAAACGTCACTTTTTAGGTTTGTCACTTCAGAACTTTACCTCCAGTACAATGGATGTTTTGCCACTAAATCAACCCCTGCTTCCTTGATCTTTTGAACTTTGCTCTGGGAGGGCCACGCCCCCTGCCTTGGCCATTCAAACATCCACTGGGAGAGGGGATTCTCGATGAAGGGGACGAGATCCACACTGACCTCCAACCCACGGATGGGGACTGAGATAGTTACAGCTGGAGTTCCCTGCTGCAAACGACGGAGGCTGATGTTAGGATCTGGAAGGAGAAACAAAACATCCTAATGTTCAGTCTCATGCATTTTCAGGCTCTTGTGTTTCTGCATTTTAAGCAACATTCCTGCATGGCTTTTGGATGCACTGCAGTCAAAATCCTTACCCTGGCGTGAGCTAACAGCATCCCTTACTTTCGTTCTGAAGGTGGTCATCACGTTTTTTGGCAGCAGCAACCTATATCTTTGGAGCCAGTCTTGAAGGTCGTGATTAGCCTCACTTCTGTTTATTATCACAGCAACATAACTCTGATCAGGAGGCGCTTCCAGCCCTGGATACCATCCGCCAGGGTACAGCAAGGAGATCCCCTTCAGGGGAACAAGGAAATCGAACTCATCGGGAGCGGAGACCTTCAGGTTTTCGATGTAGCTTCCAGACCTATGAAAACGTCTGTCAAAGCGTCCATCTTTAGCCTCCACTGCCCCCAGGATTTCCTCCACTATCGCCACAACGTCATTCACGATGGCGGAGGTCTCCCTCCTGGAGATATGCACAGAGTCTCGCAGGAAACGAGAGAAGATGTTCCGAGGCAGCTCTCCCCAAGGGGCGAGAGCTGTGCTGCCTCCGAGGCCCATCCTCACTCCCGTGCTCCTGCTGGACGGTGGGTGGAAAGCGAAGCTCTTTAATGCAGGCGTTCCCAAACCATGGCCCGGGGATAGAGGCGCACTTCCTCGCCGTCGCCTGCTCTATCGATGACTAGGGATGCCGCGACCGCTCATTGAAATCTCCAGAACTCCTTTGCTCGCTTCAAAAATGGCGCCCTCGCGTCAGATGCACCGCCCCGCCCACTTCTGCTGTCTTAGGCGGCCGCCTTGTTACGCCTAAGGCTCCCGCCGGCCCTGCGCGAGCCTGTGTAGAGCCGGCACAACAAACTTTTCTTTTTCCTAAGAAATGGCCTGCCTCAGTGCCCCTCCCTTCAGAAGATCATAGTGTAGCAAAGTAACAAAAAATAGATTTTGCAACAGCCCATGAACTGTTTGATGTTTTTTTTTATAAAGGAATGGAATGTTGCTGAATCCTCTGTGGAGAAGAAAAAAAAAATGGCTTGTGCTGTGTTGCTAGGCAACAAAAGAGCACACAGGAAGTAAAACAGTTACCACGTGGCAGTTAAGGGTCCGGGCTGAGAGAGGGAGAGGGTATAAGTTATTTCTATAAGAACATAAGAACATAAGAAATTGCCATGCTGGGTCAGACCAAGGGTCCATCAAGCCCAGCATCCTGTTTCCAACAGAGGCCAAACCAGGCCACAAGAACCTGGCAATTACCCAAACACCAAGAAGATCCCATGCTACTGATGCAATTAATAGCAGTGGCTATTCCCTAAGTCAACTTGATTAATAGCAGTTAATGGACTTCTCTTCCAAGAACTTATCCAAACCTTTTTTGAACCCAGCTACACTAACTGCACTAACCACATCCTCTGGCAACAAATTCCAGAGCTTTATTGTGCGTTGAGTGAAAAAGAATTTTCTCCGACATACTTTTGCTGCTTAAAGAGTTTTTTCCTAAGTTAGCTTAAAATTATACATCAACATATATATGAATGAGAGAGATGCTAAAAGCTGGTTCCAGAAAGGTAAGGGTAGCATTCGATAACTTATTTGGCAGATTCGCGGGAAATTAATTTTCTGCCTTTTTCAAGATTTTGAGTGAAAGTGACTGGGGGAAACCAGGTTAAAGTGAGATTAATTTAAATAACCTGTACAACAATCTCTCTGTCTATATACATAAAAAAAACAAAACTGTGGAATACTGACAGAGAGATTTGGTTCCTTTCCTGTGTAAGGGACAGAGGGGCCGATGCAATTATGGGCGCTGAAAGGGGGGGGGGGAGGGGCGCCATGCAATATTTAAACTAGGAGGTCGCCGCGGCTGCCGGTTATGAAGATCGACACCGGCGAACTCGGCCTCGGTTTTCATAAACCTGCCTGTCTGCCTAGTAATGAAAACGGCTGCCGAGTTTATCGGCAGGCGTTAATATCTGAGCGATAAACGCGCGTCTGAGACGCACATTTATCTTTTTGATTTCGGAGTGAATGAGTAATATAGGCTGATTCACGTGCATTTGCATGTGATGAGCGCTATCTCATCCACTCTGCGTCGGACGAGCGTTAAATAGGCGCCATTCCCCTCTATTGCATTAGGGGGTCGATTAGCCACTATTTGCGGGTTACACAGTGCGCTCGGCTGAGCACACTGTATTGCATCGGCCCCAGAGTTATTGGGATCAAGAGTTTATACCTGACTGAATAAGGCTCAGGTCAGGGAAGCTGGAAGGAAGCATCTTCCCTTGATAAAAGTCCTAGGCCCCTCAGTGAGGAAGATCCCATTACTGGGAGCAGGCAGAGCTCTCAGCAGCCATTGGAAGTCTCAGGAGCAGATCTGTCAGTGACAGAAGCAGCAGCAGAGGGAGACCTATATATCAGAGAAAGGGAGAAGCAGAGGCTTGAGAAACAATAAAGAAGAGGATCTGAAATAAAAAGTGGGAATAGTAAGGGGAAAAAAAATAAAATCATTTTGAACCCAAGTCTCTAATATAATAAGAAAGAAAAGTAAAAGGAGTTGATATTAATTTTGGGACCCAGATAGGGACGCTTTCATTTTATGTTACACCTAGAGAGTTTCACAAAAGAATTTAGGATCCTGAAGATGTTAGTGGGACACTGATTTGGCTAGTTTGTGGAAGATGGGCACGAGGCTGTAGTCAGTTGTTTTTCTGTTATGTTGTTTAAGTAGGAAGAAAAGAAAACAGAATACAGAAGACTGGAAAAGGAGAAGGAAGACAACTCTGATTGGCGCCCAACGCAAGAAAGATTTTAAACCCGCGCGCCGGCGTCCCATGTGCGTATGGTTGCTGGCGTGCGCACATGGTCGCCTGCATGTTCCAAAATCCGCTACCTGAGCGCCACATCATGTGTGTGAGGGGGGGATTTTAGCAGTGGAGGGTTTAGAGGGGAAGATTAAGAGTTGCTTATTCATGTTTATACTATTTTGTATTGGTACTGTATTTTTTTATTTTAAAATTTTATGTATGTAAGTAAAATTTATGAATGTAAAATTTGTAAACCGCCTTCTCAGTCCACTCCAATAAAGGAGCGGACTGAGAAGGAACTCCTTAAACCCCCTTACTTTACCTGTCTCCCTTTTCTCCTGTCCTCCCCGACCCCTAAAACCCCGCTAACTACCCTATTTGTTTTTTGTTTTCAAACTTACCTGCTCTTCAGAGCAGCAGCAGGTTGCACGTGCCGGTCGCATCCTGGAGCAGGCTTCAGCAGGACAGTGCCTAACTGCGCTGTCCCGGTCCGCCCTCGCTCCGCCCAGACCCCACCCTGGCTCTGCCCCAGCCCGCCCCTTTTGGCTAATCTCCTTCGTGTACTGGGAGATATGAGCGTGGCTGCGAGCCTATGAAGATCCGTGCTGTGTGCATGCAGCCCAGCCATGCCCATATCTCCTGGTTTTCACGCACACAGGGCTTTTAAAAGTAGCCCTTTAGAGAACATGCACTAACTAAATCTCAGGCCCGAGTGAAACTGAACCCATGGGTGTATAAATTTTAAATATTTTAGTGGGTAATCCAAGGTCATATATATGAAAAAGATTCTGGTGATTAGAAGTTAAAACATTCCTCCTGTTTAGAAATAACTAAAACTAAAACTGGGTACTTGCCAGGTTCTTATGGCCTGGATTGGCCAATGTTGGAAACAGGATGCTGGGCTTGATGGACCCTTGGTCTGACCCAGTATGGCGTGTTCTTATGTTCTTAAAGTGTTTTTCTTTGTAACTGCATGTTTAACATATTCATAAATTATAATTATTTAACATTAAGAAATATATCTTGTTAGCTGGTTACAGTCTATTTTAAATTATATTTTAAGCAAAAATTTAAGTGAAACTAATTTTTTTTGTCTCATAACATAAATTGGCTCCTGTTTCCCCTCCCTAACTCCTGAAGACTAAACCAAGTGGGCCCTGTTTAAATTTTAAAAATCTTGGTAGAGAAAAGGGGCTCCCTTTTTTGACTACTGAAGAGCGTGGACATCTTAGAAAACCCATTTAGTTATTACAACAATTTTAGTAGTCACCGTGTGCAGGAAGGTTTTCTGATTCCACAGAGGTGTTTACAAATAGTTTATTCTCTTACTTCACAAATCTCAGACTTTTCTCTGTATGTATGTGTGTGATCAGGGTGAGCGCTTGTTAGATTGCTTTTATTTATAATTGCATGTAGTACTTAAAAATCATGAAGACATTATCCTAAAACAAAGTTCTTTAATGAGCCTGCTTTCTTCTTCAGTCTCTGGTGTCTTTATAACTCTCTCACTGACTCTTGGTCTGTGCTTCTCTATGCAGCATTTCGCTGGGTTTCTTTGCAGCTCTCTGACTCTGTCCCCACTTTCCTCTGCAGCTCTTGCTTGGTCTTTGTAACTCTCCGACTGTACAGGCAGCCGAAAAGCTGCTTTTTCTCGAAGGAATCCACACCTATATTAACACTTATTTCTAGCTACAAAGATTACATCTCCCTTAGTCTTGTTAAGGAAACATATAGGAGATTTTCCATGTACAGTGTCTGTGTGTTTTTAATTTGTAGCTAGAACAGAACGCTAGCTCGGTTTGCTCAATAAGTCTTTTCAGAGTTCTGTAATTGAGAATCTGTGATTATCAGAACAGTCCCTGGCAATATATTCTCTTCCAGCATTTTCTTTTATGTGCCACGGGCTTCTGGAAGAACTTTAAAGTGCATGTATTTCGTTATTACTGTTATTTGTATGGTGCTACTCAAGTGTATGCAGCACTTTACAGACACATAACAGCCAATCTCTGCTTCTTGAAGTTTACAATCTAATAAAGACGGACAGAAAGTATATGGGGGTGGGGGGAGGGGTGTCTTTGAGTTAAAACAGCAGGGCCAGTTGTATGGCGTCGGGTCTTTGGAGAGTCTACATAAAAGAAGTAAAGAAAATAATATAGAATCAAATAATGACATATCCAAATGGATTCATTATTAGACTAAATAAACCTTACTTTATATACCTTACAAAATGTAGGTCTCCTGCAATTGTATGTCTAGACATTGTCTCACTACTTAGTCCTTGATATTGCAAACTAAAGTGTGCCCAGCCTAGCTCATGGGTTTACCGCAGTTGGTTACTTGTTTTTTTGACACTCTAGACTAGGGCCAGATGCAGTAAGGAGATTAGCGCATAAAAAACCCTAACGACCACGAACTCGATAGCACCTGTCAGATATTAATTGCATGTAGCTGAGGACGTCAGCTATTACCCACGATGCAGTAAAGCACTGGGCACCCAAGCCACAATTTTTAACATGGCAAATTTAACTCCAGGTGGAGAAAAGTCAGCTTGCAGTCAAGGGCTCATGAGAAACATTAAAACATAGGTTCTCTGTGCTGTGATAAGGGTGTCCTCCTCCTTAGTATTGTTGTGACACTTTCAATTACTGCTTTTGGTTGAGAAAAATAATTGTGTATTTTCACTTCATTAAAAAAAACAAAACACTTTTCTTATCACCACACAGTTTGGACATCCATAGCAAGGGCGTCTAATATTTTGCTGAGGCTGCTGAAGTGAATTATATCAAAAAAAGAAGTGGGATCAAAACCGACATATTGAGCGCCCGTTGCAACTGGGTGCCCGATGCAATAAACTACAGTCGCTCAGTTCTCTGTTAGTGCTCCCTTTTTAACGCTGCCTCTCATTTAAATATTGCATCGGGGACCCAGGGGATGTGGCTGTGCACACATTAGGAAAACGGGAGCTCAGAATGAGCATACATTTTCTAGCATGTGTCTTATTGCAGTGGTCCCCAACCCTGTCCTGGGGACCCACCAGCCAGTCAGGTTTTCAGGATAGACACAATGAATATGCATGACAGAAAATTTGCATGCACTGCCTCCATGACATGCAAATTTTCTCTCATGCATATTCATTGTGGCTATCCTGAAAATCCCACTGGCTGATGGGCCCCCAGGCCAGGGTTGGAGACCACTGTCTTATTGCATCGGCCCCAGTGACTTCAGTATAGTCTCCATGAATTTATGATAAATGAGATTTTCCTTTTATTTTTCTGAATTCTTGCATTTTCTCCAACTTTCCCTGCAGCAGGGTCCTGGAGGTTAACCTTTTAATTCCTGAAAACTCCAGGATAATCCTAGAACTGCAGGATAATCCTAGAATTTGAGCTCTAGGCCTCAAGGGTTACAAACAGGCCAGGTTTTCAAGATACCCATAATGAATATGCATGAGATAGATTTGCATGCTCTGCCACCATTGTATGCAAATATATCTCATGCATATTCAGGGATTAATTTGCGGAGGAAAGGCTAGGAATGCAGACTCATCTTTTCAAGCTTCAGAGACAACACAGTAGGGATGTTTTCCAGCCCCTCCACTCCAGGTAGGCTGTAGGGAAGAGAAGGGGAGGTGAGACTGGAATGCACAGAGAAGAGAACAGCCAGTTTGCTCCCAAATTTGTGGATTATTTATGCCACCTCCCCCAGTCCTTGAAGGAAACGGAGAAGAGCAGAGAGTGCGGCAGCTGCTTACCCTGCGACAAAGGCAGCCACATGACTTTGACTGATGTGCAATTTCCCAGCACAATTTAGGTAAAAAAGACATGGGATGAATGCCTGTCAGCCCTACTATTTCATCTGGGATAACAGCATGATAAGCACTGCAGGAAGCCAAAACACCCAGGAGTGGCAGAAGTAATAGGGCTGATAGGCATAACACCATAGCAAGCAGATGCAGCAGCAGCCATCAGTCCAAGGTGAGCGGGAGGAGCCGAGACTAGAGAGAGGTAGGCGGGGCGAAGCCGTCAAAGACCGACGGACGCAACACCTGGTTTAGCCTCTGTTGGAAACAGGATGCTGGGCTTAATGGACCCTTGGTCTGACCCAGTATGGCAATTTCTTATGTTCTTAGAGCTATCCATTCCCTTCACACAGAAGTTTTTACTGAATTGTGGGAAACGGTGCTTTTCTCCATCTTTGATTTACAAAGCGCTTATCATTGAGTCATATTACATGAGGATAGTAGAGACCTTATAGCATTCATAACACATGAGGCTCTGTTTTGTTTTGAGTTCAGTCTTTATTAGTAACGGTGAATTAACAATTTTACAGATTCAAAAACATAACAGTAAAAAAAGAACAAATCAACAAGAAATGCGGGAAAATACAGGCAGATATATACTTAGGCTTCAAAATGAATCAAGGAAATCGGTTAAGGGCTGTCAAACAGCATGAACTTGCTTCTTCGTGCACAATTTAACCGCTGCAGCAGCTTCATATCTGTAAACCATACACACGCGGTATTCCACTAGAAAGTGCAATTCTGCAAGCTGCTATTTTTCCAATTGCTAAGCAATTGATTGGTGGTAAGTGGGTCATGAAATGCATAAGATATGGGCGAGCAAAGGGGAAACCTTTTTTTTACACACCCCCAGACTTGAGTCCAAAAAGATTGAATCTTAATACTCTTACACAATATATGCTGTAAAGTTCTATCTGTAATTTTACAGTGTTGACATACACTGGAAGGTTGCCAACCTGCTCTAAATAACCTCACTGGTGTACATATTGTGTGATAAGGCACATTATATATAGACTGTGAAACTCACTGATCATCTTACTCTCATATATTGTGCCCCCAAATTTTTACAATTAAGGACCCCAGGTTCTAGTATTAACTCTTTTCCCCAAACTTCTTCCAACCCTGAACCCCGAAAAATTAACAGATCAGAGCAGCCTATAGAAAAAAAAAAAGAGGCCTCACGTCCCAAGGAGTAAAATTTAAAACATAGAAAGTAAAATTCTGGGTTGCTAGACATATATGAAGTTCATAAAGCATTAAACTAAGCTCTAGTGAATGCTGAAACCTTTAAAACCAATTTCTGTGTTTAATTCACGTAAAACATTCTGAAAAGGACAATGTAGAAGTACATTGCCCTATAATACCACAAGAAGTGGCAGAGAAGCCATTATAACAATATTTCAACATACATGTCGATGCTTCACCACAAACAGCAAACTGTTTTACCCTACTTTCATCACTCAGCTATATGGGTTTCACACAAATAATAAAAAGCCCAACCCATAAAGCAGGCCACACGTTGGACCTTATTTTCATTAATCAGTGTATCTTGCCCCCTGATTCACCCTCTTGTTCTCCTGTCCCTTGGACGGACCATCAAATTATCAACACGACACTCAAGCTCTCAGGACATCTTCCCACTTCATTCCCAAAAACCACTATCCAATTTAGGAAACCCTGTTCCACAGACCTTCTTAGCAACCATCTCTCTAATGAATTATCTCAACTTGATCTCTCCAACGCTTCTACAGCCATATCTTCATGGTGCAACATCACCAATAAAATTGCAGATCTAACCTGTCCTTCAATCACCAAAGTAGTACAACCTTCGCCTGACAACAGAAAACCCTGGTTCACCACTGAATTGAAGCTGCTTAAACAAAAACTAAGAAATAAAGAACACACATGGAGAAAAAACCCATCCCCCACAACATTAGCTGTATACAAAACCACTCTCAATGCCTACAGGATCAACATTCTTAAAACTAAGAGAGACTTTTTCTCTAAAAAAATACATCATTTCATCTTTGATTCGAAAGCACTCTTCTCCTACGTTTCTGCCCTCACTAAACCAACCCCTCCTACCATCCCAGATGATCAAGCTCTCAACAAAGCCTCCGAACTAGCTGAATACTTCAAGGAAAAAATTGATAAATTGACTGTTTCTTTCTCTTCATCTAGTTCTTCTCCATCTCCACCTAATACTCCACCAAAACTAAATACGACTCTAGAAACTTTTGAATCCACATCAGCTCTTGAGATCGAAAATATTCTCAAGAAAATGAAACCATCCTCTCATCCCTTAGACACAATTCCAAACAACCTCCTCATTGCTATAAGGAATACCATTTCAAAGCCAATTGCCGATATCATTAATTGCTCTCTTTCCCAAGGTCTAGTTCCTGACCAACTTAAACTAGCAATTCTTAAACCTCTTCTTAAAAAACCAAATCTTCCGGCCACAGATCCAGCTAACTTCCGCCCAATAGCCAATTTGCCAATGATCGCCAAAATTATGGAAAAGATAGTCAATAGACAACTATCAGAGTACCTGGAAGAAAACTACATTCTTGCACCTTCCCAGTACGGTTTTCGTAAATCGTTAAGCACTGAATCCCTACTTATCTCTCTCACCGACAATATTCTAACTAATATGGATAAAAAACAACCTCACCTCCTTATTCTTTTAGATCTCTCTGCGGCTTTTGACACTGTCAACCATTCATCTTTATTACAAGGTCTGATAGACATAGGCATTAAGGGAACAGTTCTCAGCTGGTTCAAGTCCTTCCTGGTTAATAGACAATTCAAGGTAAAGATAAACAACAAAGAATCACACCCGGTCCCAGCAAATCAAGGAGTCCCTCAAGGTTCCTCCCTCTCTCCAACCCTTTTCAACATTTACCTTCTCCCTCTCTGTCGTCTTCTTAATAATCTAAACCTAACACACTACATTTACGCGGATGACATCCAAATACTCATCCCAATCTCAGAATCCCTACACAAAACCTTGATTCACTGGAATAATTGCTTGCAACTAATCAATCATCTTCTATCCAGTCTCAGCCTTATTCTCAACAACAACAAAACCGAGATCTTAATTATCAATCATGACGTTAATAACAATCTAATATACCCAGCTGTCCCACTCATTTCTACCACTCCTATAATTAATCACTCACCATATGTACGTGATCTAGGCGTCATGATAGATAATCAGCTTAACTTCAAAAAATTTATAAGCACCACCACTAAAGACTGCTTCTATAAACTTCTTGTCCTGAGAAAATTGAAACCACTTCTCCACTTCAATGATTTTCGGATGGTTCTACAAGCCATTATTCTAACAAAAATCGATTATTGCAACTCGCTCCTTTTTGGTCTCCCTACCTCATCCATCAAACCCCTCCAGATGATTCAAAACTCTGCAGCTAGAATCCTTACCAATACAAATAAAAGAGACCATATAACCCCCATACTAAAACTCCTCCACTGGCTGCCTATTAAGCAAAGGATTCTCTATAAAGTATACACAGCAATTCATAAATCTATTTACAACATATCCCCACTCCACTTAAGTACCCAACTTCGTTTTCACTCTTCATCTAGACCTATCAGAGGAGCTTATAAAGGCACACTCTATGTTCCTTCAACAATATCCTTACATCAGAAACGTACCATCTCTTTAGCAGGACCCGTCCAATGGAACATGCTCCCGCCAGACATCCGCCTTGAGATCTGCTTCGCTTCCTTCAAAAAGAAAATTAAAACCTGGCTCTTTAGCCAAGCTTTTCCAGAACTTTGATTATTTTTTACCTCCAGCTATCAAGATTTTCTCACCATCGCAATCCCTTCTGCAGATCACATTTATCTTAGACAATTACGCCTTATTTTATGATTTGGTTTCTCAAAGAGACTATACAATTTTCTCAATGTTATTTTTCGAACCTGTTTTCCATGTTTTCCAAGTTCTATAACCTTGTTATATGTACCACCTCTTGGCATAATTTTTATGTTTCAATGTAAACCGATGTGATCTGTATTTTAATACAGGAACACCGGTATATAAAAATCTAAAAATAAATAAATAAATATGCAGCTTTTGTCTGTCATGATGCTACTCAAAATGCAATTTCACATATAGACATGCAGCAATGTCACTGCAGGACTGTAGCTCCATATATGAATGTGCAGTGATATCACCTTCAGAATTCAGTCCCATATATGGCCTTGCAGTGATATCATGCATATATGGACCTGGGGTGATGTCACTCTCTGAGTGCTGCTCCATAGTGACGGCATTGCTACAAAACCGTAATAAGAACCTAAGAATTGCAATGCTGGGTCAGATTAAGGTCCATTGAGCCCAGCATCCTCTCTGTCTGACAGTGGCCAGTCTGGATCACAAGTAGCTGGCAGATCTCAAAAAGAGGATCCATTTCCTGTTACTCACTCCCAGGGATGGCTTTCTTTAGTCTACCTGACTAATAATGTGTTATGGACTTTTCCTTCAGAAGGTTGTCCAAACTTTTTTTTAAACCCCACTATCCTGGTCGCCTTGTCTACATCTTCTCGCAACAGATTCCATAGTGTGATTGTGTGCTCAGTGAAAAAGTACTTTCTAATCATTTATTTTAAATCTGCTGGTTGTTAGTTTCATGAAGCGTCCCCTTAAAGAGAAAAAAGTGGATCAGATTTATTAGACACAAGGCTGCATTCTACCCTGTGTCCACCAGATGGTAACATTACTCCACCGACATCAGAGCAGCACCTGCTGCTAGTACAGTCGCATCCTTTCGATTGGTATAATTCTTGAAGCCTTGACAACTGGCGTTACTGCTCACAAGTTTTAAACTTGTACAAATTCAGTTCCTTTTTGTGTCTGTTACCATGTGCTCAATAACGGGTGAATTTATAAAAGCCCTACGTGCGCCAAAGCTGGGAGATATGCGCAGAAGGCGGGCCGGTGCACGCTGCGAGGATTTTAAAAGGCGCCCATGTGAGCGCGTATCCCCTGGTATGCACACAAAATATTTTTCTGAAAAAGGGGCAGGGCACGGGCGTTCTTGGATTTATGAATGAAATGAGTGCGTAAATACGCGCACATGTGCACGCTGAGGTCCCCTGCCACATAACTTTACTTCTACTATGGATGTCGTGTAAGAACTAAAACAAAAAAAACTAAAGAGGTGAGCGGGGTTTTAAGGGTCGGGGCTAACAGGGTAAAAGGGAGGCTATTTAGGTAGGGAGGTTAGGGAGGTTTTGTCTGTTAACTGGGCGAACTGGGAATGAACTGGGGAAATGGCCAATTGTGTTGGTGCGTGTTGCTTCTAAAATCCCCCCATTTACTTAGTAGAGGCGGCATTTGCACGCACATGCACGCGTCCATATAAAATTACTCGCACATATAGGCATGAACAGCCTATTTTATAATATGCACACATAATTGCGCATATGTTATAAAATGGCTGCTTCTCTGGGTGCGAGCCGACATAAGCGTATATGTGCTCTCACGCGGCTGTTTAAAAGTTACCATCTATGGGGCCGATGCAAAAAAGTTGCGCTGAAAGCGGGCGCTGTGTGTTCAGCACCCGCTTTCCTAACGCACCCCCAGGCACTTCTGGGTGCGCGATGCAATATTTAAATTAGGGCTCATGCTGTCGAGGAGGCGCTAGGGGACATTGTGCGCCCCTAGCGCCTCCTTGATAGCGTGCGCTGGAGAGAGGTCTGCTGTCGGTGGCTGTCCGCCAGTTAGGAAAACGGGACGCTGATAAATTCAGCATCCATTCTCCCAACCTTACTACCGGCACCAGAAGGAGTATATAAATCAATATTAAAGTGTCGGGCACTTAATATTAATTTATTCACTCCACTTATTGCCCATTGGTCCCTTTATTGTCACATGTCAGTGAAAGGACTAATCACCTTTCAGAAGGCTGTCCTGAAAGGGGATTGGTCCTTTCACTGACATGTGATAGTGAAGGGACCAATTGCCGAATGTCAGTGAAAAAAAGGACCAATGGGCAATAAGTGAAGGAGTGAATACATTAATATTAAGTCCCCAACACTTTAATATTGATTTATACACTCCTTCTTGTGCCGGTAGTCAGGCACCAGAAGGAGTGTTTATCAGCGTCCATTTTCCTAATCTGTGCATGTGCCAGGGGTTCAGGAAAGAGACGCTTGTCAACTGAGTGTCCGCTTCCTGCATCCGACTGCCAGCACTTTTTAAAAACTTTTTTTAAATTATATTTTTAAAGAGTTGTTCCTCCTACTTAATATCCCAACGATCCCAATGATATCCCAACGATATTAAGTAGGAGGCAGTACAGAAAAGCAGTTTTTTCTGCTTTTCTGTACTAGTTTTAGTAGCGCTCAGCAATTAATGCCTGCTCTGGGCAGGCGTTAATTTCTGATCCCTAAACTGTGTGACCTAGACTCACATTTTTTTTTTGGCATTGGGAGTGAATAGCTAATAGCCTCATTCACATGCATTTGCATGTGATGAGAGCTATTAGTTTCACTCCACGTTGGGGGTGCATTGTAGAGGCGCTAATCCCCTTATTGCATAAGGGGATTCGTTAGCGCCTATACAACCCGTGTCCAATTGCTGGTTATACAGCATCAGCCCCTATGTGTGCAGGTATTTTTCTACATAATTCTCTGTAATACAACCTTCCATTTCATATATAAGAGCAATAGTGTCTTCTGCTGTTTGTTCCTCTTGTATAATATAAGCACCAGTCAAACCATTTCAGCAATAATGAGCTTAGTGCTAATTTATATTTTCTATTAAGCAACTAGAATAGCTTACAAAATACTTAACCTTTTACAATTCTATTTCTATTCATATCATTCACATCTCATATTCAATCCCTTAGGACAGTTATCTCTTTTTAATTTTTCATCTATTTTTCTGTACAATTAACATCTGTGCACATAATTTGTACAGCTTGTTTTACTTCTCTAGGGAGTCAATCAATAATATATTGATACAAATTTACAATGATTTCAACCTATTTTCTCTCATAGGCCAATTCTGTCCATCTCCAACAGATTTATCAAATGAGTGGTCCAGATTGATATATTAGGGGGTCTTTTTTTTTTTTTTTAATCAATCCACTTGTTAACGTTGCTTTCCTGGCAGTGACCGAACAGTTAACAATTTGTTTTCAAAGTTCCATTCGTTCTCCCCCCGCAGAATTAGAATTTTAGTAAGCGGAATTTGACATTTCCCAATCAGTTGGTTCAAATTTGGTTGAAATTTGAGTAGGACATGCATTGAATTCCTGCCCTTCTGACTTTCAAGGCAGGTATGATTGCAGTGAGAGATGCAGCATACAGCAGCCTTAGAGATTGAAGAAGTTTGCTTTATTTGAAGGACAAAGGGAATGTGAGCTGAAGTACAGGGTGAAATATGACTCCTGTAAGATCACATAGAGGCTGATTTAATATGGTGCATTTGGCAGTGAACCTGCAGTTGGGCGCATATTTTTTGTGTGCAAACGTTTCTGCCGATATAACAAGGAGTTTTGCTAATCCCCTCCTGCAAATCCCATGCTAATGATGGCATTAGCTATTAGGGATGTGCATTCGTTTTGGACAAGTTAGGAAATCTCAACAAATTGCCTAATTTGTTCTGTTTCGGGGAACCTGAAAAATGAACGAGATTTTTCCAAAAGTTCGGAAAAATTCATTTTTCGGGTTTCCCGAAAAAAAAAAAGGCCGAACCGCGGGAAAAACGAAATTTCACGCGGCGGGCCGAAAACGAAGCCCAAACCAAATGGTTCAGGCGATGCACATATCTATTAGCTATTACCCCCTAATGCAGAGGGGTGCGCTGGTTTAACCGTATTTTCATAGCACTAGAAACAAACAACTCCTAGTCAGAGATGGAGTAACGTCTATGGGTGACTAATGTAGTTACTAATGTAGTCACCCAGGACCTGTAATTGTGGTTTATGTGCAGAAAACATGCTCCGTGTTTGCCTTTTGTTAGCATAAATCATGAGTTCTTTTTTTCCCACCAGAGTTAAAACGTGCACTCAGCCAGTGCAAAGGGCTGAGTGCACGTTTTAACTCAGGTTTGCACACTTTTTAACTCAGATGCATTAGCATACTATTTACTTACTGTGTTGGGAGTTACTTTTTTTTGTACCGTGCAGGTTAAAAAACTGTGCTAAATTTCAGCAGAGACTTTTACTGCACTCCTTCTTAATCGGACCCATAAAGAGAATCAGGACATGTTGACCCAGTGCTCTCACTTGACCCAGGAAAACCTAAACAATTGATTCAGTTCCAGATTTGCCCCATTCTATCTATGTATTGTAGTACCAATTTCTATTGGAAAGGCAGGACTATCCATTCATAGAGGCTCTGGGGGAAAACCAGAACTAGATCAGACTGTCAGGGACAACCTGGGTCAGATAGCAATCTAATCTTGAACTGAGCTCCCAGGACTTTACCTAAATCATAAGCCAATGGTCTTCAACTAGACCACTCCTGCTCCCAAGAATGAGGCCACTAGCAACTATTGTTATTGAAGGGAACAGGAAAAGGAGTTGTGATAATTGAGTTGAATAGGAAAAGGATTATAGTTATGGGATGAATGAGAGAATTAGCATGGTTAGTAAGAAGATGGGAAAAGTATTAACAGACAGTGCTTTATTGGTGGTTTTCTTAGTGGTAGCTGCCTTTAGGTTGCTGGGGTTCTTTGTAGTAGCCTTGATGGTAGAAGTTGTGATGGTTCCCACAGTGGTAGTGGTTGCAGCAGAAGTTGTAGTGGTTATTCCCACAGTGGTAATAGTGGCAGGAGTCATGGTTGTTCCTAATTTTGTAGTTGTTGTAGCAAGAGTTGTGGTCATCTTCACAGTGGAGGTGGTGGCAGTGGTTGTGATTGTATTCACAGGAGTGGAGGTGGTGGCAAGGGTTGTAGTTGTGGCCACAGGGGTGGAGGTGGTGGTAGGCATTGTGGTGGTGTACACAGAGATGGTGGCAGGCATTTTGGTTGTATCCATAGGGGTGGATGCGGTGGTAGGTGATGTGGTTGTATCCTTAGGGTTGGAGGTGGTGGCAGGCATTGTGGTAGTATCCGCAGAGTTGGAGATGGTGGCAGGTGTTATGGTGGTGTTCACAGGGTTGGAGGTGGTGGCAGGCATTGTAGTTGTATCCTTAGGGTTGGAGGTGGTGGCAGGCATTGTGGTAGTATTCACAAGCTTGGAGGTGGTGGCAGGCATTGTGGTAGTATCCACAGAGTTGGAGATGGTGGCAGGCGTTATGGTGGTGTTCACAGGGTTGGAGGTGGTGGCAGGCATTGTGGTTGTATCCACAGGGTTGGAGGTAGTGGCAGGCATTGTGGTTGTATCCTTAGGATTGGATATGGTGGCAGGCATTATGGTGGTGTTCACAGGGTTGGAGGTGGTGGCAGGCATTGTGGTAGTATCTGCAGAGTTGGAGATGGTGGCAGGCATTGTGGTAGTATCCACAGAGTTGGAGATGGTGGCAGGCGTTATGGTGGTGTTCACAGGGTTGGAGGTGGTGGCAGGCATTGTGGTGGTGTCCACAGGGGTGAAAGAAGTGGCAGGGGTTGTGGTTTCATTTGCAGGGATCAAGGTAGTGGCAGGAATTGTGATTTCACTGCTGCCTACTCCACTGAGGATGGTGAAACAACCAAAAACGAGAAGCCACATCTCCCTGGCCCTGCCAGATTCAAGAAAACATCATTACAAAATAGTTCTTTTACTTCCTTGCACTATACTCCCACCTCCCTTTGCACAGATATTACTGAAGCTTCCACAGAACCCATTAAAAAAAACAACCAAGTTGTACCACACCCACCTCTCTCTCTCTCTCTCTCTCAAACCTTGCTTTAAATCTTAGATGTTCCTATGCAAGCCCATGCTTCCTACTATTGCTGCGATGAACATTCACAAACAAACAGATGCCTAATATCCACACGACAGAAGAAATGGGACAGCACTGGGAAAGAGAAGGCAGTGGTGAAGGCATTTCCCATGAGGAGGAGTCAAAGGGGAAGGGGGTGAAAGTGCCACAATCCTGAGGCACCAGAGGATCTGTTTCTGCGCTGCATGGGGAAGACGTTGGTCCTGAGCATCCCAAACGTCTTGCAAAGGTTACTGGACCTCTGTACGTCAAGGTCCTTCAGTGATAAAGGGGGCAAAGGGCTGAAGTGCCAGGAAAGAGGGTAAGCCCTTTTTTTTTTTTTAGCCCTAAGTGTATTACAGTGATGGACAGGGATACTGTGGTGATCATTCAGAAGAATTATATCTTTCTATTCTTTATCTCCAGATTGTAAAATTGTAAGGGGCCCCAGGTGAGCACTGCAGCATTTTTTGCACATGTTCGAGTATAGTGACCCTATCCGCGAGCTGAGGCCCTGATCAGCTCACCACCCCTGCCACAAGAGGCCCAGTGGGATCAGCAGCGGTGGCAGCGGAAAGGGCGGTGGAGTTTCCCAGGCCCAACCAGCGGAAGAGGAAAGGCCCAACAGTGGCAGGAAGGTGAGGTCTGAGCCGGGAGGGCTTGAATGAGAAGGCAGGAAAGACAGGGGAGGGGAGCTAAGGGAAGGGAAGGATATCAGGAGAGGGAGTGTGTGAGAGGAAAGGGAAAAACGGGGGGTGAGTGAGAGGGAAGGCGGGGACGAGTAAGGGATGAGTGAGAAAAATGGAAGAATAGGAATGTGAATAAAAGGAAAGAAGACAGGAGAAGGGGTGGTGAAGCGTGTGAGAGGATTGGAGTGAGTGAGAGGAGAAGGGATAGAGAGGAGGGGGAGAAAGCGGAGAGTGACAGAGTGAAAGGGGAAAAAAGTACAACTCACTTCTCCCCACACACACACACACGCGCGCGCGCGCATCCCTCCACAGTTCACAGCAGAGAGCCCACCAGTGGTGCTGGCCAGCAAAGCAAGCAGAAGCCTAGCCATAATACATTCTTTTTAACACACTAAGCCAATATTTCACTATTATGCTTGTTTCCTGTATTTCTTTGGTGAATTCATAATTGTGCTATTTTGCCAGGAGAGGAGGCTGTTTTGGTAAATGAAATTAGATTTGATTTATTTAATAGTTAATCTGATTATTTCAGCCAAGAGCCACAGAAGCTATAATTGCTGGGGGAGCATTACACACCTGATTCCCACCACGAGAGCATGTCTAGAAATTGTGATGCTGGCAGCCACAGTGCAGTGGGGACATGAAACTGTAAAAAGATACGTGGGCAATGGCCACAGAACTGGAAGGCTGGATTTTATTTCTTATGTTGGATCAGCAAACATATTCTAGGGGGTACTAGGAGCCAATTCTTTGCTTAGGATCCCTTTTCCCTTCCATCACACTTGCAGGCGCCCAGCCTAGCGCCCGGGTTTACTCACGGTTGGGCTCGCGTTTTGGACGCCCAGTAATAGCATCCGATGCAGCAAAGAGATTAGTGCGTCTGAAATGTGTGCCCTAACAGGGGAGTATTGGATAGCGCTCAACGCATTTAAATTGCACGTAAATGAAGACCTTAGCTATTACCACATGACGATGCAAAGCGCTCCCAAAGGCTTGGTGCCCAACGCACATTTTTATACACTGGAAAATCAACTCCAGGGCTGGAGGTGGATTAAAGTTCACTCGCAGTCAAGGGCTCATGAGAAACGTAAAGCATTTGGTGCTCCTTGTTGTGATAAATGTGCCCTTTGAGGGTAGGACTGTTCAGAGAGATTAGTATAAGTGTTAGTTGTTTGGGGTTAGAACAAAAAATATAAAATCGTATGTAGGGAGTAGTGGAGCGGAGCACGATGATTGGCTAAAGGACACCTTAAAAAGCCCTGAGTGATTCCTTTCCTTTTGGTAAATAATAGGCACTGCAGCTTTCTGTAACTTCATGTAAGCGATGCACTTTTGCTAGAAATGCACAATTTAGACATCCGTGTGCCTGATGCAATAAACCTTTGAGCGTCAGAAACTCACATTTCTCCCTAGCGCGCGCCCTTTTTTGTACGCTGCTCTGATTCCTCATTAGAATGTTGCATTGGGCGTACAGGAGATGTGATTTCACGTAAGCCCTCAATATCAGCGCCCATTTTTTGTGCACATCTGATTGCATTGGCCTGAAAGTTACTGTAAAATGGCCACACCATTGGAAGATCAGGATGTGATATGTTCTGTGTGGTTTCTGTCAGTAAGTATGTTCTGTGAACAGAACAAAGAAGAAAGGAGATTTAAAATGTTTCCCCTCCTTCAACTGATTAAAATCCCTGTTTGTGCATAAATTATTCTCCTTTGAGTGATGCCTAGGTGTGCACTTGCTGTGCATCAGAGGTGCTGAAACCAGTCCTTGGGGCTTCCCCACAGCCAGTCAGATTTTCAGAATATCTGTAATGAATATGCATGAGATGTATTTGCATGCACTAACTCCAATGTATGCAAATATTTCTCATGCATATTTATTAAGGATATCCTGAAAACCCAACCAGCTGGGGGCCCCCAAGGACTTATTTGAGCACCCCTGCTCTTTATGACATCTCACCTCAGGTCTGCTTGATTTCACAGTTCTATGTCCCTTTTAACATTATGTTCCTGCAAAGTGAAAGTAAAATACAAAGCTCAGGATGTGTTTTATCTGTAATTATTAGCTGCATGACACCATGGGGCCGATGCAATACAGTGCGCTTAGCCCAGCGCACTGTATAACCCGCAGTTGGAAACGCTAACTAATCCCCTTATGCGCCTCTACAACGCATGTCCAATGCAGAGTGAAATTAATAGCACTCATCACTTGCAAATGCATGTGAATGAGGCTATTAGCTATTCACTCCCTATGCAAAACAAAATATGTGCGTCTTAGGACGCATATTTTAGCAATCAGAAATTAACGCCTGCCCAGAGCAGGCGTTGATTGCTGAGCACTACTAAAACTAGTACAGAAAAGCAGAAAAAACTGCTTTTCTGTACTGCCTCCTACTTAATATCCTTGGAGATTTAAGAAGGAGGAACAACTCTTTAAAAATAATAATAAAAAAAAAGTTTAAAAAAAAGCACTGGAAGGGGTTAGGAAAATGGACGCTGATAAATTCAGAGTCCATTCTCCGAACCTGACTACCGGCACTTAATATTAATTTATTCACTCCTTACTTATTGCCCATTGGTCTTTTTCACTGACATTTGTCAGTGAAAGGACCAATCCCCTTTCAGGACTGCCTTCTGAAAGGTGATTGGTCCTTTCACTGACATGTGACAGTAAAGAGACCAATCGGCAATAAGTGAAGGAGTGAATAAATTAATATTAAGTACCAAACACTTTAATATTAATTATTAACTCCTTCTGGTGCCGGTAGACAGGTTTAGAGAATGGACACTGAATTTATCAGCGACCATTTTCCTCACCCCTGCATATGCGCTGGTTAGGAAAACAGGACACTGATAAATTCAGTGTCCATTTTCTTAACCGGCAGACAGCCACCGACAGCGGACCTCTCTCCGGCTTGCGCTGTCAAGGAGGCGCTAGGGGTGCGCAATCGCCCCTAGTGCCTCCTCAACAGCATGAGCCCTAATTTAAATATTGCATCGCGCCCCCAGGAGAGGTATCAGTAATTTTGGTTACACTTGGGTGGTGCGGGAAAGAGGGTGATTATATGGGCCATGAGGCCCCTGTGTATCTGCATAGGGGTTCATGTGATCTGTTGCTTCTCAGATCTGGCCTGAAAATAGCTACAACTCATTGAGGTGTAGTGTAATTCTTTTTGTGAAAACGGGCCCATAAAGCCGTTTTTGTGCACCCATTTTCACAAAATTCCCTAGCAATGAGCTAGAAGCTCATTATTGAGGAGTTTGAATAAACTTTTGCAAGTAGTGAACTATGTATAAAAGTTTGCTGTTTCAAAGCTGACTTCTGCAAAATGTTTTCACAAAAGAGGTTTTTTTAATGAAAAGTTTTATACAAAATGCCCCCACTTTAGCATGTTTCTGCATTTGTGAGTGTTTTCTGCTATTTTTCTTGCAAAAACCCTTTTGCGAAAATATTTTACTTTGGTGCATCAGCCTCAGTCTATCTCTATCTCCATACCTGGGAACTTTTGATTTCCAGTCATCCTGAGATTGTTGTGGATTCAGGGGCGGATTCCCGATGACGACCGGCCTGGGATTCGCCGCCCAGGCCGGCCCAGGAGATACCATGTGGTCTGCCGAGTGCGGCTCTGTCACGGCTGCGTTCGGCAGACCACGTGACTAGAGCGACCGGCCCACCTGGGAATGCCCGATCCCCCGATAGGCCAATCCGCCCCTGTGTGGATTAGTTGGCGAGGGTGGGAGAGAAAGGGACAATAGGAACACAAACGTTCTCCTCTCTCACATACACTCTAACACATTCACATATTCACTCTTGCACTCTCTCTCACACACACACACTGACTCTCATGCCTCTCATTCTCTCTCTCTCTCTTACTCACATGCTTACTTGCAGTCTCACTTCTCTCATTCTCCAGCATACACACTCTCTCACACACACATGATCACTCACTCTCACTTTTCTTCCTTACATACATGTTGATTCAAGCACTTGCCCATTCACACACACACAAACTCACTCACATACACTTCTCTCTCTCTGACACACATTCTATAAGGGCTAAATTTAAAAAATTCCATGCGGGCGTCCATGTGCGCGCGGTTCCCTGTGTGTGCACATGGACATGGTTAGTTTATAACATGAGCGCATCGGCACGCGCATGTTATAAAATACAATTCCCGTGCGCACATGCGTGCTGGATTTTAAAATCCTGTGTGCATGTGTGGGCAGATGGGACTGGCTACACAGGGGAGTGAATTTTAAAGAGCAACGTGCGGCAAGGGGATTAGGCCTTTCCCAGTTCCCTATAACCCTCCCTAACCTTCCTACCTTTTCTCTCTCTTCCCCAAGCCTTATCCCCTACCTATTAGATTTTTAAAAATGTTTTACCTTTCTGCTCCTTTGCAACAGAAGTGGACTCTAAGCGCTGGCCAGCTATCGGCGTGTGCTTCACCAGGACAGTGTCTAATGGCGCTATCCCGGCCCAGCCCGGCCCCCACCCCTCCCCGCCAGATCCCGCCCCTGGCTCGCTCGTTTCTTTAGGCCTGGAACTTCAGCCTGTATTAGGGGTTATGCATGTGGCCGGACCCTTTAGAAAATGCCCTCGGCATGCGCAGGGCCTGGCCACACGCATAATCCCCCAGTATTTGCGCACGTGGGCCTCTTAAAATTCATCTGTAAGTCTCACACACATATTCACTCATTTTCTCTCCCTCTTTCTTTCCCAGCCCTGAGCCCACCAGTGACAGAAGCCTTCTTCTTTGGGCCCATGTGGCTAAAATATTCACATATTCACTCTCACACGCTAACACACATCCACACTTATGCTCAAGGCTCTCATTTTCCCTCTCTCTCACTCACATGCTCACTTGCACTCTCACTTCTCTCTTTCTCCAGCATATTCACTCACACACATGCTCACTCACTCTCACTTTTCTTCCTTACATACATGCTGATTCATGTACTTGCCCACCTCACACACACTAGCCCACTCACTCACATGCACACTCACTCTCACACACATGCCTATTTGCATACACTTCTCTCGTTCTCTGACACACACACACATTCTCTAAATCTCACACACACATTCACTCATCTTCTCCCTCTCTCTTTTCCAGCCCTCAACCCACAAGTGGCAGCAGCCTCCTTCTTTGGGCCCATGCAGCTGACATTGCCCTTGTTCCTTCTTCCAGATGCACAGAACAATGCTAGCCTTGCTGCTGCTTCTGGTTTTGCAACTGACCTCATTCCTTCTCCTCTTCCTTTCTGCCATACGCTAACATTCCTCCTGCCTGCCCACGCAGACCCAGGTGACTTCCTTTCCTCAGCTGTGCACCGGATGTTTACCTGGAGCCCTGGCAATTCCTTTACATTTGGAAAATCCATTCAGCAAGAAAATCTAAATTCCAGCCTGCACCTTTGGGGGTCTTTGTGACACTCAGCCTTGCTTCCAGGCCCAGACCTTATACTTTGGAGTTCCCTTTGCCACTGTGCCTTGATGTTGTATCCCAGAGCCATCACCTTGCCACTCTGGGGGAGTTGCTTTGCACCTCTCATGGTGCTCTGGAACAGGCTGAGGGTAGCTCTGTGATGTGGGAAATGGTCTCTAAATAAAGCAGCCCTCACTACTTTCCTGGAAAACCACCCCACAATCATTAGAGAAACCATTGTCATGTGCAAAGTGTGATAATAATATTTACATCTGGAAACCCATTCTACAAGAATATCTAAATTCCACCCTGCACCTTGGGGGTCTTTGTGACACCCAGTCTTGCTTCCATGCCAAGACCTTATACCTTGGAGTTCCCTTTGTCACTGTTCCTTGCTGTTGTACCCCAGAGCGAACACCTTGCCGGTCTGGAAGAGCTGCTTTCCATCTCTCATGGTGCTCTGGAACCTTGAAACCACTGTTTGTGCTGTGTGGCCCCTTTAACAGTGCCTGCCTTGGAGGTTTTACTGCCACATTTTCTGCTTTGATCCCTCTTCATGTTGACTTAGGATACTAATGCCACTTTCAGTGCCAGTTTGCCACTTGAGATGCCATCAAGGATTCATGGCAGTGTTGCAGGTACCCTCTTTTGGAGCCTTGGGGTGTTTTTTCAAGTTTTCCTGCTTCTTTGCCTCTCTTACAGCGACTTGGTGAAATCCTGCCAATGCTGGTACCCCTTTGCTCCTTTACGGAGTTGTAGGCTACTTGGTACCACTTTCCAGTCTCCTCAGTCTTTCGAGGTACCTTGGAGTTCTTTCTCTCTTCTGTTGATTTCTTCCCACAAGTTTTAATACAATTAATTAGAAAATTCTTATTCTGGAGCCCAATATAAGCTAAAAATTACCTGTAATGCTTCCCCCATTGACTTTAATAGCAATCAAAAAAACTATTTTTTTTTGTTTTGAAACTAGGGTCCCCCAGAAATTAATTTTAAAATGAACTAAGTTTTTCTTGCTGCGCATGCCTATGTATCTTCTTCCTGAGGCAACACACTTCTGAAGCTGGAGGAGCTCTTCATACCTTAGACTGTAAAACAGTCTTGGCTTACTACAAAAGAAGAATATCATCAGGCTTCACAATTATTTGTCTCTTACAATGCGAACAGACTGGCTATATTGGTTGCCAAACATACATTGTCCAACTGGATGGCAGACTATATCATACACTGCAGGTCTACAGATTAAATTCACCTTCATTGCTCATCAAGTTAGAACCATGTCTACATCAGTAGCTCATCTGCAAGTGGAACCTTTAGAGCAGGAGTGGGCAAACCTCTTGGCCTGAGGGCCACATTTGGGATACATATATTGTATAACAGGCCAGCGGGGAGGGGTGTGTGTGCTTTCCCCATTGTGTTAGTCCGGGCATCTGTGAAGGTCGGGGCCTCCAAGCATGGACGCCCATAAACAGATGGGAACGCTGCCTTCCAACGTCCATGGCCGCTGCCTTGAGCGGTTGTCCGGGCGTCTGTGAAGGTTGGGGCCTCCGAGCATGGACGCCTGTAAGGAACGGAGGCCCCGCTGCCTTCCAACGTCCATGGCCGCTGCCTTGAGCGCCCGCCTGGACGTCCAAGGTCGGGCCTTCTGTTCATGGATGTTCCTGCCTCTTTTAGGACGTCCATGACTGAAAGGCCCCGCTACCTTTCCGGATGTCTGTAAGCTCTGCATTTCTTATTCTGCTTCTCAACCGAATGAAAAAGATCACCAGAGCCAATATATACATGTTGTCCATGATGCTGTCCGGTTCGAAGCTGACTGAACACCACACTAACGCTAGGGTCAGGGTAGGCGGTAAATATAGAGGTTAAAGACGTGGTAAATAAGCTAGTTAAAGATGCGATAATTTGGGCGCGCGTTACTGTATCAGAGGGAATAGCTAATCCGATCATTAACAATCCATATATATGCGGCGGACGGAAAAGGATACGCGTCTTTTTTGGCAAGTGCTAAGGACGCGTAAAAGCCGATACTGAATTGCACGTCCGACTTATGCGCTCAAAATGTTCGTCCAAAGCGGGTTAAAAACCATGCAACCACGGCCGCGCTTTACTGTTTCAGCTTGTTAGTTACTCGCCCCTCCCTCCCACTCATTACCTTCTCTGACACTTACTGCCTCCCTCTCAGTCACTCACTCTCTCCTTCCCACTCATTCATGCCCCTTCCATTTCAGTCACTCACCATCCTCACCTCTTTCCCTTCCTTCTCTCTGTGTCCCTTAACAATGCCTCCCTCTCTGACCCTTCCCTTACTTCCACATACTACTCACCACTCCTCTTTAGAGCAGCATAAGAACATAAGAATATAAGACTTGCCATACTGGGTCAGACTGTAGGGAGATATCTCCTGTTTACCAATGATGTACCAATTATGAACTGTAATAGCCATGTACAGGCCAAATTTGACAGGCCCCAGGCACTGTCACACACAGCAAGAGAAGGAACTTTGCCCAGGTACTTTAAAACCTTGTCACTGTGGAAAATGAAGAGGCCTTATCCTAATGCACTGAAGGATACCTTATCAGATGTGCCTGTTTGTCAGCCCTGTGCAAATGTAAAGCAGACAGAGAGGCAACGACTTAAGATCCTAAGCAAGTGTAAGGGACAGAAAGGCCCTCACCCTTAGAGAGAGGGGCAGCCTGAGATGGAGAAAACACTCTGAAACACAGCTTGGCAGACAGATATGGCAGTTCTCTCTCCCCGAAGGAATGGGATGAGGGGAAAAGGACCTGCAACATGGCAGGACCCCTTCTGAAGTAATGGGGAGGGGAGAAAAAACCCCTGCAATGTGGCAAAAGTCCCTCCACCCACCACAAGGTTATGCATGGGGTTATGCATATTCATCAGCTGGGAAGTATTACACAGGGGTGCAAGGAAGAGAAGGGAAAGAATGGATCCCCTGGGAGAGAGCAGTCCTGAAAGAAGAAGGAGGAGGCAAGCAACAGACCCCCCCCCCCCCTGAAGAAAAGAGGGCACAAACCCTGACGTGAACCCTGGGAGGAAACCCAGAGGGAGAGAACCTGTGCTGAGGTGTCCGTGGAATCGAAAGGGGGGCCAGAGGCAAACCAGCCCTCCCTGCTATCGAGAAGAGAGAAGAATAGGTATGGCCAGGTGATAGGAGAGAGGAGACCATGGCTCAGGTGCGAAGAATGACACAGAGTCATAGACGAGGAAGGGTGAGACAGCCGGCAAACACCAGAGCCAGAAGCTAGCCTCCTTCCTGCACAGCCTGCCTGCTCTGCCAGCACCAAGCCCAGGAAGCAAGCCTCTGCCCTGCCCACACTCACCAGCTCTCCAGCTGGAAACTGCTTCAGAGGTGAACAGAGGTATCGCCTGAAGCTGGAATCAGGGGTAAGTTAGCCATAAGTATCAATATCTTAAACAAGCTAAAGTTTATGGCATCTTTTATTACTATTCACACTATGTTATCCCAATCTCTATGGAAGAATTATGTGTGAGGTGGTAGTCATCCAATTAAACAGTAAAGACGATATAACTTACGCGGCTCCAACATCAAAAGAAATGATGCGAAATTGATATTAGAATGACCTCATACTGGGCGTCATCGTAAATGTCAGTCGCATATATCAACTCCTCCGTTCTTTATAATCATGGGTTAATTTTTTTCATAAATTTTCAAATATGCTCTTCATAGTGTAGAACTGTGCAAGTGTCTTAAAACTTTTTCACTGTGCAAAAAAATTTGTAGCAGACAGATCCCTGCACTCCTAAATCAACTTACAAGACCAAAGGTCCATCAAGCCCAGGTCACAAGTACTTGGCAGGATCCAAAGTGATAGATAGATAGATTCTAAGCTGCTTATCCCAAGAATAAGCAGTGGATTTCTGCAACTCTACCTTAATAATAGTTAATGGACTTTTCCTCCAGGAACTTGTCCAAACCTTTTTTAAACATAACTACATTAATAGCTTTCACCACATCCTCTGGCAACGAATTCCATAGCTTGCTCGGGGCCTCTTCATGCTGGCAGGGGTTGGGAACTCTGCCGGCATATGAAGACTTTTTTTGCTGACGGGGAGTGGGGACCCCACCAGCTTGCCATCGCACAGGATCGCTGGCAGGAGCTGAGAACCCCGCTAGTGTGCCATCACACATGGCATTTCCTTGCTGGCAGGGGTGGGAACCCTGTCTATGCAGCATTAAATTGTGCCGTCGTGCGTTTGTATATGTCGCCTCCTTCTGTTGCACAGATGCTCGAACCTGCCTGCTCGAGTGTCCAGCCTCATCTAGGGCAATAACCTGGCCTTTGATGATGACATTGGACACTCGAGCAGGCAGGTCAGAGCATCAGCGGGCCACATATAATGCAGGGTTTCCAAGCAATAGGCAGGCCAGAATAAAAACCTTGAGGGGCTGGACTTAGCCCATGGGCCATAGTTTGACCACCACTGCTTTAGAAGATACATCATGGTCATCAGAACACACATTTACATCTCATTACTGTCTCGACAATCTCTCAAAGTGTGAAAGTAAATTCAGTCAAGCAGTTTTGCATAGCCTGTTGACCCAGTAGTCTATTCTCCATGATGGAGTCAGGTTGCTTATTCATTAAGGGCCAGATTTTAGTACCTACGCGCGGGCATAGATTTGTGCTTGCAACCCAGCGCGCACAAATCTCTACCCGATTTTATAACATGCGCACGCAGCTGCGCGCATTTTATAAAATCCGGGGTCGGCACGCGCAAGGGGGTGCACACTTGTGCAACTTGTGGTGTTGAGCCCTAGGGGAGCCCCAATGGCTTTCCCTGTTCCCTCCCCACCTGCCCCTCCCTTCCCCTACCTAACCTGCCCCCCACCTCTACCTAACCCCCCCCCCCCCCAACCTTTATTTTGGAAGTTGTGCCTGCCTCCAGACAGGCATAGGTTGCGCACGCCGGCCGAGTGCCGGCATGCGATCCCCCGGCACGGCCACTGTGCTGGAGGCCTCGGCCCCGCCCCTTCCCCGCCCCTTTCACAAAACCCTGAGACATACACGCGTCCCGGGGCTTGCGTGCGTCCCGGGGCCTATGCAAAATAGGCTCGGCGCGTGTAGGGCTTTTAAAATCTGCCCCTAAAATTCCCTCCCTTACAGCACGAGTCAGCAATCACGAGCACATATGCAAGCCGATATAAAATCAGGAATGCATGTGCACGCTGGTAATGGATTTTATAACATACGTGCTTGCCGGGAACCGTGCTCACATGGACGCCCATGAGCAGGTTGAAAAATTCACCTTTAAGAGAGAGGGTTCTGTTTGGTGCCGCTGGATGATGTCATTCACATGTCATGGGAAATTTATCTTGCTATCTATGGAAAACACCAATGAAAGTACACACGGTTGCTGTATTTTTCATTTGCAACAGCTTCCTATATGTATTTCTAAGATGGAACTCTTCTTCCAGTTATTAAGGATGAGTCTTAAGGCTAAGGATGCAAAATATCTCTCAATTTCTTATTACAAGCCAAAATATCTTCTCTAACTGAAATTGATTTTCAAATAATTTGATATAAAATCTCACACTGGATATTCAGTATATCCTTAATCCTTCACCATAACCCCCTCCAAAACTCTTTTATATTGTTAGAAATACATCATATGTGAGAATGGCCCTATTTCTATTTGCAAAACCAATGGGGTAGATTTTAAAAGGAGCACGCACACGCATCCATGTGAGTGTCATTCCCGACGTGAACACATGGACGTGCCGATTTTATAACATGCGCGCGCTGGCGTGCGCATGTTATAAAATCCATTGGCTGCACGCACGTGAGCGCTGGATTTTAAAATCCGCGTGTGCGGGTGGCACGCATGGGGGGGGGGGTGTGAATTTTAGTAAATTACGCGCGGTGATACAATCGGGCCTCCCGCAATTCCCGCCCAGTCTGCTCCAGTTAAGGAGTGGACTGGGAGGGAACTTCCCTACCCCCCTGCCTAACCTTCCTTCCCTTTCCCCTCTCCACTCTGACCCCTAACCCCTACCTAGCTACCTGAAAATATTTTATTTTTCTACTTACTGCTCCTCCTGAGCAAAAATAGTTTCTATGCGCCGGCAGCCGGCCGCTGTCTAGCTGGCCTCTGACCCGCCCCTTTTTCACAGCCCGGCACGTGAGCGTATTGGGAATTACACGCTTGGCGTGGCCCTTTTGAAAATTTTTATGTGTGCAGCCCTTTGAAAATTCGCCCTAATATTTATTATCTTCCTGAGCACTGAGTTTGGAGATTTGTATCAGTGTCTAGACTGCCCTATGAGATATAGAATATATCTGAGTGAGGATTTGGACTTGATCTAAAGAATAGCCCATTGTACAGGTTCCATATAAGCCTCTAAGTGCTTTTGCCACACTTTTTCTACCCTTCAGCAATTCCCAATTTGTACATTCTGCAAACATTGGAGATCATTTACTAAGTTGCATTGAGGCTTCACCACATGGTAAACATTATCTACCCATCCAAAAGTGGCACAACATGGGTATTAAAATGAACTGATTTGCATACAAATACATGAACATGCATGTAAATCCCCTCATCCTCTCCCCCCCACAGCCCCTGAAGTGGGCAAAGTTGTTAAAAGTTTAAAAAAAAAAAAGGTTTAAAAGTTGTAGGCCTGGTCCAGCTGTCTCATCCCAAAGTCTGCCCTCTTGTGTTGTAAAATTCCCCCGCTCCCTCCCTTGGACCTCCTTCCCCTCCCAAAGTCTAACCCCCCCCACACACACACACCCCCAAAGCTCTTAACTTAAAACTCCCGGACAGCCGTATCTGGGAAGGTTTCAGTTCTGCTCACCCCAGATTAGCTGGGTGTGGGGGCGGGACAGACTTTCTCTCTTCCTCCATCCCCCTCCCTTTTCTCCCCGCCCCCCCGGGAAGAACTATCTTCTTAATTTATATTCTCTGTCAGACAATACAGTGCTTTCCCAAGGAACCTTTCCACTCACCGGCCTGCTGAATAATATCAATCAACCCTCTTAGAATTGGGGATGTGTTTACTGCGATAAAAAAATGTACAGCAGAAAGAAATAATAAAATGCAGTGGTTCTATGAAATTTAGCCTGCATTCCTGACTTCTATTGGCTGATACTCATGGAGCATTTAGATCTCTTATTTTTATCTCCTTTTCTGATTTTTTTTTTTTTATTGTTTTCTCCTGTTCCTCGCTTCTTCTTTTTTGGACTTGCTTTCCTCTTTCTCTTCCTCTTTTGTAGACATCCTTCTGTCCCCTTAAAAGTATTCGGGGGGAGTGACGGATGCTGCTGCTTTGTAATTAAAAAAAAGGAAGTTAAAAGTTGGCAAATGCATGTAGATAATTTCTGCATCTTTTTATCTTACTAGGGCCTCGACGTTACAAGGTGGACTCAGCTGTCAGCACGGTTATGCACCCAAGTTTGTGCGTACAGCTTTACTCCTGATTTAACAAGGAGTTTAGCTCACAAAAAACTGTGCACCCTAATGTGGATAAAACAGTGCTCGCAATTAAGAGCTCCTTCATGAAAATCCCATTTAATCAAAATAGTAACAATTACTCCTCGCTGCAGAGAGGTGCAAAGGCTCTACTCATGTTTTCTTAATGCTAGAAATGTAACTTCCAGTCAGAGGCAGGGTAGCGTTTCTGGGGCTGGTGTCAATCTACCTATGGGGCTAAACCTAGAGTTCGTGGTGCAGGGATACTGTACTCGGGGTTTATGGACAGAAAACACAATTTCTGCACAAGGCGTGTTCTCTGCATAAAAAAATGATTTATGCAAATAATTGGGAATAAAACTGTGCACACCAAAATGTGTGCATAAATCATATTTTATGCTCACTAATCACATCTTTCCTCACATATTATTGGGTTAGTGCAATTTTTTTTAATCCTGATACATTAGCCTATCATTAGCTTACTGCATTGGGAGTTAACTCTTTTTTAGTGCTTGAGTAAAGAAAGCGTGCACTATTTTTTTACTCGTGTCTTATTACACTGGGGCCTATGTTATATTGTGTATTAGCAAGGTTCTTCACTTATGATTGCATAATTCTACTTCAATAAAAATTCAAGTTGAAAATAACGAGTGGATATTAAGAAGAGCCAGAATAGGGATTTGAGAACAAAAAGAGGTGAATTTTCAAATGTTGCGCACATGAAAATGGTCACTTATGTGAACAAAATGGCAGATACATGAATACTGCTGTTTTCAAAACTGCAACTAACACGCGTAAATCGAAGTCTGCGAGTAACTTTGTGCGAGCCAGGGACGTTCTGGGGCAGGGCCAACATTTATGCAAATAAGTGGCTATTTTAAAACTGCCAAAGTGACGCGCCTAAGTCTTTTACAAGCACATATTTACTTCTGCTCAGTATCTGGTGTAAGCGATCGTAAACATCGATAGAGTGAAAAAATGACAGGGTGCAATGGGGGACTTCAAGCTGAATAGCCAGAAGGATCTTTACGAGTTGCAGATGGACTGGGCGAACTGGTAGATGAATTAGTAAAACTGATTATTTCATTGCTGTGCAGATGTTATAAAATATCCTGACTTACATGTGTAGAAGTCAACTTACAGGGGGTAAAAGCGTCAAATTAACTCACTTAAAATCTACATGCATATCTTTTTAAAATTGTAAATACAATATGCAGGTATATGATTTGTACGTACTTATCTGGCTAATTTCCAATTTATTAGGCAAAATAACGCCTTTCCTGCTACTCAGACAAATTTTGACAAATTTGAACTTATTCGGATAAGTAGTGGCAATTATCCGGCTATATTTCATTTTATCCGGCTAAGAAGCAGCAGGCCTAAATAGCCGGTTAAGTCTGAAAAGCACTACTTGTCCATCTAAGTAGCGTTTTTAGGATGAATCCGGCTATGTGCCTCTATGTAGCCAGATAAATCGTCATTTATCCACATAAGTCCGAACTTGCATGGCTTGTGGTTTTTACATTTGCAAGAATTTGGGCATGCAAATCTACTCGTATTTTATTACCTTTCCATGCTGGTTATAAAATACAGTGGCGACTCTGTGTGCGTTCATATACACGTGTGAATGGGCAGATGCGAGCAGTTTTGAAAATTATCCTCAGAATTTTTACATTAGATATTATAATTACAAATAACATATCCAGAATATTTGAATGCAATATAATTAAGCTGCTGAATACAAAATATATAAACAAATAGAAACTTATTATACATTACTCAGACCTTACCACAGTGGATTAAAAGAAAAGACGACTAACTGATGCACAGAAATGTATGTATTCTTCTATCCGGGGACAGTCAAAACACTTGATAGGTGCTTAGAGCACGACACGTTTGGGGGCGGCTGCCTACTCTTTTACTGGCCCTGCTCAGATGTCACTTTTAGGCAGCAGAGCAACCTCTGGACTCTTGCTAGTAACAGGACTGTGGTGATTGGGTCTCCTTTTTCCAGTTTCCTTGGTTGGAAAAGGAAGTCATGTTGCGTGGGCTTACTGGGGCAGGAAGAAGGAGGCCCACTTGCCATGATACTAAGGAGCAGAAGGGGCTCTGTCACCACAGCATTGGAAGAAAGAAGGACTCAAGAAGCAGAGCAGCACTGACCAGGCCTGCACAGCTGAAGAGAGGAACAGTTGCAGAGAGGAATATTGAGTTGGAGCAGCGGAGGCTTCCTGCATAGTGCATAAGAGGGGCAGTGGCAGCAGGAAGAGAGGAGCACTGAGCAGAAGTAGCATCGGCTGAGCCTGCACAGCAGCTGTGGGAAGAGAGGAGGCATCTGGACCATGGGGCCTGCCTAATGATGAGGCTGCTGCTTGTGTATTCTGGAGGGGGAGGGAGAAAGAGAGAATAGAACATGAATGTGTGTGAGATAACATGTGTGTGAGAGAGAGTGTGTGTGTGTGAGAGCAGGGCCGGTGCAAGGGTATTAGGCGCCTTAGGCAAACCTTCTGCCTTGCATCTGCCCCCACTCCTCTCCTCCCCCAAGGTCCAGGCCCCAGCTCCAGCCCCAACCTTATTCACTCAGCCAGGCCCTCTCTCTTACCCACAATTAGGTTCCTTCTCTCTTTCACACATGCACCCTTACACAGGCTCTCTCCCGCTTTCTCACTAACACCATTCCTCTCTCGTACACACACAATCCCTCTCACTCACACACATGCACAAACAGAGGCGCCACTCATAGCCTGCCGAGACTATGCTTCTCTCGGCTGCGAGCAGGATGGGCACTGCTCACAGCCCCACATGGCTGCTCTTTGTCGCCCCCTAATGGCTGGTGCCCTAGACAACTACCTAGCTTGCCTATTGGGACACGCTGGTCCTGTGTGAGATCATGAATGTATGTCTGTGTGTATGAGTGTGTGTAGGTGTGCATGTATGAGAGCATGAGTATGAGAGCATGAGTGACTGTGTGACAGCATGAGTGAGTGAGAGAGTAGAGTTTGTGCTCCACCCCTCACTAATAAGTGACAATCTAGGATGACTGGAAATCAAAAGTTCCTAGTTTTAATTATCAGTAGTGTATATTCTGTCTACTGTTTTGAAATATTTTATTGGTGTTTGAGAATTTTTTAAAACTTTGTAACTTTCTATATGAGCCTTTAATTATAGGATGTTATTCTATTCATTTGAAATATTTATTTTTATTAGTATGGTTTTACCATTATGATTGTTTTATATTTCTTGATTTTATTTAATGTTTTATGAGGCATTTTGGTGATTCTGTTTTTACATTAGTACATTGTATACAGAGTCTAGCTTGTTGTGGTTTCCAGTTCACTTTTTGCCTGCTGGTTTCTATTTATTCTTTATGGTCTCTTTAATCTGTATTTGGTGAGAATCTGTCTCTGTTCTGCAATGGTGACCAAGGTGAGGTATTCTGCTACAGTATAATTTCTTTTTTCTAGCATCCTGGCTTGTTCTGTTTTCCTAATAGGCGGAGTATTGGTGTTTTAGGGCTTGGTATATTATTTGCAGTGTTGCTTTTTCATAGGTAGGGTTTGAGTGCTGGCAGTTAGTGCTGTTTTGGTATGAGAGGTTTACTATATTGTAATTGTAATTCACTTTACTAATGGCTTTCTGAAGCCCATATCCAACACGTGTTATAATAGGCATAATACCATGTGGGTTCCAAGTGTCTTTTTTACAGGGTTTTCTGGTTGCACCACAGTAGTGCCGTAAATATAATATATATGTTGTAAGTGATATTTTTAACTCAGAATATCTTTTTTTCATTAAAAATCTGTTATTATAAATGCATAATTTTTTATTCTGTGTGGGGAGGTCTGGGGGGGTGCAAGGTTTTAAGATCCGTCTAGGGAACCTAGTTCTGTGCACCAGTGCTGGTTCTTGGCCAAAAGATCTGGAGTATTAATTTACCTGATTTTAGACTATACAATGCTCCATGTCAAACTCAGACTATTAATGGCTTGGTTTAGAGACAATTATGTTTGCTAATTTAGAGACTAATTAGATAGTATGAAACCATGCTTACCCAATAATGTGCTCCATGCTCCAGGTCTACTTCCTACCAAAATCAAAAAACATATTTTAGTTAAGAAAAAATGGAATTTAAACACAAACCATTTGTTCTCTTTATTTTATAACCAATGTTCCCATTAGGAGTGGAAAATGAGACATTTCTGGAATGTCAGACAATGGAATGAAGTCCATTGTCAAAATGACTGAGCAGACAAATTCTTGTTTATTTTCCTTTACTGAAATTAGTACCAAATTTAGGCCTGGATTCACCATTCTATCGCAGAATGGTGAATCCAGCTAAAACGGGGGGTGGGGGGTGGGCCTGCGAAAGCCGGCAGCCATTGCACCACTGCGGTGTTATCGCTGCCGGCTTTCACAACCAATAGCGCCACAGTGAAAGGTGGTGCTATTGGGCTCGCTACTGGCGATGATAACGTGGCTTACCTTATCGCCGCCAGCGAAGATACCGCCAAGTTCGCCTCCTCACCGCCCCGACTCCTCCCCTCGCCGCCCCGACTCCACCCCCCACATGCTGGAAGCCCAGGGTAGCCACACCACTGCTGGTGGGGGTTATAACTGCTGCTCCATGCAGGTTATCCCTATTGTCCTCCCTATGATGTCTATCCTATGTTTCCATGTGGTTCTCATCAGGGAGTCATTGCGCAGGGACTGTGAAAGCAGCTGTGGCCCCTTCTGTCTCTACCTCTTACTGAGCACCAGCTGGAACAGTGCGAGAGACAGCATACCCCTGCCCATAAAAAGGGAAATGCCACTACTAACATTTTGCAACATTGCCGTGGGCTGGGCATGCACCTTACTGGTGTTTCTAGGTAGAAGGGCCTTCTGTGCACAAAGAAACCTTGGTCAGTTTCAATCACCCTGTAAAACTGCCACTAAAATTATTCAATAGCATCATTAGATTAATTCTTCTATATGGTAATGAAGTCTGGGGTCAATACGGGATGGGACACAACTGCAATGTAAACCCTTTCATCATGTTCTCTAAACAAACCCTGCGTCTATAAAAACTCCCCAGCAAAGGGTGCAGAGCAGAAACAGGATGTTTTCCCTTACAACTCACCATCCAAAAAATAGTTTCAGGCTGTAGTATCATTTCAGAAACACAGCACACACTCTTTCCATTGCCAGGCACATTGTGAAGTAATTAAAAAAAAACCCACTCAAAACCTATATAGCAACCCTACCCTACCCTAACACAGGGGTTCTCAGCACTTAGCAAACAGTCAGGTTTTCAGGATATCCACAATAAATATGCATGAGATAGATTTGCATGCATTAGCATACGTAAATATCCTGAAAACCTGACTAGCCAGGTGTGTCCAGAGGAGTAGGTTGAAAACCACTGCTCTAACGCACTAACTGCCAGACTCAAACAGCAATAATCCTATCCATGAAAAAACCAGCATGTCAAATTAGAGAGGTGCTATTGTTTCATTTTCGAAACAAAAGAAAAATGACCAAAATGTCATCATTTTTTTATTTCATTTCTGCCACCGGTTTTTAAAAATCCAGACTGTGCGCCCCACCTTCCAGGCTTTCTCCGCCCCATTTCCTTCTGCGAAGCTTTGCAGGCCTCCCCAGCTACTCTCTTGCCCCCATCTGTAGGTCTTCAATGGGTAGGAGCGAAGTCGCTTCTGCCCCACCGCTGCTGTTTTTCACCATAAGTAGTACCGGCAGACCCTAGGCCAGCACCATTTTGTTACGTGGCAGGTTCTGCCCATTGAAGACCTGTAGATGAAGTCTGAGTGGGGTGGAGGGGCATGGGGGAGTCCATGGCAGGGGGGGTGCGGGCACCTACTGAACCCCACTTGGTCTGAATATAGAACACTTGAAATTAATCCTGAACTTCTAGGGCTAAACCCTTGGTTGAGATCTTCATGCTGCTCTATGTTTTGAACATAACAATATATACTTCTTCTCCTTGGGGAACAGCTTGATACATATTAGATTCTTGTAAACCTCCATCATCTTAACAATCATTGAATACAGCAAGCAGTTTGGTAACCAGCAATTCTCTAAATTAATTGTAAACCTCTGCTGGTAAACCATACTTCTCTTGAGTTTTAAAATTAAGGACCCTCAATTACTACTGCTGTGTTTTATTTTCAATGAAAATTGCAATTTGTCTGTATTTTGTAGTGTGATATGTAAGGATTACCAACATTTTCCTTATTAGGAAGCTTCTCCACAAGGACACATAAAGGTAGGTTTTAAAAGCCTTGTGTATGCAAAAATGGCCATTTATGCATGTAAATGGCCTGAGCAGGAGCTATATGTACTACTTCTTTATAAGGCTCAGTCTGATACTCTATATATGGACCATTGTTAGGGGGCACTTTGATTCGGGGTGAGTTTGGGGGGGGGGGTGCTGGGGTTAGGGGGGTATTGTTACAGACACATTCAGAGGTATCCAGTGTAAAACAGAGACTGCATTGTACAAATCAACTCCTTTTGACTTATAAGGTCAAAAATTCTTTAATGATGTCAATTTTACAATGGATACCTCTGAATGTGTCTGTAAAAACACCCCCCTAACCCCAACCCACCTGCCCGAAAAATCACCCCAAATCAAAGTGCCCCCTTACAATGGTCCATATATAGAGTATCAGAATGCACCCTATAAAGAGCATCTCTCTCTCTCTCTCTCTCTCTCTCTCTCTCTCTCTCTCTCTCTCTCTCTCTCTCTCTCTCTCTCTCTCTCTCTCTCCCCCAATGTTTTTCCTGACCTTAACAAGGAGCAGTAGCAAAGTGGTGTGCAGAGTATTTTATAACCTACATACATAAGTTATAAAATAGTGCATATTTTTGTGCACAGCAATAAGTGCAAATTTTTGTGCCCATAAATAAGCATTTATGGGCACACGTGCAGCACTTTTAAAATCTACCTTATAGTGAGGAGGTCTTTGGAGAGAGTAGTGTTACTCAGATACACCCCAATAGGTGGTGCCAGCAGTTTGGTAGAGTGAATAAAACCAAGAGCGCAGAAGGTTCTCTATTCTCTCTTCTTTAGTAGGTCGAGGACTCAATGACCGAGTCCCTGGATCTTGTAGTGAGCTTGCCCTCTTACCGCACGCCTGCTCAGAAAGGCAGACCACAAGAGGCAAAACCAGACCTATGCTATGAAGCCCCAGAACATAGGAGATATAGAGAAGAACCTCAGTTCCCAAAACCTTGTAAGAGATCTACACCAGTGGGATCCCTATTCAGAAAGCCCCGAGGGCAGGAACATCAATCCCAATAGTGATCCAGCTGAAGTGGCTTGGAAAAATGCTCAGCTGGGAGGGGGCCCACACCCAGAAGCTAGAACTTTAGAGCCAGAGGTAAAACAGGAAGAGGGAGGGGGGAGGGGAGGAAGATAAGGAAGAGGAGGAGGAGGAGATGAAGATGGAGCTGGGTGAATTCCCCCTGTTCCAGGATGAAGAAGACATGTATGGATCAGAGGAACCTTTTCATTCCTGCCAGGGAAAGTGTAAACTTATGATTGTTTGTTTTTCCTTGCTGCTGTTGATTTTACTTTGGCATTTTTGTTTTGAATTGTTTGGCCTGACTGAGAGCTGAGGGGTTTGGGCTCCCAGCACTTGCATAACTGTAGGGAAAAGGGGCGAGTTGTGCATTGATCCCCTATTCCCCAGCAGAGAGTGTTGGGCAGGTCTAATACTAGAGTTTGGTAATGGTTAACGAACCATGTGTGTTTTTCCTGGATTTTTGTTTGTTTGTTTATTTGTTTCTTCTCCTCTTTCTCCTTGGCAGAAAAACTGTCCATCACCACAGTCTTTCAAGGGCAACACTAGGAAGTGACCAATCGCATTACTGGTTGATGGGATGTTGAGGAAGGACTGTGTTTTCTGGGATTAATTCTATAGATTGGCCTTGCTGCTAGGCTACTGCAGAGGGCAACCAACCTGTGGTGGCCCACTAATAAATAAATGCGGTCTGCGTTTGTTTTACCCTTAGGGTTTTCTTTTCTTTTCTTTTTTTTTAACTGGAGAAGGAGAGACAAAAGGTCCTACCTTGCAAGCCCCAGGATGCATGTGGTTGCTGAGAGCAGCGTCAGATGCCCATGTGAGTTTGCTACAAATGTTGGAACCATGGTTGCCCCGGAGGCTGCTGGGTACGCTAAAGGTGATGGAGAACTCTAAGTCTCTGGGACGTACTGGAATTTTAGAACCAAAAGATCTTGTTTGGTAAATCCTACAAGGGGGAACTAGTTGCAGGATTTTTACATCCTTGAAGCTCCGCCTAGGGGTCATTTTGTGACAACCTGGACCTGTCACGAGGGGCTTCATTTGGGAATCTGATGGGGATTCCTAATGAGGGGCAGCACTTCCCAACTCCTTGCTCTTTGGGGAGTTATTCTCAGAATGTTTGACGACGTGGAGAGACACAAAGAGCTAAATCAGATTCCAGAGCCTGGGAATCTGGGAAGATTCTATTGCCTAGGGGAGGAGGGATCAGCAGGGGTCTTTACAGAGGTGTCGTTACCAGTACCGGTGTGGAAGAGAAATCATCTTTATCCAGGGTGCTCAATCATGCCTGGTCACTGAAAAGATTCAGGAGGTGAGGAGATTCACCGGGAATACCCGAGTACCATTACAGGGATTCGCCAAGTCCAGGAAATTCCTTCAAGCAATACGGAGTGGCTTGGGAGCAAGGGAAGCCCTCGCTTGGTTGTGAACGTTCTTAATGTGACTGGATTTTATTTAGTTCTGTTGAGACCTCCCTTGGGATCTCCATTAGATGGTAGCACCTCTTAAAGCTCCCCCTCCCCAGCGTGGCTGGAATGCTGAGCTCCTGGCTGATAAAAGGCAGGCAGTGTGGCATTATTAGTTAGGGTTCTAAGGGTGCAGAATTGTAATTTTCTCTATCTCTGGTGTCTTAGGTTTAGGTAGCAGGCAGTGCACCTTCTCAGTCCACAGCCTGGCTGGAGAGATTGCCTCGGTGTTATTGCAGTTTATTAGAAAAATTCTGGATTTTTCTTTTTGGTGTTTTCTGGATTCCCCGCTCTTTGTTCAAGGAGGGAAAGCTTCCCTGCCTCTGGGATAAAAGAAGATCTGCTGTTCCCTCTCGCACCCAGTGGATGAACAGTGGTGATTCTGTCCTGAGTGTTAAGCATTTTGAGGGAGAATTTTTGTCTTTTGACTCAGGAGGAAGCTTGCTGTCACCCTTCCTGCCCAACAGTGGGGAAGAGAAGAGCTTATTGTGATCAGACATAACATAGAAACATAGAAACATAGAAATGATGGCAGAAGAAGACCAAACGGCCCATCCAGTCTGCCCAGCAAGTTTTGCACTTCTTTTTTTCTCATACTTATCTATTACTCTTGGCTCTTAGTAACCTTTTGGTTCTATTTCCCTTCCACCCCCACCGTTAATGTAGAGAGCAGTGTTGGAGCTGCATCCAAGTGAAATATCTAGCTTAATTAGTTAGGGGTAGTAACCACCACAATAAGCAAGCTACACCCATGCTTATTTGTTTACCCAGACTATGTAATTCAGTCCTTGTTGGTTGTCTGTATATAGATCCACTTTTCTTCATTCCCCCTGCTGTTGAAGCAGAGAGTTATGCTGAATATGCATTGAAAGTGAAGTATCAGACTTTCTCCCCTGCCGTTGAAGCAGAGAGCTATGCTGGATATGCGTGAAGTATTGGTCTTTCTCCCCTGCCGTTGAAGCAGAGAGCTATGCTGGATATGCGTGACGTATCAGTCTTTCTCCCCTGCCGTTGAAGCAGACAGCTATGCTGGATATGCATTGAAAAGTCTACTAGTGCCTACTTTTTGTTTTCCTTCCTACTGAATGAAAGCAGGATTCAAACCTGCAGCTTTATAAGACAGAGATCACTGCTATTTTCCCTGAGCCACCAGAGGATACCAAAATACTTTTGTAATGTCACTGCAGTCTTTTACTAAATATATACTTCAATCCATGCTCTAATGTGGAGTTGGCATTTCCCTAGTTCCATGCAGCCCTGTTTAAATGAGTATATTTGGTATGTAGAGTCTTTGCGACTGTTGCCACTATTACATTTTTATGTCTGATATGAAAAACAGAAATCTGCTTTAGTTTCTATTATTCCTTGTCTCAGAATTTTTCTGAAGAGGCTGCCTCCCTATTTTGAGGTTGGCTGCTTTAGCTATATTTTTGGGGGGGGTTTCTGACCCGTGTGGTTTTGTTTTTTGAATTTTGCACAGTTTTAGTATGTGCCAGCCAGAGGATATGAGGATCTCTAGAGGAGTACTGTGCTGTGTGTGCATGCAATATTCACATGCACAAGGGTTTCTTTGCCCCCACTTGGTTGCCCACAGAAGCAGCAGATGCAAACTATGCGTGTGCTCTGAGTGCACTTACCTGATGCCATCTGAGTTTCAAAGGGAGCCATTTTCCTTTGGATTATTATTATGAGAAATTATGCGAGTTACTGGAATATGACTTCCAAAAATGTTTCTGCCCAACTGTATTGATAGCGGTTGTTTCTACTTCTGTACTATGTTACTCTTTACATCTAATGCTTCTGATTTTTTTCCAAGTTTCATTTCGAATCTGAAAATGAGCTGAATCTGTTATAAATATTCATGATGGCTGGAAAAGACTGTTCAGATTAAGTTAAAAATAAAGACATGGGTTGCAAATAGGGTAGTCTTAGTTATTTTCCAATTTGAATGCCATAGATTTTTAGTATAAAATAATTTTATATTTAGCAAAGGTTCTAAAGTAAGAATAGGCAAGAGAGGAGATAAGGGGCATTATTGCCCTGTTACCCTTCTTAAAGGAAAATATCCTAAAATCAATTCGTTGATCAAGATATAGGCTTTAGGCCCTGTATACAATACATGCATCTAATGCAAACATTCCCCTTCAAATCTCTCCTTATCCAGTACAAAAGACACCATAAAGGGCAAGATACACGATTAAAAGTTGATGTGGTAATAACAAATGTATATTATAGCCTGATAAGAGAATAAACACCAACTGAATGAGCACTGCTTTCCATATGTTCTTATCAAACTGGAACAAGACCAAAACTAATACTGTTCGGAAAACTGACCACTCCCAACTGTGAAATAAATGATAGAAGGGAAGACAAAGTCTGTTGAAAGAGCCACCATTACCAGCTAACACTGGACTGAGTGAATTCTGGACTGAATACCTTTCCCTGGGCAGCTGGGTGCTCTGCAGGCAGGGCCGGAGGAACCACTAGGCAAGCTAGGCCTGTGCCTAGGGCGCTGTGATTTAGGGGGCGCCGCGGCAGGCGGCAAAATTTTGAAAGGGCAAAAAGTGCCCTTTCAAAATTCTGCCAGCCCCTGCCTCACCAAGCCACCCACCTGACGCCCTTCTTGTGGTCCAGGTGGGGGCCCGGGAGCGATCTGCTGCTCCCGGGGCCTCAGCTGCCACTAACCAAAATGGCACCTGTGGCCTTTAGCCCCTACCATGTGACAGGGGCCAACCAATGGCACTGGTAGCCCTTGTCACATGGTAGGGGCTAAAGGCCACCGGCACCATTTTGGTTAGTGGCAGCCGAGGCCCCGGGAGCAACAGATCGCTCCCGGGCCCCTACCTGGACCACTAGGTATTTTGTAAGTTTCCTTTTTGGGGGGGGGGGGGGAGGAGTCGGGGCTGCGGCTGGGGGCGGCGCAAGGCTGAAGGTGCCTAGGGCGCCCAACCCCCTTGCACCGGCCCTGTCTGCAGGGCTGTGGCAGTTTCTATGGGACTCTGAGTGCTGTGAAAAGATTGTGCTGTACATGAGCTTTGCAGAGCAGACACAGGTCTCTTTCTCACAGTGACAAACTCCCTTCCTTCAAAGACCCTGTTTACTACATCAAGAGCGTAAAATCAGAATTAGAATGAAGTGGTAGATCAGAACCAGAAACATTTCAAATAACAATAACAACAAGCGTTTTTGAAAGTGCAAAATCCCTCAGAAATAACTTTTTAGAGTTCTCGATGGACCTTTAGCACATCCAGTCTCAAAAGTCCATGGACTCTGCCTTCACATTCCCTCCTCCCAGCCAATTAGAAGCGCTTCCTCAGTCATCTTGCACGATTTCCACCCTCAGCACCTTCCCACCCAAATAACCGAGCAGGGATACATTGCTGATGCCAGTCTCATAGTTTCCTTTTGATTGGCTACACCAGGTTTATGCTGGGCTGCCTTCTTTTTAGACCCCTTTCATTCTCCTCACCTCGGTTTGTCAGCCCTCAATCCCCCTTCTTCTCCCTGTTTCTCCTCACCTGAAAAACGAAAAAGTTCCCTCCTGCCACAGCCGGACAAGCGATCCAGCGTCTCTCTGTATAATCTGACTGAGCTTCAGAGACATTCAGCTCCCTTTAGTATCATCCCTTCCACCTAGGTAACAGTCCTCCAAGGATAGCATGCTATCAATTAGCAGAGGTAGGGGGAATTAAAAAAATCAGTGTGCAATATTTCTGAAATACAAAAGAGAGAGCTTGGAAACTCTGCAAACAGCAGGGAGGTTCAGTTTTAACCAGAGTTCATCTGACCTTGTGGGGCTTCATTTTTGTCCTTTTTTGTAATGATCTAGGACAGGGATGGCGAACTCCGGTCCTCGAGGGCCGCAAACAGGCCAGGTTTTCAGGATATATCCACAATGAATATGCATGAGAAAGATTTGCATGCACTGCTTCCATCGAGCTGCCAAGTATATTTGCTGTACTATCAACTGGGTGTATTTGTCGTAATTCTCACTTGGAATATCTAACAAAGTTGATTTAGGATCCAATATTACAGGCATCCATTACAATCTCCGAAATTAGCAATAACACCTCGGAGCAGAATTTTTTAATTACCACACAGTCCCACCAAATATGATAGACTGTACCTTTCTGCAGGCAGCCCCTCCACCAAACAGCTGCCATGGTAGGATATATTTTATTCAGTTTCCCTGGAATCAGATACCACATCAAGAGCACTTTATGGCTATTTTCCATCAAATTTTCTGAAATGAACATTTTGCTCGTAAACAAAAAAGATTGATTCCACTCCTCCTCCAACTCATGGGTTACCCAAATCCCCTTCCCATGGTTCACTGCACAGTGTCCCGTTGTAAAAGGATCCACACAAGCATAAATCTTTGATATTACCCCTTTGACTCCATCTGCATTTTGACAAAAGATATTCAAAATACGATTTCCCAAGAGACAATTGAGATCGAGCATTCTTTGCCTTTAAAACGTGTGAAACTTGTGCAAAAGACAGATATTTTTCTGGAGGTGAAAGACATTTTTCAGCCAACCCAGCATAACTCATCTACTTGCCATAAGTGCTCCCCCACCCCCAAGGTTTCATCCTCTACCAGGCAATCAGTGGCACAATAAGGGGTTTTCCTAAATATTTCCTATTGTAAAAAGGGATATTCAGGGATTGCCAGTGGCTCAGCGGCAATCCATCTGCTGCCATGAGGAGGGCATGAGCTCGATTCTCGGGTCAGCTGAGGATGCAGCAGAGACAGCGTTCACAACCCCCCAGGAAGGGGAGTCTTAGGCATTGCTCAGTGGTGACATCTACTGGCCAGACTTAGGGTGTAGGCATTTTGGGCTCCAAAGGGAACTGTGGTCTGTGGCCCCTGATTCAGGACTGTCACTGTGATGGCTGGGCTAGGTAGAGGGGAACCCGGGGTATAAAAACAAGCAGTTGTGAAGGAAGGCTCATGATGCCATAGGCCAATGGAGGCTGATTCTAATTGAGTTGTAAGCTCAAAGGAGTGGGAAGAAACTGCCCAGCCAAAAACTGTAATTTAAAAAATATAGGAGGTATTCACTTTGAAATGCTGAAATTATTTGGAAAGGTCTGAAATCAAGATATTCAGAGTGCACAGAAGGCAGAGCCAGCTTATTTGCGCCATGTCAGGCTCTGCTCTGCCTCCGGCCCTGCCCCCACAGCCACTAAATATGTGGGTTTTGTTCACCTCCACAGCCCCTCTACCCTAGATAAACTTTCTCCTGCTCAGAGCAGGATTAGGTCTAGGCAGCCTCTCTTTTGTCCATGCAGCCCTCATAACCTTTTAAGGGAGGAAATATATATAGTTTTTTCTTTTCTTTGCACTCCGCATGGAAACTCATGGGAACCAGCCCGATCTGCACTATTTCCTCTAACCCTATCCAACTCCATCGCAAAGGAATCAGAATGAAAGTGTCAGGAAAGAGCTGGAAAAAGTCCTGTTTTGGAGCCATTTCTTTATGAGTCCTGGGATCACCTCAGTACATCCCGGCACTTGTTTGAAAAGTCTCACAATTCCACAATTTCAGTTACAAACCCTTAATCCTTTATGCCACTTCTGTGTGCAAGCTCAGTAAACCAAGTTCTCTCCGGTTTTTCACTTCTCCTGAAGCAGTAGAAATCTTCAGCATTCTAACTTCATCCGGATCTTCCCTGATATCTTTTAGGCAGCAGGAACTTCCCTGCTTCCAACAGCAGCAGCTTGGGTAAAGGCCTGCACCATTTTACCTCTTTGCTGCAGGCACAATCGGCTGTGAAATGCAAAGGGGAACAAGGGCACAGAGTGATTGGCTAACCTTGTGGCGCACCAGAAAATGTATTGCTGCCCATGTGGCTCAAATACGTGGCTTTGGTTTAACTCCTGGATCATGTCTGATGCTTCCCGGGTCAGCTGCATTTAGAATCTGTGATACAGGACTCCAGAAGGAGCTCCGCAGCCTCCAGAGCATTGCTGCAACAACCAGACTAGAAAAAGCAGGTGGGCAGCGGTCTGTTAAAATAGTGAGAAATCTGGGACACAAAAGCAGATCCACATTGCATTATTTTAAGGGCCAAAGAACAGGAAGCCACGCTACGAAGCATTTTAAAGAGAATACTTTAAATTTGAAATTGCAGGCGACTATGTACAGGTAGCCAATGTAGTTTTTGTAATCTTAATGTCACTGAGTCCCTCCATCTAAGCCAGGGGTCAGGAACCTATGGCTCGGGAGCCAGATATGGCTCTTTTGATGGTTGCATCTGGCTCGCAGACAAATCTTTAATAAAAAAGTAAAAATCTAACAAAATCCCCCACCCTCCTGACGCCCCCAAGACCTCCAAAATTAATTTACTACAACCCCCACCCTCCTGACCCCCCCCAAGACCTGCCAAAAGTCCCTGGTGGTCCAGGAGCGGTCTGGAAGCGATCTCCTGGACTTGGGCTGTCGGCTGCCAGTAGTCAAAATGGCGCCGACGGCCCTTTGCCCTCACTATGTCACTGGGGTCGACCAATGGCGACGGTAGCCCCTGTGACATAGTAAGGGCAAAGGGCCGGCGGCTGCCAGTAATCAAAATGGCGTCGACTGCCCTTTGCCCTTACTATGTCACAGGGGCTGCCGTCGCCATTGGTTGACCCCAGTGACATAGTGAGGGCAAAGGGCCGTCGGCACCATTTTGACTACTGGCAGCTGACAGCCCAAGTCCAGGAGATCGCTCCCGGACCAACAGGGACTTTTGGCAGGTCTTGGGGGGGGGGTGTCAGGAGGGTGGGGGTTGTAGTAAATTAATTTTGGAGGTCTTGGGGGGCGTCAGGAGGGTGGGGGGTTTTGTTAGATTTTTACATTTTTTATTAAAGATTTGTCTACGAGCCCTGGACCCCCGCTGAATCACCAGGGACTTTTGGCAGGTCTTGGGGGGGGGGGGGTTTAGGAGGATGGGGGGTTGTAGTAAATTAATTTGGCAGGTCTTGGGGGCGTCAGGAGAGTAGGGGGTTGTAGTTAGTATGGCTCTCATGGAATTACATTTTAAAATATGTGGTGTTCATGGCTCTCTCAGCCAAAAAGGTTCCCGACCCCTGATCTAAGCCCTTCTATTAACCTGGGCACTATATATTTTTTTAACTAATTGTCAAAGCCTATGTTCTTATATGGCTTAAAATAATTTGTGAGGATCGCTCTGGCTTAGTCACATATTCTTTTTGGTTTCCAGTGTCTAGTAAGGTTTTGAAATACGATGCACTTCACTTCCTGCAAAATGTTATCAACCTTGCCTGCTTAGTGTGGTATCATTTCCCTTCAACACAGCAAAATACTTTACAGGAGCTCATGCAGCTCTCCATGCAGTTCGCCTTACCAGTCACTTGTCAGATACATTTCTGTTACTGGCCCAATGCATGTAGTAGCTTCTGATATAGCTACTTTGATCATCTATAGCTCAGCCAGTGTGTTAGAGCTGATGATTCAGAAGATCCACTCTGTGCAACCTAATGGGTTAGATAACGTAATGTCCATCATTGGAATAGGCACGCTATAGAGAAAGCAAGTGAAACCACACATTGATGATTCTGATCAGCATATGGACATATCCCTTTTCATAATTGGACAACTGGTTGAGCAAGAGTTGAAAAGCCTGGAAGAATCTGATATTATAGAGTGCATAGAGGTCCCCACACCATAGGTGTCCCCGATAGTTGACACTCATAAGCCAAAACAATCAGGGAAACTCTAGATATGTGTTGACAACAGCTTACCAAATCAGGTCATTAAAAATGAACTGCACATCACTACCACTGAGGATGACATCCTTGCTTCTCTGAATGGAGCACAGATTTGTTTTTCCAAATTTCACTTCACAGCGAGATGCTATCAACTTGACTTCATCCTGAATCAAGGCACATAACTACCAATACTTTTACAGTTCATGTGGGCCTGATACGAACATCTCAGTTCTGGCATCTCTTCAGCTGCAGGAACCTTTCGACATCCAGTAGGGATGTGCTGTTGTTTGAAATGAATTTTAAAAAACCTGGCTGCTATTTTCGAAAAGTCTCCTAGGCTTTCTCCCATCCCCCAGCAGTCCCCACCCTGGACTCTGTGCCACCCCCTGAAGGCCCCTTGGGTCCACCCTTCCCCCCACCCCCAGACTCCTCTTTCAAACACATCAATAACCTCCTCCAAGGGCAGGAGTGATCCTCAGTTGCTCCTACCCCAGTGGTGCCGCGTCTCATAATGCCAGCACCATTATGAGAAATGGCACCAGCAGGGCAGAAATGATTTGGGATTACTCTTGCCCCTGGGGGAAAGTTATTCAGTTGGAGTATGTGAAGGGGGAGTTTGGGCGGGGGCCTGCAGGAGCCCATGGGAGGTAGCATAGAGTCGGAGGGGGGGTGGGCACAGACGGGTAGGAGAAAGCCTGAGGGAGTCTTTTAAAAAATGATAGCCAGGATTTGGTTTTAGTGCCTGCTATTCTAAGACTAAAACCAATCAAGGTGAAACAAAGAAATAAACAACACCTAAAAGAAAACAAAACCAGCCCCCACCCAAAAAAAAATGCAAACCATTCTTCTGCACACCCCTACTATCCAGGAGGTGTTCAGTGAACTCCCTGGAGTTCTGAATGTGAGTGATGATATAGCAGGTGTTTCCAACCACATCTCAAGAACATAACACTCAACTTGCAGTAACTTTGTGAGCAGACTCTCACCCTAAACCCTCTCAATTGTTTATCAAAGAGTTTATTCAGCTAGATTTTATATTTTCCAAGATGAGGTTCCCCAGATCCTAAGAAAGTACTGGATATCCAAAATGCTTCCGTGATCATAAATCCAACAGAATTCGGACCCTGTGGTTACAATTTTGGAAACTCACCAAAATAAAACAGGTACAGGAACGGACAGACAAATGCAAATGTGCATTTACTGAGCTAAAAAAAAAAACACAACCAAAGGTCCATCAAGCCCAACATCCTGTCTCTGACAGTGGTCAGTCCAGGTCATAAGTACCCGGCAGATCCATTCTTTGTTGCTCCCTTCCAATCATAAGCAGTGGCTTCCCCACGTCTACCTGGCTAATAATGGTTTATGGACTTTTTCTCAAAGAAATTGTCCAAACCCTTCTAAACCCAGCAATGCTAGATGGCTTGACCATGTCCTCCAGCAACAAATTCCACTGCTTGATTGTGCGTTGAGTTAAAAATTACTTTATTCAATTTGTTTTAAAATTGCTACCTGTTTGTGTTGTACAGTGTGTAACAGGAAAAATTACATACTCTTCATTGTTGATGTGTATACATTGTTGCTGCTAATAAAAGAGATTTGAACATAAAATGGCTGCCTGTTATTTTTATATATATGATATGTTGTGTTAGAGTACGTGATATATCTTTTATATAATTGCCATTTTTTTTTAATCTTGTAGATGCATTATGGCTTTTTCAATTGATTCAGTATTTAGTTATTCTGATACAGTTTTGGATTCATTGTTAAAAGGTGTACCTTTTTTTGCAAAAAAGATAGAATTTGTGGGTGACACACAATGGACAGATTTATCTCAATTACATAAGCGGTCTGTGCGATCAAATTTAGATGCTTCTACCTTAATTGAATATTTAAGGATGAAAAGGGTCCCATAAGGATTACATTTATATAAGGAACCACATCTTTTTGCAGATGACCCAATGTTTGTAGCTAAATGGAACTCAATTTTAAATAAGTGTTCCATGGATTTAATGATCCTTATAGTAGAAACCACGCAGGCTTTAGTAGTTGAGACCGAAAAAGAAATTGAGACATTGTGTGACACCCTCAAGAATAATATGCCCTCAAAGTCTTTTGAGAGTAAATTGGATGAATTGAACCAGAGTATCAATACCTTATGTGAAAAATTAAAAGAATCAAAATTAAAGAAATTTAAAAGGGATGAGAATGATTATACTCACAGGTATGTATACCCGTGGTGTAATAAAAATCGTTCAAAATCTAAGAAATCTACTAATTTTGATTCTTCATCTAGTGACTTCTCGAGAGAGGAAGGGAATCATGTATCTTTTTTAGAACAAGCCCCAAAGTCCAAGTATGGGGTGGAGCATTGGGGTGGACGGGGAGGTCGTTTCAACAGAAACCGCAGCCCGGGACACTAACGAGATTGGAATCCACAGTGTATGATAAATTTGATTTAGTTATACATTTGTCATCATATTTTCTGACCTCTGTAGAAAAACGGGTGTTAAACCGAAGGTTGTTTTTTGTACCTACTCCATATTATGATGCTTTTGAGACTCGTTTAGCCTTACATAAGTTTTTTCGCTTAATGCGCTTGAAAATATTTTTTCAAGGGAACAGCATGACTACTGATGATTCTTCAGTTGTAAAAAAACCTTCTTTGTGGATGTCCCCGGGTCCAATTCATCCACTTATGGTGGCTTTTGAGGAGGTTATAGAAAGAGATTTGCAAAATAAAGAGGCAGAACAAAAATTCCCTTTTTGGAATTTGACAAAGGAAGAGCATCAGGCTTTGGAAAATCTTAGACAACAAAGGGATCTGGTGTTTAAGCCCGCAGATAAGGGGGGGGGGGGGATTGTCCTTTTAGATCGATGTAACTTTGAGCTGGAAGTTCTTCGACAGCTTACTGATGAGAAGTTTTACTGTAAACTTTCTGAAGATCCTACTGATCCTATAGGGGTACAAATATCTGCCTTAGTGACGGAAGCTTTAAGTGTTGGTTGGATAACGGTGAAGGAGGCAGCCTTTTTAGTACAACGCTGCCCACGTATTCCTGTTTTTTATGTCCTTCCAAAAGTACATAAATCTTAGATTTCGCTACCTGGAAGACCGATTGTATTGGGCATTGGCTCAATTTTAGAGCCACTGTCCATTTTTGTAGACTGTTTTTTAGAACCTTTTGTTTCAGTAGCTCGCTCATACATCAAGGATTCTTCCCATCTAATAGGGATATTGGGGGCCCTTCCAGTAATTACTTAGCCCATTTTGCTTATCTCTATGGATATTGAGTCATTCTACTCAAATATTCCACAGCATGCTACCATTAGTTTGATTGAGGAGATTTTGGAAACCCAAGAGAGAAAGAGGGTTCCTTCTCATTTTTTGGTTGAATTGGCAACCATTGCTCTGACCAAAAATTATTTTTTGTTTAAGACTGAGTTTTTCCAACAAACACATGGGACAGCAATGGGTGCCACCATGGCCCCAGATCTGGCATGTCTGTACGTCTCAGCTTTTGAAGAGAAATTTGTATTCCCCTCTTTGATGTACAGACATGTCAGATTGTGGTGTCGTTACATAGACGATATTCTTATTATTTGGTCTGGGTCCCGGGAACAGTTTGATGAGTTTTTTTATTATTTGAATCAGTGTGATGTAAATTTGAAGTTTACTTGTGATATCCAATTGCATTCTGTTTCTTTTTTGAAATGAAAATTTGCAGAGAAGATGGGAATTTTACAACTGATTTATATCGGAAGGCCATCGATAGAAACAGTTTGTTACACTTTAACAGTTTCCACCCTAGACACATATGAGAGAATATTCCTTTGAGTCCATTTTTTAGGGTGAGGAGAACTTGTTCTGATGTGGCCATTTATAAGAGATATGCTGTGATCTACGGGATCGTTTTGAGGCAAGGGGTTACCTGGTACGTATTGTGAGACAAGCATATAAAAGAGCTAAATATATCAACCGTGATTTGCTTTTGACCCCAAGGAAGAAGGTTGAATCCCCCTCTATGGTATGTGTGTTACCTTTTTCTAATAGAGTGGGGGACCTTATGCATGTTTTGAGGCAACACTGGCATTTGGTAAGTGGTTTCTCTGGTTTGGAAGATCCACCAATGTTTTCTTTTCAGAGATCTAAAAATCTCAGATATATGTTAGTACATTCAAATTTGAAATCTGGTGATCTTCCGGATCAATCTGTTGGTGGTCTTAGCCCTTGTAATAACTGTGGGGCATGTAAATTCTCTATGATTATCAAGGACTTTGTATGTCAGGCTACTGGATGGAAAATTGTGTTGAAATCGGTGACCACCTGTCAATCGACATCAGTTGTTGATGCCATAAAATGCCCATGTGGCTTATTTTATGTGGGAAAGACAACTAGAAAGGTGAAAACAAGGATATTGGAACACTTCAGCCAGATTCATAACAATGTTGAAACAGCGTGAGCATGAACATTTTATTTAAAAATTTTTATATACCACACCAAGGGGTAGTAGTCTATCCGTCTAGGCGGTTTACAAAATAAAACATACACATTATCATTCACTTACATCATTTAAATACATATATAATTACAAAGTCTTAATAACAGATATTTAGTAACGGTTGGGTTTGATTGATGATCTGATGTTTTTTGTACTTGAAACCATTACCAGTAGAAGGGGAGGGGATGTGAACACATTGTTATTAAGAGCAGAACAATGATGGATTTTCTCTTTGAAAACCTTGATACCCATGGGTTTGAACGATTGGTTAGATTGGGTAGCTTGTTTGTGAAACTGCAATTTTTCAGTTGGTTGTGGAAACATTGATGAATTGGAGCTTTTTGCAAGGTGTAACAGAGAGCTCCTAAATGATTTTACCTTGGATGTATTTGTGAGGTAAAATGGGTGATTGTTGGAGACAGCTGTGGCCTGTCAGCCAGTACACATTCACGGTCTCTGCATTGGTTTCTGTGATAAGAGGAAGCCCTGCGTGATGAGGGGGTCATGCCTGCTGCAGGGCCTGTGAGTTTTCACTAGCTCCATACTGACTTTCATTACTAATGTTCCTGCCACATGCAGATTACTATCGGGCTTGGAACCGGCAGCCATGAGGGGAGGGGAGAAGTGTGCACAGCCTGGTGGAGATCGCCACTGCTCTTTTCTTCTCACCCACCACTGAACCTACCCAAGAGAAAAATGTTGCTTGTGTCATCAGCCTGCCCTCTCTTCTCACCAATTGTCATCCATCTTTGGCCCAGGTCCATTTGGAAGAGGGGTTATTTAAAGGGAGGGATAAGAAGCAGGAGGAGTTTGAGGATTGGATCAAGTGGAGAGGGATTGGCTGTGGAGGGTGAGAAAGGGGGCAATAGCAGAAGATTGACTGGGAGATGTAAGAATGTTGCTGGGGATGATCAGCTAGGGGGATTTGAGTGAAGAATTTGTTTCAAGTTTATGCCTGATGTAAGGTATCTATACCTTATTACAACTGTACCAAATAATATCACCAGGTTAATCAATGTCATTTGTGGCATAAGACATAGCAGCAAGCCCCCTGGTATGAGAATTTCATGGGAAGAATGTTTGGATGGTGGAAGCTGGGGGAGGGCATGAAATTGTGACATCAGTGATATTGTCCTTATGTCATTGTGCAACATGATGGCCACCAGTGGCTAAGCTTTATAAAACATACTGAGCTTTATTGTCCATTGTTACTCTGCAGCAAAGGAATGTAAATAAGAGGACTTTTCACCAGGCGACTGAGTAGGATCCTATCTGGTGGGGGGGGGGGGGGGGGTTGTCAAAGAACAGAAATACATGGGCATCACCCAAAGGGGAATCATTTATCAACAGGTACTTTTTATCATTGGAGAGAGGGGCACTTAAAATCTCCTTCCTTTTAAATCTTGTTGGTGTCTTGGTTCTGAATGTGATTCTTAGCTGTTTCCTACTGTTTGCTGATACCAGCACAAGACAGAACCCATCTTGATCTTTGGATCCCACTGCTGCTCTGCAGGAACCGCATGTGATGTGCGTAACCAGGGAACTGTAACCAGGGTGGGTCAACAGATGCATGAAAGTTCAATCTTAAAAATAGTACAGAAACTCCTCAAGGTAAAGGGGGAAGACATTGTGTATCTTTGTCACAGAACAAATTCCCCAGTGGAGCTTATGGAGGGCAGCCAAGAGTACTGTGCGGAGATGCTGTGATCACTGTAGGCTGCTGACTGCACTGTGAAAGAGAACAAAAGGACTAACTCCAGTCCTTCAGGGGCACACAGAGTTGGACCTGGTTCTTATCCATGTCCAACTCAAAATATCTTGGAACCTGTAGTTTTGATATTGTTGCATGATGGTTCTCCTAGAATGCTTAGAAATTCTGCCAGCTATCTCCAGTTATTTTCCTGCTTCTTCCCTGTTAGAGGATTTCAAAAACCTTTTGTAAGTTTGGAATTAAAGACATGCACCTTGTATCAAGGTGCTACCCACAGTCACTCTAAATATCTCCTCCCTGGATTTCACTTTTCAGCTGTCTATGCTTTATATGAGTCAATGTAATGCTTGGATGGACATTGAACTCGCCAGGTCTGACCTAGGCTCTCTGAGTTTAAAGACCCTACCCTCTCTGGGTTTCCAGACAGGGCTGTACCTGCACAGTGATGCAACCATTCATGGAGCAGGCAGGAATTGCTTCCTTTGGGTGCTGCTGCTCTCACTTATTGGTTGTCATTGTGAATGCTCAGGACAATTAAGGAGCAGGAATAATGATAATTGATAGAAGTAATTTCTGCTTGCCCCTGTGGTCACGCACATTGATGGCTACCTCTAGGGCAAATGGTGCCCTGTCAATGATGCCCCTCTAACCCCCTCCCTCCTCCAGACATTATCTCTCCTCCTTCCATGCATTTTCTCCCCACTTCCTTTTTCCCTTCTCTCTCCAGACATTCCTTCCATTTTCTCTCTCTCTCTCCCTCCCACCCTCCCTCCAGGCATTCCTCCCCTCCTTCCTCTATTCCTTCATATATTGTTTCCCTTCCCTCCTTCCTTCCTTCTCTTCCCTCCAGGCATTCTCTCCCCTTGCTCCATTCATTCTTTCCCCTTTCTTCTCTCCCTCTTCTGCCTTTCCCTCCTTCCCCTCCTCCAGGCATTCTTTCCATCCTTCGCCCCCATGTCCATTCACTCTCTCCCTTATCTCCTGCCTTCCTTCAGGTATTCCCTCCCTCTTTCCCCCATCCCCAGGAATTCTCTTCTCCTATCATCCAGGCATTTTCTCCTCCTTCATCCCCCTTTGTCTGTTTTCTCTCCCTCCCTCCCTCCAGGTATTCTTACCCACCTTCTCCCACTTCCGGTTTCTCCTGACATTCTCTTCTCCTTCTTCCAGACATTCCATCCTCCTCCTCCCACCCCCTCTTCATCTACTCTTCCTCTTCCTTCACCTATCTTCCTTACCTCCAGGCACTTTCCCCCTTCTCAAGTTTATCTTTCCATCCTGTCAGATTCAAAGAACTTTATTGGCATGACAATTTTACTTGTTGCCAAAATAATATATGGCTTGATTAAAATGAATGAGAATGAAAAGAAAAATTACAAAATATTAATAACAATGAAGTAAAATTACAGGTTACAGAAAGTATACTAACAAGGACAAATCTCGGGTTTTGGCACTGGTCCATATTGTTCTTGGTCAGATTATATTTCTAGCCAGGTGGCATAATACCACATATTTTGCTGCTATTGCTAGTTGCTTCTCCTGTTTCTTCCAGGATTATGCAGTTTTTCCTGCTTATTCTTTTGTAAGAAATCTTTGATTTTCGCTGTCAGCTTTGGGAAATGTGCATCTCTTATATGTTTGTATTTTGCATAGCACAGGAGGAAATGCATTTTTGTCTTGGTTTCTCTGGTGTTACATTGTACACCGAATCTGGTTTCTTGGGGTTTCCAGTTCAGGTTTTTGTTTGGGTTTTTTTGCATCTTTCCAATTCTTGGTTTGTGGTCTATCTGTTTATTTTGCATTTGTGACCAAGGTGAGATAGTCTGCTAATGTGTACTTTATTTATTTATTTATTTTATTTATGCTTTTTATATACCGTCATTCCAACAAAAGATCACAACAGTTCACATAAATTGCGTTCGATTATATTGTATAATATTGTATTAACAGGTTCTTATTTAAAGTAATTGTATCGATTTTAATACTATTGAATAATCAAAACATTCAAAGTTAACAATCTAATATTGATATTTACTATTTTAGTTTTGAATAGATTTTAGTCAATTATTATTTGCTGTGCTGAAAAGAAGTAATATTTCTGGAATAATAATGTTCATTAAGTGGCTTATATGATATCTCTTTACATTAGTTCATTGGCTTTTCTGAAGAGCCAGGTTTTAAGTTCTTGTTTGAATTTCTTTTTTTCCGTTAACAGTCTTATTGTTCGTTCCATAGTTTGGGTTTTGCTATTGTGAACATTTGTTCTCTTATTTGGGTTAGATGAGTATTCAAATTTGAAGGAACTATAAGAACATTTTTGTTTTGTTGCGCTGGTGGTAGACCCTTGGCTCAAGGTGGGGTTGATGCAACCCGTAGGGCAAGCTCCACGGGTCCCCACCGTCGGGAGACGGAGCTGATTAGGAGACGGAGGCCAACTGGAGCTTCGCCAACACCAGCCCTTGTTCCCCGCAGGTTGAGCCCTTGGTTGCCGGGTCGGCTGGTCTTAGGCGGGCCTCCGTGTGCTGACTCCCAGTAGATAAGATGCAAGGCTTGCCGAGGACCAGCAGAGATATCAAGGGACCGGCGTAGGTCCGGAAAAAACAGGGATCAAGAGACCCAGGTGCCTAAAGGAGCAGGGCAGAGACAGGGAGCGCCCAGGTAGAAGAAGGCCGAAGCCTAAGAGGCCAAGTCCAGGGAGATACCGAAGGCAAAGTCGAAGGCAGGCTGGAGTCAGGGCAAGTGGCTGAGCAAGACAAGGTACAGAGTCCAATGGAGCAAGGGTCAAAGCCAGAGGTCAATCCAGAGCATGGTCCAACGTAGCAAGGGTCAAAGCCAGAGGTCAATCCAGAGTGTGGTCCAACGTAGCAAGGGTCAAAGCCAGAGGTCAATCCAGAGTGTGGTCCAATGTAGCAAGGGTCAAAGTCAGAGGTCAATCCAGAGCATGGTCCAACATAGAAAGAGTCAAAGCCAAAAGAGTCAGTCCAGTGAGACAAGGAAGGAACCAAGGTAAGGGTCAGGAACCAAGGTACAGGTCAGGAACCAAGGTACGGGTCAGGAACAGATACCAGGAATGAATTCAGGATCAGGAACTAGGATAGATGGGCAATGAGCACATGAACAAACATGGCGTCCTTTTGCAAAGGCAAGGAACTAGTGGCGGGCCCTGCCTTATATACCAGGGCCCGATGATGTCATCATCCAGGGCCATGGGCTAGTTTTCCACCGCGGTCCCTTTAAAGGTACGAGAGGCTCATGTGCGCGCTCCTAAGCCAAGGCCCACAGGAGGCCGGATGATGGCGTTGCCCCATGGGCCATGCAAGGAGAATTGCCGGGAGCTGAGGAGGTCCGTGGAGGATTCAGGAACAGCCGAGGAGGCAGCAGGCGCTCAGGGCGTAGGCAGCTGCCCACAGCCATGAGAGAGGATGGTCTGGGTCTGGGAGCAGAGCTGCAAGGGTGTGTAGGCCCAGACGTGGGCCTACCGAGGACGGGACACGCAACAGGTTTTGAGATCTGAGATCTCTTTGCAGGTTGTAGCTTTTTATTATTATTCCTGGAGGAGGTGGATCATAGTTGTTTATAATATTAAAGACGAGGGAGGGATAATACTTTGTAATGGATTCTGACAGTTGATTAGAGAAGGGATAATGTGATCAAATTTTCTAGTTCCTGTAAGGAGTCTTGCTGAAACATTTTGGAGAAGTTGCAGTGGTTTAATAGTCTTGGGGGAAAGCCCAACAGAAGTGAGTTGCAATAGTCCAGGTTCGAAAATATTAAAGTTTGTAGGATTGTGCGGAAGTCTTGGAAGGTAAGTAATGGTTTTAGATGGTGTAAGATTCTGATTTTGGAATATCCAGATTTCATTATTTTACTTATATGTTTTTTTCATGTTGATGTTTTCATCAGCCTCTATTCCAAGGTCAAGGACTTCATCTGGGGGTGTAATGTTGGCTATTGCAAGGCTGAGGGTGGGTTGTTTGAGATTTTTGTTGTCTCTTCTCAGCCATATTATTTCAGTTTTCTTGGTGTTAAGTGTAAGTATTAGAAGAGAAAGTTCTTGTTGGAATGATCTCATGTATGTTGTTAAGGTTGCTGTAGTTCTTTCAAAGGTTTTATCGAATGGAATCTAAAATTGAATATCATCGGCGTAAATGAAAAATTTCATGGTCAGATTTTCTAAGAGAGTGCATATTGGTGCGAGGTAGATATTGAATAGAGTTGCCGAGAGAGCTGAGCCTTGTGGAACTCCAGGGTCGTGAATATGTCTGATATTTGATTGTTTAATTTTACTTGAAAAGTTCTATTCTTAAGGAAGGAGGAGAACCATTTGTGAACTTTTCCATCAATTCCAATTTTTTTTTATAGTTCTTGGCAGAGTAGATGATGGTCCACAGTGTCTGATGCTGCTTTTAAGTCTAGTAGAACCAGTAAATGTGATTCATTATGATTGAATCCTTTTAGGATGCTGTTTGTTAGGGATATGAGTAGAGCTTCAGTTGAACATTTTTTTCTCTGTTTTTCTGATACTTTCTGTGTTCTCCACTTTGCTCTGTTTTCAATCTGCCTCTCCCAACAGGAAATATATTGATGTTTGCATTGCTGCCGTTTTGTAAACCAAGTTGTTGCCTTTTGAGTTCTGGGTGTTAAGTGCTGGTTTGCCACATAGAAACTGGGATTTTTTTTTCAAGGTTTTTGTTTCTTCACAGTGTGAGGTAATGGAAGGAGTTTAATTGCTATTATTGAGAATTTGAATATTCTTGTTTTGTAAGTGAAGCATTCTAGTTCTGTTAACAGATCACTAGTACAGGAATTAAATACCTCCATCACACATGAAAAACCCAGACAGATCCTCACTTAATACAGAATAAAGGGCCACAAATTAGAAATATGTAAACAAAAACTGAACTGGAAAGCCCAAGAAGCCCAAATCTGCATGCAATGCAACACTGGAGAAAGGGAAACAGAACTGCACGTCCTCTTGTACTGTGCAAAATACAAAGACACCTGCCCCCTCCCCCCCCTCACCCCCCACCCCGCAACCATCACTGTATATCAAGTACACATTCCATGTTGCACTGTAAATAAGTTCCATATGCTAAATGTATCAAATGCACATGCCATGTAACATTGTATATTAGTTCTTTTGCATATCTAATCCGAATCGAATGCAAATAGTTGTATCGCTGCCTTTTAACTTTACTCTCTTATACTTGTATATTCACCCAGTTACCCCCTACCCTGTTCTTTGTAATTTCCTTTCCTTCTCAGTTTTTTGTAAACCGACATGATGTGTCCTACGAATGCCGGTATAAAAAAGTTTTTAAATAAATAAATAAATAAATAAATAAATAAATAAATGCACATTCCCAAAGCTGACGTATTGCAATCACTAAACTTAAATATTTTCTACCTTTATCTTGGCATTTTACTTTTTCTAATTGTGTTACTTCTGACCTTTTACTGCTTTCAGTGCTTCCTCTTGTCCAATGTCCATTTCTCTTTTCTCAGTCTCCTTTTCATTTTCTGTTTCTTCTCTCTTTCCTTCTGTTTGCTTCACTTCCTCCTCTACATCTGTGTCTGACATTGATATTTTCCTTTCCTTTCATTTAATTGCCTCTGTGTTCACTCATAGACACAGAGGCAATTAGATTTCACCCCTCCTTCTCCTTCTACAGTAATCACTGCCTCAGCCTTTTATCCCCTATAAACCCTCCCCCTCGCCCTCACTGATCTCCAGACATCTCTATCCCTTGTCCTTACCCTCAATTGCTGCCTGCTTTCTGGCTCTTTCACCCTTCCCCACTATCCCCAATCTGACTCTCTTTCTCTCTCTCCCACCCTCCTCATTCTGGATTCTTCTCTCTGCTACATCATAACCCCATCCCAGGTCCTCTCTCCCATCCCCTACTTCCCACTCCCTCCTAACCCATCCCATATATAGTTCACAGTGTCCCTGCACTCCTAATCACCCCATGTATCTCTCTCTCTCTCTCTCTCCCTGTCTTTCCATGTAAGTCTTCCTGTTATTGCTCCCCCCCCCATATAGTTTCCCTTTCCCTGCCACTTCACCACCCCATTCAATGTAAGTCTCCCTTTCCCTGTTTCCCACTCCATGAACATTCTCCTTTTTCCTTCCACATCCCATGTTCAGTCTTCTTCTCCCTGTCCCCCCACCCTCTGTAGGTCTCTTTCTGCAAGATCTAACACTGCTAGACTGGCCTTGCAGGTAAAGGAAGGGGACCGTTATTAAGCGGTGCTCCTCCTGCTGGCCACATCTGTGGAAGGAAGTGTCATGGAGGCAGACCCTGCCCAGCCCATTTCACAGCACTCCAGGTGACTGCCCAACTCACCCAACCCTAAAGCCAGCCCTGCTCATAGTGTTGCACTGGGATATTAATTCAGTATTTACCTTGTCAGAGTGGAGAGAGCAAGTGGGAGCGAGAGAACAACCCACGTTACTAGTCATACTGATTTGATCCAGTTTCCCTGCGTAGAAAGCAGTAACAGACTAGTCAAATGTGTACTTGGCATGCCCCAATAACTAGCAGCCAAGCCATTGTGGGAGTCCAAAGAAGTTGGATGTGTGGTAATAGATCTCAGTCATGATGCCAACACAGATGATTCAACTCCCTGTAGAGTGGGTGTTATGACCCATGGCCATAGCCAACCCACATCCTGCCATGCCTGGTCCTTTGCACCAGGTGAACTCTAGTGACAATGGCTGGCTTTAGCTATTGTCACTGTAGGTCTTTCTCTATCCCCAGCAGGTTTACAATCTAAGTTTATACCTGAGGCAATGGAGGGTAAAGTGACTTGCCCAAGGTCACAAGGAGTAACAGTGGGACTTGAACCCTGGTCTCCTGCTTCAGAGCCCACTCCTCTAACCATTAGGCTATTCTTCCTCCCTTACTGCATTGGAGACTTCCCTGCTCCTTGGGGCAGCCTCTACATCACTACAGCAGAGAACTTTGACTCTACTCTTTCCCATTCCTCGGGACAGTCTCTACGTTATTACATCAGAAGCTTAACTCTGCGCTTCCCCGCTCCTCTGGGCGGCCTTACTTCACTACGCCAGAGACTCTGTTGCTACACTGTCCCACCCCTCGGGTCAGTCCCAAAATTACTTATCCAGAGATTCTGGCTCTGCACTCCTCGTTCCTCGGGGCCTGCCCTGCGCACCTGTGATCACGTGGCAGTGACGCAGGACATCTCCTCCTTTACTGAACTATAAGTCGTGTCCCTGCTGTAGCTGGCCTCGCCTCCCGACGGTGGAGACCTATGGAGTCCTACTCCTCAGGTAGCACAAACCTCCACCTCGGGCCAAGAGTCCATTAAACCCACGAAACCTAACAGTGGGTTTAAGGTCAGTGACATTTATCCTGGTTGTACCCTCCATCCTGGAGGTCTAAATGCAGTATCCTGGAAATTAATACAGTGGGCATTTTAGTGCATCAGTGGGCAATGGATAACTCGGCCATAAGAACAAGAGAATTAAATTGCCTAGAGGTTAAGTACTGGGACGTTAAGTACCATCTGCAAGGTGTTGGCAGACAATTTTAAAGTGATCTATTGTAGAGTCAACATTAACTGCCCTGTCTGCTGACTATGAACTGTTGGGTCTGTGGGCATTATCAACCTAATAAACGAAGGTTGACCGACGTGCCGCAAATGCGCAGTAGAGAGCAGCTCTACCGCGCATGCGAGCACGTCGGTCACAGTGTGCCTCTTAAAAATAAAAATGGCGCTGTAGGAGCGGCGGCCCGAAGACCCGGAGCGGCGGCGGCGGCACCAGCCCGAAGACCCGGAGTGGCGGTGGCGGCCCGAAGACCCGGAGCGGCGGGAGCGGCGGCCCGAAGACCCGGAGCGGCAGGAGCGGCTCCCTCCCACCTCCCCCACTCTCTCCCCTCAGTCACTCCTCTCTCTCCCCCCCTCCCTCCTCCCCTCAGTCACTCCTCCCTCCCCCCAGTCACTCCTCCCTCCTCCCTCCCCCTGAGTCACTCCTCTCTCCCCCCTCCCCTGAGTCACTCCTCTCCCCCCCTCCCTCCTCCCCTCAGTCGATCTCCGCCGAAGACCCAGAGCGGCGGCCCGAAGACCCGGAGCGGCGGCCCGAAGACCCGGAGCAGCGGGAGCAGCAGCGGCGGCCCGAAGACCCGGGCTGGAGCGGCAGCAGCGGCGGCCCGAAGACCCGGAGCGGCGGCGGCATGCGCGCGAGGGAGGGACAGACTTCCTTCCGTCCGTCTGTCCCTCCCTCACGCGCATGCCGCCGCCGCTCCGGGTCTTCGGGCCACCGCTCCGGGTCTTCGGGCCGCCGCTGCCGCTCCCGCCGCTCCAGGTCTTCGGGCCGCCGCTGCCGCTCCCGCCGCTCCGGGTCTTCGGGCCGCCGCTCCTGCCGCTCCGGGTCTTTGGGCCGCCGCCGCTCCGGGTCTTCGGGCCGCCGCTCTGGGTCTTCGGCGGAGATCGACTGAGGGGAGGAGGGAGGGGGGGAGAGGAGTGACTCAGGGGAGGGGGGAGAGAGGAGTGACTCAGGGGGAGGGAGGAGGGAGGAGTGACTGGGGGGAGGGGGGAGGGAGGAGTGACTGAGGGGAGGAGGGAGGGGGGGAGAGAGAGGAGTGACTGAGGGGAGAGAGTGGGGGAGGTGGGAGGGAGCATGAGGGGGAAGGAAATGATCCAAAAAAAAAATGTTAATGTAGCCCGTTTTAACGGGCTTAACGGCTTGTGTATAAATAAAGCAAGCCAGTTTGGATCTCAAGAAGAATGTAGGGCTATGCCTGATTTTACTGTAATGAAATTATCACATATATTAGAAAACACTGAATGAATTTCCTCCCTTGCCAGACTATGCCCGAAAACAATTCACTAATCTCAGGGAAGCCAATGTAATATAACCTGTGCTAAAATCAGAGCAAAATTTTAGGGTGGGTTTCACTTTACTCATGCAGTAAAAATATGCAAGCCTGCATGCTTTTTTACTCATGGGCCATTTGCACACACACACACACTACACTGATGCACTTATGGTCAATGTTCCCTCAAAATTTTGAAAAACTGTGTGCGCAAAAATGTTTTTTTTCTGCAACTTTTTATAAGTCAAGCTCAAATTTGTGCACTATGAGCCAGTATAATGCAAATAATATGAGGATTTCTTGTGTGCGCTCTGTTTTGCTGTGTGTGCTTTTCAATATATTTATAAATGATCTGGAAAGGAATGCGATGAGTGAGGTAATCAAATTTGCAGATGATACAAAATTATTCAGAGTAGTTAAATCACAAGCGGATTCTGATTAATTGTGGGAGGACCTTGCAAGACTGGGAGATTGGGCATCCAAATGGCAGATGAAATTTAATGTGGATAAGTGCAAGGTGATGCATAAAAGGAAAAATAACCCATGCCGTAGTTACTCGATGTTAGGTTCCATATTAGGAGCTATCACCCAGGAAAAAGATCTAGGCATTGTGGTGGATAATACATTGAAATCATCAGTTTAGTGCGCCACTGCAGTCAAAAAAGCAAACAGAATGTTAGGAATTATTAGGAAGAGAATGGTTAATAAAAACGGAAAACATCATAATGCCTCTGAATCGCTCCATGGTGAGAGCGCACCTTGAGTACTGTGTACAATTCTGGTCACCGAATCTCAAAAAAGATATAGTTGTGATGGAGAAGGTTCAGAGAAGGGCGACCAAAATGATAAAGGGGATGGAACAGCTCCCCTATGAGGAAAGGCTGAAGAGGTTAGGGCTGTTCAGCTTGGAGAAGAAACGACTGAGGGGGGATATGATAAAGGTCTTTAAAATCATGAGATATCTAGAATGGGTTCATGTGAATCAGTTATTTACACTTTCAGATAATAGAAGGACTAGGGGGCACGCCATGCAGTTAGCATGGGGCACATTTAAAACTAATCAGAGAAAGTTCTTTTTCACTAAACGCACAATTAAGCTCTGGAATTTGTTGCTAGAGGATGTGGTTAGTGCAGTTAGTGTAGCTGTGTTTAAAAAAGGATTGGATAAGTTCTTGGAGGAGAAGTCCATTACCTGCTATTAAGTTCACTTAGAGAATAGCCACTGCCATTAGCAATGGTTACATGGAATAGACTTAGTTTTTGGGTAATTGCCAGGTTCTTATGGCCTGGATTGGCCACTGTTGGAAACAGGATGCTGGGCTTGATGGACCCTTGGTCTGACCCAGTATTGTTCTGACTGGGAAGGTGGACCCTTGGTCCGGCGAGGGGTGAAGTCCTCTCGTCGGTAGGCGAGGCCAGTCACGAAGGTCGCTGGAGGTAATTGAAGAGAATCTGGATGCAGGCGCCTCCTGCAGGTCATTTAGTCCAGATAGCTGGCGCCTCCAGCAGGTCGAGAGAACAGAAGTTCGCACCTCCAGCGGGTTGTGGAAACAGAAGCTGGCGCCTCCAGCAGGTCATGGAAACAGAAGAGTAAACGGAAGTCGGTCCGGGGAACACGAGCCAACACACCCCGCAGCCAGTCCCGAGGTCGAGAGCCAGAAGATTCCGCAGCCAGTCCAGGGATCAAGAGCCAGAAGAATCCACCGCCAGTTCAGGGGTCGAGAGCCAGAAGAATCCGCAGCCAGTCCAGAGGTCGAGAGCCAGAAAGTACCTCAATCAGTCCGGGAATCGAGAGCCAGAAGAATCCGTAACCAGTCCAGGAGTCAGGAGCCAAGCAGAGACGACAGCCAGTCCAGGGATCAAGCGGAGGAGCAAATCAGGAACCAAAGCAGAAAAACTACCAGAGCCACGAAGCCAAGGCAAGGTCTGAAGGCTCAGACCTTGCCTTAAATAGTTGATTGAAGATGGAGTCAGGCAGGAAGGAACTCCCTACTTCCTGTAGGGGTTCCTTTAAGGCCAAGCACAGGCCGCCCGCGCGGCCCTAGTAAATTTCAGGGGGCATGGCCAACCGAGCCGAGGGAACGCCGCGGCCATCTTGAAGCAGCAGTGCTGCCTCTGAGGCGGCCTGCTGATGCCAACCCCAAAGTCTGAGCCTGGCCCTGCCGCGCGGGTAAGTGTCCGGCCCCCGGTCGCGGTCCGCTGCGGCCGGCGATCATAACAAGTATGGCATTTTCTTATGTTCTTAGAACCGCGAGTGTGAGAGAGCAGCGTCTACACATATACAATGCACATTTTAAAAAAAAACCTAAAAATGACTAAAATTATTCAGATACAAAAAAATGCACTTTATCTCCCCGTGTTCTTTTTTGTTTTTAACTTCTCCCTGTGGGAAGATAAATGTAGGGGAGGCCTTGTAACACTCCTAGTTCAAGAAGCAGGAACCCAACAAAGAATAGGACCCAGGCCTTCCACCTCTGCAGGACAAGGAGGTGCCAGAACAGGAACTGGAACCCCAGTATCATGAATTACATTCTGTCTCTCGTATAGACCCATATAAGCTGAGACAAAAGCTTGCTTTTCGGGGGTTTTTTTAAATTTTTTTTTTTACTAAGATTAAATGTAAGTTCTTGGTCATGAGCTAAGGCCAGTCTTTTCATGGCCTTTTCGCTGAATTTGAGAATTTTACAATATGGAGGGATTAATGCCCTGTCATGTGACCCCCTTTGGGGATACGATTATGTTATGACCCTTGTGAATGCAAGAGAAATAAAACTGCTTTTAAAGAAATTAAAAAAAAACAAAAAACCAACCTACAAATGAGAAGTAGGCTCCATCCCTTCCCAGCCTTTTGGCTAAGATCCAAGTGCAGGATCTGAACTGTGAGCAGAGGATGGCCACTTTTTGGCCCCATAGTTGAGATTGAGAAACTGTACAATATGTGGGGGTTACTACCCTGCTGCCTAATCCACTGGGGACACGCTTATATTAATGATCATCGCCAATGGAAGAGGATCAAACCTCCTGCTTAATTACAAAATAAGGACAAGCTAGAGCAGGGTCTTGTACTTCTGCAGTATGAAGTGGAACCTAGGTGTCATAAAAAAACAGAAGCCAGAAATGGGAATAGACCCAGAATCCGGAACTCGTGCTAGAGGTGTGCACCCTTGCAGATGTGACATGAAGAGTGAAGTGAATTACATCGTTCACAGCATGAGATTTGAAATTGCGCTCTGGAAGTGTGGCATGCACCATGTCTTCACTAAATCCCAACCAAGGGGAGAATTTCAAGACTGGCCGCATTAGTGCAAAGTCTGCGGGTACTTTATTACCCACAGACTTTCCTCCAGCATTAAAAGTGAAAGCACCCATGTACTTTCACTTTGAAAATTGTCCTAGAAAAACTACTCACATACATTTTACACTTGCTAATTTGAATGGGTGGTTTTCCTAACAAAAAATATGAATTTTCCTTCGTAGTTTTTGCACTTTTTATTTGAGTTTGGTTAAAGGACAGTGAGCATACAGCACAATTTTTTTTTCTAATTGCGCAGTGCTTCTGAAGGTGTGATAGGAAGAAAAATACCCATGCTAAAAAAGCTTTTTATAGTGTTTTAAGAATGTTGTATAGAGTATGTCTTACCTGCTTTACCAAAAAAAAGTTAAATTTAAAAAAGTATATGTATATTTCTAAAATCCCCTCCTCAATTGAACCTCTGGAAATGCTTCTTGTCACTTGGGGTAAACATATGTACATAGAGGCCATATATGTGTAAGGGCAATTTTATAAAAGCCCATTTCCACTGGTGAAGTATTGTTTTACCCAAGTAAATGTGTGTAACATATAATTAGGACACAAGAAGGGATGATCTAGCTGCTTACAAGAATGTATAGAAGAAGCTACACAAATGTCCTTTTGAAAGACAACAGAAGAGCAATCAGCTCTTATTTATGACACATACTTGCGTGTTATATTTCCCTTTGAATAGTTAATAGGTGGGGGAGAGTATTGTCTTATAGCTGCAAAATAAGAAGCGTGTGATCCTATTGGCTGGAAGTCATTCACTGGTCAACAGCAACTCCATATGGACACTACTGGAAGGGGATACATTATAATTAATCCTCTTCTGAAATAGCAACTTTTGCCTCAAAGCCTAGTTATGTTACACATTACCTTGTAGCCAGGAGACTGAATACTGCTGAGACTTCTTAACTGTAACCCTTAGCAGGGTGTGTTAAATCCCAAAGGCACATAATCTTATTTACATCTTCTGGGTCTGCTCCAGCTAGTTATTCATTCCCACGCTTGCTCTTAATCCCTGGGGGACTATTTTTATGGGGGGAAGCTCTCGTTTATGGCCCAGATGATGAAAGAAGGTCGCCAGTGTGTGCGCTGCACTTTAGATGCTTCCCATGAGGTGAGAGGCTGTAAGAATTAGACAGGACCAGGTCTGGGTGTTAAAGTTTACGGATTCTTAAAGTCAAATTAAAGTCCATTGTCCAAAAGGATACGTGTACATCTGACTGTAGTTACAGGGCTCTTTCTGAGTAGGTAGGTGCTTTATTACAGACCTCTGGGTAGAGCCCATGGTGATTTTAAATGCACTTTAAATTATCTGGAAAGGGATTTGACGAGTGATGGGATCAAATTTGCAGATGCACAAAATTATACAGAATAGTTAAATCTCATGCAGATTGTGATAAATTGCAGAAGGTCCTTGCGAGATTGGAAGATTGGGCTTCCAAATGGCAGATGAAATTTAATGTGGACAAGTGCAAAGTGTTGCATAAAGGGAAAAATAACCCTTGCTGTAGTTACATAATGTTATGTTCTATCTTAGGAGTTACAACCCAGGAGAGAGATCTAGGCATCATAGTGGAAAATATATTGAAATCATCAGGTCAGTGTGCTGTGGTGAGTAAAAAAGCAAATAGAATGTTAGGAATAATTAGGAAGGGAATGGGAAATAAAACGGAAAATGTCATAATGCCTCTGTATCGCTCAATACTGTGTACAATTGAATACTGTGTACAATTCTGGTCACCGCATCTCAAAAAAGATATAGTTGCACTGGAGAAAGTGCAGATAAGAGTGACCAAAATGATAAGGAGCATGAAACGGATGCCTTATGAGGAAAGGCTAAAGAAGTTAGGGCTGTTCAGTTTGGAGAAGAGATGACTGAGGGGGATATGATAGAAGTCTACAAAATCATGAAAGGACTTGAATAAGTTAATGTAAATTGGTTATTTACTCTCTCTCAGATAATTGAAGGACTAGGGGGCACTCCATAAAGTTAACAAATAGCTCATTTAAAACAAATCAAAGAAAATTCGTTTTCACTCAGTGCATAGTTAAGCTCTGGAATTCATTGCCAGAGGATGTGGTTACAACAGTTAGTGTAACTGGGTTTAAAAAAGATTTGGATAAGTTCCTAGAGGAAGAATTCATAAACTGCTATTAGTTAATAAGCAATAGTAACTTGAGATTTATTTAATGTTTTGGTACTTGCCAGGTACTTTTGACTTGGATTGGCCACAGTTGGAAACAGGATACTGGGCTTGATGGATTCTTGGTCTGACCCAGTATGGCAAGTCTTATGTTCTTACTCTCTCAGCGGTTGTGCTGTGGGAAACCTAGTGGAGGAGTTTCCTTTCCTTTGCAAAAATCCTATCTTTAGAGATCTTCTTTCCCATAGATACCCAGCCTGTTCTGATTCCTTGGGGGAAATCCGGATGGGATCTCCTTCTCTTGCTCTTCCTTTGTTTCAGTTGTACATTTTCCTGTTAATTCTGGTGATTTCTCTTGTGGAAAAATCAGGGGACCAGGCTATTATTCCTGTGCTGAAATCCCAGTGGGGAAGGTGGATCCCAAAACCTCCCCACTACTATTTAGTTCCAAAAATATTTTAAGCCTTAATCAGGAGAGCTTCTCTGCCCTCACTGTCTCTCGCCGCAGGATTCATCACTGGTGCTTGCCTACTTACCGGCCGATTCCGTAAACTCCGCAGGAGAGCCGGCACTCCGAGGTGAGCGCCCACTCTCCAGATGCTCCCAGGCACCTCTCCTGGGTGCGCGATTCTTTATTTAAATTAGGGCCCATGCTAATAAGGAGGCACTAGGACACTAGCGCGTCCCTAGCGCCTCCTTATTAGCGGAAGCAGCGGCTATCAGCGGGTCTGACAACCGACGCTTAATTTTACTGGAATCAGTTGTCGAACCCGCTGACAGCCACGGGTTCGGAAAATGGACACCGGCAAAATTGGGCGTCCATTTTCCAACCCGCGGGCCATGGGCAGATTTTTTTTTTTAAGAAGTTTTTTTTTTTTTTTTTAAATTTTTGGGGCCTCTGACTTAATATCTCTATGATAGTAAGTCGAAGGGTTTACAGAAAAGCAGTTTTTTCTGCTTTTCTGTACACTTGCCTGGTGTCATCTGAAATTAACACCTGCCAGGCGTTAATTTCTGAGAGTAAAATGTGCGGCTTGGCCTCACATTTTACTTTCTGTATTTTGGGTGACTAACTAATAGGCTCATCAACATGCATTTGCATGTGATGAGCCTATTAGTTTTGGGGGGGTTGTCCGTGCTTTTTCCACGCGCTATTACCCCTTACAGTATAAGGGGTAATAATAGCACGTCTAAAACGCGCGGCCAAACGGGGGCTAAACGGTGCACTCAGCCGAGCGCACCGTTCTGTATCGGCCTGCTAGTAAGTAGAGTAGGCTCACAGGTCTTTGGTCCCCTGTAGAGAGCTCCTTGCCCCAAAGGGATATCAGGATTTAAAAGTCTATCTTACTGTAAATTATAAGAAGGGCCCTCTGGCAGGGAGCGCACGGTGAGGTGTCTCTTCTAAAAGTAAACTCCTTTGGGCAAGGCGGGAGGTCCTACCAGAGGGTGGAAAAAATACATGTTGTCTCTGCAGCTGCTCTCTCTAACTGAGCCCCCTGAGTGTTAAAATGGCCGGGCTAAATAGCACTGAGTCATCCAATCAGAACCTCCAGGTGGGAGGGCCTGCAGGGTATAGATGGCTTTTATCTAAGTGTGTTCTAGATACAGGGATACAGGCTTAGTGGCATCTAGGGGCCAGAGCCGATAGGGGTGTCACATAACTCATTACATATAAAAAGGTGGCTCTGACTTTGTTCAAAGGGAGGCAGAGACAGCCATGAGGTGAGACATTTTATCTGCAGTTTGTCTGCAGAGGGGGACAAAATAAAAAAGGGAATAAAGTTTCTTGAAGCAGGGAGGTTGTTTAACTATCTCTAGGAAAAAATGAATTATCGAGCAAAAGATAAACAGGTAGTCTTCTGTTATTTTATAGCAAGGGCAAGTAAGGTGATTTTTAGCTAATCCTTGGATTTATTTTTTAGATAGGAGAACAGTATTAGCATAGTCCTGACATAGTATTAGCATTAAGCAATCTTAATAATATAGAAAAATTGGAAGATTTTTCATGATTTCATTCAGAATAGAGGCGGCATTGTTGGTTTTATTTTTGTGAAGTTTTTATGACATTATCTCCATGAAGCAAGTCTGACCACCTGATTCATACAGAGCTCTGGAAGACATCACTGATTCCCCAATTATCCTGCAACTGGATTGTAGAGAAATTCATCCAAAGCGGTTGTTAATCACGTGAGATTGAAATAAGAAACCATATGCTAATATTATGGCCACAATTTAGATGAGAATTTTGGGGACTTATTCTTCATTTCCTTGAACTGAGAACTGAGAGAAAGGGTGGAGTTTGTGGAATTTCTGTTTATAATGTACAAAAAGCTAATTTCTCTATATGCTACTAAATTCTGTTTTACTATCTCATAGGTTTCTGTCTCCTATAGAGACAATGTGTTATGCATGCACTGATTTTACTTATTTTACTTGTAATAGGAATATTTTGTGTTTTTTAATTTTTTTTTCCTCGAGGCTCTACTCCCAATCCTTGAGAGAACCTTTAGTTGTGTGGGTGTGTTACACCAGCCCTTTCTAAAACATAAAGCTAATAGCTGGGGTTATTTATGTGGCCCTTCCCATACATGGGGGTTTACACTATTGAAAGACCCCAAAATCTCACCTGTTAGTGATCTTTCTAGTGATTTTGTCTCTGTGTCTTGATTTGATTACAAGCTCCACAGTACAATGCATCATATGTCTAGTAGCACTGTAGAAATAAGAGGTACTTGTACCTCATCAGGATGCAAAGGAGGAGCTAGAGAAGGGAATGGAACCTAGGGAAAAGAGAATGCTACAGACCAACCATAGAACATTTTATTAAAACATTTCATGCATTTTATTGAAGATATCACAGTCACAGTCAGAAGAATACAGGCTAGAGAGAATCCCTCTTACATTCTTTACACTGACACTTCCTTTGACCACAAATAGGTCAAGATATAGGGGCGGATTTTCAAAGGGTTAGTGCAAAACCCCTAGAATCCACTCCTGCGCGTGCCAAGCCTATTTTGCATAGGCCCGGCGACACGCGCAAGCCCTGGGGCTTGAAAAAGGGGGCGGGGAGTGGGCGGAGCAGGATGGTCCAGGGGGCAGGGCGGGGCCAGAGCCTCCAGGCACAGCAGCCATTTGCCGTTGGCCAGCGCATGTAACCTATGCTGCGCATGCATGTCATAAAATCGGGAGTAGATTTTTGCGCACCGGGTTGCGCGCACAAATCTCCGCCCGCGCACAATTCTTAAAATCCGGACCATAATTTTTCCCAAATATGCTATCAATACCCTGACATTACATTCAGATACAGAGCCACAGAAGCAATGAATAATGGAAAAAAAAAATCTAAATCCAAAGAAAGAGACAGCATAATCTCTCCTTGTATAAGTGTGTAAGTATGTGTATCTCTCTCTATATATATCTATATCTATCCAAGTATATATACCATTACCAAGCAACTATGGAATTATTGCAAACACTAATGATATGTCTCCTTTTAATTGAATACTTCTCACTTTGTACAATCATTCATTATTAAACAATTTTTCTTATACACTTTTTTTTTAGAAACATTGATTTTGTTCATATCATATAGTGAGCACTCAAATGTCCTATCACAAGCCACTTAATGGATCTAAAAATATCCAAATATCAATTAAATTATTGTTAAATATAATTTATAGATATCTCTAGAACTCTGAGTATACTGTCTGTGTGCCAAATGCTAAGCATACAAACAGCAATTTATATGCGCACTGCAAGTGATCTGTGTGTAGCTGCAATTCCGCACTTCAAATGTGCTGTGTTAGGCTTCAAACAATCTAGCTGCCACATCTAGTGTCCTGTTGTCAACACAGACTCTCCTAGACAAAGGACCACTGTTTTGCCAATGCTTGGCTTCATCAGGAGAAAGAGATGCAAAAAACGTTTCCCATACTTCCAATACATCTTCAGGGTTCAAACTTTTATGGACTTCCTCATACCACAGCTAGGAGATCTCAGTTATTTATCTTCTTATATTAACCAAACAACCTGAGCCTTCTTCTCTTGCTTCTATATCAGTACTAGTTAGTCTTCAGAATATCCAAGACAATTGATTCTTGGTTGTATTTCTAAGGTCTGGGTTTGTTTTTTTGTGCTAATACATTCATAGATGAACCCCATCTATGGCCACATCCCCTGCTTTTTTATCTCCATTTTTTCATTCCTGTTCCTCAGATGTACTGTATTGAAACTTTACATGTATCAGAGGGGCTCCTACTTGGGATTCTGATGAGGAACAACACAGTAGCACCCCCAATTTTTGCTTTATAATAGTAGATGTTCATATAGGGGTAGATCTTTAAAAAGTACGCTGGATTTTATAAGATACGCGTGTAGCCGCCTTCTCACATCTTGTCAAAGTCCATTTCTACATCTGCTTGATCACTTCTTTCAAGCTTTGGACAACCTCTTGACAAAGCTAGGTATCTCCAGATGGACCTCTAGTTGCAATCGTAACATTTTTAGCCTTGGCGTGATATGGAGAGGCTTATCGGATCAGGCGGATGTCTGTGTGTGTTGTGCTTTCTGTCTTTGCATGCATGTCTGCCCATGTATAACTTTTGTACAGCTGGACTTAGTTTAACCAAACTTGGTGTGGAGCTAGGGCTATTAGGGGGAACTTTAGAGCATTTCAGTTTTTAAATCTGGGGACTGCTATTGCAGGTGTGGGGGCAGAGTTCGGCAGTTTTGCCATAAGAAATGGATTGGGGTTCGAGCCATGGCTAGATGGAAACACGGCTCCTTCTTGTTTCATTCGCAGCATGTTTCATGTTTGATACCAGTTTTGGGGACTGCGCGAGATGGCCTGTCATTTAAGCTTTTGCGTTGGTAAAACCTTTGATTATGTTACTGTTTGAAATGTTGGGCAGTACTTGAGAGCAGAGTTGTTTCATCAGATGATGACTCCAGGTCAGCACGCACAAGCTGAGCTAGTCCCCGTTTCGCCCTCTATGTGTCTATGGGATTTGCATTTCCGCGTTTTGTTTTGTTGTTTTTTGAGGAACCACAAGTATCAAGATAGAATAGAGGCAAAACTGGGAATGTGATGTGACTCCAGTTTCTAAAGGGAAACCTTTTTTTTTTTTTTTGGCCTAGTCCTGAGTTTGTTAAGATCCCTCGCTTCTGACACATTCTGGCCCTTGTAGTGCTGAATGCAAATGGAAGCGGCATAGGGAGAAGAAATCTCACGATGCATTAGGATAAAGGGCAAAGAAACCAGCATATATATTTAGGCCTTTTCTTTCATTCTGTCTATAGAAAAAAAGCATTGAAAATCAGACCCCTGAGCCTCACTTCAAAAACTGGTTCACATCATTACATTACCTGTCAGTTCTAGGTTATCATGAAATGGGCCTTATGGTAACTTTTGCCAAGACAAGGGGGCCGATGCAAAAAAAACCAACATGGAAAGTAGGCGCCGAAAAGTCAGTGCAAAAGGGGGGCGCCATGCATTATTATATTTAGGGGGTTGCTAACGCGACCCCGCAGTTACCAGCGGTCTGCCGGTTAAGAACACTGACGCCGATAAACTCGGTGTCAGTTTTCATAACTGCAGTCCGCCAGTTATGAAAACCGACGCCAAGTTTATTGGCGTCGGATTTCATAACGCAGCCGGCCAGCAGTTTTTTCTGCTTTTCTGTACTTTTTTTCAGTGCGCTCAGCCCTTAACGCCTGCATTGGCCCCAAAGTAAGAGATAGGAAATGAGAGAGAAAGTGAGGCAAGAGGGAAGAATCTGGCAGTAGCTAGGTAGCTCTCTTGAAAAGAAACTAGTAGGAAAAAGTTTGAAGAAGAACAGAGAGAGAGGAAATAAAAGCATCAAGCAATCTATGAATCATCACAGGATGTGGCCGTTATGTGGTGATAATTTAAACTGAAGCCTCATTGTGATTAATTCTTTGCCCACATCTATACATCTTGGCCCACAGCTCTGGGACAGACACTCCAGCTGCAAATTCTCTGCAGGCCTTCCTGTCATTTTTTGCAAGATCTTAAAATATTTTGTATTTCTCACATCTGCAGACAGCCCAAATTAGACTTCTGGGAGATCAGGGTGTTTAACTGGCAGACAGAGGTTTCTTACAAGGGGATCCCCTTCACTTTCTCTATTCCTGCTAAACATATTGCTATAAAAATAACATTTGGTACATTTAAGTTACAACATTTAAGTTTAGGAGATAGTGTTTACAGGAGTGCCACTTGTCAATTATTAAAGGTGTAATGTAAAAAAATATATAAAATTAATTTTCTGACGGATTTATGTGCTTAAATCCTGGTTTATGTGTAGGAACTGGCTTCTGAAAATTATCCGGGAGGTTGTGTTTAAAAAAGTACTGTATCTGCATAACTCGATTGCGTGCGTACTTTACACTCATGCTAGGAATTAGGGCAGGGAAAACATTTACGTGCATAGGATTGCCAACTAGCTCCAGATTTTCAGGACAGGTTGATTCAGTCCTGGTTTTACTCTCCTTTTAGTCTTTCTTTTCTTAGGGAAATCAGAATAAGTCCCAGCATGCAATGGGGTAAAACCAGGACTGGATCAACCTGTCCTGAAAATCTGGAGTCAGTTGGCAAACCTATTTGCGCATACTTGGAAGCAAGTATAACTTCCTGCGCATATGTCTGTGAATGCACTTACTAGGGGACGCCTGTGAATTTTCAAAGGGGGTCTTTGCATATGTCTGCTTTGAAAATTCTGGCTAAAATCTGAACGTGAAAGTATGCACAGAGAAAGTTGGCATTGCAGGGGTGGGGTAGAAAGTACATGCACACTCACGTACTTGCATACGCCATCAAACAATCACACATGCTTTTAAACCTTCTAATTAAGTAGTGGAAATTACATCTGACATCTCTTTTATCTGTAGGTGCTGGGTAGGTGGGAGTCTGAGGCAATTGATGTATGGTGTGAGCCAAGTGATGAAGATCTAGGTCAACCAGTGGAGGTCTTGGTGAATTGGTGCATGGAAGTATGCGCACAAGTAAATATTTTCATTAGCAAGATACCCACATACGTCAGCCAACTTTATTAAACACCTGCCTCCACATCTAAGTGGAGGATTAGTTCATGCATGTTACAATTATTTTGCATGTAAAATATATGCGTGTATTTTATAAAACTATGTGAAACCCTGCATAAAAAATGTGTGCATAGTGAACAATACTCATGTACTTTTGGGGTATTTTATAACCTGTGCAGCTTCTACTGCAGTTTATAAAATACAAGCATAACCTCAGGCACACTTACTTAATGCATGTATGTGCAGTTATGTACACTATTGAGAATTACCCTCAGAATGTATAATTTAATGCCCCAAAGTGTGATAATCCAATAATTAAACATAGAAAACATTTTTGTATCTTCATTCTCCAGGTTTTTTCCCCTTATCAAACTGTCCTATTTCTTACCTGTTTTTTTCCTGCTTGGTCATAAGAACATAAGAATATAAGAACATGCCACACTGGATCAGACCAAGGGTCCATCAAGCCCAGCATCCTGTTTCCAACAGTGGCAAATCCAGGCCATTAGAACCTGGCAAGTACCCAAAAACTAAGCCTAGCCCATGCTAATAATAGCAGTGGCTATTCTCTAAGTCAACGTAATTAATAGCAGGTAATGGACTTCTCCTCTAAGATCTTATCCAATCCTTTTTTAAACACAGCTACACTAACTGCACTAACCACATCCTCTGGCAACAAATTCCAGACTTTAATTGTGAGTTGAGTGAAAAAGAATATTCTCCGATTAGTTTTAAACGTGCCACGTGCTAACTTCATGGAGTGCCCCCTAGTCTTTCTATTATCCGAAAGAGTAAATAACTGATTCACATTAACCTGATCTAGAGACCTCTCATAATTTTAAACACCTCTATCATATGCCCCCTTAGCCATCTCTTCTCCAAGCTGAAAAGTCCTAACCTCTTTAGTCTTTCCTCATAGGGGAGCTGTTCCATTCCCCTTATCATTTTGGTTGCCCTTCTCTGTACCTTCTCCATCGCAACTATATCTTTTTTGAGATGCGGTGACCAGAATTGTACACAGTATTCAAGGTGCGGTCTCACCATGGAGCGATACAGAGGCATTATGACATTTTCCATTTTATTCACCATTCCCTTTCTAATAATTCCCAACATTCTGTATGCTTTTTTGACTGCCACAGCACACTGAGCCGACGATTTCAATGTGTTATCCACTATGACACCTAGATCTCTTTCTTGGGTGGTAGTTCCTAATATGGAGCCTAACATCGTGTAACTTCTGCATGGGTTATTTTTCCCTATATGCATCACCTTGCACTTATCCACATTAAATTTCATCTCCCATTTGGATGCCCAATTTTCCAGTCTCACAAGGTCTTCCTGCAATTTATCACAATCTGCTTGTGATTTAACTACTCTGAACAATTTTGTATCATCTGCAAATTTGATTACCTCACTTGTCGTATTTCTTTCCAGATCATTTATAAATATATTGAACAGTAAGGGTCCCAATACAGATCCCTGAGGCACTCCACTGTCCACTCCCTTCCACTGAGAAAATTGCCCATTTAATCCTACTCTCTGTTTCCTGTCTTTTAGCCAGTTTGAAATCCACGAAAGGACATCACCACCTATCCCATGACTTTTTACTTTGCCTAGAAGCCTCCCATGAGAAACTTTGTCAAACGCCTTCTGAAAATCCAAGTATACTATATCTACCGGTTCACCTTTATCCACATGTTTATTAACTCCTTCAAAAAAGTGAAGCAGATTTGTGAGGCAAGACTTGCCTTGGGTAAAGCCATGCTGACTTTGTTCCATTAAACCATGTCTTTCTATATGTTCTGTGATTTTGATATTTAGAACACTTTCCATTATTTTTCCTGGCACTGAAGTCAGGCTAACTGGTCTGTAGTTTCCCGGATCACCCCTGGAGCCCTTTTTAAATATTGGGGTTATATTAGCCACCCTACAGCCTTCATCCCTCCCTCCATTTTTCTTTCTTTCATATTATTTCTCTCCATTTCTCTTTTCTATCACTCTGTTTCCATAATTACTTCGCATTTCTTTGTTCTCCACTTCTTTACTCTCTATTTCCATAATTACCTCTTCACATCTCTCTTCTCCATCACTTTACTTCCTATTTCCATAATGACCTCTTCACATCTTTCTCTTCTCCACCGCTTTACTATTTCCATAATAACCTCTTCACATCTCTCTCCACCGCTTTACTCTCTATTTCCATAATTACCTCTTCACAACTCTCTCTTCTCCACCGCTTTACTCTCTATTTCCATATTTCCATCTTCACGTCTCTCTATTCTCCACCACTTTACTATTTCTATAATTACCTCTTCACATCTCTCTCTTCTCCACCGCTTTACTCTCTATTTCCATATTTCCATCTTCACATCTCTCTTCTCCACCACTTTACTATTTCTATAATTACTTCTTCAGATCTCTCTTCTCTACTGCTTTACTCTCTATTTCCATATTTCCATCTTCACGTCTCTCTATTCTCCACCACTTTATTATTTCTATAATTACCTCTTCACATCTCTCTCTTCTCCATCGCTTTACTGTTTCCATAATTACCTCTTCACATTTCTCTTCTCCACTTCCTCAGCTCTAGTTTCCTGCTCTTTCCCTCAACTAGCCCTTCTGCATCCCCATGTCTTCTCTTTCTAGTACTCTCCCCTTTTCTAGCTCCCCCTCTCATTCATCTTCAGTCCTCTATCCCTGCTCTGTGGCTGTTTCTATCCTCATCTTCTCCTCCTCCCAGCTTTTCATCTCTCCCACTGGCAGCGAGCCCAGCAAAAGAGCTGCAGAAGTTATCCCTCAAGGCTGTTCTTCCTTCCCTTTCCACACATGCATGCTTCGTTAAGGAAGTGCATGCTGCAAAGATCAGAAAGGGCTCCGGTCCCTGCCTACTCATCTTTCTGGGGTACAGCACTGCTGCAGTTTCTCCCTACCCTGTGCTGGGTAAGGGGTCCAGACGGCTGGATAAGGAGAGTAGATCCAATAGACTTGGGCTATCTGCTTTCTCTTTTGGCTCTTTTTTTGCTATTAACTTCCATTCAATTAAAAATAAAACTATTTTTAGACTGAGTAGCCTTTTTGCTGAGTTCAGTAGACCTTTAAAGCATAAAGTACATAGACAGGGTTAAAGGATTCAGATAAAGAACTTGTTATCAGGAGCAAGGCATGTCAGATCAGGTAATGTATACATGAAAATATCAATAATTCCCATTTACAAAATATTTCTGGAAGTGTAGAGAGCCTTGTTTTTTCAGGAGGAAAAGGCAGAGAGTGGCAGAAGTTTTGAAACCACTTGGCCAAATTTATTTGGATTTTAAGCATGAATTACTTTATTGTAAAAGGGCGATTGCTGTCTCACGAGGTTGCATTTGCCAAATAAGAAGTATTTGCAAGCAGAAAAAGACTGGTTTCAAAGCGCTGTAGTCTTTTCTCTGTCCAAAAACATGATAAGGTTGTGAGGAATTGCATGACTAAACTCGAGAATGTCTCAAAGGCATGGGAAGTTTCTATACACATATTCGTAGCTATGTCTGTACATATTGAATGGTTTGTTTCTTGTAATGCACCCCACTGTAACACAACATTGTACTTTTTTACATGGATTAACTCCTAGGCTGAAATAAGTTGAATTGAGACTTTTTGTAAAGCTGTCGAATAGTATCATAAAATGGATAGTCATTGATGGAAGAGCAGCTTTTGGAATGGCAAATAATGCTACAAAGTGGTTATTACTAGTAGACAGTGGGAGAAAGGCAGCTTTTGGAATAACTAATGGAGGTGGGGCAACTTTCAAAATGGTTGACATCACAAAGCAGTTTTGTCATTGAACCAAAACAGCAATGTAAAGTGAATTTAAGTTTAACCTTGGCTAGCAGTTCACTCTTCCATTGCTTACTTCATTCTTTCTTAAAATGATACTATGTGGTCAGGAGGACCAATTCAGTCTAAAGCTGAATTGCATATTGTATTACCCGACTGAACACATGGAACTTCCTTCAACTGAATAGCCAGGGGATCATATGGCCATTATTACTACTAGTAAGGTTGTGGTTGATTCAGTAAAGCCAGTCATATATTTTGTCAACCCTAGTAAGAAGGCTTCAACCTTTGTGAAACTAGGAGCATAGACCAGGCTATCTTCCTCAGCTCTCCTCCATGCATTTCTTTTAGCTAATGATGCCAGGGAGCAGAAAGGAGATAGGATGTCAGGTTCTAGGTTATGATAGGGAAGAGAAAGTGTGCTGGTCTCAGAAGGAAGACTTTATTGTGAAGGCCTTGTCTGTGTCATCTGGAATCATCTCCAGCTCTGAAGGAGGAAGAGGGAACTCTGTTTCAGGGGCTGGCATTAACACTGGAGATGGGAGATCATCTGGACTTTCACCTTGGATTTCAGGGACCAGCTCTTCTGGAGTGAGAACATGCCCATTGGGTTGAAGTTCACTTCCACACTTGGGTTCGCTTGTGAAGGAAGTTGAAGGATCTTCTGCACCATTTGACTTCTCATTGCTGGTCAGCTGACCATTGACTTCCTGGTTTAAAAAGTGTTTCTCTTCTTCTTTGGCCAAATGGTCTGCCTTCACATTGACTTCCTCCAACAAAACTGAGCACTGTCTGGATTTCCTCTTGGCAAAGAAAGTTGTCAAGTGACGCTTCCCAGGCTGATCTGTGTCCTTCCCTTCCTCTGCTTCTTCTGCTGACATTCCAGGGTCCTCAGGGATCATGACAGGCCCAGCCCAAGCATCTTCTCCCTTATTCTTCTTGTATTTTTTTCCATGAAAGCTGGTGGACCCCGATCTCCTTTTCTTCTTGGCCAGACAGACAAAACAGAAGACCAAGATCAACAAAATGAGGAGGATGACCACAATGACAATATATATGTAGTTGTTATTTGGCCCTGCAGTAGGTGTAATGCCCTTCGATAAAACTGTCATTGTAGAGGAAGATTGGTAAGTCGGGGTTTGCCCCATGTTTCCATCTTTTGCTGTGTCATCAGTGTACTTGCTGGAACTAATGAAACTCGTCATAGTCATAACTGAGGTGAGCAGAGGTTCTGGAATTCGTGAGACATCTTGATCAGTCATGGAAATAGGAGAGCTGGTTGTGGCAATGCTTATGTTAGAGGAAGAAGCAGAATAAATGGAAGTGGCTGGGACTTCTCTGTCAACTGTAGGTAATTTAGTAATGTTTCCAGATGTTTTGCTGGAAGGTGAGGTCTCTGTAGGTGAGGCCCCAGTACTTGGGTGGGACAAATGCATTGGTGGAGCTGAGGTTAACACCTGTGGCACAGTTGTAACAGCATTAATAAGATCCTCTGCTCTAATGGTAGCAGATGGGCTCTTAGTGATGACAGAGTTAAATTCACTTTGTGTGGTCAAGTCATCTGCCATGAGCCCAGCTAACCACGGCTGTGTGGGTTTATGTGAGTTGAAGATGACTGTACTTGCAGCACCAGCACTATGAAAGTTTTTATCAGTTGAGGGCAGTGTGGATTCTTCCCCAGCCATGTTTATATGTGTGGAAGACATGTTTCTCTCCATCAGTTCTTTCAAGTTCTCATTTCCAGTCACCAACTCTGGCCACATAGTTGGGAGAGCCACCATTAGCCAAACTGCCATGGTTCTCATAAATTTCATCTTCTTTTCTAACATGTCCATCATGATTCTGTGTGTGTCTTTTAATAACCTAAAAAAAGCCTTACAGAGCAGGAAGGAAGGACTCTCTCTTATTCTACTACACACAGAAGTGAACACCCAAAGCGCAGCCACCTCCAAGGCTCTTTTAAGCTCTGTCTGTGTGTTGACCCCCTATGTGGAACCTGAAATGTTAAGCAAAAGAAAAAATTAATTATTAGAGTCTTCATGCTTTAAACACAAGCTGAGAAATATATGTAGCAAGGAGTCCCCATCAGTGTACAGATTGAATAATATTAGGAATATGCAAGTTAGAGCAGCAGGCTGTGAACTGGGGAAACCAGGGTTCAAATCCCGCTGCCACTCCTTATGATCTTGGGTAAGTCACTTCACCTTCCATTGCCTCAGGCATAGTCTTAGAGCCTCATTTATTAAGCATTTTTCCCATAGGCACAGAGCAGGAGGCCCTTAGACTGTGAGCCCTCTGGAGACAGGGAAATATTTACAGTACCTGAATGTAATCCACTTTGAAGTGCCTGAAAAGCAGAATATAAATCAAACAAATCAATAAACAAACTCCCTTCTCTGCAGTCCCTGCAGCTAATTCATGGCAGAGGTGTTACAGAAAATCTTAGCCCTTCTACATGGTGCCTGCTACTCTTTCACCTTTGCTGCGACTTCATCTGCTATTGCACATTAACTTTAAGTGATACATAAACCCTTTGTGCTATAGAGCTTTTGGCCTCTTCTTTCATCCTCGGTCTTCAAACCAAATCCATCTTTCATAGTCTTTCAAAGTCAGTGAAAATTATTTCTTCCTTGCCAAAACTTCAACACAAGCTGAATTTTGAAATGCAATTCACATGTACAACTATCCCACTGAGAAAAGAAGAATTAAAAAGAAATAAAAGCAATGTTTTTATCCAAGAAGCCTCCTTTCTAGATTGACTTTTGAAACAGATGCATCACATTAAGATTTTTTTTGTGCACCTGGATGGCACAGTCCATGAGTTCCTCTTTTGCCCTTTGCAATAAAAACTGGTGTCATATCCTCAAATCCCTGTGGGGAGTTCCTGGACACAAATGGACTGATGTTTGTATGCACATTTTTGTACCACATAACTTTACTCATGATTTACAGGCGAATTTAAAAATCCCTACGCAGGCTAAGTCAGGAGATACACGCACAAGTTGAGCCAGTATGTGCCGCGCAGATTTTAAAAGGCGCCCGTGTACGCACGCAGCTCCCACTAAGTGCACAAGTCAAAAGTTCAGAAAAAGGGCGGGGCGTGGGTGTGGTGTGGGCGGGGCGTGGGCATGTCAGGGGAAGGCCAAGAGACGTGCGCGTAAATACGTACGCACACAGGTGTGCACTGGGATCCCCTGCCGCGTAACTTTACTACTACTATGGATGTCGTGTAAGTTAAAAAACAAAAAGATTTAGGCTAGTCAGCGGGGTTTGAAGGGTTGGCACTAATAGGGTGAAAGGGAGGCTATTAAATTAGGGGGTTTGGAAGTCCTGGTCCATAAATTGGGCGAACTGGGAATGAACTGGGAAAACTAGCAGGGGCGTCGGCATGCGTCCCTTATAAAATTCCCCCACTTACATAGTAGGTGCAGCATTTGCACGCACATGCGCGTGCCCACTTAAGATTGCACGCACATGTGTGCGCGCTCCGCCTGCTTTATACCGTGCGCGCATGTTGTAAAATAGCCGCGTCTCTGGACGCGGGCTGGCAAACGTGTGTACGTGCGCACCCTCGTGGCTGCTGCAAAGTTGCCGTCTTAGTAAGGATTTTAGCGCTTCAAAAAATGTGTGCACAGAGGTGAGTAAAACTGTGCCCACAAATTAGCAGCCCCTCATGTAAATCCCATGCTAATGAAGGCATTAGCTATTCCCCAGTGCGGGGAGATGCTTAAAGCCCTGAAGGCTTACCACCTCGCCTAGGGAACCCCGGGTCCACTCCCTAGACCAGCCAGAACTGAGAATGCTCAGAGCCAATGTTCACAGCCCCTGCAGGAGGAGGGAGTCATCACTCCTAGTGGTCCTACTGAGGGTCAACATTCTGGAGGGAGCAGCCAAGGACCGCTGCTGCATTGGCTGGGCTGAGTTGGATGAGGGATATAAAATGGGGTAAAAAAAGGAACCTGGGTAGTCGAGAATGAAGGAACATGGTGCTTATAGCTTGTTAGATGCGGGTTTTGATTGAGCTGGAAGCTGAAATGTAACAGAAGGAGATTGCCAGGACCAAAAAAAAAAATAAAATCATAAAACAATTTAAAATATAAAATGGGAGTCAATTTATCATTGTGAAGAACTTCATACCTCTAAACAATGCCTAGCCAGAACCAGTGCTCCCAACTTTTTTCTACCCAACCACTTGAGTAGGGAACTTCAAGAGTTATCACTACAACTGGGGCAATAGTTCCTTCAATATGGTGGGCAAGGAACTGACAGAATAGACATTTATTAGATACGTATCTATTAAGCTGCTGGGAAGAGGTCTACTTGCCACACTTACTTTCTCAATTAGTGAACCAGCTAGTGTATTCGGCCAGGTTGCTGTGTTCACCACTTTAGAAAGCAAACAAAGGCTACTCTCTTTGTTTAGGCATTTGGTACAGACTGATCAGGATATTGATTAACAGCTATTCAATAACTTAGCCTATTACAAGAATTGCAGCTGAATTCTAGGGTTATAGTTTAGTACTGGTGATAAATTTATTCTAGGGAAAAGGTTCAGCTGTAGGATGCTACAAATGAAGATGATTCTCTAAGGAAAAGGTTAGGCTGGAGGATGTTGCAAATTTTAATGTTTTTTTATATTATAATGAATTATGCATATTTTCTATGTAATCCACCTACTACAATGGATACAGTGGAACATCATTTTCTTAAATTAATACATACATAAATGTTTTAGAAGCATATTCCCTCCTTGGCTCACTGGCATAAACAAGTATTTGCAATTACATTAATCAAAATATTGACATGTCTTAAAATTATTGTTTTAGATAATAAAAGTATGTATGAAATGTATGTAAGACTAAATTGAATATTCTGATTAATTTTTGTTGGTAGAGTGGAAACTTGAGTCGAGGGAGTTGGCGCTACCTGCGGGGAGGAGCGCTACAGGTCCCCAACATTGGCAGGAGGAGCTAACTGTAGCAGAGGCCCAACTGGAGCTTTGCCAATGCCAGCCCATGTTTCCCTTAGGTTGAGCCCTCAGGTTCCTGATCTGGCTAGTCTAAGGCGTGGACCTCTGTGATGAGTAGTAGCGAAGATATAGCTACATGCAAGGTCTGAAGAGAAACCAGGCAGAAGATGGATTGAGAGGCAAGATCCAGATTGTAGGTGGCCCCAGAGTGGGGCATTATCCAGCTGAGAGATGAGGTCCAGGAGAGTGGATGTAGGAGTGAGATCCAGACTGAGGTCAGTAGCAGGTGGTCCTATTGAAATGATGTCCAGGCGAGTGGACATAGGGTCGTGATCCAGACTGAGGTCTGAGGCGGGTGGTCCTGCTGGGAGACAAGAGCCAGGTGGGTAGACATACGATTATGATCCAGACTGAGGTCTATGGCAAGTGGTCCTGCTGAGAGATGAGGTCCAGATGAGTGGATGTAGGAGTGAGATGCAGACTGAGGTCAGTAGCAGGTGGTCCTGCTGAAATGATGTCCAGGCGAGTGGACATAGGATCGTGATCCAGACTGTGGTCTATGGCAAATGGTCCTGCTGAGAGATGAGGTCCAGATGAGTGGATATAGAGTCGTGATCCAGAGTGAGGTCCGTGGCAGGTGCTACAGTCAGAGTTGATATCCAGGCAGTGATCAAGGCAGGCGGCTATGGTCAGAGTCGGTATCCAGGCAATGGTCAGAGGCAAGCAGAAGTCAGCAGTGTCAGCAGCCAAGGGTTAAACCAGGGGTCAAGAAGAAACACTGAAGGACCACAGGGAAATCCTGAAGGAAGATGCCAGGGAGAACACACAGGGATAGACATGTCCACAGGGAAGACAAGACCAGGAAGCCAGCACAAGAACACAGGAATATGAACTGGAATGCAGGAACATGGAGTGGCAATACACACTACCAGAGGTAGATGACCTATTGCCAAGGCACTGGAGTGAAGTCTGGAGCCAGTTTATATAGCCTGCATGGATGTCATCAAGGGGCGCGTTTCCCGATTCCCTCCCCAGGCATTTTAAGAGCGCGAGAGATGGATGGTGCACACATAGAGAATGGCTGGAGTGGGAGGTGTCAGAAGCAGGCCTGAGGCAGTGGTCCAAGGCGTCAGCTGGTGAGAGACTGGGGAAGTGACCAGGGGCCGGGAGGCAGCCAGAAGCCCTCAGCAGTAACTTGAGAGCGGGGTCTACCCCATTGTCGGGCAATATCGGGTGCTGGGCGAGGCAGCAAGTGAGTGTGGCAGCTGGCAGGGGAATGCCATGAGCCGACAAGTACAACAGTACCCACTCCTTTAAATGCCTCCCCAAGAGTCGAGGCTTCTTGGGATGAAAAGCATGAAACTGAGAGGAGTGTTTTGTCCAGGATGTTGGTGATGGTTTCCCATGTGTTCTCTTCTGGGCCAGACCCTTCCCAAAATATGAGGTATTCCCATCTTTTGCCATGCCTTTGGATATCTAGAACCTGGTTCACCTGATTGGTGATGTCCTCTTCAGAGGAGACCTTCTATGTTCCAGAGGCTTGCGAGACGGCCAGGTAAGAACTAGAAGCTTTAGGAGTGACACATGGAAAATGTTATGAATGTCCAAGGAAGCTGGTAAGCACAGTTGGTAGATCACTGGTCCTAACTGCTGCAGGATAAGAAACAGACCAATGTAGCGGGGTGACAGACGCATGGAGGGCATATGGCATCGGATGTTACGAGTACTGAGCCACACCTTATCTCCCAGTTTGAGTAGAAGAGCAGGTCTCTGGTGTCTGTCAGTAATCTGCTCCTCTGCTCTCTGCAGCATCTCTATACTGTGCTTCCAAAGGTTCCTGAAGCTCCTGGGCTCTGAACTAAGCGGCAGGAGAAGGAACCAACATTGGAATGGACAATGGAGGTAATGGTTGTCACCCATAAACTATTTGAAAGGGTGAAGACCCAGGCATTTAGGTGTTGCACATGGAGGAGGAGTTCCAGGTTTTTATGATCTGTGTAAATAGTTATTTGATGTTGTGCACCCTCCAACCAATGCTGCCACTCCTCTAGAGCTAACTTGATTGCCAGGAGCTCTTTATCACTGATCCCATAGTTGCGTTCAGCCGGCGAGAACTTCTTTGAGAAGAAGGAGCACGGGTGCAGGACGCCCTTGGAGGAATGTTGACTTAGAACAGCCCCACACCCTACAGAGGAGGCATCCACCTTGAGAATAAACGGGCACATAGAATCTGGGTGATGAAGACAGGGCTCTTGCAGGAAGGCCTTATTCAAATCCTGAAAGGCCACGATTGCTTCAGGCAGCAAGAGCTTAGTGCTGACCCCTTTCCGTGTGAGTGTAGTAAGAGGGGTGGCGATCTTGGAATAGTTGTTGATGAAGTGCCTTTAATAGTTGGCAAAACCCAGGAATCTCTGCAGGGTTCGCAGGCCCTGGGATTGAGGCCATTCCTGAATACACTTGAGCTTCTCAGGATCCATACGAAAGCCGGTATTGGAGATGATGTATCCTAGGAAATGAAGGATCTGTTTCTCAAATAGACACTTCTTGAGTTTGGCGTATAAATGGTTGTCACGGAGGCGTTGGAGTACCCAATGGACATCCTGGTGATGAGTTGTGAGATCCTTGAAGAAAATCAGAATGTCGTCGAGGTAAACCACTACGCAGTCATAAAGAAGATCCCTGAAGATTTCGTTCATCATGTTTTGAAACACTGCCAGGTGCATTATACAAGCTAAATGACATCACGAGATATTCGTAGTTGCCATCTCTGGTGTTAAACACCGTTTTCCACTCATCCCCATGGCGAATATGAACCAGGTTGTAATCCCTTCAAAGGTCCAGATTAGAGAATATTGGGCCCCTTGTAGCCGATCAAATAGTTCAGAGATCAGGAGTAAAGGGTAGCAGTCTTTTTTTGTAATTGTATTCAGGCTGTGATAATCAATGCAGGGACGGAGTGAGCCATCTTTCTTAGCAACAAAAAAGAAACCTTCATCAGCTGAGGAGACGGCATGGCGAATGAAACCCTTGTCCAAATTCTGAATGTATTCGGACATCACCTTCATCTCTGGGACCGAGAAGGGGTACACCTTGCTATGGGGCAGTTTGGAGTCAGACAGTAAGTTGATAGCACAGTCATACTCTCAGTGAGGAGGCAGGGAGTCAGCCCTCTTCTTAGAAACAAATGTCAGAGTAGTCAACATACTGAGTAGGAAGCCCTGGGAGGACAATAGTAGATGTAAGACAGCAGGTGGGCTTCACCTTTTCCAGCCAAGAAGTGTGGCAGTTGGGACCCCGCTTAGAGAGCTGGAGAGAGGCCCAGTCGAACTGGGGCGAGTGCTGTTGGAGCCATGTGTTGGGGTCATTTTTGTTACTTTGACTGAGAATGTGTGGGCAGGTTGGGCAGTGTGGATTCAGAGTTCTCGCCCAGACACAGACTAGTTTGAAGGCCACAGGCCAACTTCTGAGTGAACTTATATTTACTGTTTTGCACTGTGAAATGCTTATGAACAGGCAAGAATCTGTTTATTTTAGTTATTCCAGTAGGTCTATGATGAAAAAGTATGCAATTAATTTATACTAAAGCCTGAGAGAGTGTGAAGGCCACACAGCTGTGCCTGAAATTGATAAGAACTCAGAGGGATGAACATTGCTGCTTTTTCCAAGCATTTAGTGTATAAGGAGTAATAACAGCTAGAGAGAGGGGGAGACTGCGCTTCTGGACGTGATAGCACAGGCTGAACCTTTGGAAACATGATATATCAATTGTTATTATCTACTATTACTTCTGCATGATTTGATTTGATTTATTATGTTCTCCTAATGCTCAAATAAACTTTCATTCCTAAGTATCTGGAACTGTGATGTAGTAAATTAAAGTTTGTGTGTGGCTATTTGTGTAGGGAATAAACTCCTAAATTCAAGCCCCCCAGGTATAATCCCAGTAATTGCATGTGTTTATTTTGGGTAAGCCCCCGAGGAAGTCCTATGTGCATGCAGGCAATAAGCCCCTCAGGTAGCCCCAGTATAGACCTCAGTGAAATTAGCGCCCCTGGGCAAAATGCCAGTGTGCACGGTCTGAACCCAGAACAAATTTGGCAACGAGGATGCTGGATTCCAGGTGAAAAGTTTATATGAGCCTTTAATTTATGTGCCTGTGCATTTCTTGATCTTTTAGTGTGAAAGGCAGATTTGTTTATTTTGGGACTGTATAGTTTGTGTTAAGAATTTTTCTTGTTATCTGCAGAAAACAGGATAGAGCACAAGAAAAACCTATTGAGTACAGAGTATTGTCGCCCAAATTTTCAAATGCCGGTGCGCATAAAATCCAGTAGATACAAGCATGGCCCGGCTGTGCGCACGCCGAGTGCATTTTCAAAATGGCCCGGCCACACGTGTATCTGCTGCTATGCACAGAAGTGCTGGTAGGTCAAAAAGGGGCGGGCCAGGGCGGGGTATAGGTGGGCTGGGGAGCGGGATGGGACCAGCTGGGACAGCGCAATTAGACGCTGCCCTGGGGAAGCCCATGCTAGCAGCCAGCCGGTGCACGGAAGTTACTTCTGCTCCAAAGAAGCAGTTAGTATTAAAACAAAAAAATTGGGGATAGCTAGGTAGGGGTTAGGGGTCAGGGAGGAGAGGGGAAAAGGTAAGAAGGGTAGTTAGGGGGATAGGGAAGTTCCCTTCCAGTCTGCTCCTTAATTGGAGTGGACTGGAAGTGGACTGTGCATTTCTTTTAAAAATTCCTCCTCATTGCATGCATTACAGGACACCTGCCCAAACATGTGCGTGCTGATATTAAAATCAGTCACACATGTGCACGCAGGAATTGTATTTTATGACATGCATGCATGCTATAAAATACCTGCATCCATGTGCATGCGCCAGGATCCATGCTCATGAACGCGCACTCACGGTTTTTAAAATTGACCCCTGTGTGTATTTAACTTTAGCATCATGTGGTCAAAGAAGGTGTCATTTGTTAAGAGTCAGAAGGACAGTAAGATAGAATTAAAAGCAGAAACAAAGGGAAAATACCTTTCAGAGATTGCATCAACATGTGAAGAATCCATGGGGTCCTAATGTCGTAGCAGACTTAAATTCTTTTGATGATGTAGAAAATAAGATTTCTGAGTATGCCACAATGCCCCAAAATAAAAATAAACGGATCACAGCCTTAATATGGCTACTGTTAGATATTATAAGAGCTTGGTCACAATGCCTCAGTATTTTGACAGATAAATTGAAACAAGAAAACTGTAATAGATTAATACAGGAGACGTTATCTTCTGTCCAGTTGGCAGAAGTTAGACAACGATATAGGGAGCGTGAAGCTGATTTAGTTTAAAAGCTAAAAATTGCTAAAACCCAGAATGAGACTTCAAAGTCTAAAAATCACCTGTTTAAATAAGCAGTTTCTTGATGAAGAGTTAGAAATCCTTTGGGAACACTGTAGGCCCACCTTGTAACTCGAGGTGAGGTTTAGGTATTAGTGTAGGGGGTTAGGGGCCACTTTGACATTCAAAGTGAGACGTACGAACAGAACAGTGGTCTCTTGTGAAGATTTGATGACCTTCGGAGTGAGGAAACTCACTCCAAGATGAGATTTGTGCAATGTTCTCTCCACCTAGCTTGAGTGAGACGTACGAACAGAACAGTGGTCTCTTGTGAAGATTTGATGACCTTCGGAGTGAGGAAACTCACTCCAAGATGAGATTTGTGCAATGTTCTCTCCACCTAGCTTGATGGACTCTCTACCTGGGTAACATCAAGCTAGGTGGAGAGAACATTGCCCAAATCTCATCTTGGAGTGAGTTTCCTCACTCCGAAGGTCATCAAATCTTCACAAGAGACCACTGTTCTGTTCGTACATCTCACTTTGAATGTCAAAGTGGCCCCTAACCCCCTACACTAATACCTAAACCTCACCTCGAGTTACTAGGTGGGCCTACCATAGGGATACAAATACGTATCTAGGGCAATAACATTACAGCCAGATGCTCTCTTGCTCTCTCTCAGTGATTGTATGCAGGAATTAGACAACAGGTCTGGCACCTATCACAAAGTCTGATGATGTTATTGCAATTTGCACTAACTTAGCTCTTTGCATAGGTAATTAGCACAAAGTGCAATAAACTGAATATTTGCACAAACCACACCCCTTTTGCTATCACATGCGATACTTACCGCATTTTGATAAATCTAGGCCTGAGTTAGCAAGGATATGCAAGGGGATTCATTCCAAGCTACTCTGCCTCCTCAGACTTACCAGAGGGCCTCTCTCTTTTCTTTATTTTCAGATTACAGATAGGAACCGGTACTCGCTCCTCGAGGGCCCATCTTCCTGGACACTCTGAAGATTCTCTACTGCCTGGAAGCTATCACTGCTACAAACAACTGTGAGTTACCATCGCTCTCTCAGAGCTTTCCCTGGAACCAGGTACCCGCTCCTTGAGGGCCTAATCCTTTCCAGCTCCTGAGCTTACTTGAGACCTTACGTGAGTTTTGTCATCTAGTTCTATTCATGAACTCTGCCTACTCACTTTCTACAGTTTCTCAACAGCTCATGTTATGCTCAGGCTTGTGAACCCTTGGGCCGACGGGAGGATGATATACCTTAGGAGGAAGATCCGTAGGTTCTCCCGTCGGGTGGCAAGGCAGGAACAGAAGACGTGACCAGCTGACCCTCGGCACTGGAGATAGAGGTGACTGGAGGCAGACGAAGAGTCGTGACGTCAAGGAAGGAAGTGTGTCTTTGCCACTGGAAGTCTGCGGTACCCCCAGGAGGAGCCCGTAGGGACCCAGACCGCTGGGACTTAGGTGGACCTTTGAGAGGTCAAGAAGTTCGGTGCAAGAGCTGACTGGAGCTTCACCCCTGGAAGCCCGCGGTCCCCCCGGGAGGAGCCCGTAGGGACCCGGGCCACTGGGACTTAGGTGGGCCCTTGGAGACGATGGTCAAGAGGAAGTCCAAGGTCAAGTGCCAGAAGGTCGTCGCTTACCAGTCCGAGGTCACACACCGAGGGATCACCACTTGCCAGTCCGAAGTCACACACCAGAGAATCACCGCTTGCCAATCCAAAGTCAGGAACCAGGAACACCAAGACAGAACAGGAACAAGGATTCAAGACACAAGAACTCACCGAAGCAAGTAGACCTGACCAACCACGGAAGTTGCCAAGTCAAGGAATGGTCAGAGGATGCCTCCTTTTATACTTCCTCTGGCCCAATGGATTGGAATCAGCTGTAGACAATTAAAGGGACGAGGTCCCTTTAATTCTGGTGAGGAGGCGCAGCCTCACGCCTAAGATGGCGACGGCCATCTTGGATCTCGGGCCGCGGAGGAAAGCTGCTAGCTGCCGTGAGGGAGGAGCAGGAATGGCTCCTGACCTGGCGGCTAGCCCGGAGGCCCGCACCGACGCGCGGGGGCACCAGGCACATGAGGTAGGGCAATCTATCCCGACACTGCCGTGGCGGCCGCCACGGAGCTCAGGTAGGGGACAGCGGGCGGATGGCTGCGGGCGGATGGCTGCGGGCGCAGAACACAACAGCTCAGCCATCCTGGGATCGTTGTTCCAGTACCTGAGGGAGTACAGCCCTGCCGGGCATATCAGCTCACTACTGCCACCTCTGGTGGGTTTCTAATAACCTGTTTAATAAAAGAACTAATGTGTGTCTGTCTCCATACTCCAGCCTAGCCAGTGGTCCCTCTCGGGGTATCCTCTCGGGAGCGTGGCCATCTGCCATTGGCCCAGGGATCCACCTACAACTATATCAGATTCATTACAGATTGCTACTCCTTAGCAAGACGATATCTGAGACACTACAAGATTTCTGACTCCTCCCTCTCCAGGAGCCTGCTACACAGAGCTTTCTCTACAGATTGCTCCTCCTATCTAATTGTTCCTCCCATCAAGCATCTTCTCCAAAGCAGATCCATAACAGATTGCTAACTCGAGCATCAGATATATAACAGATTGCTAACTACCTGGCAAATCGATAAGAGAGTCCCAGGTTTTCTAGAAGATTACGCTCCCAAATGTGGTGGTCAATCCTGCTGGCCATATCTATTAGGTACTCCAAGGAGTCTGGGAGTTCCTGGGCTGCCAGCTCATCTTTTATTCTCGGGGCTAGCCTATCCAGGAAAATAGGATGAAGGCTATCCTCTCTCCAGTTTACTTCCATAGCCAGGGTCCAGAATTTGATTGCATAATCAGTGAGTGAACGGATTCCCTGGCAGATGTGAAGGAGACCAGAGCTAGAGGCCATTTGGCGGCCAAGGTCATCAAAAGTGGTCTTAAACACCAAGATGTTGGAAATTCCGCAGAATGAAATAGGATCACTCCCATAAGTGGAAAGCCCATGCCAGGACATGTCCTTCCAAAAGAGAAAGGATGTAGGTAACCTTTTCAAAATCTCCCAGTAACAGTGCAGACTGAAGGGCAAAGTGCATACTGCACTGGTTGATGAAGCCCCAACACTGCTTCGGATCCCTAGCATACTGGTGGGGAGAGGAGCTGGTAATGGTATCATGGAGCAAGGAGTCATCACTGGTGCCATGGATGCTGGCACGGAAAATGTCGGGAATGCAGTGGAATCTAGATGGGCATTGAGATGCTCCAAAGAGGTAGCCAGCATATCCAGACCATGCTGGTGTACTTGGATCTTGAGAGCGGTTGACTCGCTGAGTCCATGGCCTTGGTAATATGTTGGCAGAGTGGACCCTTGGGCCGAGGGGGAGTTGGTCCTACCTGTGGGGAGAATTTCTGCAGGTCTCTACCATCAGCAGGCAGAGCTAACTGTAGCAGAGGCCCAACTGGAGCTTCGCCAATACCAACACCTTAGGTTGAGCCCTTGGGTGCCGGGGCCAGCTGGTTTTAGGTGCGGGCCTATGTGATGAGTGGTAGCATAGATATAGGTGCAGGCCAGGTCAGAAGGGAAACCAGGTAGAGGAAGGTTCGAGAGGCAAGATCCAGATGGTAGTCAATGGCAGGTGGCCCCGGAGCAGGGCGTTATCCAGCTGAGAGATGAGGTCCAGGAAATTGGACATAGGATCTAGATTCAGACTGAGGTCTGTGGCAGGTGGTCCTGCTGAGAGACAAGGCCCAGGCAAGTGGACGTAGGCTCATGATCCAGACTGAGGTCAGTGGCAGGCGCTTATAGTTGGAGTCGGTATCTAGGCAGCCATCGAGGCAGGTGGCTATGGTCAGAGTCAGCATCCAGGCAATGGTTGGAGGCAAGCAGAAGTCAGGAGCATCAGGTCCAGGGCCGAGGGTCAAACCAGGAATCCAACAAAACATACTGAAGGAGTCATAGGACCACAGGGAAATGCTGAAGGAAGATGCCAGGGAGACCACGCAGGGGTAGACTGACCATAAAGTAGACAAGACCAGGAAGCCAGCACAGGAATGCAAGAACATGAACTGGATCAATGGAACATGGAGTGGCAATACAAAGGTAGACAATCTATTGCCAAGGCACTTGAGTGAAGTCTGGAGCCGGTTTATATAGGCCGTCTGGATGATGTCATCAAGGGACGCATTTCCCCGATTTCCGCCACAGGAGCTTTAAGAGCATAAGAGATGGGCACACATGTGCCTAGAGAATGGTTGGAGGGAGAGACATCATAAGCCGGCCTGAGGCATTGGCCCGAGACATTCTCTGGCGAGGGATCAGGGTTGTGACCATGGTCAGCAGGAGCAGCGCAACAATTTTGTTTTACCTTGTTTTTTTACTACATGTATTTTTTTCCTCTTGATCCAGAAGCTCAAGACAAATTAAGGGAGGTCAATAGGAACTTAGAAGTAGCAATGCAATTGCTGGTATTCTGCAGAGCAACAGCCTACCCAGAAACAGAGAATCTCTCATTCCCCACCCCCCCCCACCGACTCTGCCTCACCTCACCTCTGCAGCGGCAGTACTGAGTGACTAAACATGGGGTTCTATGAGCTGGTGCATTCACATCCAAACTAATAATAACTCAAACATAACAAACATATTACAAATACATAAATTACTAACATCAACACTAAATTAAAATACAAAAATTAAAATAACAACATATAAAGTCAACCTAAAACATCATTAAGACTGATCTATACTAATTCTCCCCCATAAAAATTATAGGGCACGGAAGGTATAAATTTCCTTCTTCTTAAAATGCAATTTTAAAAAGGGTATCTTTCACCAATTTCCTAAATAGCGGGTACTCTGTAATTTTACACACAGAGCTTGGTATACAGTACATGTACAATGCATGAAAAAGCTTTTTGCTGGCTTTCTGAGATTTTATTTCTGTATGAGAAATACTACATAAAAGATTCTCTCCCCCCGTCCTCAAATATCTGCCTGGGACATAAGAGTACCATTTAAAATACCTTCTGAAATAAATAGGACCCTCCAAGTATGAAATTTGAAAAGTCAATGACACAATCTTAAGGTGTGTATGACTGTAAAACCAATAAAAATCTTTAAATGAAAAAAGGAACCTTAAATGGCACAACAATTCATTTGAAAATAGAGGAAAACAGCATTTCATTTGCTAAGCCCCCCCCCCCGCCCAAAAAAAAGCCCATGATCTGGATAAATATGATAAAGTATGGGGAAGCTTTGGTTATATTGTATTGCAGATAATCAATATTTGTGTTTTTAATGATTCTTATGATGATATATTATTTCATTTATGCATTTGATATTTGTTGTATGGTGGAGTTTACTTTTCTAAAAGGAAAGCTTTAAAAATCCAGGACTGCCCTGTATAAGCAGGACAACACCTGGCCACCAAAGCTGGGATCACGTGCTCTGTGTACATGAGAATTGCCCTCTGCTCGTGCTGGGATTGTATGACATTTTGGGTGAAGGTCGGCATTGAAGGAAATTCAATCGATATTTTTTCGCACACATGATGGGGACTGATGTAGGTGGAGACGTATCTTTTGTGCAGCTATGGCCTCCCACAAAGTAAAGCAAAGGAAACAGGAAGAGACACACCTTGTTGGTTGGTTGTACCTGCCTACGAGTAAAATGATTTCTGACATTCTCGAGTGTCACAGAAAGCACTGCTTAATGCCTCGCTGCCTTTCTTACCTCGATTTTGCCTGCTTTCCTTTGTTCTCCCGCCTAATGTTCCCCCTTTTCTCTCCCACCGCTATATCTGTACCACTTCTTTCCCCTGCACAGGTTCCCCTACCAATTTCAGGTCTGCGCTGAGGCCCTGCTTCTCCTCCTCACAGTACTGCAGTGGCCTCCAGGGACAGTGCAAGAGTATTCGGTGCCCTAGGCAAACCTTCAGTCATGCACCCCCCCCATCCCTCAATTTGCCTCCAGCATAGCGCTCCCTCCACAGCGCTGCCTTCTTCTTTGGCGGCATTGGCCCTCGCGCAGCACCCCTCTGGGCCTCGTGCTGGAGGGATTTTGAAGGCCTTCCCCCCTCCAAGGAGAATGCTTAGTTTGCCTAATGGCGGCTTCGATTCTCTTATTTGCCTCGTTCGCATGCTCTCTCTTCCCCTTCTCCCCTTTGCATTCTCTTACTTCCTCTTTATCCCTCTCCTTCCTTTCTTTTTCCTTCTCAACAGGCTGGTATTCAACTGGCCTGGCCAGCTTCGGTTAAGGGAGGTCAGTAGGACCTTAAAAGTAGCAATGCAATTGCTGGTATTCTGCAGAGCACCAGCTTAGCCAGAAACAGAGAATCTCTCATTCCCTCCCCCCCAAAACTCTGCCTCACCTCACCTCTGCAGCGGCAGTACTGAGTGACTAAACATGGGGGGTCTATGAGCTGGTGCATTCCCAGGCCTCTCCTTCTACATACGATCCTTTTTAGAGAAGACGTCTGTACTGGGGGAGGGGGGAGGTGGGGGGAAAGAAGAGGAGCCAGGATTGACCCTGTGAGCTTGTGCCTGCCACACGAACCTCCACTGACTGACTGACTGACTGACTGCTTTCTTTTAGGACCAGGCCCAGCACCTGTACCCCCAGCCTTTCTGGAGGTGAAGGGGACGATATGGGAGGTGTGGTGGCAGTGTTGGCTTAAGGGAATGAGGGATCAAGTGGAGGGGGAGATAAGGATGGCTCGGGATGGAGGCCTTTTTTTGGGAGGGGGAGGGGGGAGATTTTGCTGAGTTGGCAATCCTAGTGCTGTGTCGTTCAGCACTGCTCCAGTGCCCAAGCACAAGCAGGCTTCCTGTAGCTTATTGGTTATCAAAATGTAACTCATGGCAGGGGCGGGAGGGGGTAAGGATAACAAGACCAGGTCCAGATTAACATTTTTTTTTTTCACCCCAGGGCACACCAATAATTTTTCACTTTCCTGGATGAGCTCCCATTCCTCCTTTCTTACCTCATCTGTCCAAAACTGGTGTCTGCCGTTGGAGCAGGGCCTGGGCCTGATCACTAACGGGCAGCGACTCTCGGTAAAGGACGACAGACCCCACGCTCAGTGACTTCATCATCAGCTGCCATGGCTGCAGCTAGCTTCCTTAGAAAAATGTTGCCCCTGAAGAAATGTGGCCCAGGACAGTTGCACCATCCCCTGCCGCCCCACGCCCATTAATTCAAGCCTGGATGAGGCAGGAGCGGCAGTGCTTGATAGAAGTGTTGCTTCGTGAGTGTTCTGCAGCCCCCCTCGCTGGGTGGCACTAGCACGATGCTGGCACCAGGGAGTCGCTCACCAACTCTGAATTTCTGGACGCCTGTAGTGAGCTTGCGACTGGATGTTTTGCAGACCTGTACAAGCAACATGAGCTGCGGACAGGATGCAAAACCGCCCAGGATTCTATTGCTGCTTCTTCTCTTTCAGGATCTAAGTCTGGTTTTGAGGCAATGACTTGAGCAACAGCTTCCATGAACAAACACCAGTTTCACAATGCAGCAAATGATGCACTTTGCATAGCTGGGCAATGCTTCTTAGCTTGTTTTGCACTGATCTGACAAAAACTGGTCCCCAACGAATTGGGTGAACCTGAAACTGGTTTTGCTGATCTTTTTCTACTCAGAATCTAGGTCAAAATTGACTTTCTTGCTTTCAAAAATCTGTGCTTGGACTTTTTCCTGCCCTGACATATAATTCCAACCCTGTTGCTCCCTCCTCTTCTGTCTTTGGCATGAACTCCCACGATCTCTTTCCCTCCTTCCAAGATCTCAGCCCCTATGCTGTCCCTTGGATTCGAGTTCTAATCTAGCCCTGATCATGCCCATCAAAGATAGGCATTTGTCTTTTGCTGAGCATCATGCATACATCTCATGCTGTCATACGCACTTGCATGGTTATTTTGGGTGAAGGGTGCTCTGGTGTTAAAGCTGCACTTTGCTGTGGGTATATATCTACGCTACCACTCATCACAAAGGCCCGCACCTCCCATATTGTCCCCTTCACCTCCAGAAATTTCTCGAGGTGGGCTAGACAAGAGTAGGCATCAGAAGCTTTAAGCTATTCCCATGTTTAGGACAGATTTTTGGGAAGGCATCTACCCTCATTGCAAAGTAAGAATCAAATGTAAAGGTTTTGTCCCATTCCGTGTCTATAGGAAAAATGCTTAGTACACAGGCCACTAAAAATTTGAACCTACAGTTTTCCACTTCTCTCAGTCCTCTGTTTAATTCTAACAATGATTTTTTCACAACGCCCAAAACTTTTTCAGCTATCAGCCTGGCAGTCCTTGTCCTTACCTTGTTGGTTATGAATCCGCGTTTTCCTCTGGGGGAGCGTAGTATCTCATTTCTTTTTCCTTTAGAGGAAGTAGTTTCTTTTTGGAAAGGAGTTTGTGAAGCAGTGTTGAAGAGGGGTTACCACAAGACGCTCAGAAAGCTCCTCTCTGTGGCTGCCTGAGCCGCGCTAAGTCACAGTTAGAAAGCTCTTCCTGTTGGGCTGCTGAAAGCCTTTTGACGACTCAAGAGAGGAAACAATAGCTCAGGAGCCAATGCAATAAGCTGTGTGTCAAAACTGTGCTTTGCAGTTCAGCCCACAATTTCTTAATGCATTCACTGTGAAGAAATTGTTAACTCCCGATACAGTATGTTAATGGTATGCTAATACAGGGGTGAGCAAACGTTTTCAGCCATGGCTCCCCTTCCATTTATGCAATTGGTTTGGGTTACGATATATTTGTATGTATATATATAAATACATAGATTTGCACACACACACACATTCTCTCTCTCTCTCGCACACCCACACATATTATTCTCCCTCTTTCACAAACACATGCACACTCTTGCCCTCTCCATACTCTGAACCCTGTGTAGTGGGTCCTCCGTTTCAGTGCTTTATCCTTCATTAGGGGTTTTATGGGTCTGGGTTCAAGTCTAGGTGGAGAGGAAGACTTCTTTTCCAGGGCCCCTGGCGCAGGCGATCACAATTTCCATGACCACTTCACGCTCTAGGTTAAATATTTCCAGGAGGTGCCAGATAGTGAAAGATTAGAGCAGGGAAGCCAAAATTAAGATCACAGGAAGAAACCATGTTCCAGCTCCGGGCCCCAGAGTGTGACTGTCTCGTGGTCAGGAGACTTGGCTGCGCCCACTCTGTGACATCATCAGAAAGGGCCCTGATAGCTACCAGGGTGATGCTGTGCTCTGGTGGGGCATGCGCACGAAGGAGCTTGCCCCTTTGTGCACTCCTTCGTGCGCACTGGGTGTTCCCTAAACTGCTGCGCTAATTAAGCCACTTGTTTGGACCGAAAATGAGTCTTCATACTGCAGATATTTCTCCAATTACATCAGTTACAGGAAATGGCCGTTATGGCGAGCTTTTCTCACTTTCCTATTACAAGCATGCATGAATGCCTAGATATTTACGTATGATATATGTAAAAATGTCTAATCTTATAAGTTTCTACCTTGTGCTTAATTCTGATTAATGCTCAAGATATGAAAAAAATATCAGTCACGTATGATCTCTGAAAGAGAAAAATCCTGATTGTCTATGCATCTCTGAGACATGGTTGCTACAATCTGACACCATTCTGTTGCGGGCTTGGATCTGCGGGCCGAGGCAGAGTTGACGCAACCTGCAGGGAGATACCCTGCAGGTCCCCACTGTCAACAGGTGGAATTGTACAAGGCAGAGGCCCAACTGGAACTTTACCTTTACCATCCCATGTTCCCCTCAGGTTGAGCCTTTAGGTACCAGGGCCGGCAGGTCTTAGTTGGGGGCCTCTGCTTGTGGTGAGATCTGTGGATGTAGCAGGATAGGAACAGGACAAGGCAAGGTATATCCGGTGGCTGGTTATGGTCAGAGACAGGCAACAGTTAGGCAGGTTCAGGAGACAGGCTGAGGTCAATAACGAGTAGTCATCTGAAAGGAAAAGAGGGACAGTGAGGCAGGCAGGCAGGGAAGGGGCAGAACAGGCAGGAGAGACACACTGAAGAACTGAAGAAGCAACCACTGGGACTGACGAGCAAGACAAAGACTACGGAGGCTGGAGGTGAAGAACTAGGCCTCTGGAGCTGAAGACTGAAGAAGAGGAATGCTGGAGTTGAAGACTAAAGATACAGGACACTGGGCTGAAGACTGAAGACACAGGACACTGGAGGACAACTAGCTCTATTAGGACGTAGGGAGACTTGTTGCTGAGGCAAGGACTGAAAGGAGCAAAGGCCTTTTATAGGCCAGAACCTATGAGGTCATCAGTGGGCGCTGCGGAGAATTTCCTGCCATGGGCCCTTTAAATCAGGGCATGTCGGGCATGTGTACGCCTAATGAAGCCTGGGAAAGGGGTGCAGGAGTGTTGGCCTGCCCCACAGCTGTGTAAGGGGTCCTTGGCAGTGGTGGCTAGAGGTAGCTCAGGCCCGGGTCTGGAGGTAAGAACAGCAGCTGGTGGGACAACCCACGGACCGCCAATCGTAACATGTTCCGTTAAATCACATTGCTTCTCTTGATTATGCAGTAAACTCCCAGTCAATACCAAACAATCATGGTGATGGGCTGTTACTAGCTATTAAAAATAAATAAATATCACAAAATACATTATAAAATTGAAGACTTCTCCCCATATGAAATCTTGGTAGCTATTTCTAAATTAGCTAATTTTTGTCTTGTTTATTGTCCATCTGGACGTTTATCTCATAATCTCTCTCCTCTTATTGAATGTCTATCCAACCTGAAAACAGACACAATCCACAATTATTTTAGGTGAATTCAATGTTCACATTGATCAAGATCCTATATCATCTGCTGGAGACCTTGTTTTATCCATATTTTTTGTCAATTTCATTTACATCTTTAACTCTCACTGAAGTCCCATGATCTGTTCAGCACTTAATTTAATGTTTCTGCTATATTTATTTATTTTTTTATTTATTTAGGGGGGGGGGGGGGGGGGGGGTTTATACCGACATTCCTGTAAAGAACTACAAATCATACCGGTATATCAACCCACGATTCAACCTTCTGCCCAAAACTATCACTAGGCACGGAATGATTGACCCTGAAGTATTTAAAGAAAAAAATTACATTCATGTAGTTCAACAATTTCTCTTCCTGATACAGATACAACTGGGAATTCATGGAATCTTCTTACCAAAGAGATTTTAGATGAAAATACTCCAGAAAAAAATCATAAAGCCACGATGCATTAAAAATGCCCAGTCGTACACTAGCTCTCTAAAAAAGCCCAAAGAAAATTTAAGAAAACATGAATGACTATGGAGAAAACCCAAAACATAAGCACAAAAGCAAAGCTATCAAAGCACGCTTGATCTTTACAGAAACCAAATGAAAAAAGCAAAGAAGGATCATTATACCTCAAGAATACATATTGCATTAAACAATCTTATAGAATTATTTCACATAGTCAAAAAAACGAACACCATCTGCCACCATATCAGAGCATAATATCTTTATGAATGAATGTTGTGATAAATTTGCCATTGCAATAACAACAAAAATAGCAAACATTCATACAAAGTTTGCCTCATTAAAAATATGAACCAAAAAGTTAAAACAGCCTTGATCATGAAAAATAGGTCCTATTTGAAACTGTGAATCAATCTACAGTAACTAGGATAATTCAGAAGATGAAATTAGCTCCATGCCCTTTAATGTATGTCCGACAGCACTGTTAAAAATCATAAGAGAATACATCGCGGGTCTAATGGCACACATATAATATGTCTCTTTCTTCTGGAACCTTGCCTTCAGCCCTCAAACAGAGCTGAAGGCAAGTGATCCTACAGTTCTAACCAATTACCGAACTATCAAACCGCTCTCATTTATTGCCAAAATAATCGAATCCATTGTCCCAGAGCAACTCACAGATTTCCTAAATACCAGCTCATTGATTGATCAATTCCATTTTGGGTTTCGTAAAAAAATCCAGTATGGAAATTCTGCTGATATCCTCCATAGACACTATAATTTGTGGTTTTGACCAGGGTACCAACTATATGTTGGTACTCCTGGAAATTACTGCAGCATTTGATCACAAACTACTCCTGAGACACCTTCAATCTCCAGGAATAAAAGGTACCATAATGAAAGGGCTCACATCTTATCTCTCTGAAAGATCTTTTCAGGTCAGAATTGTAGATGCTCACTCCGATTGGTACTCTCTGGCGTCAGGGGTACCACAGGGGCCTGTGATCTCTGCATTATTTAAAATATACCTTACTCCACTATCCAAACTATTCTCTGGGCTCCGCATAAATTATAGAATTCATGCCTACGATATTCAGTTGTCCTTTCAATATCAACATTCTTGGTCTTTCACACTCAGTTCAATAGATATATATCATGGTTTCACCTATTATACAGTCTCTCCATGCCAACGTTCATCCTGTTGCAGTCTTCCATCCACCAAGGGTCCTCAGCGAACCTCACCTATAGCCTAGCCAAGTACCTCCTCACTGGTCCCACTATGCCCAAACCTCAGTCCTACTTGACTGAGTAGGACCCTGACACTAATGGACCCTGACACTTCCAGGTTAATGCACCTTTTAAGCTTTTAACCCGTACGCTCTATGGTAACACTTTATATTTATTTCCTGCCTTATCTTCTTTCCAGCTTGTCGCAAGCTTCCAAGTTCTCTTTCCCTGTTGATTGTAACTTTGACCTATTCCTACCTATTATCTTTCGTTTACTTGAATTGTTACTCCAGTTATACCCTTGTTAAATGTAAACCGATCCGATATGGTTATTTACTATGAAGGTCGGTATAAAAAACTGTTAAATAAATAAAATAAATAAATAAATACGTAACGCAGCCTTGTCAGTACCTCAGTGCTTCTTCATGGAGTCCCCTTTGGCTTTCTGAGCTGGCCACTTTTATCTTTCCTATCCTTGTGGCCTCCAGGTCTGCTCGTTCCTTGCACCTTGTTTGCGACCTACTCAGGCCTTTCCCTGCCTTGTGGCCTCCAGGACTGCTCTTACATTGATCCTTGCTTGTGGTCTACTCTGGCCTTTCCTTATCTTTCATTAGAACATAAACATGCCATACTGGGTCAGACCAAGGGTCTATCAAGCCCAGCATCCTGTTTCCAACAGTGGCCAATCCAAGTCACAAGTATTTGGCAAGTACCCAGACATTAAATAGATCCCTTATTGATTAATAGATGTTTATGGACTTTTCCTCTAGGAACTTATCCAAACCATTTTTAAAACCAGTTACACTAATTGCCGTAACCACATCCTCTGCAATGAATTCCAGAGCTTAATAGCTGAGTGAAAAATAATTTTCTCCTATTTGTTTTAAATGAGCTACTTGCTAACCTCATAGAGTGCTTCCTAGTCCTTTTGTTGTCTGAGAGAGTAAATAACCAATTTACATGTACCTGTTCAAGTCCTTTCAAGATTTTGTAGACCTCTATCATATCCCCTCTCAGCTGTCTCTTCTCCAAGCTGAACAGCCCTAACCTCTTTACCCTTTCCTAATAGGGGAGCTGTTCCATCCCCTTTATCATTTTGGTTGCCCTTCTTTGTACTTTCTCCAGTGCAACTATATCTTTTTTGAGATGCGGCAACCAGAATTGCACACAGTATTCAAGGTGCGGTCTCACCATGGAGCGATACAGAGGCATTATAACATCCATTGTTTTATTTGCCATTCCCTTCTTAATAATTCCTAACATTCTGTTTGCTTTTTTGACAGCCACAGCACACTGAGCCAATGATTTCAAAGTATTATCCACTATAATGCCCAGATCTTTTTTCTGAGTGGTAATTCCTAATATGGAGCCCAACATCGTGTAACTAATAACTATAACATGGGTTATTTTTCCCAATATGCATCACTTTGCACTTGTCCACATTACATTTCATCTGGCATTTGAACGCCCAGTCTTCCAGACTCACAAGGTCCTCCTGCAGTTTATCACAATCTGCTTGAGATTTAACTAACCTGCATAATTTTGTGTCATCTGCAAATCTTATTACCTCACTTTGTCATACCCCTTTCCAGATCACTGTTTACTTTTTTCCATTGATAAAATTGATCATTTAACCCTACTCTCTGTTTCCTGTCTTTTTTGTTCAGCATGTTTTTTTGTTGAGCGGGTTATTACATTAGTATTTTATAATTCAACACCTCCAGCATTTAAAAGGCATATACCATACCTGTTCGTTGCAAGCCCTTGATGCAGCCATTTGGGCGAAACTATAAAGTATCCCCATATCTAAGACTACTGGTTTATCCTTTGTCTACTTGCCTTCAAGACCAGGTTCCGATTTGTTCTTGGGTCCATCAAGTGCAAGGTGATGCATATAGGGAAAAATAACCCTTGCTGTAGTTACACAATGTTGGGTTCCATATTAGGGCTACAACCCAAGAAAGAGATCTAGGCGTTATAGTGGATAACACATTGAAATCATCGGTTCAGTGTGCTGCGGCAGTCAAAAAAGCAAACAGAATGTTGGGAATTATTAGAAAGGGAATGGTGAATAAAACGGAAAATATCATAATGCCTCTGTATCGCTCCATGATGAGACCGCACCTTGAGTACTGTGTACATTTCTGGTCGCCGCATTTCAAAAAAGATATAGCTGCGATGGCGAATGTACAGAGAAAGGCGACCAAAATAATAAAGGGGATGGAACAGCTCCTCTATGAGGAAAGACTAAAGAGGTTAGGACTGTTTAGCTTGGAGAAGAGACAGCTGAGGGGGATATGATAGAGGTGTTTAAAATCATGAGAGGTCTAGAATGGGTAAATGTGAATCGGTTATTTACACTTTTGGATAATAGAAGGACTAGGGGGCACGCCATGAAGTTAGCAAGTAGCACATTTAAAACTAATCAGGAAACATTCTTTTTTACTCAGCACACAATAAAGCTCTGGAATTTGTTGCCAGAGGATGTGGTTAGTGCAGTTAGTGTAGTTGGGTTTAAAAAAGGTTTGGATAAGTTCTTGGAGGAGAAGTCCATTAACTGCTATTAATCAGTTATCTTAGAAAATAGCCACTGCTATTACTGGCATCAGTAACATACTACAACATCCACATTCAAGGGAACCCCTTGCTCTGTGGTAATGTGCGGTGGCTATATTTAAGGACAACCACTTTGTGATTGTCCCTCTTGATAGCCCCGTATTTTACTTTTTATTAGTTACTCAATATTTTTGAATGCTTCTTATATGTCCGTTTTTTTATTATTTCACTTCTCCCCGGCGGTCTAGCCGACCCATCCAGCGTTTTCTCTTTTTTATACTTATCTAGGCTGCCGCCATTACTGCTTCTTATGGGTTCGGATTTGCCTGCCCGACATTGGCCATGTTTCAGCAAAATGTTGCCTGCTTCAGGGACTGTGGGAGAAAATTCTGTTGTGCCCGTTCTATGGATCCACTATTAAAGAGGCATTTTATTCGCGTTTGTTCATTACTGGCATCAGTAGCATGGGATCTACTTAGTGTTTTGGGGTACTTGCCAGGTACTTGTAGCCTGGATTGGCCACTGTTGGAAACAGGATGCTGGGCTTGATGGACCCTTGGTCTGACCCAGCATGGCAATTTCTTAGGTTCTTATGTTCTTATGAGAGGTTCTTTCTGCAAAAGGAATTTATAATAGTATGAAATAATGTGTCTGGCCAGGTCTTCCTTAGCAAGTATTTCCCTATTTTTATGATTTAAGTCTTGGAGGTCCAATGACATGATGTAATGTCTAATCTGGAGATACGCATAGAACTGCCTTGAGAGTTCAGCTGAATGGAGCTAGCCTGTTTCCCTGTAAGAAGAAAAGTAAAAGCAGGGTTTCTATGTGTCAGGGATGTGAAGGACACATGAAAAGCATTAAGAGGTTACAGGTTGCTCTACTATAAGGGTAAGCAACTCCGGTCCTCATGTGCAGCAAACAGGTCTGTTTTCAGGATAGCCACAATGAATATACATGAGATATATTTACAAACAATGAAGTCAGTACATGTAAATATACCTCATGTATATTCATTGTGGCTATCCTGAAAACCAGACCTAATTGTGGCATTCCAGGACCAGAGAGGCCTAATTCTGCTCTATTATCTGATGACGTTATAAGGCCTCACCTTTGCTGGGATCCCGGTGGAGCCCTATTACAGTAACAGAATTCAAGGAGGCCTGAGAAAAACAAAGGGGATCCTGAGTTTTGAAGAAATGAAGGGAGAGCCAGAGAACAACTGAGATGTATGGCACTGTACCAGGAAATAAATTGGACAAGACAAGATAGGTCTTATGGTCCTTATTTGCCATCTGCGAAGAATCCTGTTTGCAGATAAGCAAATTTGCTTATGATTGATTGATTTATACATCAATTATAAATAAAATTGAACTGAATTGAATCATATTATCTTTGTTTCCATGCAACTGCCACTGCCATGTTATATTACTGGTCCAATAATATTTTACAGTGTTTCTTAGAGGGAAACGGGCCTTATAAAGTCATCATGTGTGTGTGCCTTATCTGTCTGTCTCTTCCCTGTGTGTCTTCAATTCTTCCCCAATAATATTTGCATCTTTCATACAATTTTATTAAAATCTCTGCTCATTTAGTAGACCCCTAAAGAAGCTGTAGATTTTTTGGTTGAAAGGAGGAGGATGAGGAGTGTTCCTTTCAGTTCCTTTTTCCCTGGAAACGCTTAGGCCTCAGTCGGTCATAATCATATGCAAATTTCTACACCAATAAAGAAAACTAGTGTCACAGATGGCGCTCAGAGGTAGGGTTATCAGGATAAGGCAAAAGGAGTTTATTTCTCCTTCCCACAGATAATGTATTGTGGGTTTATGCAGTTGGGAGTCTCTGAGAGTAAAGGAAAAGGCAAAGAAACCACGGGAGCCAATAACTGATGTAAATAATCTCATGCATATTCATTGTAGATATCCTGAAAACCTGGCCTGTTTATGGCACTCAAGGACTGGAGTTTGCCATCACTGAGCTAGAAGAAAAAGGAAGGGCTGCCTAACATAGTAAAATTTTACAGAGAACTCAAGCACAGAGCTGCATCTTATAACTATAAAGCAATATATCTGTATTTTTACTTTCTCATGGGGTTATGCTTTCCCTTATCATGTGTTACATTGAAATCTCTTCCGCATAACTGTCCCCTCTATATCAAATCACAACTAGGAATCATGAAACATTCACACATCTCCTTGTATATTTATAATTTTGCTTTTGCTTACATTTGTGTGCATTTTGCCTCCTTTCAAAAATATGTTTTTAGGACTTTAACACCCTGGAGCTACCACACTTGCTGATTCCCCTTTCAAAGAACTTAGGACACACAAGGACACTAGCCAAGTTACTAATTGGTTATCAATGTAGCAGATTTGTGTAGTAAGGCTTCCCCTGGCTATATCCATGTTGGCTTTGTCCCACTAAACTATGCCTATCTATTAGACCAGTGCTCACCAAATCCTTGGAAGCACAGAGACAGGCAGATGTGGTTCCTCGTAACAAAAGTGGAAGTAAGGAGGAGGCTGGGAACTAAAGGCCAATTACTTTGACCTTTGTGGGGAGTAAATGAATGGAATCACTGCTAAAACAGAGGATGGGGCAGTTTCTGTGTGTTCTCTGTGGCGGCACCCATTTTATGGAACTCCCTACCACAAGAGCTATAGTTGGTTACCTGTGCAAAGTCATTTCAACTGAAGCTAAAAGCTTAGGCAGGCTTTTTATGAGCTGTATTGACATTCCAGTCCAGACTGAAGTTGTTTACTATATTTGCAGTTTGATTACGCCTTCTATTTGTTTACTATGCACGTTTTATTATTGTAGGAAACCTCTGGTTTTCCTTACCAAAAAGAAATGTACCATTTAACTGGAGAGGCTCAGTGCAGAAATTAGTGAAGTGAAGTTTGGTTTTTACTCCCCCGTGTAGGAGCTGCAGATGGTGCATTTAGCTGTTTATCATCCTCAAGCACCATCAATCCTTGTGGATTTTAGTTTGTTTTTTTTTTGTTGGGGAAGGAGCTCTCTGCCTCCTGTCTGTTAAATTGTGTAACTTAATGAAGAGAAAAACAAGTGGTGTTTATCCCTTGAAACCAGCTGAACATACTGATTTATTTGGAACTGATTTTTAACTTTTTGATCCAGATGTTTCCCTGAGAACCTTAGTAACCCATCATAGGGAACTGGAGCATCCCTATGTAAGGTTAGATCAAGGTGTAGGGGAGACGTTTTGCAGTGTGCTAGCTCTCCTTCAGAGAGGATAGACCGACCTGTTACTATTAGTGACCCTCTGCAGAGAAGTTTCGACCTTCAGTTGTTTTTCTATCAGTAACTGTCTCCTCATTTTTGAGGCAAGGAAATGTTTTTCATCCTTCCTGTCTCTGGTTATTTTTTTTCCCCATTTTTGGAGTCAAACACTGTTGTTTTTTTTCCACCAGGAACGGAGTGCCCTTGGTACCCAGGTATCAGTTTCCTTATTCCAACAGGAAGAGGAGTCTTTCACCTACAGAGAGCCTGAGGAGAGAAGTTTTATTTTAATCTAAGAAAGGGAGTCCTGTCCCTGGTACAGGGAAGGTATTAAGAACCCTGTTTGCTGCTGACTCAAGTGGAAAGTGCCCATCTGGTACTTCATGAGGAGATGTAAAGTAACTAAGAAGACTTCAGAAAAGGTATGAGAATTGGAACTTATGTTCTGATAAAATATGGGGACTTTAGTCTAACCACTTCCCAGTGGGAAGAAGCTGGGATCAAATTGATAACTGAACAGAGGATTGAACTGTCTTCAATCTGAATAAATCTGAATGTATTAATTAGTAAAAGAAGCATGAGAGAGAAAATATAGTTCTCTCTCACAGTCCCCCCCTTTTCACCCTAGTATGAGTTAGTTAAGCTGGTGGAAATTGAGAAGGAGGATATTAGAGACAGAAAGTACATCTTAAGTGACAGGAGTTGAGTGGCACCTTATAGACTAACCAGTTTATTAAAGCAGGACCTTTCGAGGACAGACTCCATTTCGTCAGATGCATGAAGTGATGTACAAGCAATGTTGGAATATTGTGGAGCCATGCAGTTACCCATGGCAGTACCATTGACTTGCAGATACAAGTCCTCTTCAGATCTGAAGTTGTCATGTGTGGGGACAAAATGGCAAAGTTTGCTGGCCAGGTCAGCTGTGGAGGCATCTGAGAAGATATTCATGCCGGCTTGCCACGTTCTTTTGGCCTGGATTGGCCACTGTTGGAGACAGGATGCTGGGCTTGATGGACCCTTGGTCTGACCCAGTATGGCATGTTCTTTGTGGGGGATGTTGGTGTAAAGAGATTCAACATCCGTGATTGCCAGAATGATGTTGGCTGGGAGGTGGCCAATAGAGTGGAGTTTTCTCGGAAAATCTGTAGTATCGGGGAAAGTAGCTGGGAGTGCTGGTGGCATAGGATCTGAGAATGGAGTCCATGTAGCCAGATATTTCTGCTATGAGGGAGTTCATGCTGGAGACAATGGGGCATCCAAGGTTCCTTGGTTTATGTATTTTGGATAATAGGTAGAAAGTACCTAGTTGTAGTTCCTGGGGTGTGTCCAGGTAAATCTGTTAGCATATTCCAGTGCGGAATCTCTTCAGGAAATTATGTAGTTCCTTCTGGTATTCTACAGCAGGGTCAGAGGGCAAGGGCTTGTAAAATGTGGTGTTGGAGAGTTGATGCTTTGCTTCTTGTGTGTGTAAAAATCTATTCATGACAACCATAGCTCCTCCTTTGTCAGCTTCTTTGATAATGATGTCCAGATTGTTGCAGAGGCTATGGAATGGATGCCTCCCATTCTATGCAGCTGAGGTTGTGGGGTAAGTGATGCTGTTTATTGATTATCTCAGATTGTGCCTGTCATTATAAGCTTTCAATTTAAAAGTCCAGTTCAGTGTTATGTCCCCAACCTCAAATGGATACTCACCAGCAACAACGAATTGTACAATGACACCAACTCAGGAACCAGCCCCTGCAAGAAACCCAGATGCCAACTCTGTTCACATTTTAGCCTAGACAACACCATCAAAGGACAATATCAGCTACAACATCTGGGGCTCATTCACCTGCTCTTCTTCCAATGTAATATGTGCCATCACCTGCCAACAATGTCCCTCTACCGTCTACACAGGACAAACAAGTCAATCTGTAATGAAAAGAATAAATGGACATAAATCTGACAATAGAAATGGTAACATTCAGAAACCAATAGGAGAACATTTCAACCTTCCAGGATATTCTCTATCTGACCTTAAGGTTGCCATTCTCCTTCAGAGAAACTTCAAAGGAGCACTCCAGTGTGAAACTGCTGAATTGGAACTCATTAAAACTCATCATCATTACCCTAGGGCTGAATAAAGACAATGACTTCATGACTCATTGGAACTATCTATGAACTTAACTATTAGCAGATTATTCTGTCTTTTCACACTTGCCTCAGTTGTCAGTAAGCTATACTATAACTCTATTAACATTCTTCACACCATGACCTGCCTAATCCAATTCCTTCTCTCTGTTCTGTAGATATTTTGCCCATCTCTTGTACATCATTTCTTGCATCTGACAAAGTGCACTCTATCCTTGAAAGCTCATGCTTTAATAAATTGGTTAGTCTATAAAGTACCACTTGACTCCTGTCATTTTTGCTACACCAGACCAATATAGCTATACCTCTGAAAGCACAATTTAGACTCCATTATTATGTATAAGGTCAGCACGTAGCTTGTAGGGAAGATAACATAGACACACAGTATTGCTTGAAGAAATTATAGGCTTGTAGGTTGCTCTCCCCCTCTACTCCTGCTTTTCTAGAAGCAACCTGGAACACATTACCATTGAAGTCTGCAAGCTTCAAGGTCACAAGCAGATAAACAAAATGGAAACATGGCTTAATTAAAAGCATATTTATTAGGGATGTGAATCGGATCCGATATCGGATCCGATTCTGGTTCCGATTCACATCTCTATAGATGTGAATCGGATCCGATATCGGATGTGAATCGGATCCGATATCGGATCCGATTCACATCCCTAATATTTATTTATTTATTTATTTATTTATTTATTTATTTATTTATTTAGAGTATTTTATATACTATCATTCCATGTGAGAATCACTAGATCACAACTGTGTACAGCATAAGAACACCACTCACTTGAAGCCAACTAGTATATTAAGGGGCAGATTTTAAAAAGTTATAAGATACGTGCGTAGCCGCACGTATCTTATAAAATCTGGGGTCAGCGCGCGCAAGGCTGTGCAAAATCGGCAGCCTGCACGTGCCGAGCCACGCAGCCTACCTACGTTCCCTCCAAGGCCGCTCCAATTTCGGAGCGGCCTCGGAGGGAACTTTCCTTCGCCCTCCCCGCACCTTGCCCTCCCTTCCCCTACCTAACCCACCCCCCCGGCCCTATCTAACCCCCCCCCCTTACCTTTGTCGGCCGGCAGCCCCGCTCCGTCCTCCGGTCCCGGGGGCTGGTCCGGAGGCCTCAACCATGCCCCCGGGCCGGCGCCACGCCCCCGGGCCCGCCCCCGAAACGCCACGGCCCGTCCCCGAAACGCCGCGTCAGTAGGCCCCGCCCCCGACACGCCCCCTTACAAAATCCCCGGGACTTACGTGCGTCCCGGGGCTTTACGCGCGCTGGCGGCCTATGCAAAATAGGCGCGCCGGCGCGCGCAGGCCTTTGAAAATCCGCCCCTAAGAGTTTAACAGAGCACAAGCAGTTTTCTAAAACACTGAGAACTGAATCACCTGGCAAATACCCAGATTAGTTTTAGTAAAACTTCTCTAAGAAGTAGATTATAGACAGGTCTTTTTTATAGTGATTTAATAGTAGTAATTACTTGTTACTAAAACATGACACATTAGTGACACATATGCTGATTTTTGGTTAGCTTTAGAGAAAGTGCAAAGCTAGTGGTCACACATGTGAGAGAGAATGTCTGGACAATATGGCGACTAGAAGCAGTGGACAAAGACAAGAAGTCTACCATTTTCAGAGACACATGAGGTAAGTTTTTCTTATCAGTAGCTTGGCAAAATTTCAAGAATGTTAGTAGACAAAATATACAGGTGGGATAGAGTGTGACTGCTGACCAGAGCTGAACAGAGAGAAAAGATTCAGAGTCTCCGGTATTGTATATTTGTTTTGTTTGTTATTTGTTCACAAGTGTTCTCATAAGCGTTTGGTTGTATGCATATATTATACAGAAAATATAGCTTTCCATAGCTTCACATAAGCAGTAGTCTGTGTCATTATTTTTCTTAGTTTGTTTTGCGTGATCTAGTCTGCAAGGCAAATAGCTCATTCCATTACACTGAGTAATTAGAGTAACTGGGAAGAAAAAGAGATCAAATGTTAAGAAGTGTGCTTCCAAGAAATTAAGAGACTTTGCTAGAAAAGTGAGGTCACAATTTTATTAATGTTCTGCTTTCCTATTTGACTTTATTTAAATGTTGAATTGAGAGATGTAAATATTCTTCAGTCATCAAATTAACTAACAATAAAATAAATTGGAAACCACCCTGCTTCTTAGTGTTTTGGTTTTTTTTGGCTGAAAAGACTGTGATAATTATTAGTTTGTTTACAGGGACGAAGAGGGGCTTGTACTGGATCTATTGCAAAAGGGCCTTAGAACTATTGTTCTTCCCCACTGGGAGTCCTGGAGCAATCTGTAATTGCTAACCATGGGTCTAGAGAGAGAAGTGTCTGCAGAAAGTGGCCGTCATCAACTGACTTTTACCTATGTGCCGCTGGGGCCAGCTATAAGATCCATCCTGCCCAGGGATTACATTATACGTGTTGTTTTGTTCACCACCTAGGGCTTATGCATAGATAGTATACAAATATCAGTAAATACAAATATAAAATACAATGGATTATGAGATCCAAAGCAGTACGGTTTTGCCAGAGGTAGATCTTTTCAGACGAATCTGAACTGCTTCTATGACTGGGTGTCCAGAGAGCTGGATTAGGGGTGAGCACTAGTTGTAGTGTACTTGGATTTCACTAAGACTTTTGACAAGCTTCAGCATTGGCAACTTATAAATAAATTGAGCATTCTTGGTATGGGGGGGTTAGAAACTGGTTGAGCGGAAGGTGACAAAAGTAGTGGAAAATGGAGTTCACGCCAAAGAGAGGGGTCTAACTTGCTGTGTGCCACAGGGATCGGTCCTGGGACAGGTTCTTTTCATCATTTTCATAAGCGATATTGCAGAAGGACTATCAGGAAAGGTCATCAAAATTGTGTCCTTTATAAGGGCTAAAAATATAAAAGACCAATTGCTGTACATCACAAAATTCCCTGACTGATAAGAACACATAGTCAGGACATTTCAGTTCTGGTCAATGCAACATCTACCCGCATGCCATGAATTTCCCCCCCTCGATGTATTGTTCCTAGGGAAGAAATGTCTTCTTTTACCTCCGGAGTTTGTATCTTTGATGGTATTATTTTCTATGTGATAATTCTAAGTGGTATACCGGGGGGATTGACGTAAGCAGTTTAGGCTCCTTTACTTAGTAGTCTATCAGCTGGCATGGTGGACCAGAAGTGGAATTCACCTAGCCTGAAGGAAAACATCAGCTCTGTGTTGATGCGCCCGTCGGTCACATGCGGCTGCGACCTCTCATGCTCACCTCTTTTCTTGCTACTTCATCAATTCTCGGAAGAGTGGCGGATTCCGCCAGCGAATGCCAACCTCCCTGGCGTCCCCTGGGCGGCGTGGGCAATGCTGACCGCCATCTTGTTCCTGGAATCACCTAGCGCGCGCACGGGCCATCTTTAATACACGTCATGGAGGGAATCTCGGAGGCATTCCCCCCCCCCCCCCCCCAATGACGTCACCGCCTCGCTGTATTTAAGCTGATTGGTCCTACACTCAGACGAGTTAGCAAAGAGTTCTCCTCGTTGCTGAATCCACTCTCCTTGGACTTCCTGTTCCTGTCTCGGTGGGGAACGCTATGAGTACCCGCTCCTTGGGGGCTGTTCTGCGTTCCTAGGCTATCTGCTCCTTGGAGGGTCTTCCTGCCTTGTCCTCCTGGAACCAAGCCTTGTGAGTTCATCTCGCTTCATCTCTGCCAAGCCTTGCTGGGATTCTCTCTGCGCTGCAGGAAGATTGCTATTTCCTCTTCAAGTGCTTCTGGGCTCCAGGACCTTAGAACCTCCTCTACACAATCTGCCTTGTACAGTTATCCTCGGCATAACCTGTGCTGCAGGCCTCTACCGGATCTGCACTCAAGAGGTATTTACCACTCTATTGGGAAGATTGTCTGGCGTACCCCGCGCTGCGCACCACTACCGTATTGTCTCATCTGAGGTACCTTCCTGGGTTTACCCCTCAGCTAAGAACTGTACTTTGATTGCAGTACCTGCTCCACAGGTTCTGATCAAGAACTGCACCTTTATCGCATTCCCCGCTCCACGGGTTATGCCCTCTCTTTCTCCCATAATAAAGTCTATACTACAGCTGTGTCCTAGCTACTGAGACCATGCCTACTGGTGGTGAGACCCATGGGGTACCTCCCTGTGGGCGGTGAACCTCTCACTCCGGCCCAGGGTTCGCATCCATACCCAAACATAACAGATTGCTAACTCCATGGACCCGGCTCAGGTCTCAGCCCTCCAAGCCATGCCTGGCCTGACCCAGCGAGTCTCCGAGCAACAAAGGACACTAGAGACTTTGGCCAATGCTTTTAACCATCTGAGTTCTCGGCTGCCTCGACGCCTGTCAAACTCTCTGCCACTTCACAGGCGTTGCCTATATGGCACTCCATACCTCTGCTTGCACCTACAAGTTTTACAGGTGATCTTCTGTTATGTAGAGGCTTTCTGAATCAGTGCTGAATGCACTTTTCACTGCAACCTACCTGCTTCCCAGACATAGTGTCCAAAACTACATATAAACTGTCTCTTTTAGATGGGAAAGCCCTAGCCTGGGCATCACCTCTTTGGGAGCATAATGATCCAATTTTGAAAGACTTAACTGGCTTCCTTGCTCTCTTTCATTCTGTATTTGACGACCCCACTAGCAAGACTGTCGCCGGATCTGCAATCCTGTATCTCCAACAAGGTAATAAACCTTTGACCGATTACATCATTGAATTCAAAACCCTGTCCTCTGAACTACATTGGGACCTGGGTTGTCTACGGGCTATCTTCCTGGAAGGCCTTAACTTTCGTATTAAGGACGAGTTAGCAGCACATGAACTTCCTGATCACCTGGACTCTCTCATTGACCTAGCTGGACGAATTGATCGTCGTCTACGTGAACGGTCACAGGAGCTTAAACGTCCCAAGAAGATACCATCGGGGGTTTCTCGCTCTCGTCCATCTTCAGTTACCCAGACTACGCCAGCACTCTGCATAGAGGAAGAGGAACCTGTGCAGTTGGGCCGCAGTCATCTTTCAGCTAAAGAAACGCTACTAGAGAAGACTAGGCCTCTGCATGTACTGTGGCCAACCGAGCCACGCAGTGCCTACCTGTCCTATCTGTCTGGGAAACTCGCAGACCTAGGATCCGCTGGGGGACTCCTCCTAGGTCTAACATCCATCTCCTCCACTGACCCTTCCAGTCTCTATCACGTCAGATGCCCTTGAGTTCCACACATTAGCCTTAGTGGATTCCAGTGCAGGTGGAAACTTTATTCCCAAACAACTCGTGGAACACCTATGAATTCCCACTGTTCGGACACTCACACCTCTGCTTTTGTCTTCTATCCATGGTGAACCATTACCTGGTGAGGTCTTGCTTTCCACTCAACCTATCCATCTCTGCATGGGTTCCCTCCACACGGAGACCATCTCGTTTTTAGTCCTTGATAAAGAAATACACCAGGTGGTACTTGGATTACTGTGGCTACAGTTGCATACGCCTCAATTTGACTGGAGCACCTTGCAACTATCCCAATGGGGAGAATCTTGCCATGGGAGATGTCTTGAGGTTGTGACTCCTATGCCATGCATGACCACTACCACCTCGCTGCCGGCCTACCTCTGCAGTATTCTGCTTATCAAGACATATTCTCCAAGAAAGCAGCAGCCATCCTACCACCTCACTGATCCTTTGACTGCGCCATCAATCTGCTACCCGATGCTGAGCCTCCCAGAGGAAGGGTGTACCCACTGTCTCTCTCGGAGACCAAAGCTATGTCCTCCTACATCCAAGAGAACTTGGGGAAGGGTTTTATTCGCACGTCTGTCTCCTGCTGGGGCCGGGTTATTTTTTGTGGGTAAGAAGGACGGCTCCCTTCGCCCATGTATCAACTACCATGGTCTGAACGAGATCACTATAAAGGATCGCTACCTATTACCATTGATTTCCATGCTATTTGATAGGCTTCAAGGAGCCAAAATATTGACAAAGTTGGACCTCAGAGGGGCATACAATTTGGTCTGAATCTGCCGGGGCGATGAATGGAAGACGGCATTTAATACCCGTGACGGTCATTTTGAATATTTAGTTATGCCCTTTTGTCTTTGCAATGCCCCGACCGTGTTTCAAAACACGATGAATGAAATCTTCGGGGATCTTCTTTACACCTGCGTAGTAGTTTGTCTCAACGACTACTGGTCTTTTCCCAGAACCTCCAGAACCATCAATTGGATGTCATCAAGGTTCGCCAGAGATTGAGAGACCACCACTTATAATCCAAATTGGAGAAATGCTCCTTCCATCAAGAATCCATTTCCTTTTTGGGCTACATGGTGTCCAGTCAGGGTTTTCAGATGGACCCAGAAAAGACCAAGAGCATTCTTGATTAGCCCCAACCTACTGGACTTAAGGCTCTGAGGAGATTCCTTGGATTCACCAACTACTATAGGTCATTCATTCATCACTATTCCACCTTGACCATGCCTCTTACAGCTATGATGCGAAAAGGAGCTAACCCTTCTCAGTGATCACCAGAAGCCGTGAGTGCCTTCCAACAACTTAAGAAGGCGTTCCTTCAAGAGCCATCCAGACCCCCGATGACCTTTCGTATCGAGGTTGGTGCCTCGGACGTCGGGGTTGGAGCAGTCCTTAGCCAACATGCTGATAGCCATACTCTATATCCCTGTTACTTCTTCTCACGGCATTTCTCTCCAGCCAAACGAAACTACGGGATAGGAGACAAGGAGCTACTAGCAATTAAGTTGGTATTTGAAGAATGGAGTCCCTGGCTTGAAGGTACCCAACACCAAATCACGGTTTACACTGATCATAAAAACCTTGAATACTTGCGTCAAGCACAATGTCTAACCACAGACAGGCCCATTGGTCATTATTCTCTAATCGTTTCGATTTCCTCCTGAAGTATCGCCCAGCGGACAAGAACATGCGTGCAGATGCGCTATCTCATTCTTTTTCCACAGAAGATGTCCCTGACACGCTGCGCCACATCATTGACCCAGCTAGGGTACTTCTCTCAGCTACTCACACAGTTCCAGCCGGGAAGACAGTAGCTCCACAGACCCTCCGGAAGAAGATACTCCGGTAGGCCCACGATTCTTTGCTGGCAGGTCACCCTGGACAGTCCTGTACCTTGGGAAATGTTTTTACTATGTTACTCTCTGCCTTTACTCACATTGTTAATTGTAAACCGGGTTGATGTGATTCCTATCATGAAACTCGGTATAATAAAAATAATAAATAAATAAATAAATAAATAACCTTAGTTACCCTATAAAGATACTACTGGTGGCCCTCCATGAAAAAAGATGCTCGGGCCTACGTGGAGTCGTGTTCCACTTGTGTGAGACTGAAACCACCGGCTGGTCATCCATGGGGTCTTCTTCAACCAGTACCCGCTCCAAATGAACCATGGACACCTATAGCGACGGACTTCATCGTCAACCTTCCTAAGTCCAAGGGAAACAACACCATCTGGATCACATTTGACCGTTTTTCTAAAATGGCCCATTTTGTGGCGCTACCCGGGCTACCCTCAACTCCAGAACTGGTAAAGCTATTCATACCGCATATCTTTTGCCTCCACGGCTTACCCAGAAGTATCCTCTCCGACAGAGGGGTTCAGTTCACCGCAAAGTTTTGGAAAGCATTATGCAAGAAACCTGACATCTCTTTGGATTTCACCAGCGCTTACCATCCTCAGGCAAACGGACAAACCAAAAGAATGAATCGCACACTAAAACAATTCCTTCGTGCCTATGTTAACTCCAGGCAAAGTGATTGGGCCGAATTACTTCCATGGGCTGAATTTGCATTGAATTCTCATCCAACAGCTTCTACAGGGTCATCACCCTTTCAACTCATCTATGGACGTCAACCTCTACCTCCTCTACCGGTGCCATTGTCAGTATCGTCTCCAGCAGCCCAGGTATCAGTGCAAGAACTGCATCAACTCTGGCAACACACCAAGGACTTTTTGCAAAAAGCTGGACAAAAGACAAAAAAATTCTATGATGCACACCATCGAGCAGCTCCACAGTTACAACCCGGAGACAAGGTATGGCTCAGTACCCGCTTCGTCCTCCTAAAACTGCCCTCTGCTCAATTTGCACCAAGATACATAGGACCTTTTGCTGTCTGTCGCCGCCTGGGTCCTGTCACCTACAGTCTATAGTTACCTTCTTCATTGCGCATCCACAACACCTTCCACATCTCTCTTCTAAAACTGCTCATTCTTTCAGAATTCTCAAAGAAGACACCTGAACCACAACCTCTTACTGCTGAAAAGGACATCACCTATTAGGTAGAGGATATACTGTATGTTTGAAAACACGGAAGGCGCTGGGAGTACCTCATATCCTAGCAAGGATTTGGACTGGAGGAAAATAGTTGGGATCCTGCATGTAACATCCTCGACAAGTAGTTGATCCGGCAATTCCACGTTTCCCATCCTAGGAAACCAAAACCCCCAGGGAGGGGTCCTAAGAAGGGGGGTACTGTTGCGCCCGTCGGTCGCAGACGGCTGTGACCTCTCATGCTCACCTCTTTTCTTGCAACTTCATCAATTCTCGGAAGAGTGGCGGCTTCCTCCAGTGAACGCTGACCTCCCTGGCATTCCCGGGACGGCGTGGGCAATGCCGACCGCCATCTTGTTCCTGGAGTCACCTAGCGTGAGCGCGCACGGGCCATCTTTAATACACATCATGGCGGGAACCTCGAGGGCATCCCCTCCGCATGACGTCACCACCTCACTGTATTTAAGCTGACTGTCCCTACACTCAGACGAGTTAGCAAAGAGTTCTCCTCGTTGCTGAATCCGCTCTCCTTGGACTTCCTGTTCCTGTCTCGGCGGGGAATGCTCTGAGTACCTGCTCCTTGGGGGCTCTTCTGCGTTCCTAGGCTATCTGCTCCTCGGAGGGCCTTCCTGCCTTGTCCTTCTGGAAGCAAGCCTTGTGAGTTCATCTCACTTCATCTCTGCCAAGCCTTGCTGGGATTCTCTCCTTGGTGTACCGCGAGCCTCGGGCCACTACCGCATTCTCACCAGCAGGATTCGCTACATCTACCCTGCGCTGCAGGAAGATTGCTATTTCCTCTTCAAGTACTTCTGGGCTCCAGGACCTCAGAACCTCCTCTACACCATCTGCCTCGTACAGTCATCCTCGGCATACCCCGTGCTGCAGGCCATTACCGGATCTGCACACCAGAGGTATTTACTGCTCTATTGGGAAGACTGTCTGGCGTACCCCGCGCTGCGGACCACTACCGGATTGTCTCATCTGAGGTACCTTCCTGGGTTTACCCCTCAGCTAAGAACTGTACTTTGATTGCAGTACCTGCTCCACGGGTTCTGATCAAGAACTGCACCTTTATCGCATTCCCTGCTCCACGGGTTATGCTCTCTCTTTCTCCCATAATAAAGTCTATACTACAGCTGTGTCCTAGCTGCTGAGACCATGCCTACCGGCGGTGAGACCCATGGGGCTCCTCCCTGTGGGCGGTGACACCTCTCACTCCGGCCCAGGGTTCACATCCATACCCAAACATAACATGTGTAACAGGTAAATCCTGTCCCAGTAAGTGGAGACGTACTCAGTAGGAAACGGTTCTATACTGCTTTGACTTTATTTACAGGAGAAATCAATTGAACATGTTGCTCATCAACAGGAAGTGGTGAGCAAAGCACTGTGGTTGCTGTGTTAGTCCCCTTGAATATGTAGAAATAAGAGACATAAACAAGTTGTAGGCAATAAACATTTGCTGGACTAACTCAATGCATCTGTGAGTAGATTGAGACATCTATGCTCCCTTCATCAGGTCAGAGAAGAAACAGCACAGTTACATGCCATGACTACCTGCTGCTACCAACCTGGCTATCCCATGGCCCGCAATATCATTTGGTCATTCTTTCTTTACCTATCCTATCCTTATTACCTCTCGCTTTGTCTGTGCTCTGCAGGAAGTGAAGGGTGGATAGTTTGCAATACTGCAAACCTCCAACCCTGTTCCTGCCCCGCTCATAAAACATGACTGACACGGAGCATCAGACCCAATCACTCTGCCCTGTCTCTCTCCTGGTGCAACACCACAGACCCTAGCCGATCCCTAACCAAATCTTAACCCCCACCACCACCTCCTTGCTATTAGGGATACTCTGTACTTATCCCTTGCTGTCTTGAACTCCTTTACTGTAATTTTTCTCCACCACCTCCACCGGGAGGCTGTTCCATGCATCCATCCTTCTTTCTGTTAAGAAACATTTCCTGATGTTGCTCTCCTCCTCCTACTGCTACTTAACATTTCTATAGCGCTACACGACATACACAGTGCTGTACAAACATACAAAAAGACAGTCCCTGCTCAGTAGAGCTTACAATCTGATAAGACAAACATACAGGACAAGAGACTTGGTTAAAAGAAAAGAAAGTTAACAAAACTAAAAGCAGACAATCAGGCATAACATTTAAAAGCGATTTAAAAAAGGTGGGGCTTTAGATGGGATTGAAACATGGCAAGAGAGGGAGCACAACGCACCCACTTCAGGAACAGTAACCTCCTCATTCTAACCTCTTGGAGCTTCATACTATGCTCTCCCCAAGTAAAGATCTTAAATTTGTGTCATTTATATTTTTGCAGTTTTTTTCCTGATACTATTGCCCTCTCTTCCAGGTTTTTTTTTTTTTTTTTGCGGGGTCTATATTTGTATCCCCTGGTTTTAAATATAAGATTTATTGCATGGAAATAGCAGTACAACATTGTCTCCTTTTCATCTTCAGGGGTCCACTTAACATAGTAACATGGTTAAAAAAAAAACCAACAACAAACCCAACTGATTAATCCAGTCTGTCCAGCTATTCTTGTCCACACCACCAAGAATATATCCCAGCTGCCAGCCACAGTGCGTAACTGCTTGAAGGATTCTATGTCTTGTCCAGGATAGTTTGGGTCGTCTTCCTTCACTGTACTCTACCTTCCTGGGTAGCTGGGTATGATGAACCCCCTTTTAGCCTGCGCACAGCATTTCTCCCCTCCAGTTTCCAATTACGTGACTACATTTAGCCCTTTTAATTCTTTCATTAACTCCCGTGGTCTGTTTCCTGCTGCAGTGGATACATGAACAGGTTCCCCGTGGCCTGTAACGGTAGCAGGGATGTTATATTTACATTAAGATTCGACTCTCTCTGTACCACCATCTTTAGCCCTAGTACTGCTGCTAAAGGTGGGTACTTTTTTATCCTGGGTGACATGAATCCAGTATGGATTTGGCTTTTTGTTTCTTTTCAGGGCCAGATGTAGTAAAGGATTTTTCTCGTTTTATGTCGACGGGAAAATGCTTTGTATATTTGCCCTTTGTGTTATGGATTAACGGTTTTAGTGGACCCCTGGGTCGGCCTGCAGGAGACTGGGGAGAGGTGGACTATAGTCTCAGTGTATAAGCAGGCCGGGAGGCGGATATCAGGCAGGATGCGAACGATGATCTTCACCCTGGAAGCCGGTGCTCCCCCGGGAGGAGCCCGTAGGAGCCCGGCCGCTGGGACTTAGGCGAGTACTGTAGCTGGATCAGGAACAAGCAGGCTTGGGAACTGGAACCAGGCAGGGAACTGGAGCAAGACTCGAGTACTGGAACCAGGCAGGAACTGAAGCAAGGCACGGGTACTGGAACCAGGCAGGAACTGAAGCAAGGCACGGGTACTGGAACCAAGCAGGAACTGAAGCAAGGCACGGGTACTGGACCCAGGCAGGAACTGAAGCAAGACTCGGGTACTGGAACCAGGCAGGAACTGAAGCAAGGCACGGGTACTGAACCCAGGCAGGAACTGAAGCAAGGTCTGAAGCAGGAACCAGGCTGGAACGTAAGCAAGTCTGAAGCAGGAACCAGGCTGGAACGGAGCAACTACCGGCAAGTAGTAACACACTCTGGGGCACGGAGCAACTGGGAACCGCAAGGTAACCCCGTTGCAAGGCAAAGACTGAGGGTCCGCGGCTGGCTTACAAAGGCCGCGGCGTCTGACGTCAGGAAGCGGGCGGAGCTTCGAATGGCGGGAACAGGCCTACAAAAGCGTCCTTCTTGCGCACGCGCCTAGGGACAGGGCGTCCACCGAAGATCTCCCACCGGCGTCGCCCCCGCCGGGACGCAGCCACACAGGCCGCAAACTCCGCCAGCTGAACCGGGAGCAGGACCAGGAACATGGAGGTAAGGGCCTGGTCACGGCGCACGCGACCGGGACCGTAACATCTTGTGAAGATTTGTTGTAGATGTACAGCAAGATCTCTACATGAAGCTACATAGCAAGAGACTTGGCCACAGAATTTTACTCTGTCCAATTATTCTCTGCATCTCAGTGCATGGTGGGACAGGTCATGCGTCTTCCCACTCCTCCAACCCATGATCATGGCCAGTGTTCTTAAAGCATCTGTCACAAAGAGAGCCAGGGCTGGTGGAAGCCCTGGCCAGGAATCTGCCGCTGGGCCCTCATGCTCTGGAATTGGCTGCATGCCTATCTTTGAAGTACTGGTGGTCAGACAAGCTTAGGGTGATACTCCTGGGGGAATTCTATGCAAAAAAAAAATAAATTAAAAATTCTGCACAATATTTTAACGTTCTGCAAAAGTCTACCAATATATTTATCAAAATAAGGACTGGAATTACTGGTTAAGTACAATTAATTTAAAATTCAAAACAGAAAGAAAGTTTGTACTCAGAGATGCAGTATTTTGAAGTTTTGGGTGCAGAATTCCCCATGAGTACTGTAGCAGTACATTGTAACATGAGCTTCTGATTTTCACCGATTTTATTTTAGCCATCCATGGGGTCCAAGGGGAACTCCGAGCTGCAGGCATTGTCGACTTCTTACAGCTGCCATTACTTGCAGCAGCACAGAAGTGGCCATGATTGTTGCTACAGATGACAACAGTTGAAAAAAGTCAGTGCTGTTCGCAGCTCCTCTTGGGTGCCGTGGACTATCAAATTAAACTCTCTGAAAATTAAAAACCCTATTTTCCCCCCCAAACATTCTCGCTCCCTCTCTCTGGCTTGCTCCCCCCACACTCTCTCTCCTCCCTCAGCTCAACTCCCCCCCCCCCCCCCCATACACACCTATGTACGATCCCCCCTTCTCATATATTCCTTCATCCCGTCACCTTCCCAGGGCCAGATTTAAGATTTTGTCACCAATAGGAAGAGTGCTGGCTCATGGCCCTAGACCAAACAAAGGCAGGCTCCTCTTTGGCCTGGATGATTGTCACCTTCAAAATTTGACTCCCTAAGCCATTCTCTATGTTTCCTATACCTACATCCCGGCCTGCCTCCCCGAGTAGGTCCCTCCCACAGCTCGTCTCTCCACCAACAGGGCCCCCTGCTCACATGCTCTCCCTCAACTCATTCCCCCAGCAGGGCTGGTTAGTTAACCCTTTCAACAAGGGGACACTCCATGAATGTTAGAACTAGCAGTTTTAAAATAAATCATAGAAAGTGCTTTTTCCACTCCATGCACAATCAGGTGTGGCCCCTATGTGCCACTAGAAAGGTGCGAGGTGCTAAGGCCTGGAGGACTTCTATGTTCAATATCTAATTTTCCTCAGGGGGAATCCTTGTTAAGGGTTGTGGCATGCTTTGCAATGAGAAAGATCCAGAGAAGGAGAGTTCACCCAAGGGGTAAGGGGGATAAGAAAGGCATAGTGATTGACATGAGGAGTATATAAGCCATGGTTCAGCGTGGGTATGGGGCTTCCTCGGGGTGGCTGAGTGGAGTAAAGATGTAGCTGGAGTGCAGAGCAGGGGAGGAGAGATTTCAGGTGGGATGTTCTCCCGAGCCCTCAGAAGACCTGAATAGAGAAACGAGCGGGCAGCTGCTAAGCAGAGGACAACCAGAGGAAAAAACGCTGCACTGGGAGCCAGCAGGATCCAGGAGGCGAAACTGCACCTGGCTCGGAGCTCGGTGCAGGGCTGAGGAGACCTCATTACCTAAGGAGCAGGGAGCGAGGCTTCCCAAAGTCGTTCCGGGGATGGTGTGAGTGCTGGAAACTGCATCAAGAATCTGAAGGAAAGAGCCTGGGTAGGCAGAAGACTGTGGGAAGAAGTGACCTGTGAACTATTTTCTTTACTTGGAAACTGTTTGCTGTTTTCTCTGTTGGAGTGAACTAAGAACTGTGAGCCGATTATCCTGTTTTTACTTTGCTGAATTGATTATTCAAGAAAACTACATTTACTTTTGGAGCAACATTTAGCATGGATCGGATAATGAATTTTTTGGGAGTCCTCAGCCCAGTTTGGCCCCGCAGGTTAGCCTGCCCCCAGCCCAAGAGTAATCAATCCCCAAATTCTCCCCAGGGCTGGGAAGGTGATCCCGAGCAGAAACATTGGAATCTGTTTCCAGAGGATGTGGTCAAGGCAACTAGTAGAGTGGGGGTTTAAAAAAAGGGTTTGGACAATTTCCTGGGTGGGAGCACATAAAGCAGTATTAGTCAGGGGAAAGCCATCGCTATCCCTGAGAGTAACAGGAAACAGGTGCACTTTTTGGGATCTATAACCCAGACTGGGCAGCGCCGGAGGCAGGATACCGGGCTCAGTGGGCCTTGCTCTGCCCCAGCGTAGTCAGTGTAATATAAATGGCATTATCAGGAATTTAGTGGATTTACACTATGTCCACATATCTTGATGAACAGATGAGTATATTAAAAACATCAGGCAAAAACAAAAGAAATTAAAGTTTGTAGTAAAAAAAAAATATCCTTAAAGCGTTCACTGAGTTTTGTATATACAGACAGAGCTGCCCTTGTTGGGGAGGTGGGCGGCGGGAGGAGGGGGTGATCTCCCCAAACCCCGTACTTTCTGAGGCTCTGCACCGCCCCCATCTGATATTATTTCCTTGGGGATGTCAGTGAGGCGGGAGTTGCAGCGGCACACCCTCAGAGATATCAGCACCAGCAGGCCAGGAGGTACAGCGCCCGCTCACCCTAACAGCATTTGACTAGGAAAGCAATGCAATTCCCACCCTTCACCCCCTGCTGAAAGGCGATCCCGAACCCCATCGGCCCCTCGCCGTGTGTGCACGCCAGTTGCAGCAGGGCCCGTTTCTTCACCGAGCCCATATCTCTAGCCAATGCCTGACCCCTTCCTCTATCTAGGTCTCTGAGACTCTAATAAAAATGCTGTGAAACAGAAAGACTCACCACCAATGTTTCCTCTAATTTTTATCTGGGGCATATGTGGGTGTGCACCACCACTGTACACATAGTACTTGCAAGCCAGCAGCTGAGGAAGGAAGAGCTCCTCTTCTTGTGCTGTTTGTAACATCCCTTCCCCTCTCCCCACCCCCCACCCCCCCAAACCGTTTCAATCATAATGCTGCCACTATGGACCAAGCTCCATCTTTTCCCCTCCTTCTCTCCATCTTTCTCTTCTCAGCGTCCATCTCTTTTCTTCTGACTCCTCCCTAGCTTTTCTCACATCTTTCAGCTCCCTCATCTATCTTTCCACTTCATTTTCTCTCTCCTACACTTCTATTCCTTGTCTCCCCATCCACTCTATCTCCCCATCATCCCTCCTCCCTATTCTAACCCCACTCCTCCAACTTTCCTTGATTTCTCTTCCCCAGCATCCACCCCCTGACGTTTGCCACTTTGCCCCTGGCCTTTCCCCCCCCTTCCCCAGCTTTTTCACTCTGCCACTTTCCACTTTCTCCCCCAGCATCTGCCCCCTGCCAATTCCCCTTCTTCCCCGGATCTGTTCTCTCCAAGTCTCTTGGTCCCAGAAAGCAATACGGAAGCTGATCCAACGCAGCAGGAATGCAACCAAAGCTAAATTAGATCGTTGTCAAGAAATGCTTTAATTATAAATGGTAAAAACCAATGCCCAACTCGGGCCGAGTTTCGCCCATACAATGTGGACTTTTCATATAGGTTTTTCTTCTTTATATATATGTTTTTATGTCACATTTTACTGTGTGCGTCTATAAGTTTGTGTGCAATTTCTAATTATTTTTTGATTTTTAATGTTTTAAATGAATATAATTATGAGCCTATGTATTAATATATTTATTCATTTGTTTGTATAGCCCCTGAAGCAGCCCACATTGTATGGGCGAAACTCGGCCCGAGTCGGGCATTAGTTTTTACCATTTATAATTAAAGCATTTCTTGACAAGATCTAATTTTGTTTTGGTCATCCCCTAGTCTCTTGCCTCATCCCCAGCTGCTCTCCCCACCATGCTCCCCCCCCCCCCCCATTGCAAGAATCAGCTGCTCTAGTCTCTTGCCCCATCTCTACCTGACTCTTGCTTCTCTCCGTGTTTACTCCCTCCAGCTCTTGCACTACCCCCACCCAGCATCTGCTCCCCCTGCCTGGCACCTCATCCCCCACTTGCATGCTGCTCCCCTTCTCCACCAACCAGGTGGGAAAGTCCTCCCCACAACCGCAGACCGCTGCTTGGTTTTGTGTGTGCCAGCAGAGCGGGCAACGATGTGCAGGCTGGCACGTTTCAGTACTAATCTCGATCAGCAGCAGGAAGCACAGGCCCACGAATTCTGAAGCTGCTCACTGAGCCAGCAGACAAGTCCCCGCAGACTGCAGCCGCAGGACGGGCCACGTGTGGAATGCTGTGTGTCCAGCACCTTAATGGGAACACAGTTCACCAGGTTGCTAAGTGCTTTTTTTTTTTAACCTGTGCGATGTACAGTTTCTGGTCAGACACACTGACCAGATACTGAAAGGTCGGTTACTGCAGGCTGCTCATCCTACCCCCTCGGTGCTGCCTGTTTAGAGGGCGGGAGCCGTGCTGTGTCCTTGGCCCCTACCTTCTTTCCCATTCTGAGTGGATGCCATGGGGAGAGGAGGCAAGGCATAGCACAGGCCTCAGCTCCCTGTGGCTCCACTGATATCCAGCAACTGCAGCCCTCTAGGTCCCGCCTCTTCCCTCACTGTCGTGCCGATACAGTAATTCACACTCTCCTGGGCACGCGATCAAGTATTTAAATGAGGGCCCGCGGTAAAAAGAGGCGCTAGGGACACTAGCGCGTCCCTAGTGCCTCCTTTTTGACAGGAGCAGCGGCTGTCAGCGGGTTTGACAGCCGACACTCAATTTTTCTGTTGTCGGTTCTTGAGCCCGCTGACAGCCACGGGTTCGGAAAACGGATGTCGGCATAATTGAGCGTCTGTCTTCCGACCCACGGGCCGCAGGCACATTTAAAAAAAAAATTTTAATTAAAAATTTATTTTTTAATTAAAATTTTTTTTTTATTTTTGGGACCTCCGACTTAATATCGCTATGATATTAAGTCGGAGGGTGTACAGAAAAGCAGTTTTTTCTGCTTTTCTCTACACTTTCCCAGTGCCAGCAGGCGTTAATTTCTGAAAGTAAAATGTGCGGCTTGGCTGCACATTTTACTTTCTGTATCGCGTGGGAATAACTAATAGGGCCATCAACATGCATTTGCATGTTGCGGGGTAAAAATAGTGCGTCGAAAACGCGCGGCCAAATGCGTATTGGCCTGTGAGAGCCGCTGAAATGAGGTAGGGGAAGAGCGGGCACCGGAGAGGAGGAAAAGGACTGAGACTCAGAAGCACATGGTAGAGAGCTGGGAGAGAGGCAAACAAGCTGCTCTGGAGCTGGAAAGGTAGAGAGACACAGAGGGGGCACAAGATAGAGGGATGGCAAAGAGACAAAAGGAGAAAGGGGAGGAAAGAGGGCCATATGCACTTGGGGTCATGGGAAGTGAGACGGGCACAAGGAAGTAGGAGGCAAAGAGGTACAAGGGAAGGAGAAGAGAGAGGAGGACATGGTGAAGGGAAAAGGGAGAGAGACAAAAAGAGGGTGAAAGGAGAGAAAGACATATGAAGGGTGTAGGAGGGAGAAGAGAGAGGGGAAAAATAACAGAGAGACATGAGGACACAGGAAAGGAGGGGAGTGGCTAGATTAGTGGTTCCCAACTTTTTGTGTGACGAGCACACCCAACGCCGGGCTCACATTGTCACAGTATACCATCACTTTCCCTCCTCCGCCTCCCCCTGCAGCATCACCATCCCTTATTTTCCCTAACCCCCCCCACCACCACCATCTCTTCTATCCCTCCTCCCTGGCACTATATTATGATCCCTTCTGCCATCCACCTATCCCTTGGAGCACCGCTTCTCTCTTTCCTCCCCCACCTGGCATCATCACCATCCCTTCCCTTCTTTTCCCTGGCATCACCTCTGCCTTTTCCTCCCCCCCCCACCAGCATCACCTCTTCCCTTTCTTCCCTTCCCCCTGGCATCACTGCCTTCCCTTCTCGCCTTCCAACCTTTTGCATCACCGCCCTATTTATTCAAATTTGATATTCCACTTCAGCGATGTCTCCTCAAAGTGAATGGCCTTCCCGCCCACCCCTCCTCCTCACCCTTTGACATCACCACTAGGATAATTTTCATGCCACAAGAGTTGCTGGGTAAGCAGCCGCCCTTTCCTGTTGCTGCCGCTTCCTCTCTTGGCTTCCGACCAAAGTTGGAACTGTGCGGGGGTCTCATAGTCTCGCCAGATCCGCTGGCTTCACACAGTTCCAATATCAGCAGGAAGCCGGCAAAGTAGGAGGCAGTAGCAAGAGGTAAAGAGCATTGCTTGCTGTCTCCTGCTGTTAGTGCAAAGCCATCTTTCAGGGAACGTGGGGAGTAAAAATAGAGAGGAAGACTTTGCTGATGGCAGTTCTAACAGGTGTGACCTGCTCCCATCTCCTCTCTCTGCAGGAGGTCAATATTTCATGGCTAGATGTAGCGTCAACCATTGCCAATGCAAGGTGTTCTAACCTTTTTAGCTCTCTGTCCTCTCATTCGTGGTGAGGAGTGTTGTGCACACTGTAACTTTGGGCTGTCTGTTAGGTTCCATATTAGGAGTTACCACCCAGGAAAAAGATCTAGGCGTCATAGCGGATAATAAATTGAAATTGTTGGCTCAGTGTGCTGCGGCAGTCAAAAAAGCAAACAGAATGTTATGAATTATTAGGAAGGAAATGGTGAATAAAATGGAGAATGTCATAATGACTAACGCTCCATGGTGAGACCACACCTTGAATGCAGTGTGCAATTCTGGTCGCCGCATCTCAAAAAAGATATAGTTGCTCTGGGTAAGGTACAGAGAAGGGCGACCAAAATGATAAAGGGGATGGAATGGTTCCTTTATGAAGAATGGCTAAAGAGATTAGGGCTCCTCAGCTTGGAGAAGAGACAGCTGAGGGGGATATAATAGAGGTCTATAAAATCATGAAAGTTCTTGAATGGGTAAATGTGAATCAATTATTTATTCTTTCAGATAGTACAAAGATTAGGGAGCACTCCATGAAGTTAGCAAGTAGCACTCCATGAAGTTAGCAAGTAGCACATTTAAAACAAATTAAGCTCTGGAATTCATTGCCAAAAGATGTGGTTAAAGCAGTTCCAGGCCAATGCAATAAGGACACACTAAAACTGTCCTTCCAAATTGGATACCTGCTTTCCTAACGCATGCCCATCCACCCCTCCTGGGCGCGTGATGCAGTAGGCAATGAACCTCTGTGTTAAAAAGGAGGCACTAGGGGAAACTTTGTGTCCCTAGTGCCTCCCCGGCATCAGGCGCCTGGTAGTAGTGGCTGTGCGCGGGGTAGGAAAACGGACACTCGATTTTATGATATTAAGTCTGAGGAACTACAGAAAAGCAGTGTTAACCTTAGGGGCAGGCATTAATTTTTGAAAGTAAAAATATATGCATCGAGTGCACATTTATTTTTACATAAGTGGCTAATTGGAAATAGCCTCATCAACAGGAATTTACATGTGATGAGCGCTATTAGTGACACACTGGTTTGGACGCACATTTTGGACACGCTAATCCTCATTGCATAAGGGATTATGGACGCACATCAAAAATTCATGTCCAAACGCTCGTTAACCTGTGTGCTAGGCTCAGCAAATGATATTCCATTAGTCTGTTAGTGTAGCTGGGTTTTAAAAAGGTTTGGATAAGTTCCTGGGGGAGAAGTCCATAAATTGTTATTAATTATGTTGACTTAGGGGTAGATTTTTTTAAAAAGTGCGATTGTGTACTTTTGTTGGCACACCAGGCGCAAACAAAAGTACGCTGGATTTTATAAGATACGCGCGTAGCCGCGCGTATCTTATAAAATCCTGGATCGGCGCACGCAAGGCTGCCGATTTTGGGTAGCCGGCATGCACCGAGCCGCACAGCCTGCCTCCATTCCCTCCGAGGCCACTCCGAAATCGGAGCGGCCTCGGAGGGAACTTTCTTTCGCCCTCCCCTCACCTTCCCCTCCCTTCCCCTACCTAACCCACCCCCCCGGCCCTATCTAAACCCCCCCCCACACCTTTATCCATGGATTTACGCCTCCCGGAGGGAGACGTAAATCCATGCGCGCCAGCAGCCTGCTGGCGCGCCGAGACCAGACCCGGAGGCGGTTCCGGAGGGCGCGGCCATGCCCCCGGAATGCCCCGGGCCGAAACCACGCCCCCGGGCCCGCCCCCGAAATGTCACGTACCGCCCCTGACACGCCCCCGACACGCCCCCTTTAAAAAAACCCTGGGACTTACGCGCGCGCCGGCGGCCTATGCAAAATAGGCGCGCCGGCGCGCGAGGGCCCTGCTCGCGTAAATCCGGGCGGATTTACGCGAGCAGGGCATTTAAAATCCGCCCGTTAGGCATAGCCACTGCTTATTACTGGCATCAGTAGCATGGGATCCATTTAATGTTTGAGTACTTGCCAGTTATATGTAACCTGGATTGGCCACTGATGAAAATAGGATGCTGGGCTTGATGGACCCTTGGTCTGATCCAGTAAGGCAGCTTCTTATGTTCTGTGGAGGGGAGATCTTGTAAGTGGAGGAAGATGGGGTCAGGGAGTGAGAGAAAAAACATCCTGGATAAGCAGGTATATTTGAGAAAGGAGGCTGTGTGTTTGGGAATGTGTAATGGGTGTGAGAAAAGGAAACTGTGTATAGAGAGGCTATAATTAGGATAGAGAGAAGAACTGTATGTGAGAGAGGCTGATAATGATGTGTTTGTGAATATGGCTGAAAGCAGAAATTTAGTTTTACCTGCTAATTTCCATTCCTTGAGTCTTGCCAGCCCAGTCCAGACACCTGGGTTTGTGCAGCCCTACCAGAAGATGGAGACAGTGAACAACTAGTTTGATGATGTCACCTCATATAGTATCTGCTGCTATATCATTCTGCCAATATTCTTTGTAACAAACTAAACACAAAACTCTTCCCTATTTCCCCCCATAATCAGGGGGCTTCCAAAGAAGACAACCAACATTGACCCTCCTCAAACTTGGGAGATCAGCTAACCAAACCAGCCCAAAAGAGGCTATGAACTCCCAATTATAGGAACTGGAATTGCACAGTCACTAAATAGAATAGGTATTATGAAAACTTGTAGACAGAGAGATGAATGAAATATGGCAATCCAGGAGAGTCTTAGACTGGTCTGGCAGAACTCAAAGAAAATAAATTATTTATTTAGTTAAACCATTCATAGTCTGCTGATCCACCAGTCTCAGTGGGTAACAACATCCAGGCAAGACTACATTTCTCCTTCGTCTTCATCAAGACAGATCAATCCAAACACCTGTAATGTACCAAAACCATCCCTCAAACTGGGTGGGATACTGCTAGTCCTGCTCCTAACATGCCAGAGCTAAAGGCAGCATTCTTTTTGGCTTGTTCATCCAGATGGTAATGTTTTGTGAAAGAATGGAAGGATACCTAAGTAGCTGTTATACAGATTTCCATCTGGGACACCAAGATGAGGTATGTATTCTGGTCCAATGTGCCCGAATATCTCTGGGAAGCAGAAAACCTTTAGGGACTGATTTTCAAAAGCATATATATGTATAATATTGGATTTTACGCATGTAAATGCACTTTACTTGTTTTAGTGGGCTTTTGAAAATTGCTACAATATACGCCTGTGAGGCAGTGTGTTGTGCTTCCGGGATGTGGACCCTTGGTTCAGCGAGGAATGAATGTTCGATCGCTGATTGGCGAGGCCTAGACCAGGACTCTCACAGAGATCTGGATGCAGGTACTTCCAGTAGGTCGTGGACTCAAAGGTGGATGTCCTCAGCAGGTCGTGGAAAGTAAAGCTGAGCTGGCGCCTCCAGCAGGTCATGGACTCTAAGGTGGATATCCTCAGCAGGTCGTGGAAAGTAAGGCTGAGCTGGCGCCTCCAGCAGGTCGTGGACTCAAAGGTGGATGTCCTCAGCAGGTCGTGGAAAGTAAAACTGAGCTGGCGCCTCCAGCAGGTCGTGGACTCAAAGGTGGAACAGTTCGGATTAAGGGAGTTGAAGGAAACTCCACAGTCAGTCCGATGGTCGAAAGCCACAGGATACCCCAAAGCCAGTCCAGGGGTCGGAAGCCAGAGAATTCACCAAAGCCGGTCCAAGGGTCAGAAGCCAGAGAATTTGCCAAAGCCGGTCCAGGGGTCAGAAGCCAGAGAATTCGCCAAATCCGGTCCAGGGGTCAGAAGCCAGAGAATTCGCCAAATCCGGTCCAGGAGTCAGAAGCCAGAGAAATCACCAAAGCCGGTCCAGGAGTCAAAACCACGAATCAAGTACAGGAACCACAAACAGGAACAAGCCAGGAGCCCAGAGGAAGTCAAGGCAAGGTCTGAGGTGCAAGACCTGCCTTTAAATAGCTCCTTCCAGCTGGCATACCAGGGGAGAGCCAATCCCGCTGCAGGAGGTATCCAGCAGCCAATCAGAGGCAACGATGTTAGTCCCTGAAGGGGGGCGGAGCCAGCAACCAGGAAGAGGAGCCGAAACGCCGCGGCCATGTTGTGCTGCGGTCCGCGGCCCCGGACCCACGACTCAGCACCACATCAGGGCAACTGCGGCGGTCTGCCGCGCTGGTAAGCGGTGCCACGAGCGTGGCTCCTAACACAGTGCCCCTAGAGCTCCCCTGTTTACTTGTGCAGGACCAGGATAGATGCCTGGTCCATCTTAAATTCCTTAAGGAGAGTATGCTCTATGGGCAGGATCCTGCAGGGTAGGTGGGGCTCAGTGGGTACAACTAGTGACTAGGGAATAAGAGCTGGGATCCAGGTGGGGATAACCAGACCAGGTGCAGGTCTCCAGGAGGAAGGCAGCTCCTGTAACTTAACACTGTCCAAACACAGATCTGAGACGAAGCTAAACTGTGAGTACTGAGGGAAGAGGTACTGAAGTATAAGTAAAGAGAGTACACTGTTCTGAAGGGAAGACAATCTACTTTTGCGCATGTGTGAAGCTGTAATAAAGATATACTCTTTCAAGCAAGGCTGGAATCAGACTAGTTTGTCTCTAGGCCTGTGGGAATCACCACTCAGTCCCACATATGTTGTCATGCATGAGATTTTTCTAATGTTTTGCACAGAAAAAAAAACCCCAAGCCTCCAAGAAAGTGTCTGTTTGGAGTACAGAGAGCTGTGAAGAGGACTTATGGTTCTATATGTAGTACAGAACACAGGGGGGCCTGTGGCTGTAAAAGTACAGAACACAAGGGAGCACAGAGCACCTTTGCTTGTGAAAGGGTAGGGCTCAGAAGCTGCACTGGAGAAAAGAAAAACCAATGTTTAAAAGTTTCAGGCAGAGAGGAAACTGTTAGTGGGTCTGGTTTGAGGGACAGCCAGGAAGTGGTAGGTTTGTACCAGATAATGGGAGAAGCCTGGCTGGAGGTAGATAGGGAATTAAATGTGATTTAGTAATGCTGGTTATGCAGGCTTATTTGGGTGGGTTTTTGTTTTTGTTTTTTTACTTTTTTTTGCCTTGAAAAAAGAAGAGAAAGGACATTGGTGCAGCAGGTTTGTGCTGAACAGAGTGTAGTCCTGGAAAAGCTGCCAGAGTGGGCTGTGAGTGCAGTGAATGGAAACAGGGCAGGGACATCTTTCATTAAACAAGCCATTCTGCAGGAAAGGTATGCAGCCATGAGAAAACCTGGAGTGGAGAAGCCAGGGTACTGCAGCACCAGAATGCACCAGTAAGAGAGCATGACTGATGGAAGCTGGCAAGCACTGATCCAGAATCTCCAGGAGGAAGATAGGAAGTTACAAGAGAGCCTTGCAAGGATGAACAAAAAGTGACCAGGCAACACACTGTGCTGTGGTCAACTTCTATTTGGAGTGGAGCATCATGGCCTTGTCAGAAGGGGCACTACAGAGTGGCCAGCGGGCTGCAACACTGATTGGCCAGAGGATGGCGCTACAGGTGCTTCTGAGGAAGATCCTGTAGGGTGCCCAGACACTACTGGGAGTCCAGGGACTGCTCCTGTGAGAAGCTCCAAGAAGGGGTTCGGTGAAGAACCCTGAGAGAGGGGTCACAGAGAACCCTACAGAGGGCAACACAGACTGCCCAGGAGGAGGCAGTATTGAGAAGTTGGAAGTCGGCACTACATGAGGTCCTGAGGAAGACCCTGTAGAGTGCGCAAACACTCCCGGGAGTCCAGAGACAACTCCCATGAGAAGCCCAGAGAGAGAGGACACAGAAAGGCAAGTGGGAGATGCCATGGAGAGCCCAGAGAGTGGTGCTGTGAAGACCCCAGCAAGTGAGGCTGCAGAGGAGCCACTGATCGTTGTGGGTGGTGAGAATGTAAGAGAAGGAAACTGTGGAGAGTCCAGAGGGAGATGCTGCAGAGTGTATAGAGGAGGAAACCGCAGAGAGCCCAGAGGGAAGAACTACAAAGAACGCAGAGAAAGAGACCACAGAGAGCCCAGAGGATGGCGCTGTGGAGACCCCAGTGAGTGAGATTGTGGAGTAGCCAAGAAGAGACTCTATATCAAAGATACCAGATGTCAAGAAGTGTGCGCAGCTGGTTACAAAGGAACAAGCACTTGTGGTTCCTCAGTTGGTCCATAAAGCTATATTGGGGTGGAATTTGAATCCAGAGCCAGCAAAGGATTCAGTTAAAGGACTAGGGCTGTTCACTGCATGAATGGCACACTGGATGTTGGTGCTGACGCTGTCGAGGGTAACCCTAAGAGATAGTGGTAAGCATGTCACTAGGTCCCCATTCCCAAGCATATCTGGTGGGAAGCCAGAGAAAGGGGAATGGGATGTCTTGGACTCTCCTGGATTGGTTCCAGGAGGGAATAAGGATGCTTAGCCTAACGGGTCAAAGCGAAGGGGAGGGTTATGTGAGGCAGTATGCCTAGTGTTCCCCTATTTCCCTGTGCAGGACCAGGCTAGATGCCTGGTCCACCTTAAATTCCGTAAGGAGCATATGCTCTATAGGCGGGATCCTGCAGGGCAGGTGAGGCTCAGCGTGCATAACCAGAAACTGGGGAATAAGAGCTGGGATTCAGGTGGGGATAACCAGACCAAGCGCAGGTCTCCAGGAGGAAGGCAGCTCCTGTAACATAACACTGTCCAAACACTGAGCTGAGACGAAGTTGAACTATGAGTACCTCCACACCTTCCTCTACAGGCTCCCTTCTCTCTCGTTCTTTCTCCCCCTCCTTACCTTCGGGTTGCCCGCTCTTCAGAGCCATAGCCTCCATATGGCCTGGGCCATAGGTGCCGCTGCCAGAAGGGTGAAGTGAGGCGGCTGCTTCTGTAGCCCCATGGGGGGAAAATACAGGAAGGAAGAGGCAGGATTAGGGAGAAGAATAGCATTTCTTTGGTCTGTTTTGCTCTGTCCACTCCAAATCCTAGCTCCGCCCCCCCCCCCCCCCACCTCTGGCAGACAGCAGGGGAAGGGCTGGATTAGGGGGCAGATTAGGTTTTTTTTTTCTTCTCTGCTCTAGCCTGAGTTTCACCCAGACCCTTCCCCACAGGCTGTCTGATAGGGAAAGGGCTGGAGCAGAAAGCAGAAGATTGTTCTCTGCTGAGTGAGTGTCCATACACAAGTTCTGTGTGCCAAACGCTAGAGGAAGGGTGAGCGTCGGGGTCCTTCCTGGAGCCAGGGACGGAGGAGAGGACTGGGATCATCCTTAGCTGTGGGACTGGCATTTTGAAGACTGGGTCAGGAAAGTGGTTGGTGGGAGGGTTTGCTGCTTCAGCGTACATACAAGCACCGTGCACTGGAAATGTAACCGGACATGGAAATGTTATCAGAAGGGAGGACGTGCTGATCCCATTAATAAAAAGAAAATAAAAGGAAGTTGAATTAGAAAACTAACCATCAGTTAAGAAGTGTATAGCTGACAAGACACGGACTTGGGACAAACAGAGAATTCTATGGGGGGGGGAAAGACCCCCAAGTTTGTTCCCTTTTCACCAGATATTTTGGGTGGGGGAGACCCGGGAGTTTTCTGAAAGATGTTTGGACGTTTGAAGCTGCATTTCTGTGGGGTGACCTCTGGGTGGCACTTGGTGTAATGCTGGGATAATTGTAATGCATCTGAGTGGTGTGGTGTCCCCTTACAAGTAATGGGAGGTGGGGCCCAGGGAACCCTCCATTATGGAGAGGACCCTGCAGGAGCTTTTCCCCTCAAAGGATGAGGCCTGAAGCTGTGGGGCGGAGAGGTGGTGATTCCTCCCCTTGAGGTACTGGATGAGGTCCGAGCAAGGGCGTGCCCGGAGGAGGCGGTGAAGGGTGGGCCTAAGATGAGGGGAACCCCAGCAGGAGCAAGAACTGGAGTATGGTGACCGGGGAATCCTGCACGTTGCCCTGGAGAGAGGCCCGGGATGAAGGAAAGGAGGTTCCTGAAGTTATGGTAGTAGTAACCCTTCAGATCGGTTGAGCGTGACCACAGGGGTATTTGGGGATATACATTCTATGTCCCAGAAGGGGTGACGAGGGATAGAGAAATCAATGGGAGTGAAAAGATCTGATTTCTCTTCATGTGTGGTATGGGAGGATTGGAAGATTTAATTGCTGCTCAAGGGAAGACTGAAAGATTAGTTCTTTAACCTGTTTTGTACCAGGTATTGTATTATTGTGGAGGTTTACACTTCCTGCGTATCCCATGAATTCTGAGTATTCACAGTACTAAAGTGCCTACCTTATACTGAAATGCACATAGTGACTGGCTGTGAAACCATAAAAACATAAAGCTGAGAGTTTTGGTTTTACCAGAGAGAAGCGTGACTGTTTTTAGAGGCTTTATTTGTGCCAGCACTGATGACTAGCTATAGAGACTGGGTTCATGGGGGTGCGCACATACACATTTCCTCCTGTACACCCCCATCTGCAAACTCTCTTCCATTCCCTACATGTGCATACTTCCTTCCTCCCTCTTTCTATGTGCTCGCTCTCTTCCTCTGTTCACCAGCACATGCTCCTTCCCTACACACACAAAACCTCTACTCCCTCCACAAACACACACACATACGCATCCTCCGTTCCTCCAGACAGACACATGTTCTCCTTCACTCCACACACACATACCTCCCTTCTCTCCACGCACAGTCTCTCCAAACACATACACCTTCCCGCTTCCACACACATCCATACCCTTAAATTCCAAGTGTACACTATTCTGGGACTCTCCCGCCATTTGAATCGATGTGACACCATGTTGCTTCTGATGTTATTAGGTGGGGACCTTGCTGCCTTCCCAGAGAATTACACGAAGCGGGGTCTTTACCTGGCCCTGCAAGCCTACCTCTCTCCTGTGTATAATGGGAAAACCCACACGGTGAATATGGGGCTCGGAGGCTGACATACAAAAATAAAATAAAAGCTTAGGGGATGGTTAGCCCTGATCAGTTGGCCTGACTCCGTGTTGAATTTTGCTCAATGCTCTTTCTTGGTGGAGCAGAGGGTCACTAGGCTCCCTTCTTGCCTGGATAACCATGCAGCATTTTCCTGTGAGGTGGGGGAAGGGGAGCGATTGGGGAAGCTATACTACGCATTATCTTGACATCCTAGACTTTTAGACCCCCACACGAGGCTACATCACCCAGGAAGGAAAGGCGAGTGAGGGGACCACACCTGCTGCATGGTTTGTGGTCGTTATGACCTAATTTCCCATTGACGTGGCTGTTTCTTCAGCTAATTGACCACAAGTGCTGTTCTCTCGGCTAGCTTGGGGGAAGATCCATGATTCTGTGCTCGGTATGTGGGGGAGGCAGCTGGCAACAGCTCGCAAGCAGCTCCTCCTCACCCTGGGGAGCAGCTGAAACCTTGGTGGGGTTTGAGATCCTTTTTTTTGTATACACAGCACTACTGTATGTGTCTGTATATCTTTTTTTGTCTCTGCTTCCCTCTCTGTTTGCATGTGTCTCTGCACACATGTAGGATTTTTCCATTACTGGAAACAAGAGGGTGGCCAATGTAACTCAATTTTTAAAAAGCTCTCCAGGGATGATCTAGGAAACTATGAGGCCAGGCAAAATAGTAGAAGCTATTCTTAACAACATAATTATCAGTGGCATGGATAGAGATGGAGGAAAAGCCAATACCAATTTGGCAAAGGGAAATCATTCCTTCCAAATCTATTAGAATTTTTTTGAATATGTAACTGAACATGTAGATAAAGGGAAGCTGGTCAATATAGCGTATCTGGATTCTCAGAAAGTATTTCACAAAGTCCTTTATGTCAGACTCCCAGGAAGTCATGGCATAGGAGATGATGTTCTACTGTGGGTTAGTAACTGGTTGAAAAGATAGGAAACAGAGAGTTGGACTAAATGATCAGTACTTCCAATGGAGAGAAGTGAATAGCAGGACCAGTGCTCTTTAACATTTACATAAATGATCTAGAAAAGAGAGCTATGAGAGGGGTTATCAAATTTGCAGATGACACAAAATTATTCAAAGTTGTTAAAACATGAGTGGGCTGACAAGACCTATGGAAGGGTCTTGCCAGGCTAGGGTACTGGGCATCTAAGTGGCAGATGAAATGTCATAAGTACAAATGCAAAGTGATGCACATAAGAAAAAAAAATCCTAATTATAGCTACCCAATGCATTGCTGAGTTCCACATGAGAAGTCACCACCCAGGAAAAGGATCTTGGAATTACTGTGAACAAAATCTTGAAATCCTCAGCTTAGTGTGCCAAAAAAAGCAAATAAAATGTGAAGGATTATTTGGAAAGGAATGGAGAATATAATAATGTGTCTGGATCAATCCATGGTGTGACCAAACCTTGAATATTGTGTGCAGTTTTGATTGCCCCATCTTGAAAAAGATATATTGGAGCTTGAAAAGATACAGAGAAGGGCAATAAAAATGATGTAGCAGTTGGAACGACTTCTTAATGAAAAAAGTCTAAACAGGTTAGGGCTCTTTATTTTGAAGAAGAAATGACTGAGAGAAGATATGACAGAGTTTTATAAGATCATGAGTGAACCAGTAAATAGGAAATGGTTATTTACTCTTTCAAATAGCACTTAGACTAGGGGACGCTCCATGAAACTAACAAGTATCAGATTTAATACAAATCAGCAAAAGTATGTTTTTCACTGAACACACAATCAAGTTGTAGAATTTGTTGCTGGAGGTTATGGTCCAGCTTAACAGGGTTTAAAAGGGTTTGGACAAATTCCTAGGGGAAAAGTACATAAACAATTATTATCCAGGTAGACAAGAACAAACTGCTGCTTTTCCCTGGGAGTGAACAGATCTACTCTTAGGAATCTGCTGGGTACTTGTAACCCAGATTGGCCATTATTGGAGACAGGATGCTGGTCTTAATAGACCTTTGGTCTGACCCAACAAGAGTCAATTGTTGAGGAAAAGTTTTGGATGTTTACAGTGGTGGGCAGTGTCAGATGTGATTAGGTTCACAAATGTACAGGCACATCAAATCTGGACAGAGGGCTATGAACTAAATATCTCATAGGTGCAGTGGTAGGTCAAACTGACTTAGCCTGTCCCCAATAACCAGTGTCCCCTAGCCCTTCTGCAATTGTGCGGCTGCATAATTAACATCCTGCCACAGAATCAACATACCTGAAGCTTTACCACCTTTTAATTCAATCTTTTGAAGAAAGCTACAGAGTGCCTTCCTTCTGTCGCAGCCCCTCCATAGGGAACAGAGGCTGAGGCTGTAGCAGATGAAAGAAGATGCACTCTGCTCTCCAATCCGGCCCCTTTCCTTCTGTTGTTCTCTTATTTTCTCCTGTTCTGAAGGGAACAGGAGGGGAGGGGTCAAGTTGGAATGGACAAAGAAAGCAGTCAATGTTTGATCCCTCAAAGATCTCTTAAATCAAACCAAAGATTATTTTGATAATTCCTGGATGGAGTGTTGTCCTTTTAGAAGAATTTCATCTTTATACAAAGGTTCTTGCACCTGCATATGTGGCCAATTATTCACCATTTAAAAAGATCTGGATGTGTTTTTGGAAGCCTGCAACTGCTGGAGACCCACAGCTGGCAGAGGAGTATTAATTTCAATTCATAGAAGCCTTGATGATGGGCACCATAAGTTTCAAATTTTGGTTAATTCATCCCCTTTTTGTCTGCTACTATGTATCCAATATAAGTGCAAACATATCTTTCTGTTTAATTAAAGCATGACAGACTGCTAATGCTGAGAGCATTTTTGGCATATATTTAGAAAGACAAAAAGGACTTTCTCAAAAAAATATGGAAAGGATGGTTGCACTAATTCAATTCAAATCAAAAATGACATTTCACTGTTAAAAGTATGTAACATACGTCTTAACTTGGTAAAGTGTTTATTTTGGTTCTTGATACATTTTTTATTTGTATATAGTTATAGTGGGGTTTAGAACCTGCACAAGTATTTTCCCAGGATTGGGATTTTTGATGTTGGCTTTCTGCATATTCTTGAGCCCTCCCCAGTTTTTGGGCCATCCTATTTTTGGGATGCATCTCAAGGCTATAAATTGCCACTGAGCACGTGCAGAGAGTTAGAGGATTAGTGGTAATCAGATCCTTCTGAGACCTCACCTGAGAGGAGTGTTGTGAGGAGCAGATTTTTGAGTGAGTCCTCAAGGCCTTGTCATTTGAGGAGGCTTTTGGGATCAAGAGCCTTTGAGAAGATTTAAGAAGTTTTGAGAGGGGTTTTTGCTATTCTGGACCAGTTCCTGACTGAGAGGGAGGGACCTCCCTGGAAGGAAGGGCTGGATCCCTGTTCTTGCATCTTGCATTCAGTTAACAGCAGGGTGGCAGACAGATTGGGTTTTTATTTTTTTTAGAGTTTTGGGAAGTGTTTTCCATCACTCCCTGGAGTATGTTGGTCATGTGGGAGAACCTTCCTACCCTTATTGGGTAAGGCAGTTTGGACCAGGACACAGCTAAAAGAAGGAGTGTCAGCAAGAGAGGCACCATGGACAAAGAAACTTACTGCTGTTTGATTTGTATTTTCCTCATCCTGTTTATGATTTTTGGAATCGTAGACTGGATATTATTTTTCAAGTTAAAGTAAGCCTTTTTTATGATTTGAACACCACTTTTCGACTATGAGCTTTTATTCAAGTGGGCTCTTTTTGGAACCCCCCCCTGTGAGCAACTGGGTGTATTGAGCAAAGAGTGACTTTGCAGCCTGGTCACCCCACCACAGAGTCTAGGGCCCTGGAGGTCAGACCTTCTCCCCGCCGGAGAACTCCGGCCCCCAGAGCTGACGTTTGGTGCTCGAGTAATAGAGGTCCGGGAGAGTAAAGACAACCCTGGGACTTTACTGTAACCCCTGCATCAGGGACCTTCCACCAGTGAGGGGTTACATAGTTTAAATATTGTTTAAAAACAAACAGTGTGAATGGTTTTCAATAAAAGATTGACTTTTTTACATAGTTAGAGGTGGGAATCGTTATGCAAAATTAAACTAATTTTCCACATAATTGCCACAGTATTTTGAAAAATCTACCACAGAATCTTGAAAAATCTGCAGATTATCTGCTATCTGCAGATAATCTGCTATCTGCAGATTATTGGTAATCTGCTATCTGCAGATTATTGGTAAAGCCCGTAGCAGGAAGCTACGGGCTTTACCAATAATCTGGAGATAGCATAGGAGCAGGAGCCTGGACTGGACCTGAGATCCTGCCTGCAATGGAAGCACTTCTCAGAAGGAAATGACAACAAGCAGACGAGTTAAGTTGTGACCTTTTAATCTAATACAACAGTATGTATTTCTAAAATGCCAGCTATAAATTAATATCAATAAAAGCAGAGCATAAATGATTCTCCTGGGCTAGTGAGAAGGCGATTGATCTTCACATGACTTTGAATTCTAGCTTTTAATCTTACCAGTGAGAAATTACTGGGAATATGATTTCTGTCACTAGTGTGCAGGATGCGCAAATTACTGTGCTCAGTGTCTGGGAGTGTGAATCCTGGGACTTGGGAACTGTGGTGTGGATCCCTTGGGGGCCGATGCAGTAAGGGGCGCTCACATTAGGACAGGTGTTACTCTGTTTTAGTGTGTAAGCTTTCTGAGGCGGGCATCTACAGCTGAACAGTACTTCAAAGTCGGAATGCACGATACCAAGTGCATACCATTCTGCTGAAGGTGCCTTCCCAAGAGAACTTATGTTCAGCTGTAGGAGCCAGGCCCAGAGAGCTTACAACTTCTGTGGTCTGAGGTGGAGTAAACTCAAATTTCTAGTGGCCAACGTTATTCTACTGATGCACCCAGTCTGGTAGAAAGTCACTATTAGATGGGCAAAGCAAAAGAATATCATGGCCACCAGAAATGTGAGTTAGCATGGATTTTATTACATCGGCCCCATGATGCTCAGAAGCTGGAAGTATAAATCTTGGCACCAGGGTGCGGATCCCACTGTACTTAATGTCTGGGAGTGTGAATCCTGATACTTGTGCAGCCATGTGGGTCTTCCTGTCCTGGGAGGCTGGAAGTTTGAACCTTGGCATGAGTGCACTCAAGGTCTCGGAATGTGAATCCTGGAGCTACTGAACTAGAGGATGTGTGGATCTCACTGTGCTCAGATGCTGAGTTTATGAATGCATTGAGATATTCACATCCCATGGAGCAAACCATGGTTTATCAATCCTGCAGCACTCTAAGACTGATATTATATATCCTGGCACTAATGACCTGAAATGTTCATCATCTGTGCTCAGAGGATGGATGATTCCTGTTACTAGGAGCTGTGAGAGTGCATCCTGGGCTAGCATTCCCATTTTTGCGCTCAGTATTCTTAATGTCCCTCTGTCCCAGTTGGGTATGGCGGGCCGCCCTGTTGTTCCAGAACTCTGAGATCTCCTGCAGAGTCACTTTTGGCTGGACTACAGGAATAACTTCCTCCTCACTCTCCTCATTCTCATCGAGTTCCTCTGAGTTCCATTGCCTCTCTGGGACATTGCTGCGTGTCCATCCCTGCTCCTCTGTGGTGATAGACTCTCCACCCAGGTCACTCCTACTGCTACTTTGGGAACATCTCTGAAAGCTGGTGGCACCTCCATGATTCATGCTTGTCTCCCAGGCATCTCTACCGCCATGCCAGAATCCCGATATCTGGTCCAAAGTAATTCTGGGCTGAATGCTGTTGCTATCCTGGATTTCTGCTGGGTGAGCCACGCTCCCATTAGCCACTCTGGTCTCCTTTGAGGAGCTGCTGCTGTACCAGAGTAAGGATCGTTCCTCTATGGAAGTGGCTGGTGGTATCCAGAGACTCATTCCAGTATTTGAGATCCTTCGAGGACTCTTGGTCTTCTGCCTCTTCTCCTGATGGGTGTCACCTTTATACCAAGACTCTGTCCTCTCCTTCATAGTGCCTTCCTGCTCAATCCATAATCCCCCTGTAGGGATCCTTCTCTCTGTCCTGGCTTTCATGCTAGGTCTAGGCGAGTTCCTGGAGGAAGCCAGCATCCTGCTGCAAAGTACGACTGTGCTGACCATGAAGACAGCTGCCACTGCTGCCAGGGTCACCATGGCAATGAGGCAGTGGCGGCACAGCTGGGGTGGAGCCACATGTTCTGGGGTTGATGGGAGAGGTCTTGTGGTAGACTCTTGCTCATTCTTTTTCATTCTGGTGGCCCAAGAGGTAAGGTTCAGAGGCTCATCTGGGCCCATTTGTGAGAGTGTGGGCCTGAGGGCCACTGTCGACAACAGTACCAATACAGTATGATAGCCCAGCTGGCTAATGCCTTTCCCTGCCATTGTGAAACTCGGGCTGAAACAGAGAAGAGGGTGGAAGGAGGTCAGTCCTGCTGACACGCTAAATGATTGTTCTTTATTATTTATCTCATTTATATGCCGCTTTTCAGGCACTTTCAAAGCAGATTATATTCAGATACTGTAGGTATTTGTCCCCCCTGCTCTGTACGGCTTTGCTTCTGACACACTCTCTTGCCTCCAGATGCCACCCATTGGGCTATTATTTCCTGAATTCCTCCTCCTGCACTTCCTGGGGGAAGGCTTGACAGTGAGGGTTGGGCACATACACTGGAACCTGGTTGGATGATATCACAAAGAAGAAGCCAATCAGATTCTAAGCCTCGCCTTTCCTGTTTTTCCCTTCAAAGGTCCTGCCCATTCCTTTTCTAGATTTTATCATTTAATTTTCCAGTCCAGCTGACACAGACCTGTTTACGTTCCTGCTTTAGGGATCTGCCTCCCACACGGAAGCAGGGATCTCCCGTCAGGTGAGGGAGACCTGGGCAATTACTGGCCCGACTGCTCCGTATTATTTTAGGACAGGGGGAAATAGCAGTTATGGCCATGGGGGATCTGAAGCATGACTGCCTCTTTCGTCCTGCCCATGTGCTCCCTGACGCAAGCGCGCAGGTACAGGTTTGGAGGAGGGCTGTGACGGACCCAGCAACACTGACCATACTCCCCGCCCCTCCCAGACCACACCCCCCCACGGCCTGCTCCTTTTGAAGGGCCCGGCGCTTCTGCGCGTATCGGCAGTTCTGCACATGGCCGGGCCCTTTTGAAAATGCGCGTGGCGCACAAAGGGCCCGGCCACGCGTACAACTGCCAGAATTTGCGCGAATGGCCAATTTAAAATTCGGCCGAAAAGTCTCAGGCATGGCGATGTGTGCAGAGGCGCTTTGCAACTCACTTTTCTACAAGGATGGGTGAGGGGTGAAGGAAGAGAGTGGACGGAAAGTTCCCTCTCACCAAACACACCGCCTTGGCAGATTCTGGCTGACAAGGGAGGGAGCCATTTTATGGCCCTTGGGGCATCACTGGTGACATCATCCTGCCTCAGTTCAGTTGTGGGTAACACGGGGGGGTAATTTTCAAAAGGATTTACCCGCATAAAATGCACTTACACAGGAAAATCCTATGGGCAATCCAATGGCATATATTGCAGCAGTTTTCAAAAGCCCGCTTACACGGATAAAGTGTATTTATACATGTAAAACCCAATTTTAAGCATGTAAAGGCTTTTGAAAATCAGGCAGAAAGCAAGCAGCAGGGCAAGGGTTGCTTTTGGCGTCCCCCTCCTTCCCTTTCAGGTTCGCGAGTGTGCACAGTCTCGCAGGCTGATCGAAAAGAGCAGCCTGGAGTCCGGGGCAGTCATCCTGCTTACCTATCTCTTGCTCTGGTGAGCAGCGTTTTTGCTGAGGGCACCCTCCTTATTGAGGTTAGCAGAAAAATCGCTAATTCCAGCTTGAGAAATGGGCATTTGTGCTCTGTGCCCTACCCACTGATTTTAGCTGGAAGAAAAGAGCAATTCCACTCAACACACTACGCACGCTTACCTTAGACTAAAAAAAAAAAAAAAGGTAGACGGCGACATGCTAATACGAACAGTAATTCTCCTTTACAATGGATCAAAACAGGCAGCACTTACAAGAACAGAAAATAATTAAGCTAAATAAAGGCCCTTACCAGACTTGTCAGAGTTCAGCTTCCTCTTTTCATGCCGGAAATAATGTTACAGATCTGATGCCTTTGTGAAACATTAAAAAAAAAAAGCAACCTCTCGGCACATACTGTTCTTCCAACTCTTAAGCCCAACATCAACCTCTGGAGCCAGGATTCGGCATTCTGTGGTTAATTTACCAAACTTTACAGTTTCTTGCCAGTGTTCTGGCTGAAGTGCCTTGGTGCCATCTCCCTATGCCTGCTGGGGTCTCTCTCTCGTTGCAGCATGAACTGGCACCTCGTTACTAAGACAACCGGGGTTCTGTTTTCGGAGTAACAGGAACTGACTCCACCAAAGGATGTGGTCAGAGGAGACCATGACAGCGCAGCGGTGCTGTACCTTCGGTGGCAAACAGGAGCAGAGACGTCAGAGGCTCTGCGTCCCTCTTGCCCCTGCCTGGAGTCCCCCCCTCCAGTCCACAAAGTGAGAGGCTCTTGCGTCCTTGGTGGCTTCCTACAAGCCACCCAGTCCTTGAAGTGAAACGCTCTTTATTTCTGCATTAATTCCCTGAGCTGTCTAATCCCAGACTGGAAAAGTTCTGCAGAACCTGCGCCCGTTTCTTGAGCTGCCCAGTCCCGGAGGTGAGCACCACTTTTTGTCTGGGTGCCCGGTTTATTGAGAGAGGAAGAGTAATAGTGAAGGGAAAACGGGAAAGAAACAAAGGGGGTCCACTATTTAGCCGCTAAGTGGCTTGGCTAGTTAGCCGGATAACCATATCTGGCTTAACTAGCAGGGTATGCTCAGTGCTGCGGTCGCGCCGCTGAATGTACCCGGCTATCTTAAAGTTAGCCAGCTAAGTCTAACCGGCTAACTTTAGGGCAGCCCTAAGGCCCGACCAGAGTTAGCCGCATAAGTTAACCGCTTAACTTATCCGGCTAACTTTTGCTCCTCCCCTGAATGCCTCCTGCCCACCCCTGGAATGCTCCCCAATTATAATTGGGGAGCATTCCAGGGGTATATATATTCCAGGGGTATATATACCCAGGTTGACCTGGGTATATATACCCAGGTCAACCATTTAGACGGTTAACTATTACAGTATCCATCTAAATGGTGTTTGAACATGGACCTTAAAAGGATAACACAGGGAAACAAGACTTGCAGGTGGCTCCTTCCCATCCCCAGACAAGAACGCGCATGACAACAGTATGGATTTAAAACAAGGCCACGGTTTATTATCAACTTGACCCGAACCCTTTAACTTATAAACATTATAACCAAAAGATATGCCCCCCCACCCCTTATCTCCTTCTTCCCCCTCTTCACTTACCACCGCGTCCCAATGGTAAGGCTCCGTCGACATTCCCCCTCTCTTACCCCGCCGCAGCCCCCAGCAAGGGTAAGCGCACAGCCTGAGCATCGCCTCCCCCCCCCCCCCTTGCTCATAGGCCTTCCCGTGTAGCAGCCCCAAGCTACACGGGACTTTCCCCCTCCCCCTCCAATAACCTTTGCAATGCAATACAAACATACCACTTAGGGCTCGGGTTTCCGCTCCAACTGCGACAAGAACATCTGTTTCATAACCACACCTCCAATACAGAATTATCGGGAAGGAGGGAGGGAGGGAACGCAGAATAAAACCTGCTGCTGGCTTTGCTGCTGCTACTAGCTGACTGAATTCAGCTTATCGCTCCAAAACCCCTTATTCCTAACTCAGCCAATGAGGATGCAGCAATTCAAAATTGTTGCTATCCTCATCGGTTGCTCACCCTCCCCCCATGCACCAAGCCCAAGCCCTGCCGCTAGCCCCGAGCTTGTCTCATGCTGCCTTCATTAAAAGCCAGAAAAATTGCATAAGAGGTAAAAACACGAGGGAAAAGAGAGAGCTGACAGATGTAGGCCCTCCCTATATTACAATTTTGTTTGCTTCCACATCATGTGGACTTAACATGATATGTGGAAGGATACAAGATTTTTCTGTAGAAAATGCCTATATCTGTCTGAGAAAGAAACCAGGATTCTTAGTAATCAGAACACACACTGGAAAGAGTTTAAACTACAAGAAGGAGTGTTGCGGGGGGAAGGGCTGATTAAATCAGACTGTCACTTCCTACAAAGTTAATAGCGGAAAACACAATGTGCATCTCATGTGGTTACTTGGAAATAACAGGGAAGACAAGTGAGGGTAGGTTCAGGGCAGGTGGCTCCATTAGGGAAATTAGGTGGTCACCTAGAGCACCAACTCTTAGGGGGCAGAAAATCACCAGTGCGAGCCAAGTGGAGCCAGGAGCGGAGCCCGTGCTGCCGCAGGTGAAGATGAGTTGAAAGGCCCGAACATGGCTGAAAGCAGAGCCCATCCCACCCACGGCCCATGACTGAAGGGGGCATGGTAGAACCATGAGCAGAGCCCATCCTGTTTACGGTCCGTCCAAAACTGAAGAAGCCTGGCGGGGCCGAAGGCAGAGTCCATCCCGCTCACAGCTGAAAACTAAAGAGGCCTGGTGGGGCTATGTGCTGGACCCTGTACTGCCCACGGCTCAAGAAAAAAAGAGGCCCAGCACAGCCCAGAGAGCCACAGGTGGAGCCCATCCCACCTGCACCAAAGACACAGAAGAGAGAGGCCCGGGAGAGTTGTGGGTGGGGCTCATTCTACCCATAAAAGAGGACAGAGAGACCCATGATCAGGAGTAAGCGAGCCTGTGAGCCAGAGAGAAGAAATGTTTGTGTATGTGAACGAATGAGTAAGGGTGTGTGTGAATGAGAGAGGGAGTCTACATGAGGGTACACGTGTGCGTGAGAGAGGGAGCATGTTTGAGTGTGTGTGTGTTTTAGAGAGAGAGGTCAACTATGAAGGAGTGTGTATGTGAATGAGAGAAAGGGAGCATGTGAGTGAGTGAGTGAGTGGGCAGCCTGTGTGAAGGTGTGTGTGTGTGAGTACGAAGAGGAACCTGTGTGTATGTGAGAGAGAGAGGGAGGGAACTTGTGTGAGTGAATGAGAGTGTATGAGGGAGAGAAGGTGTGAGAGTTTGAGAGCTTATGTGTGTGTTGCATGGGTGTGCATGTGTCTGAAAGAGAGCGTGTGTATATGAGAGAGAGAGGACAAAGTCTGTGCACAACAACCCTACCCCTCAGCTAAACCACAACAATCTCAAGGCATCAGGACATCAGAAGTTCCCAGGTATAGACAAACATGATTTTTTTTTTATCCTTATTAATTTTCAATATTGGGTGTTATTTGATGTATCTGCTATTTTTCAATATTTTTTTTGGATTTTGAAATATTTTTACAATTTTTATGAGTTTTTAATTATTGGATGTCTTTCTATTTGTCAGCTATTTTGAAATATTATTTTTAATAGTATAGTTTTACTATTATTGATGTTTTTTTTTGCTTGATATTTTATGAAGTATGGCAATGTTTCTGTTTTTCCATTGTTGTGCTGCAAACAGAGTTTAGTGTTGTGGTTTCTATTTCATTTTTGTCTGCACTTTTTTAATATTTACTTTATGGTCTCTTAATTCTGTATTTGGTGAGGGTCTGTCTGTGTTCTGCAAAGGGTGACTGAGGTGAGGGATTTTGCTAGCATATAGTTTCTGTGTAGGGATCTGTAGCACTAGGTTTGATATGTTTTCCTAATAGGAATTATATTGATGTTTGAGGACCTAATGTCATATTTACAGTGTTGTCTTTTCATAGGTAGGGTTATTATGGATTGAATGCTGGTAGTTAGTGCGGTATTGGTATGGAAGGTTTACTATATTATATATATATATATATATACTATAAAAATTTAAATATGAGGATAATTAAACACAGTTCTTTTTCATCCTAGAAACATTTATTTATTTTCCAATTTTTACTTCACATTCACATTAGTAAAACCACCTCACAATATATTCCCGCTAGAATATTTGCACATTCCAGCCTTCTTATAATTCTTATAAATCAATCAATGCAACATATACCAGTAGAATCACCCCGATATTTTCATACACCCCAATATTCCTTCACATTATCCAGTATTTCTCAATCTTCAAGGTTAAAAACTTTCCTGTTGCAAAAAGTCCATACTCTCGCAGCTGTGCTGTACTGGATAATGTGAAGGAATATTGGGGTGTATGAAAATATCGGGGTGATTCTACTGGTATATGTTGCATTGATTGATTTATAAGAATTATAAGAAAGCTGGAATGTGCAAATATTCTAGCGGGAATATATTGTGAGGTGGTGTGTATATATATATATATATATATATATATATATATATATATATATACAAAATTACCTCCAAACCACAATTTGGAGAAAGGAAAAAAGCACTTTTAACTTACAGAAAAAAATCATACATCAGATCTTTTTATAATATAAAAACAATATATTTATTTCAAATGTACTAAAACAACCTTTCCTTCCCAATGTTAACTTTTTATATAAAATCACTCATAATAAACATTCCCCTCTGAAAGTATTAAAGACCTTCTCTCAGAGAACTCCTCAACATATATATATATCTTCCCACATCAGTATATATGTCCCTTACCACTATTCTATTACTAAACTCAATCTCTCCCTAAGATATAGTACTTGATACATTAACCACTGTTGATTATTAATAACAGAAAAACACTACCCTTCATTTAATTCTTGATGCATACATACATGTAAGAATGTTATCGTTATTATTTAACAATACTTCATTACAATATTAGAACCACTGTTATGTGGTCTGCACTATCACATGTAGATATCTCAGATGTGTTTTCAAGATCCCTCATCTGTAGTGTTTCCCGGTTGTATGATTTTTTGTGCAGTAAAGTGCACAAAATAATGGGGATGGTATGGTAATGCAAGAAGCTAACTACAGCTCCCTGAGATGTAGTTAATCTTTTTGAGGAAAGCATCTGCATTTTATTTTGTGTATTTTAATGCACATTCTTGTTCACTGCATTAATAGGTAATGAGTTAGTTGCATACTTTTGTAACTCATTACCTTATTAGCATAGCTATTAATGTATGTTCTCAATCTTTTTTCTATCAGGACACACCTGAGAGATGATGCCTACATACGTGTCACACTGACTCATGACCATCATGGGACTCCATATAAGCATATGCTCTGCATCCACAGGAGTCTCCCGCTTCCTAACAATGGGTGCAGAGCAGAACTAAGACATTTCCCTGTACCATACAAAACAGATATTCTGATTCTGGGGTCATCTCAATAACAGCATAACACCGGTGCAATATAATATTTAGAAAATACAACAAATAAGGCTGATAAAAATCCCTACTTGCTAGTAAAGTACCTCATCTCAGTCACACACACACAGAACACAGACAGACCTGCCTTCACCAAATATAGAATAAAATACCACAAATTACAAATGTGGAAACAAAACCTGGAAGGAAAACCCCCAAGACCACCTTCTGCATGCAGTGCAAAACTGGAGACTAGAAACAAAAATATATTTCCTCCTACGCTAAGCAAAGTTCAAAGAGAGAAGAAATGCATATTCTCAAAACTGACATAGTATGGCCCTTGTATCCAGTTACTGCCCTTCATGCCCCCAGCACCCCTCACTTCTCCCAACTACTCAATCATCCCTTCACATGCTCATATCCCTGTCCAAAACTCCTGACACCCCCACCCCACATCCTCTTCCCCGAGCTCCCTCTCTCCCCTCCTCAACTATTTCTGCTCTACCCTACCCAGAATACCTCTGACCACCTCGAACCTACCCCTTTCTGCTCAACATCCCCACACACTGCTCCCCCAACCCAGCCACACCACACCTCCATCTCTGTCTCCTGCCCAGCAGCCCCCAACCCCTCCCTCCTCCACCTCTCCCTACCCAGCAAGTAAAATGTACTTATCCTGTGAGGAGGGGCCGGGGAGGGTGGGGCTGTTCAGCTTGGAGAGGGGATAGCCGAGGGGGGATATGATAGAGGTCTTTGGAATGGTGGGAGGTCTTGGGCGAGTGGATGTGAATCGGTTGCTTACACTTTCGGATGGTGAAGGATTGCGGGGCACTTCATGAGGTTGGTAGATGGCATGTTTGGGACTGGTGGGAGGGGGTTCTTTTTCACTCGGCGCGCAGTTGAGTTCTGGAGTTTGTTGCCGGAGGATGTGGTTGGTGCGGTTGGTGTGGCTGGGTTTGGAGGGGGTTTGGGTGAGTTCTTGGAGGAGAGGTCCATTGACTGCTGTTGATCGATTTTGTTTGGGGAGTAGCCACTGCTGTTGATTGTATCGGTGGCGTGGGATCTTCCTGGTGTTTGGGTGTTTGCCGGGTTCTTGTGGCCTGGTTTGGCCTCTGTTGGAGGCGGGATGCTGGGCTTGATGGACCTTTGGTCTGACCCAGCATGGCAGTTTCTTAGATTGTAATTGTAATTCAATTTTCTCTTGCTTTTCTGAGTGCTGTGCCAACACCCAACAATGATACAATAGACCTAATACCTCATACAAACCTGGGAACTTTTGAATTCCAGTCACTCTGCCATGGATTAGCTGGGGGAGAAGGAATGGGTATGTTATGCACACAGACTCTCATATACACATACATACACACACACATTAACACACTCACATATTCACTCTCACACACATACATACTCATTCTCCCACACATGCTAACTCAATTCTCTCCCTTTTTCACACATAACCACTCTTTCTCATACAAGCCCACACCCACTCACAGTCTCACATACACCGTCTCTTACTCACTCTCACATATATGCACATTCATCCTCTCTCCCCAACCTGAACCCACCAGGAGCAGCACCATCCTCCTCCTCTTTTGTGTCCATGGTGCAGCAGCAGCTTTCTCTTCCTCCTTTGAGCCACTGGGAAATGCAGTGGCTTCTTTCTTCTTATTTTTGGCCTGCAGGGTGATGCAGCAGCATCCTCCTTCACTCTTGCATGACTATAAGGAAACCTCCTTCTGCTTGTGGCCATGAAGGCCATTGCTCTCACTGCTTCCTCCTTCCTGCTGATGTGGCCAGATGCTCCTTCTTCCAGCCACGCAACTGTCATCTCCTTCTCATTCCCACCTATGCGGCTAGGAAAAAGTCACCTGGGCCACGCAGGACACTTCCTTAGCCACCCTAAGTTTTCTCATGTTGGCCCGGAGTCCCAGTAATTAATTTAGAATTCCAGAATCTCGAGGCCAAATCCATAGAGTTCCTAGGTATGACCATATGGCAGGGGATGCCAATTCTGGTTCTTGAAAGCCACAAACAGGCCTGATTTTCAGGACATCCACAATGAATATGCTGTTGAGCTGCGGGGCTCGGCCTGAGTCGGGCAATTTTGAAGAGTACGTCTCTACTATAGTGGATATTTGGAAAAGATCAAGGCATCTATCTCTCTTTGTTTACCTGACGGCCATTATAGATCGACTACCTCTTTGTTTTTTGGGACCATCCCTGATCCGTGGTACTACAGGAATGAAAATTAACAGGTAATAACTAATTTTCCTATCTGATCTACCTAAAGCAGTTCCAAATCGCGCCTCCTATCCACGAACTATCTCCATACCCTTCTAGAACACCCCTGCTTGTGAAGTTGTTCCAGCTGCTTGATATCCCTCAGCAACTATTTCTCCCTGGCCTTCTGCTTTTTTTTTTTTTTTACAGTAACTAGTGTAACTTAGGATCCTGCCTCGAAGGACCACCTTCATAGCCTCCCATAAAACTACTGGGTTAATTTCAGCATTTGCGTGTATTTCCGTAATTGCTTTAATTTTGTGTGCCATCACCTTGAAATCCTCCTGTCCCAAAACTGATAGGTTAAGCCACCACGTACAATTCCCCAATATCATCCATGTCCAGTGATATAGGCCTGTGGTCTGACAAATAGCAATGCAAAGTATTAACCCCCAGCACTCTACTTAGTCTTTTGAAGCACATGAAAAAAATCTATCCTGCTATGTTATATACCACAGACAAATAGGTGTAGTGTGGGGTTACTACCCCTAATTAAGTTAGATATTCACTTGGATGCGGTTCCGGCACTGCTTTCTATATTGGTGGTGGGGTGGAGGGGAAATGGAACTAAGGAGTACTAAAAGCCAGGCGTAACAAGTATGAGAAAAAAAAAAAGAGTGCATGGCTTGCTGGGCAGACTGGATGGGCCGTTTGGTCTTCTTCTGCCGTCATTTCTATGTTTCTATGAGATAGATTTGCGTGCACTGCTTCCATTGTATGCAAATATATCTCACCTATATTCATTCTGGATAGCCTGAAAACCAGGTCTGTTTGTGGCTTTTGAGGATCAGAGTTTGACACCCCTATCATATGGGTTCCAAGTGGGTTTTTTTGCCTTTCAGCAGGGTTTTCTAGTTGACATTCAATATGTATATTATATTTACATGCACTGCTATAAGTGATATTTTTACTTCTGAAAACTACTTTCAATGTCCTTTTTCATGTAAAATAGATTATAAATGCAGAATTTGTAATGGGAGGGTGGGGTGGCAGGAGGAGGAGGTCATGGCCAGGGGAGGAAGTGGAAGACTGCAAGGCTGAAGGTTTTCCTAGGGCATCTCGCCTGGGTAGGTATGAGAATGTAGAGGCAAGACAAGGGAAGGAGACTAGGTAGACCTAGATTTATCATTTTGCTCTTACCACTTTTTGGGCTGCTAATGAGAGAGAGAGAGATGAGATAGCAGCTAGGTAGAGAGTGCATCAAGCTAGGTTAAGAGTACATTGTACAAATCTCATCTTTTTACACTTTCATCACTCCAAATCACATCAAATCGTCACTGTGGTTTATTGTGCTGTTTGTACCTCTGACTGTGCACGTAAAACTGCCCCCCCAAAACCTAGACCACCACCAAAACCTCACCCCGAGTTACTAGTTGCCTCTGTTAGAGTGGTATAAAAAGTTGCCTAATATGTGTGCCTCCCCAGAGGCGCGCTCTCTCTCTCTCCCCCGCCCCCATGGGATTTGGGATTTTTATCGCAAATCCTGTTTCGGGCATAACACGCAGCATAAAGCCAGGAACAAATTTGTAGTTATTTCCAGCGTTAAATTGTGCGTTATGCTATTGCACGCAACGTTAAACACCTCTCATTTTCATAAACTCCGCCCAAACTCCTCTTTTTCCGAAATTTTTCTAATTTGCATACGCATCTCATGATGCTTTATGGTGTTATAGCGGGCGTTAGGGCCCTAACGCGATTTGATAAATGACCCTGTTAGATCTTTGGAGACAGGAGTGGTTCCTTAGGACTGGAGAAGGGAAGATGTTGTCTCCCTTCAAAAAAATATTAATAGGGAAGAAGCTGGAAATCTTAGGCTGGTTAGTCTGACCTCACTAGTGGGAAAATTAATTAAGAATCTACTGATAGAAAGAATAGTCAAGTATCTGAACCATCATGATTTTTATCAGATCACATGAAATAAATCTGATTGATTTCTTTGTTTGAATGATCAGAGAATTCGATCAAGGGAGTGTTTTGGATGTGGTACACAGACTTTAGCAAAGCTTTTGTTACGGGCTAGTATAGCAGGCTAATAAAGAAACTGAACATCCTGCAGGTGGGCCCCAAAATGATGGATAGCATTAGAAATTGATTGAGTTAGGCCAACTCAATGGAAAGTGCTGTGCATTGTCATAAAGAGAAGGTCCCTGGTTTGATCTCTGAGTTGGGTCTTCCACCCCCCTAGGTTGACCTGGGTTGGGGATGTTGTAGAGGCAGTGTTCACAGCCCATGTGGGGAAGGGAGCCACAGTTATTGCTTAAAAGTAACACCTGGTGGCTGGATTCAGGACCCATGATTGCAAGGTTCTGGATGGAGCCCCAGGCCGAGGACCATCATTATAAAGGCCAGACTAGGTATTTTGGGAGAGAGAGATTTAATATAGGAGAAAAATTCCCAGGTGATTATGACTGAAGACTCAAGGCGCCAGATGCCAGTCCTGGCTCTGATGGAGCTGGAAGTACAAATAAGCTGGAAGAAAATTCCAAGTGAAAAAAACAAAACAAAACTGGTCACATGACAGCCAACAAAGAGTAGTAGTAAAAGGAGTTCACCTTGAAGAAAGATGAATGATGAGTTCAATTCCTCAGGGATCTATCATGGGGCCGGTTCTGTTCAATATCTCTTTGAACTGTATCACAGAGAAGTTAGAAAGAAAAATACATGTTTTTGCAGTTGTCACTAAGATCTTCAACAAGGGTGGATACCCCTGAAGTTGACAGAATAAGAAGTGACCTATGAGAACTTAAGGGGGTGGCAGAGGAATTTCCATGTTAAATACAGCAGGGTCATGCATTTGCACTCTACTGTTTACCCTTTTCCACTGAGAAAATTGACCATTTAATCCTACTCTCTGTTGCCTGTCTTTTAACTAGTTTGTAATCCATGAAAGGACATCGCCTCCTATCCCATGACTTTTTAGTTTAGTTTCCTTAGAAGCCTCTCAAGAGGGACTTTGTCAAATGCTTTCTGAAAATCCAAATACACGACATCTACCGGTTCACCTTTATCCACATGTTTATTAACCCCTTCAAAAAAAAAAAAGCAGATTTGTTAGGCAAGACTTCCCTTTGGTAAATCCATGTTGACTGTATTCCATTAAACCATGGTCTTTCTATATGATCTACAATTTTGATCTTTAGAATAGTTTCCACTATTTTTCCCAGCACTGACGTCAGGCTCACTGGTTGATAGTTTCCCGGATCTCCCCTGGAGCCCTTTTTAAACATTGGGGTTACATTGGCCACTCTCCAGTCTTCAGGTACAATGGATGATTTTAATGATAGGTTACAAATTTTAACTAATAGATCAGAAATTTCATTTTTGAGTTTCTTCAGTACCCTAGTGCATACCATCTGGTCCAGGTGATTTGCTACTCTTTAGTTTGTCAATCTGGCGTACTACATCTTCCAGGTTCACAGTGATTTGGTTCAGTTCGTCTGACTCATCACCCTTGAAAACCATCTCCGGAACTGGTATCTCCCCAACATCCTCATTAGTAAACACGGAAGCAAAGATTTCATTTAGTCTTTCTGCAATGGCCTTATCTTCCCTAAGAGCCCCTTTAACCCCTCTGTGATCTAACGATCCAACCAACTCCCTCACAAGTTTCTTGCTTCGGATATATTTTTAAAAGTTTTTATTATCAGTTTTTGCCTCTACTGCCAACTTCATTTCAAATTCTCTCTTCGCCTGTCTTATCAATGTTTCACATTAACTTGACAATGTTTATGCTTTATCCTATTTTCTTCAGATGGATCCTTCTTCCAATTTTTGAAGGATGTTTTTTTGGCTAAAATAGCCACTTTCACCTCACCTTTTAACCATGCCGGTAATCGTTATGCCTTCCTTCCACCTTTCTTAATGCGCGGAATACATCTGGACTGTGCTTCTAGGATTGTATTTTTAAACTGTGTCCATGCCTGTTGAACACTTTTAACCTTTGTAGCTGCATCTTTCAGTTTTTTCTAACTATTTTCCTCATTTTATCAAATTTTCCCCTTTGAAAATTTAGTGTTAGAGCTGTAGATTTACTTATTGTCCCCCTTTCCAGTTTTTAGTTTAAATTTGATCATGTTATGATCACTATTGCCAAGTGGCCCCACCACTGTTACCTCTCTCACCAAATCCTGTATTCCACTAAGAATTAAATCTAAAATAGCTCTCTCTAATTGGTTCCTGAACCAATTGCTCCATGAAGCAGTCATTTATTACATCCAGGAACTTTATATCTCTGGCAAGTCCTGATGATACATTTACCCAGTCAATATTGGGGTAATTGAAATCTCCCATTATTATTGCATTGCCAAATTGGATAGCTTCCCTGATTTCTCTTAGCATTTCATCATCTGTCTGACTATTTTGTCCAGGTGGACGGTAGTATATTCCTATCATTATACTCTTACCCAACACACATGGGATTTCTACCCATATAGAGTCTACTGAGCATTTAGTCTCTTGTATGATCTTTATCCTGTTGGACTCTATACCCTCCCGAACATAAAGTGCTACATCTCCACCAAGTTGATCCTCCCTATCATTGTGATATAATTTGTACCCTGATATAGCATTGTCCCATTGGTTATCTTCCTTCCACCAGGTCTCTGTGATGCCAATTATGTCAATCTCATTATTTACTGCTATACATTCTAATTCTCCCATCTTACTTCTTAGACTTCTAGCATTGGCATACAGACATTGCAAAGTGTGTTTGTTTGTTTGTATTAACAAGCTGCTTTTCAGTTCTTAGGGATAATTTGGAAATCATTAGCTCAGTTGATTTTTTACATATAGGCACATGAACTATGTTTGCTTTTATTGGAAGCTCTCTGTTGAGATGCCCTAACTCTCCTGTTTCATTAGTATCCTTCAAGGATACATTCCTCTGAACCATGCACTGCTGAGTAACTGTCTGCTTTCCCCCTTGTTCTAGTTTAAAAGCTGCTCTATCTCCTTTTTAAAAGTTTGTGCCAGTAGCTTGGCTCCACTCTGGTTAAGGTGGAGCCCATCCTTTCGGAAAAGTCTCCCCCTTCCCCAAAAGTTTCCCCAGTTCCTTACAAAACTAAATCCCTCTTCCCAGCACCATCGTCTTATCCAAGCATTGAAACTCTGGAGCTCTGCCTGCCTCTGGGGACCTGCATGTGGAACAGGAAGCATTTCAGAGAATGCCACCCTAGAGGTTTTGGATTTCAGCTTTCTACCTAAAATCCTAAATTTGGCTTTCAGAACCTCTCTCCCACATTTTCCTATGTCATTGATGCCCACATGTACCATGACAGCTGGCTCCTCCCCAGCCCTGTCTATAATCATATCTAGGTGACACGTGAGGTCTGCCACCTTCGCACCAGGCAGGCAAGTTACCAGGCGATCCTCACGTCCACCAGCCACCCTGCTATCTATATTTCTAATAATCGAATCACCAACTATGATGGCCGGCCTAACTCTTCCCTCCTGGGCAGTAGCCCTGGGAGACTTGTCCTCAGTGCGAGAGGACAATACATCATTGCTACAGGATCACTTCCTGCTACACCATGGTGATGTTCTTCTACTGGGAGACCTTTCTGATCCAAGGCAGCACTGGGGCTGCCAGACTGGATTTGGGCTTGGCTACTATGTCCCTGAAGGTCTCATCAATGTACCTCTCTGTCTGCCTCAGCTCCTCTAAGTCTGCTACTCTAGCCTCCAGAGATCAGACTCATTCCCTAAGAGCCAGGAGCTCTTTGCACCAAGTGTACACATACAAACTCTGATTGGCGGATAAAAAAATCATACATGTGACGCTCAATGCAAAAGACTGGAAAGCCCCCATCTTGCTGCTGGACTGCTGCATTCATCTAAATTTTATTGAATTCCTAGTTAAGTTTAGGATACTAAGGGAGTTGGAATTTACTAATTTATCAGCTAGTGTCCTACAAGGGGATGATTAAACTTTCAATAAGAGCTGGTACAATAGTAAAATTTAGATAAGAACCTGATTATTTTTTAATGAGAAAGTGTCTCCTGCCTAAAAATCAAGGGTTGAATCGATGGGAAAGACAGACACTAGAATTAACTACCTCTGGCTTGCTTATTAACTCAGACACATACAAACTCTAAAGAATATATCCCATTATTTCACCTTTCTCCAAACTTTTATAAGTCCAAAGATTTCCCCAAGCTATACTTACCAATCCTCTTTAACCACCATTAAATTGATCTTCATGCCAAGAATTGAAGGGTTTGAGATTCGTGCGCTGCTTCCGCTCCTCTTCTACTGCAAAGGATGCGGGGCCTCTGGAAGCTGGGGCTGTGGAATTCAATCCCTGGATCACTTACGGTGACCTCTGGATTTCTCTCCCGGGGGATGCTGGGAGCAGTATGCAGATGAACCTTCTGGTCCTCTTCTACAGTTCACCTAGGTAAAAGGATAGGACTTCCTAACCCCCCTAGTTAGCCTCCCTTTTACCCTGTTAACCCATATCAATAAAACCCTGCTGACTAGCCTATTTTTATTTTGTTCCTGAACTTACACGCCATCCATAGCAGAAGTAAAGTTATGTGGTAGGGGTCCACATAAATACGTGCAGATTTCATTGAGAACTCTAGGAACTCTATACCCACCCTGCCCCTTTTTTTTTTTTGCAAAAATCGTTTTGTGCACGTATCGGGAGATATGCACATGCTCGCCCACTTTTTAAAATCCGCTCGACGCGCACCAAAGCAAAGCAAAGAAATGCAAGTTTGGGGTGAGTGAAGTGTTCTCCTCCTGAGGAACTATCTAAGCGAGGTGCAGAGGAGAAACCCCAAGGGAGGTGAGTTCACATGAAGGTCTGCCCTAATGATGTTCTTGATGCACATGGGCCTGGGGAACTTTGCATTAAGAGGAAGGTGAGGCAGTGGGTGGTGGAAAGGCCCAATACCTCTGGTGGTAGGAGCAATGCAAGTTCCCCTGTCGCGTAACTTTAATTTTGCTGTGTATTACGTGTAAGTTATAACATAAAAGGATCAAGCCATTTCTGAGGGGTTTAAAGAGTTTTGGTGCAGGGGAGAGTGTAGGCTATCAAACCAAGGGGGATTTGGAGGACCTAGCTGTTAACTGGGCAAACTGCTGGATGAACTGTTAAACAGGCAATGGCGTGGGCATGTGCCCCTTTTAAGATTAACCCGACTCACACAGTAGAAGTGGAATTTGCGCACCCACTTAAAATTTGGCACACATATGCATGCGGTCAGGCTGTTTTATAACATGCACACGTATATGCACGCAATTATAAAATGACTGCGCCCCTGGGCATGCACTGACCATCAAAGCAAGTGCAGATCTGTGTGATACCTTGTCCAATGCAAATTCTTAGGAAACTTTTTCCCTTTGAAAATTAGCACAAGTTTGCAGGTAATAAGTACCTGCAGATGTCATACTTCCTCTCATTTTGAAAGCTGCCCTCTCTCTGTCTTTGGAGTTGTGGTCCAGCAATAGCCACAAGGCAGTAGCATAGCCAGAACTGAGTTTTTGGCTGGGCCCAGTGTTAATATGGGTGTGCAGTGCACTAGGCATACAGATCTGAGCCAGGGTAGTTATATTCTTATTGATAAATCCTTTAACATGCACCTGGCAGTAGATTTTTGAATAGTCTGCTACAGCTGTGATACTTTCATTATTTTAAACTCAGTGACTTTAACAACTTACCAATGCTAAAATGCATGGGGGTAACTTACTGGTGCAGCAGTTACTACCCCTAGCCAATAAGCCTTCATCCTGTTGATGCAACTCCATCATTAGACTCTGCTTCAACAGCAGGGGGGAAAAGGGGAATTGGATTCAGACAGCAACCAGTAAGGACCCTGACTTTTATAGTCTGGGGAAACAAGCATGGTGGTAACTTGATGATGTGGCTGTTACTACCCTTAACCGATAAGCCTGATACTTTTGATGCAACTCCAACATTGCTCTCTGCTTCAACGACAAGAGATAATGAGGACTTGGACTCAGACAGCAATAAACAAGGGCCCTGACTTTTACAGTCTGAGAAACTGATAAGTATGGGGATGACTTGTATGGTGCAGTGCATGCTGCTGTGGGCTTGCTGGGCAGACTGGATGGACTATTTGGTCTTTTTCTGCTATCATTTCTATGTTTCTTTGTTTCTCTTTAAGGTGGACCAGGCGTCTAGCCTGGTCTTGCACAGGTAAATAGAGGAATACTAGGGGCACTGCCTCACAGGGGGTAATCAAAAGACAGTGTGCATGGCATGGCACTTCTAACCAGCCTTGTTCACCTTCAGGCAGGCCTGCAATGTGACGGCTTTGTGCAGCTGCCCTGTGCACCATCCCTAAACTTGATAAAAATGTGGGATTAACTATGTCTTAAGAAGCAGTACAAACTCTTTCCACTACCAGGCACTCTGTCAAGCAACACAAAATCCTGAAAAAAACCCCCACTCAGCCCCAATGTAGGAAACTGATCACAATACTAATTCCAAGGCTCACACAGCAATAAACCTATCTATGAAAAAGCAGAACTGCAAAAACTGCAATGTGTCATAGAACTGTGTTTCTCAACCAGGGGTAGGAGGAAGAGAAGGCAGCAGTGTGGACCGTATGCAAAGAGTTTTCTATAAACTTCATGCTACCTGTTGCATTTCCTGAGTCTACTACTTGTGGTGATTTTGCCGCTGCTCCTCACTTGCAATGCAAGAGACACCAAAATTGGAAAGCACCAAAATGTGCTTTATTAGGGCCAGATTTTCAAAGGATTTACGCGCGTAACCGCTCCTGCGCGCGCCGAGCCTATTTTGCATAGGCCCGGCGACACGCGCAAGCCCCGGGACGCGCGTATGTCCCGGGGCTTTGTGAAAGAGGCAGGGGTGGGACAGAGGCCTCTGGCACAGCGGCTGTGCCGGGGGATCGTGCGCAGGCACTCGGCTGGCACGTGCAACCTACGCCTGCCCAGAGGCAGGCGCAACTTATTAAACAAAGGTGAGGGGGGGTTAGGGAGGAGAAGGGAGGGGCGGAGGGAACAGGGAAAGCCATCGGGGCTCCCCTAGGGCTCGGTGCGCGCAAGTTGCACAAGTGTGCACCCCCTTGCGCGTGCCGACTCCGGATTTTATAACATGCACGGGCGTACATTTGTGTGCGCCGGGTTGCGCGCACAAATGTACGCCCGCGCGTACCTCTTAAAATCTGGCCCTTAGTGAATAAATCCCACTGAACATGATGGGGCCTGCACTAAAATAGGGCACTTTTTACCATGTTAACACTTAACACACATTTTGAATAGGAGCTATAGTATTTGCTGTGAATTTTAAATATTTGGGACTCTATGGGTACACAAGACCCTGGTGGTAAAGCAGTCATGAAAGGCTAAGAACCAACACCCCAGAACATAAATCATCATCCTCACTAGAAGCTGCAGAATGGAATAGACTGCACTGCTACACCCCCTAGGCTAGCAGAGTACCTAATCTTGGTTGAATATGCAAAACACATGCCATGCAGAATAAAGGACCACAAATTAGAAATAGAAATATGCAGACAAAAGCTAAACTGGAAACCTCAAAAAGCTAGAAGCTGCTTGCAGTGCAACACAGAAAAAAAAGAAATACATTTCCTCCTGCACTGTGAAAAATACTAAGATATCACAGATGCACATTTTCCAAAACTGACAGAGAAAATGAAATACTTCTAACAAAAGAATGAGCAGGAAAAATTCCTGGGAGAATATAACATTCATTTGTATGTACTGCCTTCCACACCTGAAGAAGACCCAAATCTAACAAAATTCCATTTTCATTCCAAAAGTGTGTAGGGATCTTGTTGGCCACCTAGTAGAGTTAGGTAAAAGATATACCAATTGGTGTGGGGAGAGACATAGTGACAACATTTTGGGTGTGCAGCTCCCCCATGTGGAAGCTAGCAATGGTATGTCCCTCTGGTACCTCAAGTCATGTTTACCTTGTGGACTTTCCCCATTGCTTTTGAAGAGGCAGCATTTCCTGTGGGGTGCTTCAATTTTTCTATTAATTAATATATTTCTTCAATTCTAAGATGCACTTTTTTCCCCACATAAACATCTCTAAAAACAAGGTGTGCCTTAGACTCGCAAGTGCATCTTAGAATTGCAGGGTTTTTTTTAATTTTTCCGCGCTTTGCAGACGGCACCACACGTTTTGTTTTTACGTGGAAACCCCGCCTCCAAGTTTTACCGTTATTGCTCTACTTTCCTCCGTTGTTGAATAAAATGGTGCGTTCTCCAAGTGTGGAGCCACCGTTATTTCATTATAGTGGAACTCGCTCAGTGACAGCTACCGGTAGGAAGTTTCAGTTGATTGAAACCACCTAAGAAAAAGTTGAGTAATTGAATTTCTTTCATTTTGATCCCTCTTTTCACATCAAATGTTAAAGAGATTGCATGATGAAGCCACACTGAAATGAAAAGTTATTGTGTATGCAGAAGAACATGGAAACAGAGCTGCGAGTCGACATTTTGACGTTAGTGAAGCAAATGTTCATTGTTGGAGAAATAATCGCAATTCCATATTCTCGTGCAAAGCAACAACCAAAGTACTTTACAGGGCCTAAGAAAGGAAGATTTCCATAAGTGATTGAAGCTGTGATATATTTTGTAACACAGACAAGTGCAAAAGGATTACCCATCACTCAACAAATCATGCGATTGAAAGCCGTAGAAATCGCCAAGTTCCTCGGAAAAGAGGAAACAATTTTTAAAGGCAGGCGGGACTGGTGTGACAGACTCATGCATTGTAGAGGGTTATCATTAAGATGCCGAACATCTATCTGTCAAAACATTCCTGCAGATTTTGAACAAAATTTGATTAACTTTCAGCGACACGTGATCAAACTAAGGAAAAAAAGAAAATATGAGTTCAGTCAAATTGGAAATGTTGATGAAACACCGGTCTACTTTGGTATGTCTCAGAATTACACTGTCAACACTAAAGGTGTTAAAGAAGTACTGATTACGAAAAACAGCATATCACTGTGATGTTAGGCATTACAGCTGATGGTCAAATGTTGCCCACCATATTTCATTTTAAATTGAAAAACCATACCAAAGAATTATATTTTCCCCAAAGATGTTTCTGTGCATGCACAAAAAAAAATGGATGGATGATGGCAGAGCTTATGGAAGAATGACTAAATGTTGTGTGGAATAGATGTCCTGGAAGTTTTTTTAACCTACCTAACAGGCTAGTACTTGATGCATTTAGGGGGCATTTGTCCGACCAGATGAAAAATAAAATCATGCAAAAATGTGGTGACTTGGTGGCGATTCCTGGTGGCTTGACTAGAAAACTACAGACACTTGACGTTTCAGTCAACAAACCATTTAAGGATTACTTGAGAAAGGAATATGAATCCTGGCTGTTAACTAACAACTTTCTGCTGACACCTTTTGGAAAAATTAAGAAAACACTGGCATCAAAATTGGCAGAATGGGTATCAACAGCTTGGAAGCTAATCCCAGAAAGAATAGTGCAGCACTCATTTTTAAAATGTTGCATCACCAACGCTCTTGATGGCTCAGATGTATTATGGGATAATGAAGATAAAGAAGTCTCAGAATAATCTGACTCTGATTAATCTGTCTCGTATATGGATTTGGAAGGATGAAATTAATACTGTAAAATACATGTGGTAGAATTTTGTATTTTTGTTTTTGTAACATTGTTTATGGTAGTGTGTTTCACTATTGTTTTTGCTAGTAAATTGAATTCTATTATATTAAAAATATTTGTTAGATATACCGGTATTTTAGAGTTTCATTTTATTCTTAGAAATATCATTCTAAAAAATTCTACAAAATTCCTAAGAAATTTTAAAAGATATTCTGAGAAATTTATTTTTTCTTTCAGCAAAGCTTTTTTAATGGTTGGTGGTACTGAAACTAGTGTGCGTCTTACAATTGATGGCATCTTACAATCAAAGAAGTATGGTAACTTAACTTCTGCCTCCATGGAGCATTTGATTTAGATGACAGTTTATTTCCATCCTCCCAATCCACTTTAAAGCCTGCAGTTAATTTATGTTTGGAGCTCTCAGTAGCTTGGGACTCAGTTAAGCTAATTGAAGCATTGCCCTCCCCATCAGCTGCGAGAGGTTCCCTTCCAGCAAGATGGACCTGAAATCATGAAGATCCTTCCAGCCATCCTAAGAGGAGGAGGAAGGAGTTGGAGTGGACCCCAACTGGGCCCATGAAGCATCTACAACAGAAAAGGAGAAGAGGTATCATTATGATACTGGACAGGAGAGGAGGAGAGTGACTTGTGCCTTTCAAGTCCAGTGAGGAAACTGAGGAGTTCAAAGGAGAAAACTATAAGGAAGGAGGTAAGAGATGAAAATGATTGTGCAATATAAATTCCATCACTTGATACTTTGCCTTTATTGGGAGGGAAGCTATTAACTTGCCCTTGTATCCAATGGGAGGGAAGATATAAATCAACTTAAGAAGTAATTTAAACTGATTTAACATCAAGAACTTGATAAAGATTATGAAAAGTCAATAAATTAAAGAAACTGAATCAACTGGCTTTTAACAACTGATTTAACAAAGACTAAAAAGAAGGCACAAACTTACTAAAAGGCATTTGTACCATCATAAACTGAATTAACTTAGCTGTAAAGAATTTTATTTTATCAATTTAATGTTATCAGTAAAGAGAAATGTTGGAAACCAACAAAACTCTCAAGTGTTTCATTGACACATAAGAACATAAGAACATAAGAAAATGCCATACTGGATCAGACCAAGGGTCTGACCCAGTAAGGTCCATCAAGCCCAGCATCCCATTTCCAACAGTGGCCAATCCAGGCCACAAGAACCTGGCAAGCACCCAAAAAACTAAGACTCGTGACTTTATTGATCATTAGTGCTGTGATATCACTGCTGTATACAATCCATTGACCTGGGACTTCAACTATGCAATTCAAAGGGCCTTGAAAGGTAACTCCCTCCCACCCTGTGCAGGAAACCCTGGTAATAACCTAAATGGCATAAGAAGTGTTCCACCTTTAATAGAAACTTGAGATATGGCCTCTAGAACTGTTATCCAGATTCAACCATCACAGGTTTACAAGTGCATCCATCTTGAACTAGAACAAACAAAAAACTGGAGCAACAGCAATTACAACAATAAAATATGCTGTATCCCGTAACTAGACCATAAACAGGATCTGATTAGATACAATAAGGACCCAGCCCCAGACCCTGGAAATTGTCCTCTCTTTAACCTATAATTTTATTATACTACTATCAATATTTTATGCATTTTTTTTCACAAATATTCCTTTTCTTTTAAACAATTTGTGTATTTCTTTGGCAGCACATGAACAAATTGTCAAGTCAATCAAGGTCTCAAGTATTAACCCCTGTCCCTAGGAGTCTAGTGAGGAGGATGAGGATAGGCATAAAACAGCATACAGAATACACACATGTTACAGAATACTCACAAGTCAGAGTCAAACACAACACATGATGCCTGAGGTGTCAACTTCATAGAGAGCTGGAAATAATTGATATCTTATAAAGGTTGGGGAAAATAAATCCCAATTTGTCTTCTAACATGCAGCAACTGTATTGTTATTATTACAACTACAAATTGATAATTATAAATACTGTCATTATATATTTTCACATTTATTTTTTGTGGCATTCATTAATATAGAACAACACAGCTGACACTACTCATGCAGTCATACTGTTAACCCTCATGCCCATTGCTCTACAGATGTTTCCTCTCTTCACAGTTCAAAATATAGTAAAAACTACAGACTTAAATAAATGGGAAACTAAAGCAAAGATAATTGTTCTACACAATCCAGGAATATTACATATTTATTAAATGTTAATAACAGCAACAAAAGGGTATTTGAAAAACCATCATCCTGCCAAAGTAAGGACCACTAGTGGTAGACCTAGTCCTATAATTAGGTAAAACAGAAACCATTTTAGACTATTTAAACTAAATTCGATGAATTTGGTTGGACACAAATTCATCTATCACTTTGATGTAGTCGGTTTTCAGACCTACTTCCTGTTCAGTTATTATAACAGTCAAGTCCTTTAAATGGTCTTGGCTCATGCTAGATCTTAAATAGTTTTTTATTGTCTTAAGTTTAGAAAAGCTGTGTTTGCCGAAGCAACCAACATGGGCATTGTCAAGAAAATTTGAAGTCTAATTGCAACACTGTGGTAGATTAATTTCACATAAATTGTTAGACACAATCAATCACAAGATTTCAGCTGCATTCTTAACATTGTCTGGTAAATGGAAGAAAATGCCATGAAGTTCTTCAACTAATGCAGTTCCATCCACATTGGATTTTGAATTAGTGAGGGAACTTGTAAGTCATTTATTCAGTTCATGAAGGGACATGTGCTTCAATGCTCGGAAGTCATACAAGAAGTCAAATCTCTCATTATATTCTCCAAGCATGGAATACCTGTCTTCCGGTTTTTGTAATATCACATCAACTAGGTGATAAAAGAATTCAATTTTGAATCTTCCCTTTTTGTCATAACTGAACTGGAGCTTTTGTCATCAATGGCTTCTGGCTGGAAATAATGCAGGAATTGTTAACTCTGCAGCTACTTTGCTTGCCTCACTGATGGCTTCATCAAAGCCCATCTCATGAAAATGAATAAATAGTTCATGCGTTGTTGCTTCAAGTCTAGTTGATTAACGAGACTTGTAGTGTGGTCCTTACTTAACCAACTCAATTCGCAGTGAACCAGACATGAGTAAAGGTCAATCTGCTGGGTCACTGATCTAGGCAGCATCAGTCTGCACTTCATTATTATTGCCAATGTTGTCTATGCATTTCTCATTGACCCTGCCTAATATGCTTAATTTTCGATATCATGTAATGCTGTATCAACATTAACTGGCATTATAGCATCACCCTCATCTTCAACATTTACACCTCATTTTTCATCATCACTGGGTCCCTTAATCCCTTCGTCATCCATATGCATATTCATTGTGGATTGCTTGCCACTCCAGGTCCTTGCCCTGCAGTGGTTTGGGTACAGGGAAAAAACAAAAAAAAGTAAATTTCATAAGTGTTTTTGCCTGTTTAGATCTCTTGTGTTTCTTCTATTTCTTCAGTTCCCTTTTCTCTGCATCAGACATGAACTTTCAGTTATAAAAGTCTATTTTCAAACAGTTTCAGTACAATTATTGTACTATACACCCAATCTCAAAATACTTTACTAACAAGTTGATGACATAAAAATACACCAGAAGAGAGAAAAACTAGAATTACAAAATACATGAATGCCCATCACCGATTGGAAATACATCACACATGGTCACTCATGTAAGTGGTAGTGTGCCATATTGCAAATTGATAATAGCCCAAAATTAACCAATGTGGATAGTGTGTACATACCATATGAAAGTTGGAATCATACACCAAACTGACTAAAGAAGAGTACTGTCAGACAAGGCACCACAATTGCACTGGTGCTCACTAAACAACGGTCTATAAATTTTGTGTGCATGTGTATGTACGAACCATTATAGTTGGCAGTGCATCATAATAAAGTTTTAAGAAATGCAGCCTGCTTAGCATTGCCAACTGGCTCCAGATTTTCAAGGCAGGTTGATCCAGTCCTGATTTTACTCAACAGCACGCAGGTACTTATAAATCTTGCTTTTCTTAGGGAATGCAATAGGGAAATCAGAATAAATCCCAGCTTGCAATGGGGAATAATCAGGACTGGATTAACCTGTCCTGAAAATCTGGAGCCACTTGGCAACCCATATGGTTGCTGCTCTTTAAGATCAGCCCTGAGGATAGAGCCTTGAAAGACTGCTGGGGACAGGGAGGAGCATGGGAGATAAAAACATAAGATTTGCCAGACTGGGTTAGACCAAGAGTCCTTCAAGCCCAATATCCTGTTTCCAACAGTGGCCAGTCCAATTTCTACAGTTTGGGTTCCATCCAGATACTTGCAGATAGATCCTATGCAGCTAACATCTAGGGATAAGTCGTGGCTTTCACCAAGTTTATTTGGTTAATAACAGTTTATGGACATCCTCCAGGAACTTGTCCAAAACCTTTTTAGATCCAGCTATGCTAACCAGCAATGAATTTCAGAGCTTAATTGTTACTGAGTGAAAAATAATTTTCTCCAATTTGCTTTAAATGTGATATTTACTAACTTCATGGAGAGCAAGTAACCATTTCATATTTATCCATTCTATTCCACTCATGATTTTATAGGCTTCTATCATACCCTCCCTCAGCCGTCTCTGCTCTAAACTGAACAGCCCTAATCTGTTACGGGACCGGGCCGTGCCCCAGTCCCTCCTCCTACCTTGGGGCCAGCTCGCGCGAATCCGTCCCCAGCCTCCCAGGCCTGTTCCGCGGCCTGCCGCAGCGTCTCCACTGCGAGGGAGACACCGCCAACTTCCCGTCGCTGGCCCCACCCCCTAGGGGCTTGCACGCACGCAGGGGCTTCATTCTTAAAGGGGCCAGCGCGGGAAACCTGGGACAGCTCCTAGATCCCAGCATCTGGGATAGGATTCTGGCCTTGCAACGAGGTTCCTCAGGACTCCCTGACTTGCTAGTTACTGTGTTCACGTCTGACTGCTGCTGTCTTCGACCCGGCTTGCTTCCTGACCTGTCTCCTGCTTTCGCCCCTTGGTTTGGTATCAACATCTGACTTCTGGCTTACGACCCGGCTCCGTCCCACGACTCCGTCTTCAGCTTCTGTTCCTGGCTTGGCTTTGTCTTCTGACCTTCTGGCTTCCGACCCGGCTCTGTCCCCGACTCCATCTTCTGCTTTCTCCATGGCTCTGGTGTGGATCACTGACTCCTGGATCCTGACCTGGCTTCGCTCCTGGACTCCAACTTCGGCTTCTTCTTCATCTCAGGTATCTGGTACTCGCTGGCCCAGAGGTTTCTCCTAAGTCCCAGCGGCTCGGGCTCTCATGGGCTCCTCCTGGGGGAGCCGCGGGCTTCCGAGGGTGAAGACTCTTCATCCACCTGGGTCCAGCCATCGTCCATCTCTTCAGCCGCTGCCTGGGTCCTTGGTCGCATAGGACTCCGCCTAAGTCCAAGAGGTCCGGGTCCCTATGGGCTCCTCCTGGGGGGACCTCGGACTTCCGGTGGTGAAGTCTCCTCTGAGTCTCTCCCGAGCCGCCTCCCGGCTGGGACGCTTACTGTAGCCTTCCATAGCATACCTTCCTCTGTCCCAACCGGCCTAAGGGTCCACGACCGTAACATAACCTCTTTAGATTTTCTTCATAGGGGAGCCATTCCATCCCCTTTATCATTTTGGACACCCTTCTCTGTACATTTTCCAGTTCAACTATATCTTTTTTTTTTTTGAGATGTGGTGACCAGAATTGCACATAGTACTCTAAAATTTGTATTTTCAAAGAGTTGGGCATGTACAAATTAGTAAGTGTGCACAAATAGCACATATTCACATAAATGCTATTTTATAAACCTCAAACATATGCATGCAAGTAATGGTGTGGGAATAGACAGACTTGTAAAAAAAAAAAAGGGGCGGGCATGGAGCAGGGCCAGCATTGATGCATATAAGTTGCTATTTTATAGCCTGCAAAGGGATGTGTGTATGGCTGTGACCAGTGCATATTTACACCTGTTAATTATCTAATGTAAATGAGAATAAAATTCTTTATAGCCAAATACTGAGTGGGTGAGGGGACAGGTTAAACTGGGGGGAGTTCAGACTGCAGAAGAAGGAGAGTCTTAATGACCTAGAGATAGACTGGGTGGGCAATCTTGTGAACTAACTGGTAAAACCAGTAATTTCCTTAGCATGTGCTTGTTACAAAATTTGGTGATTTACAGGCATAAAAGCTGACAAGTGCTAAGGAAAGCATGTGAGTGAAATCTATACGTGTAAATGCATAAAATTAGGAGCACAAATACTTGCATATAGGAGATTTGCGCCACTTAACTGGATAAGTCTCAAGAACTGCTACTTATCTGGCTAAGTTAAGTATTAAAATGCTACTTATCCAGCTATGGTGAAAATAATTGCCGCAAATCTACCATGTTGTTGAATAGATTTAAGCATATTTTATATAGTCTGCCTGCATGCACGAGTCCATATAGCTGTGTATATGGATGCGCACACTCTTGTTTTAAAGTTATCCTCCCTGTGCGGTCTCACCATGGAGCAATACAGAGGAATTATGATATTCACCATTTTATTCTCCATTCCTTTCCTAATAATTCCTAACATTCTGTTTGCTTTTTTGACTGCTGCTGCACACTGAGCTGAGGATTTCAAAGTATTGTCCATGATGATGCTCAAGTTCATTTCCTGGGTGGTAATTCCTAATATGGACCCTAACATTGTGTAACTTCAGTTTGGGTTTCTTTTCCCTATGTGAATCTCTTGCACTTTTTCACATTAAATTCCATCTGCCATTTGGATGCCCAGTCTCGCAAAGGCCTCCTGCAATTTCTTACAATCCACTTGTGATTTAACAACTCGAAATAATTTTGTGTGTCACCTACAAATTTGATCAGCTCACTCGTCATTCTCCTTTTCCAGATCATTTATAAATATATTAAAAAACACTGGGCCTAGTACAGATCCCTGAGGTACTCACTGCTTACCTTTTTCCACTGAGAAAACAAACCATTCAGTCCTCCTCTCTGTTTCCTATCTTTTAACCAGTTTGCAAACTACAATGGGACATTGCCTCCTATCCCATGACTTTTTATTTTTCTTAGGAGTCTCTCAAAAGAAACTTTGTCAAACACCTTCTGAAAATTCAAATACACTAAATGTACTGGCTCATCTTTATCCTCATGTTTATTAACCCCTTCATACAAATATAGCAAATTATTGAGCAATATTTTCCTTTTTTTAATCCATGTTTACTATGTCCCATTAAACCATGTTTTTATTTCTATATGTTCCATGATTTTATTCTTTAGAATAGTTTCCATGATTTTTCCCAGCACTCAGTTCAGACTCACAGGTTTATGGTTTTCCTGATCATCTCTGGAGCCCTTTTTAAAGATTAGGATTACATTGGCCACCCTCCAATCTTCGGGTACAATGGAAAATTTTAATGGTAGTTTACAAATTACTAGTATAGATCAGCGATTTCATTTATGAGTTCTTTCAGAACTCTGGGGTGTAACCCATCTGGTCCAGGTGATTTCCTACTCTTTAGTTTGTCAATCTGCCTTATTACATCATCCAGATTCATCATGATTTGTTTCATTTCTTCCAAATTACCACCATTAAACGCCTTTTCCAACATGGGTATCTCCTCAACATCTTCTTCAGTAAACATCAAAGCAAAAAATTAATTTAGTCCTTCTGCTATGGCTTCATCTTCCCTAAGTGCCCTTAAACCCCTCGATCATCTAATGGTCCAACTGATTCTCTCACAGACTTCCTACTTCGGATATATTTGAAAAAGCTTTTATTATTAGTTTTTGCCTCTATGTTCAGCTTCTTTTCAAATTTTTTTTGCATGCCTTATCAATCTTTTATATCTAACTTGCCAATGCTTACACTTTTTTATTTTTTTCATATGGATACTTTTTCCAATTTTTGAAAGAAGATCTTTTGGCTAAAATAGCTTCTTTTACCATAACTTTTTACCTTGGTGACAGTCTTTTGGCCTTCCTTCCACCTTTTCTAATGTGTGGAATACAACTGGTCCGTACAATTCTGGTCGCCGCATCTCAAAAAAGATATAATTGCAATGGAGAAGGTACAGAGAAGGGCTACCAAAATGATAAGGGAAATGGAACAACTCCCCTATGAGGAAAGACTAAAGAGGTTAGGACTTTTCAGCTTGGAGAAGAGACGACTGAGGGGGGATATGATGAAGATGTTTAAAATCATGAGAGGTCTAGAACGGGTAGATGTGAATCGGTTATTTACTCTTTCGGATAGTAGAAAGACTAGGGGGCACTCCATGAAGTTAGCATGGGGCACATTTAAAACTAATCGGAGAAAGTTCTTTTTTACTCAACGCACAATTAAACTCTGGAATTTGTTGCCAGAGGATGTGGTTAGTGTAGTTAGTATAGCTGTGTTTAAAAAAGGATTGGATAAGTTCTTGGGGGAGAAGTCCATTACCTGCTATTAAGTTCACTTAGAGAATATTTATTTTATTTATTTATTTATTAACTTTTATTTACCGACATTCGTGCAGCACATCATGCCACTATAGCCACTGCCATTAGCAATGGTAACATGGAATAGACTTAGTTTTTGTGTACTTGCCAGGTTCTTATGGCCTGGATTGGCCACTGTTGGAAACAGGATGCTGGGCTTGATGGGCCCTTGGTCTGACCCCGTATGGCATTTTCTTATGTTCTTATGTGGTTGAACTACGACGAGCGTTTTCGGGACCGCATGGAGGAAAACAAGTTCATGTCCTGGGGCACTTTGGATGTGGGACTTTGGTTGACTCAGATGTCCTCCAAGGCGCATGCGAGTGGTTTCGGGTCCAGAGCACCTCAGGGGGCTGGTCTTAATCGGCCTTTTCGGCAGGGGTGCCCCGTGAGTGGCGCGGGCAAGTCGGGGTCAGCAGTTAGTGATGTCTGCTGGCAGTTCAACAGATCCACGTGTATCTTCCCTGACTGTAAGTTTCGGCACGCGTGTGCCACTTGTGGAGTGGGCCACTCCGCCTCTCAGTGTGTTAAGCGACAGGGCGATGGACCCGGAGCTGTTCCCGGTCCCAAAGGTTCAGGTGAGTTAGCGGTTAGGGCGGCTACCCCCATTAGGAAAGCGGCGCTGCTTCCATGGTTGCGGGGTTACCCGGTGGGAGTGGCGACTTTGTTACTGATGAACGGTTTTACGGCAGGTTTTCCGATCCCGTGTTTGGGGCGGGGTTCGTGGGGGTGGGGTAAATTGTCCATTTGTTAAACGGTTACTTACAGCAGTGTTTCCCAACCCTCTCCTGGAGGCACACCTAGCAGGTCAGGTTTTCAGGATTGCCGCAATAAATATGCATGAGATTGATTTGCATACCCTGGGTCTCCAATGTATGCAAATCTCTCATGCATATTCATTATGGATATTCTGAAAACCTGACTGGTTAGGTGTGCCTCCAGGAGAGGGTTGGGAAACACTGACTTACAGTGGTAGGTGACAAGTTGCAGTCCGAGATTGACTTGGGTCGGATTGCTGGTCCTTTTGAGTCTCCTCCATTTCCGGATCTGGTGTTATCCCTGTTGGCGGTTGTCCAAAAAGGGAGGCGGGGAAGTACCGGTTGATTCATAATCTTTCGTTCCCGGAGGGTGCTTCCGTGAACCACTTTATCCCCAGGGAGTTGTGCGTTGTCCGGTATGCCTCCTTTGATTCAGCCTTACGCGTGGTCAAGCGTTGTGGTTTGGGTGCATTCATGGCCAAGGCGGACATAGAGTCGGTGTTTCGGCTGTTGCCAGTGCACCTGGAGAGCTTTCGATTGCTGGGTTTTCGATTCAATCAGGCATTTTATTTTGACAAATGTATGCCGATGGATTGTTCTATCACGTGCGCATATTTTGAGGCATTTAGTTCTTTCCTACATTCGGTAGTGGGGAGTCTTTCCGGGTTGCAAAACATTGTGCATTACCTGGACGATTTTTGTTTGTGGGCAAAGCGGGCACTGACGATTGCAGGAATCTGTTGCGCTGCTTCCGGGAGGTCTCAGGCGAATTTGGGATTCCATTGGCGCCCGGCAAAACAGATGGTCCGTGCACAAAGTTGGTTTTCCTGGGTACTGAGGTAGATTCAGTCGCAATGGTGTCACGCTTACCAGCAGACAAGGTGAATCGGTTGCGGGATTTGGTGCGGAGGGCATTGAGTCGGTCTAAGCTATCCCTTGTGGAGTTGCAATCATTGATGGGCAGCCTTAATTTCGCATGCCGGGTAATCCCTATGGGTCGGGTATTTCTGCAGAGGTTGTCGCATGCCATGTCTGGTGTTCGGAAGCGCCATCATCAGGTTCGGGTGACTACGCCGCTTCATGAGGATTTGGGCGTCTGGGACAAGTTTTTAGTCGACTTCAATGGATCGGCGTTTTGGCAATCTGATACCCTGTCCAATTATGACCTGGCTCTGTTCACCAACGTGGCATTAGCCGTGGGTTTTAGGGCTTATTTTCAGGGATCGTGGTGCGTGACAAGTTGGTCGGAGGCGTGGGTGGTATCGGGGGTCACAAAAAACATCACGTTTTTGGAGTTGTTTCCGATTGTGGTGGCATTACACATCTGGGATCCACGGTTGCGGGGTAAGAGGGCTGTGTTCTGGTGCGACAACATGGGCGTAGTGAAGGTGATCAATAAGAGGGCGGCGACGTGCCTTTCGGTATCCGAGTTATTGCGGGAGTTGATTATGCATTGTATGTCATTGAAAGTGACCATATGGGCCCGTCACGTGCCGGGAATTGCTAACGGCGTGACCAACTCTCTTTCTCGTTTCAAGTGGGAGTTGTTCCGAGAGCTCGCCCCGGAGTCTGAACCCTGCGGAGCTTCGGTGCCATCTTTCCTTTGGAGATTTGGTTCCCCAAAGCCTGGAAGCTGCTGCGGGCTTCATTAGTCCCCTCCACGTGGACAAGTTATGTGGGCGGGGCTCGTAAAATGGTGGCTTTTTTGTCTGCTGCGAGGTGGGCGGGGGGGTCCTGTTTCAGATGTCTTGCTTGTGCGTTTTCTTGAGCAGGCCAGGTTGAAAGGTCGCTCTAAGGCTGTGGTAAGTCAGCAGATTTTTGGGTTCTCCTTCTTCATGCGTGCCCACGGGTGGGGTTTTCCGGTGGGGCGGTTTTTGGTTTGACGGCTGTTGGTTGGTTGGGACAGAGTGGAGGGGCGGGGTGTTGACAAGCACCTGCCGATCATGCATGATATTTTGCTGCTGCTCTGGGACTTCCTGCCAGGCATCTGCTCATCGCAGTATGAAACTATTCTTTTTCGGGCAGCGTTTGTTTTCGCCTTTTTCGGTGCCTTCAGGGTCAGTGAACTTGTTGCCCAGACGGCTACCAGTATGGAGTTTCCCAGGATCATAGGGAAGCACGTGGTGGTTACTAGCCAGTTGGTTGCTATATGCATTCTGCGGTCCAAAACCGATCAACAGGGCAAGGGGTTGGCGGTTGTACTGCGCGCGGTTCCTGGTTTGCGTTCTTGTCCGGTGGACAATGCGGTATGCTATTGTCAGTGTCGTGTTCCGGGGTCCACTCAATTTCTGGTGCATGTGGACCAGTGGCCATTGACGAAGGACCAATTTGAGATGGTCCTTCGTTCAGCGTTGGCAGCGGTGGGGCTGGACGTTCGACGCTTCGGGACCCACTCCTTTCGGATCGGGGTGGCGACCTCAGCAGCATCGCCGGGTTGCCCAAGTGGGTGATCCAGAGGATTGGTCGGTGGCGGTCCGATGCATATGAGGGAAACGTCCGTCCTGGGCCTTGGCAATTTGTGAGCAGTACCTAATTCTTGTTTCTTTTCAGGTGCGGAACCTGCTGAAAAGTCCGTGCGGATCATTGGGCATTCATACACCTTTTGGGCACATAGGCACACCTGTGGACGACCTTATGGGCCTTATTTGGACTTGCTTCGCAGGGGGTTCGGGTGTACTGGCTGGGGCATCGGGGGATGGTGTGGGACGAGTTGATTTCTTGTGTGCAGCAGGGACGGGAGCGGCTTGGTCAGCCGCTCGCGGTGGTGATTCATCTGGGGGGCAAAGATTGGGGAAAAATGTCCGGGCGGCAGTTCATTAGCATGGTCTGGAAGGGCTTAATGCTGGTGTCTATCCTGTTGCCTACCACTGTCCATTATTGGTCAGATATTATAGCAAGGCCTGCTGAATCGGAGAGGGTGATTTGGCGCCGGAGTAGGGCCAAAGCTAACCAGCAGATTGGATCATGGCTGGTGCACTTGGGGGGGCCGGCATATATGGTATGAGTGGTCATGGGGGAAGGTCACGGGGCTTTTCAGCAAGGATGGGGTTCATCTGTCTTTTATCGGTATGGATCTTTTCCTAAATTCGATTCAGGAGGCCTTGGAGGAACTGTTTCCTCTGTAGCTAGGACCGCATCTTTGGGGGTCACGGGATATCGGATACGCATGTCTATGGTGGATGGCCCGAGCCGCTACAGCTTATATTTGTTATCTATTAAAATGGCTACCTGCTACAATTTTGTGATGGTTGACAACTGGGGCAGTTGTCGGGTACGGGGTCTTTGCTGGGAGGCAGCGGGGGTCCATTGGCCTGGCTCCTTGCTGGTTAGTGACGGGGGTCCACCAAGTTGGCTTCTTGCTGGGAGGTGGCAGGGGTCTGAACTCGGTGTAAAGACTGGAGGGACGAGCCGTGTGGCTGGTGCTGACCGTCTTGCTGGGGAAGCGGCTGATGGTCGGGGGGATTTATTATTTGCAAATGGTGTATGTTATTTGCGAGGCTCGGGCCTCCCTGGTGTTATTAAAGCTGCGGCCTTGTTAACCCAAACTATGGTCTGTGTGGTCATTGATTTGTAAAAGGGCGGATGTGAGTGAGTGATGTCCTGGCTGCCCATATTATGGAGGGTCGACTGGACCTAGTGTCCGGTCGGCCAGGGTAATATGGGCCCAGGCACGCTCTGGGAGCAGGCCCGGGTCCACGGCGGCTAGTAGGGGGGGGGGGGGGGGTAGGCTGGGGAGGGGTCAGTTGCACGCCAGGCAGGGCAGAGTTAGGTCAGGGGAGAGGGGGGGGCTGGAGGCAAGGAGTTGAGAGGGTGCCGCCGGCGCAGTTGCTCGGGGGCATCTTGGCAGCCGGCGGGTCTTTTCCCTCCCACACGCCCTTCTTCTTTTATGGTTGTATTGTGGGATTGTTTGTCGCAGCGGGGGGGGGGGGGGGGGGGGGGGGGGGGGGGGGGGAGTTTGTTGTTGCAGATGGCCCGAGCCGCTACAGCTTATATTTGTTATCTGTTAAAATGGTTACCTGCTACAATTTTTTGATGGTTGACAACTGGGGCAGTTGTCGGGTACGGGCTCCTTGCTGGGAGGCGGCAGGGGTCCATTGGCCTGGCTCCTTGCTTGATAGTGGTGGGGGTCCACCAGGTTGGCTTCTTGCTGGGAGGTGGAGGGGGTCTGAACTCGGTGTAAGGGCTGGAGGGACGAGCCGTGTGGCTGGTGCTGACCATCTTGCTGGGGAAGCGGCGGATGGTCGGGGGATTTATTATTTGCAAATGGTGTATGTTATTTGCGAGGCTCGGGCCTCCCTGGTGTTATTAAAGCTGCAGCCCTGTTAACCCAAACTATGGTCTGTGTGGTCATTGATTTGTAAAAGGGCGGATGTGAGTGAGTGATGTCCTGGCTGCCCATATTATCTGTCATCATATTCTAAATTTTTATCTGTAAACAGAGGAGAAAAAGAGGCTGAAAATACATAAGAGCCAGACACGAACCACAAGGATAGCAACAATTTTATTTTCTGACACAGTAATAATGCAAGCCACTGATGACTTAACATTAGGTGCCCCAAAACGATCCGTGGAATTTTGCTTCCTTCTGGCGTCAGGTCATAACATTTTGAAGCCAACTCTAAAAACACCTGAAGAAAGCTCCTAATCTGCTGACTGATGATTTTTCACTCCCGGCCTTGCCTTGGGTAAAGATATTTAAATCTTTACCAAATTCAGCAGTTCCATCCCCCACCCAGAGGAATCGTTCAGGATTATCCACTTCGGGGCTCCTCCCCCACAGAAGCTCCCTCCTCTTGCAGGCCTCTTCTGAGACAGGTATCCAGGAAGCGCTGAAGGTCTTCCTTTTCTACTTCCTGCCGGGCCCCTGCTCTCAGCGACCGGAAAGCCATGATGTGTTGGGCACCAGCCGCGTGGAAAAAGTGGGTGATTTCTGAGAGATTCATTTCCGTGTGGGCGTGGGTGAGCGCTACAGTGGGGTGGCAGCCTGAAGGAGGAAGAGAAAGGGGTGAGGTGTAATAGTCAGAGTTTTAAAAAAATGTGTAGAAAAGAAGCCATTAACATTTCTTTGCAAAAGGCTTTAGGATGGGATAGCGATGTGATGAGCTCTCTCTAGACTAGAGCCAGAAGACTGAAATAGGAGGATATCAGTGTGACAAGTGCCTTCTGCTGCAGACCTTCATCTTGTTTGGTCTTTTCTCTGTTTCATTATTAATAACAGATTGTCTCTCCACCATTTTTTTCTCTCTCTCTCATGCTTCCTACCAATTCCTTCCCTCTCATGTTCTACTTTCTCTTTCCTCTCCTTGCCTACTCTATTTTTTCCCCTTCTCTTGTCCCTCTCAAATGTGTCCTTGTGCTCACACCCCCTCTCCAATACCATATTCTCTACCTCCTTTACCACTTCCTCCCTCCCCTTAATCCCCCACTTCTCTCTCCTTCCAGCACTGGGAAACAATCATTCTAAGCCAGCCTCCCAATAATGAGACAAATAGAAGTAGCCTAGTGGTTAGAGAAGCAGACTACAAACCAGAGAGTTCAGGGTTCAAATCCTGCTGCTGCTCCTTGTGACCTTGGGCAAGTCACTTTACCTTCTGTTGCCTCAGGGACAAAACAGGTTGAAGCTCTCTGGGGACAGGGAAATACTTAGTGCCTGAATGTAATCTATTTTGAAGTGGCTGAAAAGCGGAATATAAATCAGATGAATAATAATAATTCTCCCAGATTTTGTAGGAGCTTTCTGCATGGTCTCTCTTGCACTCCCATCAGTGAACTGCAGAGTCCTACAGTGAGAGACTGTGGGGGGGAGGGCAGGTAAGCAGAAGTGCTTGTGGCTTTTGTCCTGCTTCTGCCTCTCCCTACATTATATTGGTTGTCAAAAGAATGCCTGACAATAGGCAGGAAGAGGGAGCAGTGGCATAGTAAAGAGATAACTTCCTCCGGTCTTCCCTGCATTTACTTGACCTCCTTGCCAGACCACCCCGTGGGGAGATGCAGTGGCCGTGGCCTGCATAGCCATTTCCCTTCCTGCCCAGGCCACTGGGAGGCGCAGGCGACAGTGGCTGTGGAGCTGAACCCTCCTGGCCAGGCTGCTGCCTTTGGGAAGCTCAACGGCAGCCCCTGAAGCCAATTGCCACCTTTGTCCCCCGTCCCCCCCCCCTCCCTCCCCAAATCCAGGCCCTACTGGGCCATCACCTTCCATAAATCAACATCTGTAGCCCAGAATGGACCCCTTTATTTGCCTGATTACTGGGAGGCTGGTTTAGAACGACTGTTTCCCAGTGCTGGAAGGGGAGAGGGCTAGCAGAAAGGAGAGAGAAATGGGGATTAGGGGTAGCGGGGGGTGGAGGAAGTGGTGGTAAGGGAAGTAGTGAATATGGTATGGGAGAGTGTGTGGAGAGGGCTGGGCTGGAGAAGGAGTCAGGAGAATGGGGGATTAGCACATCTTAAAAGGGTGAGAGAAGGGGAAAGAGAGAATGGGCACGGAGGGGAAAGGGAGAGAGGAGGAGAGCATGAGAAGGGGAGAGGCTAGCAGAAAGGAGAGAAATGGGGATTAGGGGTAGTGGGGAGTGGAGGAAGTGGTGGTAAGGGAAGTAGTGAATACGGTAAGGTGGAGAGGAGTGGGCTAGAGAAGGAGTCAGGAGAATGGGGGGATTAGCACATATGAGAAGGGCGAGAAAGAGACAGAATGGGCAAGGAGGAAAAAGGGAGAGAGGAGGAGAGCATGAGAAGAAAGAGGGAAAGAAGTGGCAGGAGGGCTCGAGAAAAAGAGAAAAAAAAAATGGTGGAGAAACAAATACGTTAATAATAAGTAAGGACAGAGAAAAGGCCAAACATTTCACGAAGAAATAGAAGAACAGAGGAAAAATAACAGTTTGTAAAAATAAGGAAGGAGGCGGCAGAGGTGGAACTACAAGAACAAGAGAGACAGGATATAAATGAAACCAGACACAAAGGCTGGAAAACTGGATTGGAACAAGCAGAGCTAACGTTTCTCATGATTCACTTCTGCTTCAAATGTATTTGCACACTCCTAGTATGCGATTACTACTGGTGGCCGGCGCTCATGAAATTTAAGTTGGTTGAGAAAATGCAGGCATAACAAATCTAAGCAGGTTTCACTCTGCATCTGAGGAGGAAGAGCGTCAGCTATGTTTAAGGGGGAGGGATGGGCAGATTTAAGGAATTAAATATCTCGCTGTCTGTGACTCTTCCCTGGAGGGAACTATGACTCCGAATCTTACAATGGACGGCCTTTCATCTAATCAGAGGCATTTAGAGCAAGCATCACTGAGCCTAGGGCGCTCCCTAAGTGCATTTCGGAGGAAGGCACCTTCATTGTGGACGGATCTGCACAAAGATTTCACTTATAAAAGAGATTAACAAACATGGGCAACTGCAATGTCAGAGCTCCGGTATCACTGTGCACTCTTGCTCATCTGAACACAATAATTTATTAGGAAATCTCGAGATATATATATATATAAAACCCAGCAAGTTTCTTCGGGTGACGTTTGTCGATGCTTTGCTGCCCTACAGCACACATGGACGGCACCTAGCGTGCAGCACTATGTACAGTCTCCCGGTGGCACAGAATGAAGCAGCTGACGAGGATGCCAGGCCCTACCAACAGAACTGACCATGGCCTCCTAAAAAAAAAAACACAGCATGCAGCTGACAGGAAAGCTGGGTCCCAGTAGCACTGGAGGAGCACCCCCCCCCCCCCACCATAGCCCTGCTCCTACCAGCTACTAAAGCTTATTAGTTGTGGGTCCCAGGAAGGTGTCTTTAGTTAGGGGGGGGAGGAGAAGGCTTCTGTGTGGGAGAAGAGGATAGTGAAGGGAAAATAAAGTTTACACTCCCACCATCTAGGTTTCCCATCATTTAATGATGGACTTTCCCACTACTAAGAGCTAGGAAATGTATTCTGAGCCAGTAGCTTGAAGCTTCTGCGCCTGATCCTGCAGACTTATCCTATGGTGATGATGGAGAGACTCACAGCTCAGGATAATGCCTCACGTCTCTGGGTGATCTTTCTGAATTGCTGGCGACCTTAAGAGTCTTTCTCTGCCAACGAAGACAGGAGAATGATACCTGAGCCTATCCAAAGGGAACTCTTCCAGATGACTTATTAATGTAATCATGTAGGTTATTAATGTTCTTTATTAACCTGAAGTTGGGCAATGGCTATATGTAACCCCCCTTTTCAGTGAACGCTCTGAATGCAGGGTTACACGGTTGTTCCTGGGGCCACTTCCTTCCAGCTCTCTCTCTGCTCACACCAAACAATCAACTTGCCCTGGGAGGCTAGTTTCTTTCTGCCAGGGAGGAGGATTTAACCTCTGAAGCCCTAGGCTCACATGAGTGGGCGCCAACACACAGTCTCTCAGTTTCTCTGCTGTTTCTTCCTCAGCGGTACTCACTATTTGGATGTTCTGGCTTTAAGGCACTTGATTCTTAAAGACCATGCTGGTCGTTCTTGGGGTGTTCCAAAATCAATTTACTGCAACCAAAAATACTTTGTCCAGTTGGCAACAAAATGTCTCCATTTGATCTTCTCACTTTAAATTAAACCATCCAAAAGTATTTATTTTCTCAGTCCTATTACCTGAGTCAGTGTCCCTTGTGTTGCAAGCACTAAAAAACAACCTACACTCTTTAATGGTAGAATCCTAGGGGGACTGGGATCTCCTCTCACTTTCCCTGTTAGCAGCTCTCTGGTTTAGAAATCCCCAAAATGTCCAAAAATCCAATGTATCTTCTTTCTCTACCAGGCAGGAACTGGTGGCAAAAATTCCTCCCAAACAAACAAACAAACAAAACTCTGCAGTTCTCTTCTCCACTGGCAACGCACTGCTGTTTCTGCTTTGTATGGCAGGCAGGACCTTCCCTAGGCGGGGGTGGGAATCCTCATGAGTCAGGACCAGGCTCCACATAGAACAAAGACTCCTCAGAAACAGATTCTCTCAAAATCTCTTCTTCCATTCCACGCCCAGAGACACTCCCTGCCAGACTATGGGGTAACAGGGCCAGGAATAAAAACATAAGAACGTGCCATGCTGGGTCAGACCAAGGGTCCATCAAGCCCAGCATCCTGTCTCCAGCAGTGGCCAATCCAGGCTACAAGAACCTGGCAAGATTCCAAACAGTAAATACATCCCCTGCCGATATTGCGCAACAAGAAGTAGTGGCTATTCCCTAAGTCGACTTGATTAATAACATCTTCCAGCTTCATCGTGATTGGTTTCAGTTCTTCTCAATCATCACCAGTGAACACAGTTTCTGGCACAAGCATCTCCCCAACTTCATCTTCAATAAACACGAAAGCAAAGAATGAATTTAGTATTTCCATAATGACCTTCCCTTCCCTAAGTGCCCCTTTAACCCCTTGATCATCTAACGGCCCAACTGATTCCCTCACAGGCTTCCTGCTTTGCATATATTTTAAAAGGATTTTTTTAATAGTTTTTCCCTCTAAGGCCAGCTTCTTTTCATTTTTTTTTTAGCTCACCTTATCAATGTTTTACATCTAACTTGCTTGTGCTTTTTCCTATTTTCTTCAGATGGATCCTTTGTCCAGTATTTGAAAGAAGTTCTTTTGGATAAAATAGCCTTTTTCCCTTCACCTTTTAACCATGCTGGCAGTTTTTTTGTTTGTTGTTTTTTTTTTTACTTTGCTTCCACTTTTTCTTTTCCACTGGTATCAGACTGTGGGGGCCTAACAATGGAGAATCCTTCAAAAACTCTCCTTACTCTCCAAAACTCTACCATAAATGCCACATCACTTCTCATGATCTACCTTTTATGCAGTCTGACGACCAATCCAGGAAGCCTCACGGGAAATGCCTGTCAGGGGTGCTCTGAAAACTCCTATCTCCTACCTAATCCTAATCTAAGGCTTAAACTAGGGACAATTTAGCTAATGTTTCACTTCAAGGCAGAGACCAAATGTATTAGAGAAAAGAGGAACTGCATAAGGGGAAAAAGCTGAGTTAGCCTGAATCGGGAATTTAGGAGAAGGGAAGAATGAGATAGGGAAACGAAAAAATTCAGAAAATAAGTGAGAGGAACAGAGAGAAAAGAATTAGGAGAAAATGAGATTGTAGTCAAACATTTTACCTGTCTGCGATTTTAAGTCACGAAAGAGTGCCTTAATGTCCCTCCTCGTTGGGTCACTGAGCGTTTCTGCACAGCTAATGAAGAAAGCACAATCAGCAATGAATTATACACTAAGACAACTTGAAACTAAAATGAGTGTGACATCACCAAGCAGGAGAAGGATCTGTGGATGATCAGATCCATTGACCTCATGTTGCAGATGGTGCAGCATGGAAGGAGGGAGGAGAGGCAACAGGACGACGGAGTGTATAGGGAAAAGTGGAAACGCAGCCCCCAGTCTCATGCTAATTATGCAGCCGTGACAGCTAGAACTCACAGCAGAGCAAACAAGTTGCCACACCATAGACAAAACAAGCTGGCTCCCTTCCCTGGAACAGGGGCAAATTTCAGGAAAATATCAACCCAGGGGATTTTTTCAACACTGGCCCATGGGGTATCTGTCTGATACCCCATGGGGTATTATGTGCTTTCTGTGCAGCACATGCTGCAGTAGCTCCCAAAAGCACAACAAGCCAATCCTTGGGAATTTCATCATGTAACCTGGAGCCTTGCAGAACTGAGCCAAAAAATCTCCAACGTAAATTATGCATTTTCCCTAAATAACTAAAAAGTAGAGCACACCCTAGACTAGGAGTGAGAAAACTGTGCTTTAAATTGCAGGCCCCTTCCATCCATACAATTGGTTGGTCTCTCTCCCCAAGTCTGGATACATCTCTCATGTATATATCCTAGACACAAAAAGACACACACATATAAATATTCTCTCAGACACAAAGCAGAAAAAAGTTTAGCCTGGATCCTGAGCATAACCTGATGCAACCAAGTGCCTTTCCAGCAGCATAAGAAGTGATAACCATACCTTGGAACTCTGCTCCAAGCTCACCTAATTCCCTTGCTTAGGAAGCATGCAGGGAACAGGAGGAGAGGAGTGAGCCTGGAACACACACTGAAGGCAATACATGGGAAGAAACTGGAAAGAGGCTGCAAAAAATGCAATCTTCAGCTGTGATTCCAGGACTTGGGACTCAGTTGAGGATAGAGTGATGGTGCACAAGTCAGGGAGCTGTAACTTACGGGTGGGAGGGGAAGAGTTAGAGCCGGAAATCAGGGAGGGGAAGAATGCTGGGGTCATCCCTGGAAAGGGGAAAGTGGTGATGGTGGTGGCGGGAGGGAGAGAGAGAGAGAGAGAGATTAGTGGTGAGGGGGCAGGCTGGTGGCAAAGAGCAAGCTAATATGCATTATTCTTTCCCCAATCAACGGTAAAGTCAGGTTGACCACAACTCAAAAGTTCTAAGGTACGATGATAACCTCTGGAAAAATCATTGGTGAGACCTCATCTGGAATATTGTTCCAATTCTGCAAGCTGCATCTCTGGAAGAATACAGAGAATAGAGGGAATCCAAAGGAGGTTACCAAGATGGTGCAGTATGTGGTGACAACTTTTCCTAGAGGAAACAAAGAACTGAACATGCATTCTCCAGATGGATAGGGGAACTATCCCAAAACACTCAAATACCTCAGACAGATAGATAATGCACAGCAGGCTAGAATATGTTTTTGGTGGAAAGGAAGTTACAGGGCAAGGGGTTATGACAGAAGTCTGCAGGAATGCACACTGGGATGTAATGCAAGGAAGGGGGTGGGGGATTGGTGGATAGAACAAGGAGACAAGCACAAAGGATCTTAGTGGTGGGGAAGAAAAGGGAAGAAACTGAAATTGTGCCATTTATTATGTTTGTTAATCATAATCGGGCCAATACAGTAAAGTGCGGCCGCGGTTACCCTGCTTCTAACCCGCTTTCTACTCACAATTTGGCCGCGTTAGTCCAACCTGCGATTCACTATCCCTTTTTTTTTTATTTATAATTGAGTTTATCGATGTTTATATTAATAAAAACATAGGAAACACAAAATCGCAACATCCATATATTACAAGAAGATATAAATCAAAAATCAACTAATCCTGTTACAATTCTTATTAGTCCTCAATTGGGGAGTGCTATAACAGGTAAATTTAAATTAACATATAAATTTCCAAGGGAGAAATCTTTTACTACTTATTCGTCTTATCCACAAGACTTTTTAAATGTAAGTAATATCCATCAAAAAAAAATGTATTTACCAGATTCCTTATCCAAAAGAAACGTTTCCAAATGTGATGGGTCATAGAATATAAACTTATTTCTTGCAAGTGTTACACAACACTTACATGGAAATTTTAATAAAAACAAAGCGCCCAGGGCAATGACTCTATCTTTTAATAAAATTAATTGTTTCCTTCTTGCCTGAGTGCTTTTTGCTACGTCAGGGAAAATCTGAATTTTCCCTCCACAGAACAAAAAGTCTTTATTCTTGAAGAATTTTTGCAGTACCATATTTTTATCTGTTTCACATACAAAAGTAACCATAAGAGTAGCCCTAGTAGAGATTTCATCCATAGATGCCTCCAGAAAAGATGTCAAGTTAGGGCTATGTTCCTGCACTACATCAAATTCCTGATCTTGTTCCGCATTATTAAGTCGGGTTCGAGGAACATAGAAAATTTTTGAAATTAACATATCTTTACTAGAGGAAATTTGTAATATCTCAGCTAAATACTTTCAAAATAACTCATTTGCTGATAACAACCTTGTAATTGGAAAATTTAAGAGACGGAGATTTTTCACTCTCATCCCATTTTCAAAATTCTCAATCTGTCTTTGTACCATCAAACTATCCTTTATAAATAAAGTGTTTGCCGATTTTATATTAGACAACTGTTGCTCATTTACCAAACTCTGAGTCTCTTAAATTAACCAAACGATCTGAATGATCCTGCAACTTATTTTTTATCTCAGTACTAGCAGAGGTAAATTGAGTCATTGCCTGGGTTAACAATTTCTCCATCACTATACCTTTTAACCCATCCTTACCGCTTCTTTAAATCAACGGGTAACCCTTTCCGCCCGCGGCATGTATATGAGATGTAAACGATTGGATTAGCTATTCTCTCCCATACAGTAACGTGCGCCCCGACTATCGCCTTTTTAACCTGCAGTTTAGCTGCGTCTTTAACCTGCTAAATTACCGCCTACCCTTATCCCTTCGTTAGAGGCAGGGGTAAGGGTAGACGGCAAACTTTCCCCCAGCCCCCACTCACCTGCCCTGGCCGCGTCCATGGGTGCCGGTCTCCGGGGCAGCCCCAGTCCGCTCTCCCCTCCTCCCGAAGCAACTTTAACCAAAAGAAAACCTAAAAACCTAAAATCCCCTCCTCCCGAAGCAAGGCGCAGGGCGAAAAGCGACTCGACATGTAAAGTATTGTGAATAAGTGTAACCAAAGTTAACTTACATTTTCTTTCTTTCAGCCCTGTCTGCCCTCCTCCGGAGGCGCGCACCGCGGCTCCCCTGCCTCCCGGGGGCAGCCAGCGGCGAAAGCGGCTTCCAGCAGCCCCCGCCGGCGAAGACGGATGAACGCACGCCCGTAGTGCACGGGCGCTCAAGGCAGCGAAAGCACATGAACGGGCGTGCGTGACGTCACGGCGTACGTTCATACGCTTTCGCTGACTTGGGGGCCCAAATGTGTTGTGTGTAGTATCATCATTAAGTATATCGTTTCTGTAGTACCACAGATCAGTCTAGACTCCTGGGTTTTGCCACCCTGCCAGCAGATGGAGACAGAGAAAGTTTCACTGACACTGTACATAACCCAGTGTGCCACCTGTATCCAAGCCAGGATGACAGCCACAACCATAAATTTCTAACAAACCTCTAAGCAAACTTTCTCCCCTCCAATGAGCAGGAAGAAAGTGAAGTTGCCCAAAAAGACAATGGAAAATGTGTTTCCCAAATTTAACATAAGCGATTGGCACTGAAAACCTCCAACAACTCCAGCAACATTAAGAGTGGCGGACTCTCTTTCTCCCCATTAAATGGGCGGGTCTCTGAACTGATCTGTTGTACTACAGGAATGAAAATTAGCAGGTAAAAACCAATTTTCCTTTCCGTGTATGTACCCAGATCAGTCCAGACCCCTGGGATGTACCTAAGCTCCCCTTAACTCGGGTGGGACCTAAAGAGTTCCGCTTGTAGAACACATTCAAAGCACATGGAAGCTGGAGCCTCATCATCCAAATGATAATGCCTAGTTTGCAATGACTTCCCAGTAGCTGCCCAGCAAATTTCATGCAGAGCCCTGTTGTGACTCAGCCCAGGGAGTAGCCTGAGAATGCGTCAAGTGTGCCCCTAAAGCCCCCCGTTGCAGACGACCTTTAGAGATGTAGTCAACTTGATCGCTTCCTTCAGCCACCGCACAATTGTAGCTTTAGACGCCTTATTTTCCTTCTTTGGACCACGCCACAGTACAAAGAGATAACCTGATCTACAGAAATCATAAGTGAACTTTAGATACTTCAATAATGCAGGCCTCCCATCTAACAGCCTAAGCTCCCCCACGTGAGGCGTAGAGGACTCCAAGTCCAGAAAAACTGGAGGCTCCACTGTCTAAGATGGAACACCGAGACTACCTCAGGCAGAAAAAAAGGCACCATGCATAAAGATAGCCCCAAATCCATAGAAACACAGAAATGATGGCAAAAAAGGACCAATGGTCCATCCAGTCTGTCCAGCAAGCATTACATGGTAGCATCTGCCGCGCCATCCAGGTTACCCCCATGTATCAGTAAGTTTTGCTTGACGTGCTTTGCTTATGGACTTGGCCATGGAATCAATCCTATGTTTTTTTCCTTAATGTCTGAGCGTCAGTACCCGAGACTGTAAAAAAGTCATGGCTCATGTTGGTTGTCTCTGAATTCAAATTTCTCTTTCCTTTCACCCCCCACCCCTCTCCTTTGAAGCAGAGAGCAATGTTGCTGTTGCATCAAAAGCATCCAGGCTTATTGGTTAAATGTGTTAATCTCATGCTCTCTGTTAAGGGTAGTAACTGCTGCTCTGTGCTAGTTACCCCCTCCACGCTTATCAGTTCTGCAGACCGTACAAGTTGGGGCCCTTGTTGGTTGCTGTCTAAATTCAATTTCCCTTTTTCCCTGCCATTGAAGCAAAGAGCAATGTTGGAGTTGCATCAAAAGTATCAAGGCTTATTGGTTAAGGGTAGTAACTGCTGCACCAGCAAGCTAGCCCCATGAATGTTTTCATCGTTTCCTTTAGGACTTGGCCAAAGAAGCAGTCCTATGCTTTTTCCCTTATTTCGCGTAACAGTATCCCAGACCATGGAAGTTGGGGCCCTCGCTTGTCGTCTGAATCCAATTCCTCTTATCCTCCTGCTGTCTAAGTGAGGAGCAATGTTGCAGTTGCATTAAAAGCATCAAAGCATGCTGGTTAAGGGTAGTAATCTCCATGCCTTCTGCTAAGGGTAGTAACTGCTGTACCAGCAAATTACTCCCTGCAAGCTTATCGCCTGCCCGTCCTCTAGCCTTTAGGGATCCACGGTGTTTATCCCATGCCCCTTTGAATTCTTTGACTGATTTCTTCTTCACCACCTCCTCTGGAAGGGCATTCCAGGCCTCCACCACTCTCTCCGTGAAGAAATATTTCCTGACACTGTTATTGGGTCGTCCCCTCTGGAGTTTTATTTTGTGACCCCCCTAGTTCTATTGTTTTCTTTCCAATGGAAAAGGTTCGAAGTCCATACATCATTGAAACCTTTTAGGTATCTGAAGGTCTATATCATATCTCCCCTGCACTTCATCTCTTTCAGCGTATACATATTCAGATCCTTCAGCCTTTCCTCATAGATCTTCCGATACAGTTACCACACCATTTTCATTTCCCTTCTCTAGACCGCCTTCATCCTGTCTCTATCCTTTCTGAGATGCAGGCTCCAAAACTGAACACAATACTCCAGGTGAGGCCTCACCAAAGACCTGTGCAAGGGTATTATCACATCCTTTTTCTTGCTGGTTATTCCTCTCTCTGCGCAACCCAGAATTCTTCTGGCTTTAGCTATCACTTTGTCACATTGCTTCGCCAGCTTCAGATCCCCAAACCTTATCACCCCAAGATCCCTGCCTTGCTCCATGCATATCAGTCTTTCACTACCCATCACATACAGCTGTTTTGGATTAACACATCCCAGATGAATGACTCAACACTTCTTGGCATTGAATCCCAGCTACCAAATCTTCGACCACTCTTCCAGTTTTCTTAAACCACTTTTCATTCTCTCTACTCCTTCAGGCATGTCCACTCTGTTGCAGAACTTAGTATCATCTGCAAATAGGCATACTTTACCTTCTATTCTTTCTGCTATGTCGCTCACAAAGATATTGAACAGAACCGGTCCCAACATCAAGCCCTATGACACTCTGCTTAACACAGCTCTCTTCAGAGTAGGTTCCATTTAACATTACATGCTGTTTCCTATAGGTCAATGAGTTTGTAATCCATGCCATCAGCTTGTCGCTCCTAAGCTTCTCATTTTATTCACAATCCTCCTATGCGGGATCGTATTAAAAGCTTCGCTGAAATCCAAGTAGATCATATCGAGCGTTCTTCCTCGATCCAATTCTCTAATCACCCAAACACAAAAAATCGATCAAATTTGGTTGACAGGACCTTCCCCTGGTGAATCCATGCTGCCTTGGGTCCAGCAACCCACCAGATTGTAGATAGTTCATTATACTTTCCTTCAGCAGAGTCTCCATTAATTTTCCCACCACCGAGATGAAGCTAACCGGCCTGTAGTTTCCAGCCTCCTCTACCAGCAATGGTTCTTCTCTAAGGTCTTCTTTAGTGAACACCAAACTGAAGTATTTGTTTAATTTTTCTGCCATTTCTTCATCTCTCTCCACACATTGCTCCTCGTCACCTTTCAATTTCACTATTCCACTACGGATCTTCTTTCTTTCTCTGATATATCTGAAAAATGTTTTTTCACCTCGCTTTACCTCTTTGACAATCCTTTCTTCCACTTGATCTTTTGCTTTCCTGATTTCTTTCTTCATCTCCCTCAGTTTCAACAGGTATTCTTTCCTGTGTTCCTATTTTTGGGATCCTTTATACTTTCTGAATGTTGCTCTTGTTGCCTTTATTTTTTCAGCCACTTCCTTTGAAAACCAGATTAGTTTCTTTTTCCTTTTGTTTGCTTTTCTAACATATAGATTTGTTGCCTTTGTAATAGCAACTTTCAGTTTGGCCCACTGTTGTTCTACCTCACCCATTTTCTCCCAGTCTTCCAGTTCTTCCTCTAGCAACATTCCCATTTTGACAAAGTCTGTATTTGTGAAATTCAAAACTTGGGTCTTTGTGTGTCTTCTCTGGATCCTGCTTGTGATATCAAACCATACCGTCTGATGGTCACTGGTGCTCAGGTGGGCGCCTACTCGGACATTTGAGACATTATCCCCATTTGTGAGCACCTAATCAAGTATCACACCCTGCTTCGTGGGTTCCTTTACCATTTGTTTGAACAGAGCCCCTTGAAAAGCATTCACTGACTCTTTACAAATAGGATGGGATTCTGCAGTTGGGATACTCTAAACCACATCCGGCAGATTAAAATCTCCAACTAGCAACACTTCTCACTTATTTCCCACCTTTTGGATATCTTCAACCAGATCTCTATCCAGTTCTTCTGTTTCAGTCAGAGATCTGTAGACCTCACCAATGTAAATGAAAGCACCATCTTCTTTTTTGAAGACAGCCCATAATGCTTCTTCCCTACCTTCCTTTGCATTTCAGTTGCTTGGATATTGTTCTGACATAAAGAGCTACTCCTCCACCTTTTCTGTACTCTCTGTCCTTCCCAAACAAGTTATAGCCAGGTATGGCTGTATCCCAATCATGAGATTCAGTGAACCATGTCTCTGTAACAGTATTGATATCAAAATCTGCTTCCATCTTTAGAGCCTACAGGGGTGGGATTTTATTGCCCAGACTACACACATCTGTGCTCATAGCTTTCCAGCTTCTCTCCTTGGACATCTTTTCTGCTCTTTTCACCTGATTTTTGTTAATTTCTTCACCCAATTCTTGGAGATGCTGGGGGCTGACATTTCAATTGCCTTTTACCACCCCCCATCCTCTAGTTTAAATGCCCTATGGAATATGATTTGAATTTTTCACTTAGGATCCTTTTTTCCTGCCACAGACAGATGTAAGCCAGCTTTGACACAGAGCCTCTTTCTGTTCCTTACAAGGCCCCAGCCCCCAATATATCCAAAACTTTCTTCCTTACACCAGCTTTTGAGCCATGCATTGAAATTATTTATATGGCTTAGCCTCTCCTTCCCCTTTCTATGAACAGGTAACACTTCTGAAAAGACAATAGTCTTCACCATGTGTATAATCTGCTTATCCAGAATCTGGAAATCTCTCTGTACAGCTTGGATGTTGTTTCTAGCAAGGTCATTGGTTCCAAGACGGATGATAAGGTCAACTTCAGAGTCCTTACTTTCTTCATTGATTGCACAGAGTATCTGATTAGCATTTCTTCCAGCTGAGGATCCTGGAAGGTATTTAACTATAGTGTTCCCCTCGCGAAGCATTCCCAAATTAGTGCCTCTCGTGACTGAGTCTCCCAGCAAAACAAGCTTCTTCTTATGGTTACTGGTTGTGTTATGGAATTTCTGTGCGCATTGAGTTTCAACTTTCCTTTCTGATCCCACATCAGTCTCCATAACTAGAGCTTTTTCATTTGCCAATACAGACAGGGCCGGTGCAAGCGTATTGGGCGCCCTAGGCGACCCTTACGCTGCCACCCACCCCCCCCCCCCCCCCACACACACACACCTGTTTTGGCGCCAACTGTGTGCTTCTCAGGGCGCTGAGCCATAGGGGGCGCCAAAGAGCAGCCATGTGGTGCTGCAAGCTGGGCCTATCCTGCTCGCAGCAAAGAGAAATAGAAACAGTCAGCACCAAAACAGGGGGGGGGGGGGGGGGGGCGCGACAGTGTGTGCTTCTCAGCTCCAATGTATTCCTGGCCGTACGTGAGCGTCCATCGGGCCCAGAATTGTAGCAGAGGGTTTCGGCAGGGCTTCTTTCTCCTTTGCCCAACGCTTCCTTGATGAATAAGGCATTGAGGAAAAGAAAACACACGGCCCTAATGGAGCTGCCTCACGCACCGACATGCACTTATTTTGAGTTTATCGAATCCACTGAAAGTTAGGTTGGCTTTTTTTTTATTTTATTTTGTCAAACCCAGAAAAGCAGTCTAGATTGCACACTTTTTGGTTTCATTTAAAATCTGCCCCCTCCTAAAATCAAGGCTCACAATTATGCAATTATAGACAACTTCTATCCTAGGCTTAAATATTTAAACAGTAAACGTTCTCTTAGCGATTCAGGAAGCCTTGTGAATCCAGGCATACCTGACAGAAGACTCTGTTCTTCCTCAGCACACTAGTTTTATGGCCTGGCAATCCAATTAGGGCCCCCCCCCAATAGGTACAAAGCTAGAAGTAAAGGGTTTATTATTTTTGTATTTTTTTCCCTCAAATCCAGAAAAGCAGTCTAGATTCCGACATGACGGTGCCTGGAGCTTCGAAATTCTCCTGGCTGAACAAATAGCCACCAAGAAAACCACTTTAAAAGTCACGTCCTTAACTACAGCTCTCTTTAGTGGTTCAAACTGAGCCTCACACAATCTTCCAAGGTCTAGATTCATATTCCAAGACGGACAATTGTTCTGCACCAGAGGACGCAAGTTCTTAGCTCCCCGAAGGAACTGTATAACATCCAGATGAGTGGACAGAGGATACCCTTGCATCTTACCCTGGAGAAAACCCAATGTCACTACCTGAACTCTCAGAACCTCTCTGTAGAAAAGCCAAAATATGCAATACCATAGCCTGAACAGGCTGAGGCTGCACTCTGTTAACAGCACATCAGGACTTGAAGATCCTCCAAATTCGCACATACATCAAGGATGTAGAAGATCGTCTAGCTTGCAATAAGGTGGAAATAATTACTTCAGAATATCCCCTCCTTCTCACTTGTCTCCTCTCAGATGTGAAGCCGTGAGACAGAAGGGAGCCTCCTGACCCTAAAATATTGGGCCCTGGTGGAAAAGAATCCACTGATGCCTGACCTTAGAGGCTCATCTATGGCCATGTTGATCAGATCTGGAAAGCATGGTCAATGTGACCACTCTGGAGCTACCAGGATCACTTTGTCTGGATGTTTCTCTATCTGCTGTAATCCCTTGTCCACCAGAGGCCACGGAGGGAAGACAAAGAAGAATCCCTCGAGTCCATGTCAGCACCAGAGCTACGATTCCTTCCATACCATATTCTATTCTGCAGCTGTAAAACCACAATGCTTTGGTGTTGTCTTTGGTCAGGATACCCCCATCTTCCATGATTAAGACACATCACTGCCTCCGACAGCTCCCATTCCCCAGGGTCTAACTTTCTCCGACTGAGAAAATCCGCCTGAACGTTGCTCACTGCGCTGATGTGAGATGCTGCCAGCCGCTCCAAGTGCTGCTCTGTCCAGCTAATCAACTCCCAGGCCTCTCGAGCCACTGCCTGATTCTTGGTTCCACCTCGATGGTTGATGTAGGCCATTGTTGTTACATTGTCTGATAGGATCCATACTGGATGACCGCGAAACCTTGGCAGACAGACAAGCCACGCAAAATGCACTGCTCATCTCTAACTGATAGATAGTCCATGAGACCTGTTTCAACCACTGGCCCCATACCGATCGATCTTGCCACACCACCCTCCACCCAGAGAGGCTTGCATTGGTGGTGACTATTACCCAATTTGAAATCTCCAATTCTGTACCACGCTTGAGATTGGTGTGAGTAAGCCACAGTGAAAGACTGTCCCTAGCTTCCCCCTCTATGGAAGAGGAAGATGAAACTCTTCCAATAATGGATTCCAGAGGGAGAGAACAGCCCCCTGACAGAGGCTGCATGTGTGCGAATGCCCAATGCATTAATTCCAATGTCGATACCATAGAACCCAGGACCTGTAAATAGTCCCAGACCCTGGGCACCAAAAGCTCTAGCAGAAGCTTAATCTGACTCTGCATTTTTAGCACACTCTCTCCGTGAGAAACATCTTCTTCGCCAGCAAGTCAAACTGAGCTCCCAGATACTTTACAGTTTTAAAGAGGACTAAATGGCTCATTGCTAGGTTCGCCATCCTAGAGACTTCAAGTGCATCGGTACATTTTGAACTGATTTGTTGACAGAGGTCCTCTGATTTCCCACAAATGAGCCACTCATCCAGACGCAGATACACCAACATACCCTCCTTTTTCAATTTGGCCACCCCTACCATCATCACCTTGGTGAAGGTATGTGGAGTCATTGCCAGCCGAAGGGAAGGGCTCAAAACTGAAAATGGTTCCATAGGACCATGAACCTCAGGAATTTCTGGTGCTCTGGTCTGATGGCTATGTGCCGATAAGCCTTTGACAAGGCGAGAGGTGCCAAGAACTCTCCATTGCGTACCACCGCTATGACGGACTTCAGAGTTTCCATGCAGAAAAGGGGAACCTTGAGAGCCACATTTATGTTCTTTAAATCCAATACCTCTTGAATTGAATACAGGAGGGAAAGAAACAGGATGCTTAACTTAAAATTGACCTCTGGCCACACTAAGCGTGTTCAGGGTCTGAGCCAACAAACTCAGCAAGACATCTCTGTGAAAAAAGAAAAAAATCTGAGCAGAGTACAAAGCGGCTCTCAATCATATACAATTTTTCCCTCTTCCTCTGAAAACAAATAAAGATACATAGAAACCAATACTTTCCTTTGGTGCAGAGGTTCCAGTTCCAGGAGCACAGGCCGCATGGCAGATCAGAAAAGAACCAGAGCACTGGCTATATCTGTCTCCTTTTGCCAAACTTTAGCAATCCAGCCCAAGAGAAGCCATATAAAAGGGATACTTCCCTGCTCCACTGGGGTTGCAGTACAGAACTGTCAGCAGGTTCCACTGCTGTCTCATGGGGGATGAGGGATCTGGACCACCAGATGTCCACCCCACGCCTCTCTGGACCGAGCTATCAGAAAGGTCACCAACCTCCTGCTCATCCGCTTCAAACTAGAGGGGATAGCCCCATCAGGACCTCACAACCCCCTGGGAGGATCCAGAAGTTTCTTGTCTTTTAATCTTTTTTCTCTCTCCAGACTGCAGGTTACACCATCTACCATCTGCTGAAGACAGAGAAATGCTGAGGGACTGCAGGTAGCACAATGGGTTATATACAGTCTCAGTGAAACTTTCTCTGTCTCCATCTGCTGGCAGGGAGGCAAAACCCAGGAGTCTGGACTGATCTGGGTACTTACAGAGAATGATATTTTATTTATTTATTTTTAGATTTTTATATACCGGTGTTCCTATATGAAATAAAGATCACATCGGTTTACATTGAAACAGAACATGAAAATTGCCAAAAGGCATTACATAGAACAAGGTTATGAAACTTGGAACAGTGTACATAAGTTCAAATTTAACAATAACGTGTTGTAACATTGATGACCAAAGATAAAGGAGAAAAAAAAAAAAGACTTAAACAATTAAGTTGACAGGTCTTATTGAGCATAAAAATTATAACGTATAAGTGAGAAAGTCTCAAGTGTCCTGCAGCAAGAGATTAGATACCGAAGTAGGTAGTGGTATGGAAAATGGGGGTACTCCATTGTACTCCGATGCAAACCTTTTGGAGTGAGCAGGTTTAAAAATTTTTAAATACAAATACAGACTGAAAAAGGCCTGCAGAGCCATAAAAGCTGGGGAGGAGGCCCAGGCTGGCACTGACTGGAGGGCTTTATTCACAGTATGAAAAAGTGAGAAAGAACAATTTCTATTAAACTGTGTTTGATGCCAGTTATTTTTACCCAAAGAAAATAACTGGCATCAAACAAAGGTATCCAGCTAGATTTTTTCTGCTAAATTTATTCTGTAAATTGTCATCGTTTGCCAGTCCAAAACATGAATGTTCATTCCCTCATTTATTTATTTTTTTACCATTTATACAAAACTTGTGAAAAAATAAAATTCATAATTTCTAGAAAAATGCCAATATTTCTAAGATCCAAACAGCCATACTTTTTTTTTTTTTTTTTTTAAATTGAGGAGATAGCTTTCAACCATTAAACCTGCCAGTGTTACCCTCCCCTCCGATCCTGCAACTCTTCCCTCCCCCCCCTCTCTCATCATAATTTGTAATTAGCTTCAACGCCTTTCCTCCCCCTTCCTCTCCCTCCTCTCTATTTTCTCCATCCCCTGCAATTCTCTATTTGTCCCCCCTTCTCCCTTCCCTGCGCCTCTCTTGCACTAATTTCATCATATTACAACCCTGTAAATATCCTCAGCACGTATCAATAGATCTAGCGCAGTCCCAGTGCCTTCCTCTGGTTTCCCCAGCGCCTGTAAATAGTTCCAGCGCCTCCATTAGTATAACTCCCTCCTCAACTTTTTCTCCCTCCTTCGGCCTTTCCCACCTCCCCCCACCCCCCTTTCCTTTCCTTTCCATCATATTGAACTCAGATGTATCTGTTTTTTGTGATTTTTACTGCTTGCTTTTCATATCATTCCCCAATTTGCTGTTTGGTTGTTATAGTTTTCCCTGTTATAACTTTAATACTTCTCCCCCCCCCCTCCCCCAGTTGAAACTATGTTTTTTGTAAAGCTCTGTTACGCTGCATTATTTATCTGGAAACCAATGTGATGTTCCCAACGAACGTCGGTCTATAAAAATGTTAAATAAATAAATAAATAAATAAAATAAATAAATATTTAGAATAAGGGCTGCTTAATGATAAACAAGCCAAAAGCAACAGAACAAATATCTTTACCTGTGCACAAATGCAAACACAAGACTCTTTGCTTTGCCCCTTCGCCACCTCTCCTCGAGCTGCGCCTTGTACCTTGCTGTGTACTCAAAGACCTCCTCCACGGAGACGGAAATCCTACCGCGGAGCTGCAAGATGCTGGGTGTCTCATGGGCTAATAAGGAACCCTTTGAGCCTGGCCTTTGCACCCCAAGGTGTTGATGGAGCAACTGCAGCAGATCCCTGCCATGCTGCGGCAACCCCAGCAGAATGATCTCGGCTCCAGGGCCACCAAATCCATTTTGGGTGGGTGTTGAACCTTGGGAAGGAAAAACGACAACCCTCTCATTTGGAAATACTCATACCCATCTTTGCCAACACACCTTAATCCTGCTCTAAAGCACCCCCTTGCTTATTTTAGTACTGAGGTCCTTCCACGCATGTTTGCCCTGCAGCACACCCTGCTGTTTCAGTATTGAGACCTACAAGGATACGGCTCTGCCAGTGCACCTCACAGGGACACAGCCTGACACTACCTCCCCCCCCCCCCCCACAGCATTAAAAAGGTAAGAGTGAAGGTGCTGTATTCACCTTGCTCTTCTAATTGGAGATGACCCCTTTTTTCTCCTGTATTTCTTTCCAAATGCTTCTGCTCATGGGAATGTGCCCAGTGGCTGGCGCACTCCCAGCAAGTGAAGGACGAGAGCGCTCCCTGGCGTTTCTTCTTCTTCTCCTCCTCCGTACTCCTGGTCTCAGCCCTCTGCCAGCGTGGTGCCAGCCGGCGATGCACTCGGAACGCACAGTGCTGCTTCTTCTCTGCCGCCCACAAAATAAAGACAGTAAGCCTGTTACAAATTGCTTTGCAAAAGGAACATACTTCTGGGATGAACATAGCTTAGAGAGAGGCAATAGGATCAGATGCATTTTGGGTGTGACGTGATTGGATGAGATGCCCACGACTGTCTGCATATGCCCTCCAAGGAAGGTTGTAGCCTATTTTCTCACAGGAAGTCTTGGCGTTGTCCTTCATCCTGATGATTCCCTGGTCCAGGACCAGCTACAGTCTCCCCTCGTTGTTCAGAGAATCTCACCCTACAGTAGTCATTTTTTTTTTTTTTTTTTAAATTAGCTTTATATAAGGGAGAATGTTCTGGGCTGTAGTATGCCTTGTGAAGTTTAGAGATATTCACTGGTGCTGGTTTCTGGCACTATTTACCCTTTATGAAGCACTACTCAGTTTTTTGGGGTTTTTTTTTTCAAATATTTGTTGTTCCTGCCGCCACGGCTTTTGCCGTCACCCACCTTCTCGCCATCTCAGGCAGCCACTATGGCAGGAGATCCAGGCCGCCCAGGAGAAGCAGGAAAATCATAACCGCAGCTGAGCCCAGCCACCTGGGGTGAGTCGCCCACATGTCTGTTGGGAGAAGAACCTGTTAACAAGGATTCACACAATCAACCCCCTGGCAGAGGGGAGAACGAGGAGGAGAAAGGAATGTGGAGTAGATAAAGACGACCTCCAGGCTCGTCCCTTTTCTGCCTTGTTTTCCTTTCCCACTTTTGCCTTCTTCCCCCTACTGCGAACAAAATCTGTGCCTGTCGCAAGTTGTTTTGAATTCCTTTACTTTTCGTAACCCCCATCACCTCTGTTAAGCTGTTCCGTGCACACCCCCCAACCCTTATATTACTCCTGAGTCATCCTTCTCCAGCCTCATGAGACCTTGATTTAGGATTTCTAGGTTTTGGTGGAACTGTTTAGGTGCAGTGGATCCTGTCTGCAGGCATGGCAGGTGGAGTAAGTTACTCCTTAAGGTTACCTCCTGCCTTATATTTTCCTGATTCCAGAAGACTTGTTGAGGTCCTTTCATTCCAGGATTTTATTCATTTCTACCAGAAAACTGCTGACCTCTTTGAATCCACTATTAAACAGAAAGAACTGAGCCAGCAGGAAGCCTACAGATTTCCACCACTTTTGACATTTCATCATTTACTGGTTTCCCCCCCCCCCCCCCACCTCTCCAAGTCTATAGAGAAAGAGGAATATTTGCATATATTCCCTACCTTGAACAGTTTGACAGACGCTGCTGTTTCTTTGTAGGTAGCCATTCCTCCAGGAGCAGCAAAGAGTAGCTGCCCCCCTTATGTGAAGCTGGAGGGTCCCTCGTAGTATAAAGAGACCTCCAGGGCCCGGGACCAGCTCCATTCCTCTCGCATCAGTGCCAGCATCGCCAACACTCACCCCATCAGCAAAGTGCCACTCTAACATAGCCTGCGGGTATCCCAGCGAGAACTCACAGGCCCCTAACACAGTCTCCTTCCATCGAGTAAGGGTGACCTTTCCGTTCTGGTATGGGGCTGGCGAGGAGAGAGCGAGAGAAAGGGGGCAATAGGTAAGGAGAAGCTCCCCACCTCCAAAGTATGCAAGAAGTATTAACTTTAGAAAATGTTAATATATCTGATTTGTAAGTTTCTGGCACACAAATTAGTTTTGCATTCTAATAGAAGTCCTCAACATTTGGATTACTTTTCAAAGGGTTTAGGAGTCCCAACTTTGGTTAGAGAGTGCAAAAGTGATAAAGGAAAGACAAGAGAAAGCACAGGAGAAAGTCTTGTGAAGAACAGAGCGAATGCAGGCAGAAGAAGGGATTATAAAGAGGGAGAAGGCAGTGACAAAAAGGAAAGAAATGCACATGGCTAAAGGAATGACAGATGAGTAAGAGACAACTAAAACAGGAAAGAAAAGGAAGAAGGATAAAGAGAGAGCAGACAGAGCAAAAAGCAGAAACAGGAATGGAAAGGGAATGAAAAAGCCCAAGAGTTCAAAAGGTGAGCAAATTATTTTATTAATACAAAATACTTATCAGTTATCCAGCTAAATGACTTTGAATATGGACCTCTATATATTGTGAAACTAAATTGCTCAAAGTTTGCCACTGTGGAAACTCCCTTGAACCTACTACCTGCTTAGTGTTTGTACTAAGGAAAACATTTTCCCCAATTTGATCACCAGAAATCTGGTAGCCTTATTTGGCTCCTACCTAGAAACTAGAGCTAACATTTGAATACATCTCACATACCATAAACTTCCAGACTGGTCTCAGCATAGGCTAGGCCAGTGGCATCCATGACAACACAGCGGTATACTCCAACATCCGCCAACCTCACCCCTAAGAGTCTCAGGGAAGCGTTTCCACGTGCAGGTGGCCTGCGTGGCATCAGAGCTCTGCCATGATAGTCTGGGTGCTGCTGGGCTGAAGCATTGGGTTGGGCACCATTCCCATAGTGACTGTAGACCAGCTTTGATTCATGGTTGTAGTAGAAGTACCAGAGGATGGTGACTGGAATGTGGCCAGAAGAAGAGAGCCCCCTGCTCCTGCCATGGGAAAAGCTACAGCCCAGAGTGATATTGTATCCAAGTCTGGCACGGAGCACAGGATCAGAGGTGGAGACGGAAGGAGTTGCTGGAGGGAAGAAATAATGTGGCAATGATGGTCAGTGATTGTACAGAGAGAGATTCAGAGAGGGAGTGAAAGAAACAGACAGAATGAGTAACAAAAAGATAAAAAGGAAAAAAACAGAAGAACAGTTAAGGCCAAAATATATAACCCAACTTCAGTTTTGGTGCACACAGTACCTTCAACGAAGAGCTGCCATCCTGAAGAGACCAAGAGAGCCCTTAGGAGGAGGCCCACCTGAAACCGAAAGAGCAAAATAGAATAAATTCTCAGTCTCATAGCAATTATACCCACAGGGTAATGTCACTAAATACAGTATCTCCGTGTCTTCAAGGACAGGCACAGCCAAACTTGGTTTTGCCCGCCATTCTCTCTCTGTAATTTGTGGCTCTCAATTTCACTACACGGAGCAGGAGCTACAAATCCAAGAATGAAGCTAAGCCAGGTCTGGCAGGACCTGTCCCTGTTATCGGGAGCAATCGGGTAACCCTAACCCAGAGGAACAGTTTCAGAAGGGAGTCCTGGTTTATTTGTCTGTTTGAAAATTTCCATTCACCAGTGCAGTATGGACTAATACAGGTCAAAAAAATGAAGCAATAGGGTGTTATCAAAAAGCCCAGGACTTAAAATCTCCCTCCACTGGGTGACCCGGCAGCTCTGCCTAACAGTAGTGAATAGTTACATAGCCACGGCATGTTCTGAGACCTACACTGATAACAGTTTTCCAGCATACATTTCATGGTCTTGTACAGGAACAAAGCCCAGAACTTAGAAAACAGCAGAGGGAAGGGGTAGGAAGAACAGGGTGCCACGGGTGAAGCTGAGTGGGGGTTATGAGTAGGAGGAGTCAGGAGAATGCGCCTGGGAACATTACCCAACCCTTTCCTATAATAATAATAACTAACAACTCTATGTGATATAAGAGTATATAAGTATATTTACCAAGTATAATATATGAGAAAAACAAAACTAGCACTTATGAGAACGCCACCGGAAAGACAAACAAATTATATATCAGCACAATAAGCAAGAGTAAATATCTTAATCCCCCAACAAATAGGGAATGTTTATATGCAAAGGCCTAGCAGAAGCCGTTTCACTTTCCTGGTAAGAAGAGGGCTCCTGGCTCTCCCCAACCAGAGAATCAGCTAAGCAGTTCTCGTTTGGAGACATGTCAGCGCTGGAGACCCCTGGTCAGAGCAGAGATTTGTCTTGCTACCTGTCAGCTCTCCGCAGGGAATCCGAATGTGTCATAGGGTGTGTGCTGGGGTTATAGGCACTTTGAAATGGGACAGGCACCATTTGGTTTTCTTTGAGTATATTGCCAAATTAACAGATAAGAGAAACTTGCTACGTTTGTCTGAGGACCACTCGTAAATGGTAAAATTTGTAAGTTTTGTGTATATTCATTATTTCTCATATGTTACTATGTGACCACTACCTAATATTCTTTAAACTTATCATAATCTATAATCAAAATAATATCTAGAATAATATCTGCACTAGTACAAGTGGAGCAATCATAATAAAGCATGTAGAAACACTACTATGAAATCACTATAAAGTACCTGTGAATACTGTATGCAATTCTATAATATATTTCTTAATAAAAAGTTTTACTAAAACTAATCTGGACATATGCCAGGTGCTTCCAGCTTCAGCCATTTTTTTTTCAGAGCCTATACTATGTTCGCTGATGCAGCCAGCCAAGATCAAGATTTAACTCACAATATACTAGCTGGCATTAAAATAAGTAGCAATCTTATGACTAAGTCACGTTACCATTTTGTGCTCGTGACCTTGGAGCTTTGCAGACCTCAGGTTAGAAGAGGGGAAGGCTGCTGAAGGAGGAAACTATGAAGGCTGTGTGGAGGCAGTAAGATGTGCCAGAATGCTCTTAATAGCTCCTAGCAAAGGGAGTAAGAGCTATCTATCATCTCACACTGTGTGTATATTGTGTTATCTCTCTTAGCAAAATATATTCAGTGTTCCCTAGCAAGCTATGAACTGACCTTGAGCACAAGTGTCTTACATCCTCATTCACCATTCAGAACATTTTTACCACCACATCTTGTCAGTACTGACCTCTGATCATACTTCCACACATATTTGGGGACTATCTGATCACCATCACCTACATCAGGAGTCTTCTCGTCCTCTGTCACCTCACACTAATACACAGGGTGACCTCTGAGACAGCCCAGAATACGGGACGTCACTTTGGTAAATGCCGTATCAAACATTACATGTTTAAAAAAGTCTTCTGCTTCCCCCCCCCCCCCCCCCCCCCCGGCAGTCAAATTAACAGCAATGATGGCAGATTGGCAGCATGGGGTCACAGCAAGCACCCACTCCCAGCCTCTGCAGCTGCTCCCTCCATCATCCTGTGCTTCCTGATTGCAAAGAAAGTGCACAGCACTGGGGGAGGAAGAGCAGTCAAAGGGACAGAGGGGGCACATGCCCATCATGTCTCTCTCCTGTTGGACTGCCACTGCCCAGCCCAGAGTTCTGCATCCCTTCAAACGGAGAGGAGTCTGAGAGGAAGGGGAGATGGAAAGAAACCTGTGAAGGGTGGGGGAGGCAGGGAATGATAGAGAAGAAACTGAGGAGGAAGAGGGAAACAGAGGAATTTGGGGAGATAGGGAAGTGGAGAGAAGGGAAGGACCCTGCGTGGGGGGAGAGAGAGAACTCCAAGGGCAGGGGGAGATGAAACAGACCCCCCCCTGGGATGGGGGGAGGAACCTTAGATGGGTGGGAATAGGAGATGGAAAAGAATGTAAGGGGGAGATAGAGATGGATTTAAGGGGATGGGAGGAGAGGTATTTGAATGAGATGGGGGGAGAGAGAAAAGTGGGAGGGACTATGTGGAAAAAGGGAAGGGGAGAGAGGCACAAAAGGTAAGATGAGTATGCACAGGATGGGGGTGGGGGGGGGGGGAGAGAGATGGGATGTAGGGAGATACACCACACCTTCCGTATCACCCACCGCTCCTTTTTTCAAAATTCTAGATCTGCCCATGGGTGTCATCTGTGAAATTCATTCAGATTGCTTTTTCTGTGTATGGCCAAAGTGAAAAGCAGAACAATTTTGTGTCCTGGCCACACTAAGGAATAGAGCTTGCTGGGAGAAAATACGCAGAGAAAGAGGAGTGTCTTTTTCTGTACATACCTCCATCAGAACAGTGGGCTCCTCACCGTTTCAAAGGTTAACTAGTTACCTGGACACAGGATCTCCATGTGGGAAGCAGCCTAGCAGAAGCCAGAGGGTTCTGGAAAACAATAAAATAGATGCAACTAGATTGGCACAATACAGATATTTTCAACTCTAAGAATGTGTGAGGGAATCCTGCACTCCTGCTGTCTGTGCTGTACCTATTCTGTGATAGGGCAGTATGTGTCTGTGGTGGGGAGCTAGCACTACTGCTGCCTGTGATGGGGCAGTGTGTGTTTGAGGAGCCTGTACTGCCTGTGCGGTACCGGTTCTGGGATGAGAGAGAAAGAGATTGTGTGTCTGTGTATAGCCTGCATTGCCTGTGCTGAACCTGTTCTGTGATGAGAGTGTGTGTCTGTGTGTAGCCTGCACTGCCTGTGCTGAACCTGTTCTGTGATGGGACAGAGAGAGAGAGAGTGTGTGTGTGTGTCTGTGTGTAGTCTGCACTGCCTGTGCGGTACCTGTTCTGTGATGACAGAGGGTGTCTGTGTGTAGCCTGCACTGCCTGTGCGATACCTGTTCTGTGATGGGAGAGAGAGAGAGAGTGTGTGTCTGTGTGTAGCCTGCACTGCCTGTGTGATACCTGTTCTGTGATGGGACAGAGAGACAGAGTGTGTGTGTTTGTGTGTAGTCTGCACTGCCTGTGCGGTACCTGTTCTGTGATGACAGAGGGTGTCTGTGTGTAGCCTGCACTGCCTGTGCGGTACCTGTTCTGTGATGGGAGAGAGAGAGAGAGTGTGTGTGTCTGTGTGTAGCCTGCACTGCCTGTGCGATACCTGTTCTGTGATGGGACAGAGAGACAGAGTGTGTGTGTCTGTGTGTAGCCTGCACTGCCTGTGCGGTATCGGTTCTGTGATGAGGCAGTCTGTGTGTGCTGGTGGGGAGCTTTCATTGTTGCCTCCAATGCTGTACCTGTTCTATGGTGAGGCAGTATGTGTGAAGGAAGCTTGTGTTGCTGCTGCTGCCCAATCCGTACCTGTACTGAGGTGACAAACGAGAATGGGTGTGTGATAGAAACTTGCTCCAGTACTAAAGTAACATTTGAAAATATAACATGCAACAGTTCTACCACTTTACCTGAAGGAGAATCTCCATTAGTTATCTGTTGTAGTGCAGATAGATACTCTTCTTCCACTATCAGTGTACAAAGCTGTTTTAACAAAGGGGAATCTTTAGAAAATAAAGCAGGATAGACTTAGAAGACCCATTGGCTCTCTTGTAGTTAGACGTCTCTATCTCTTCAGTAGCTAGAGATTTCTGAAGGATCCTCCACAGTTTAGTACATCTCAGGATGTGGTCACGCCCCTAGGTTGAAACTCCTCCTTATTTCTCTCTTACCCTGCAGCTGTTAACAGCAGTCAGACCAGATTTTAGGGAAAAAGCAGCATAGCAAATTCTCCTCAGTCCCTCAAGAACAGGTTGGTGACTGAAAGAAAACTATTTCTAAAACAAGTTGGATTCTTTTCTTTAGAAATGGGTGTGGAAGAGTGTCAACCCTAAGAAGGTACAAACAAGTCTATACTATATTTTTTCTATGAGCGCAAGTCAAAACAAGAAACCTCAAAGCACAGTCCCTATAAAATTAAAAAAAAAAGACTATTGATAATCATTTAAAACTTACCGGTATATGCACCTTATTCTGTTGATTGTTAAAAATACAGATAACATACAGGTAACTATCAATATGGAATAGCCACTACTTGCTGCCAGCATTAGTGGCATGGGATCTTGGTACTTGTGTCTTGGATTGGCCGCTGTTGGAAACAGGATACTGGGCTTGTTGGACCCTTGGTCTGACCCAGTCTGGCAACTTCTTGTTAAACTGCTAAAAAAATAAATACTACAAAAGTAGGAACACCACCAAGAAAAAATCCTTATGTCATTTTGTGCTTAAATGCGTATTTTCAGGGGGCATGGCTTTAATATTGTCAAAGGTCTATACCCCTCTAATGTAGGCCTATAATGTCATGAAAGTCTAGTTTTAATTACCTAATTTCAATTAGCTAAGAAAATTGTTAAATCTAAAAAGTGCAAGATAAAAACTCAGTACAGAGGTTATAAATTTACTTATTCTTTTAGATGCTAATAACTTGGGGTGTACTGTAGCATACTTTGAAAATGCTCATATTTAATATGATTCCCCCCAAAAAGAGAAATTGGATGTCTAATCATATACAGGTGGCAATTTTCAAAGGATTTACGCACCTAAGAGATGAAATTAATTCTTACCTGATAATTTCCTTTCCTAGAATCCAGTCAGACCAGTCCAGATGCATGGGTTATGCCCACCAACCAACAGATAGAGACAGAGATCATCAGGTTCACTAATGTTGTCAACTATCAGGGAAGAAACCCTGGCAAATTGTCCTAAATTTAGCTCCCCAAATTTCTTCCCTTTATTAGAGAAAGATTACCCTGATAAACTTCTCCTTATTTATTTCCAGGCACCACCCTATATTAAAAAAAAACAACGAAAAAAAAAACACACCACACTGTTAGGCACAAACAGATAAGAAGTCACCCAGGTTTATTAACAATGCTTCCTGACAAACAAAATATATGTCATAATAGCAAATAAGATATATCATCACACATCATTATGACATTCTCAGTGACCCCAGTTTGACTTAAACACGTCACTGGGCAACAATTCACCATACAATAATCTCAGTGACTCACTCTAAACCAAACCTTTCCCTGAACCAAAAAGTAGTTTTTAGTAGCCTGTTACCATAAACTCTTTGTGATTGCCCTTTTAAAGAGTCATCAGCTTTGTTTTAAAATAGGAAAACAACATGCACAAATCCCACCCTTCATGGAAATCTCTCACCTGCAAGCTGGAACTGGGAATTGCCAGTGGCCGTCTTTTCCCAAATGCCCTGAAGTTCTCTCATGTGGGTGTCTCTCTCTCTCTCTGCTTCTGATGATGATGCTATTTTGAATGCTGCAGCAGTTGTGTGTACATTTCTGATAGTCTTGGCACTAGTGCTGTGACTCTCTCTTATATAGCTGGTTGTAACTGCACTATACACTATCAAATGTTACCGTATATGCACTGTCTCCTCTCTATACTAGAATTACACACAGACAGGCTGTTTATGCTCATATCTCAACAAATGCTACTGCACTTAAATAAAAAAAAATTCTCTTTATTCTTCACTCAATATTTTCTCATTATGTTTATCCACAATATAAATATTTCTCGTACAGAGAATATTACATTTTAAAATACATCACACCATTTACACCCCCTCACACATACCCATGCATTCATTCCAAACCTAAAACCCGTGTCCTCAAATAATATCCCTCCCCCCCCTCCCCATTTATACTCCTATCTCTTTTACTATTCTTCTGTTTATCTTCTTTTAACATGGCCAGAAGACAGCTATGGCTGTGAAACTGGTCCGAAGCCGCTATGTGGCCCAACAAAAGGAGCAGAAGGTGGGCCGTCACCTGCCTACTGCTGTGCACAAAGGCTGCCAGCGAGGCGAGGACCAGAGCCCAATCGCGGGGCAGAAATGCTCTTGTCTGCGCCATGTCTGGTTCCTATAAACTCCAGCTGAGGAGACAGGCAGAGGTAAGAGACTTTGGATACTTGATTACAAACCCCAAGGACTGCAAAGTCTGCACGGTCAGGGCTAAAGTGCTCACCGCCCCTGCGTGGGAGTCGCTCTTGATCAACCAGTCATTTAGGTACAGGAAAACATGCACCGCATGACGCCCGAGGTACGTGGCCACCACTGCTAAGAATTTGGTGAAGACATGAGAGGGGCTGAGACCAACCCAAAAGGCAGCACCCTTGTACTGGTAATGAACTTTCCCCACCATGAAGCGGCGGTATTTTCTGTGGCTGGGGAAGACAGCTATGTGAGCATAAGCCTCCTTGAGATCAAGGGAACAGAGCCAGTCTCCTCTTTTGAGGGACTCAGAGTGCCCAGAGAAACCATCAAACTTTTCTTTTAAGAGAAATTTGTTCAGTGCCCTGAGGTCGAGAATGGGGTGCAAGCCTCCATTTCTCTTCGGTATGAGGAAATACCTCGAACAGAACCCTCAGCCCTGTTGAGGGCAAGGAATGGGCTCTACTGCCCCTGCTATGAGAAGAGCAGAGCGTTCTGCCCGAAGTATGACCTGTTGGGCGGATGAACCCCACGATGGACATGGGGGAGAGTTCCCTGGGAGCCGTCTGACAATGGTAAAGACCCATTGGTCTGAGATGATGGACCCCCAGTGGTGGGCAAAGCAGATAAGCCTGCCTCCTTCCGGGGGATCCGACGCCGGGGGAATGTTTTGCTGACTCATGCTCCCTTGCTGCCAGTCAAAAGCCCATGGCCGGGGCTTGCTGCGGCACTGGCTGAAGCCTGGGTGCCTGCTGCTAACGGGAGCAGCCCCTGGAGCTAGTATGTGGTGTGCAAGCTCGAGAGGCTGGGGGGGGATAATATTTCCTCTACCTGTAAAAGGGCTTCCTGGAGCTGGGCTGGGAAGATTTCATGATAGAGGAAGGAGCATCTCAAGCACTAGTGGAGAGCTGCTGAAAGGTCTCGTAGTGGTCATTCAACTAAGCCACCACGTCCTGGACCTTATCCCCAAAGAGGCTCTCATCTGTGCAGGAGAGGTCGGCAGCTTTTCCTCTACCTCTGGGTGGAGGTCGGAAGCCTGGAGCCAGGCCATCCTGCAGGTGCCAATGCCCATGGCGGCTACTTGGGCCGTGGTCTCAAACACATTGTAGGTGGATCGCACCTGTTTGCCACCCTCTAACCCTTGCAGGACAATAGCTGAAAGCGACTCCTGCTGCTGCTACGGCAAGGTCTCCGCAACTTCCTGGACCGGTTTCCAGAGGTTTCAGTTGTATTGGGTCATGTACAACTGGTAGGTGGCAATACAGGCAATGAGCATAATGCCCTTAAAAACCTTTGTGCCCAGAGCATCCAGCTCCCTATGTTGTCTCCTGGGAGGGGCAGAAGCAGGAGTGTGGGAGATTTTAGCCTTTTTGAGGGTGGACTCTACAACCACCGACTGGTGGGGGAGGTGCCGCCTTTCAAATCCCAAGGCCTGCTGTACCAGATAGGTGGCATCTGCGTTCCTATTGACAGGAGAGATGGAGATCGGGTGTTCCCACATCTTAAGCAGAAGGTCCTTAAAGATGTCATGGGAACCGCCACGATCTCCTTGGAAGTGTCGACAAACTGGAGCACCTCCAGCATCTTATGCCGCATAGCTTCTTCCGTAAGAAGTTGAAAGGGGATAACCTCAGCCATGGCCCTGACGAACCCCGCAAAAGAGAGATGCTCTGGGGGGACTGACGCCTTTCCTCCGGCAGGGAAGGCTTGGAGAGGGGGGGTCATCAAAAAATTCAGAGGAAGACTCAGAGGAATCGTCCCCCCATGGGTCATAAGAGCCTTCCTCCTCACTTAGGCCAATGCGAGATTGTGGTGGGTGAGGCTCGTGGAGGATCCTAGCCCTGGGCTCAGAGGTCCCTGCGGGAAATCGACGGGTTCCCCAGCAATGAGGGAACCGAGGGTCACGGGAGGCCAGAGGGCTTGGGCAAAGGTTCAGGGGACCGAGGCCTCGGCAACGCAGCACTGGCCGCGTCTTCCTCCTCGGAGGAATCCAATGATATGGATCACTTCAGAGGGGGGCAACGGTGGCTGCTGGGGAACCGAAAGTCCCTTGTGTCGGGAGGTCACTGAGGACGTCTAGACACTCAAACAGAGGTGCTAGAATAGATGGCGGAGGCTCCGGCATGGGGGCCGGTGGAGGGGCGGCTCGATGCTCCGCAGAGCTCTGAGCACCGCAGTCTGCACCCTGTGGTCCAACTCCTCCTGAAAATCCGGTGAGGCCAGGACTAAGGGAGGGGGACGAGGCGTCACCGGCTTTTCCTCTGTCCTCCAAGGTGGCACGGTGCCCAGCACCAATGTTGGTGGGGAATGCCTGGGACTCCCAAGCACGTTGGAGGATGGGGCCTCCAAGGCACGGGGGTCGTTTCGGTGGCAGTATGGCAGCTGCCAGTATCGCACTGGAACTGGAGTTACACGCTGACGGAGACTGGTGTTGATGCTTGCGGGATCTCCCATGGTGCTTGGCCCGGTCTTTCCCCAGCACCAAGGAGGCGGAGGATCCAGATGTCCTGGAAACCAGTGAGATCATGGAGGACCGATCACCGTTCCCTCGGTCTTTCTAAGAAGTGGAAAGAGGAGTCGTGAGAGGGAGTGTATCAAGAGGCTCCCCTCAACCCCCTGGCGTCAATAACTCTGACGCGGGTGTGGATGGAGTGGACTTTTTAGGTCCAAAAGGTTTCTCCATCTTGTCAAGCTGCATGACTGCCTTTGGGGGTCATCTGGTCACACAGCTGACGCCCTCAGACGTTGTGCGAAGCCCCCAGGCGGAGGATGCAAACCTCATGTGTATTTGTGATGCACATGGTACGCAGGCAATGGGGACACAGACGAAAGCCAGACACCATGAAAATACCTGACATGCGGATGATGACCAGAGTCACCGAGAAGCAAGATACTGGGATTCGACCGCAAGGAAACAGAAAAACAGGGACTTTGAACCGAGGAGGCACTGACTGCGAAGTGGGCTCGACTATGGAACTAGGGGAAAAATACTGTACTTTCAAGCAAAAAACAAGGAAGTGGAGCTCCACGAACCGCGAGACAACTGCACCATGGAAAAAGACTGAAGGGGAACCTCATGCGGATAATGGCATGCTGAGCGTGCTGGTCAAAGCTTCTAGAAACTTTGACAAATGTTTTCTGTGTTGGGTTCCATCGAATGATGTCACCCACATGAGTACTACCATCCTGCTTGTTCTAGGAGAATGGGATTCTTCTTAGGTTCCGTCATGGAGTCCACCCCAGGAACTCTCAGGGTCTTCCGAGTCTGGGAAATCAGGGCCGGCAATTTGTCTCTATGGAAAAAAATGTAACATGGTCTGATATGGTTCTAAACCTGGAGGGATTTCTCCATCTTTCAAGGAATATGGATCGCCTTCTTCATCCGTGCTGAGTCCCTGCCAGGAACACCCTTGATGAGGTGAGGCATGTCTCGAAGTCTGCCGATAGGGCTGGGTGAGGGAGGCCTTACCGGCTGTGGTTCCAGCCGGATAGGTGCAAGTGAAGCAGACTGTGCCTGTACGAAAGGCTTGAAGGCCTTGAAAAAATTCCACCCAAGAGAAGGCCGCCGGGTCCATACCTAGCCCAGGAAGAACTGAAGTAGGTGCCGCTGAATTTCCCTCTCCTACGGAAGACCCAGCCCCGTGTACTTCCGGTTAAGGTTGTGGCTGACCCATCCTTAGAATGGGAAGAACGGGTTGGGCAAAGTCTGGGGAGGCCAACTATCCCTAGGCCTCTTCACAGTGCTGACATAAGTAAGAATCCAGGTCAGACTGCGTAGCCCTAATATGGCAAGCAGCGCAGAGAGAATGGCGCTTATGTTTCTTTGCTGCTGAAGCCATTAGAAATGGCAATTGCAAATTCAGCCGGCTCGCACTTGAAGACTTTTGTGCGCACAGATTTCGGGCCCCTGCTAAGTAGTTGTGCGCGTATTACTGTGTGCAAAGTTGTGCATGCACTTGTGCACACAGTGCGTGCGCAGAGCCGGCAAGCACCGTGCTTACCGACGCTGTATGGAGGGCAATGCAAGGCGCACAAAACTGCACGCAAGATGGCGTCGACTAAGCCTGAAGCGGGGCCTAGCCCATTAGCTCAACCCGCTCAGATGCCCACTTCCCTTTACACCAACGGATTGGGAATGACGTCAGTACGGTGTGCCGAACATGGAGAACGGAGGAAGTCTTATCAAAACCCCTCCAACGTCTCTGATTGGGAAATCCTCTTTTTTTTTTTGTACTTACCTGGGCTCATCACTTACCGGCTGAGTACAGAGATGGTCTCTGGCTGTGGGCAGAGATGGCTTTGGCCGTGACTGCTGCGCTCGGCTTCCCGCACCCACTGTCTTTCAGCTATTTCATCAGCAAAGTCCATGCCGGGAACCGGCTAGCAGACCAAGGAATACCTCTGAGGGATCTTGGAAATTGCCTCAGGAATTCTCAACTGGAGGAGGGACCTTTAGGTTATCACCGCAGGAGAGCGGGGCTCAATCTTTCTCCAATTTAAAGGTAGAATTTCTTCTTCTAAAGAATACAGCGATCCTAATAGGAAAAGCACGTCACATCTGCTAGGAGATGGAGAGATACTGAATGGCTGAGGTCACTGCAGGGGTGTTATTCTAAGGTGTCGTCAGCTTTGAAACCTGACTCCGTCTCCATCTCCATCTACTAGCAGGGGAGCACATAACCCATTGGGGTCCTACATGCTAGGAAATGTAGAAACAATGCAGAAGGCATGGTGAAAACTACAATTGCTTATTTTACCATAAATAATTAAGAGAGTACAGAAAAAAATTTGACAGCGGGGAAAAAGGGTGGCAAGTGACTATAATCCCCCTTCCATGTGAGTAGGCGAATGTTGGGATGCTTCTGTGAGACAGTCTACTAAAAGCCAGCTCCTCTTTCTTTGATCAGAAAGATGGTTGTTCTCCGAGTTTGGTGATGTGGAGAATGTAAACAAAGGAAGAAGTGTGATAGAAAAATGTGCAACACAATTTATTGGAGACACTAGTTACAATCAAAGGGGTTTTAATAATAATTACAACAAAATTACAACTCAACAAGGCTCAAGAGATTAGGAAACGTCCGGTTGGTTTTTTTTTCCATGTTTGTAAAACCAAAATAGGACGTTTTACAGCAACAAAATAAGGTTAAAAAAAAAGTCAACACTTCACAGAATAAGAGGTAGATTTTCTGAGTGGAATTGGAAACACAGTAACAAAAATTAAAGAAAAAAAAAAAAGTCATCCCCTCTGTTTCCCTCTCCCTAAAAAAAACACACAAACACACATTCTAGGTCAGACACGCACATGTACCACAGTATAAATATACAGGACTTAGCATGGGGGCTAAGAAATGAAGGAGCAGGTCAAGAGAGACAGTTGAAACTCTGGGGAATAGGGTTTAACCCCATCATGAAATACAACTGAACCCTTCAAAAGCTCTTTTGAGGGTTGGGTTTTTTTTTGGCGATGGGGAGGAAGATTGAGAGGATTGGGTCGAGGAATTGTGTAGGACAGGGATCTCCCTACTGCCCCATTCTGGTCAGAGCAGTACAGGGAGAGTGGAGGGCTAAGGAGTGCAGAGGATGGGGAGTGGGGGGAACAGATAGGATGCAGAGAAATAAACTGGGTCAGTCTCTTACTTTCAGTAAGATCCCTCTGACTGAAGGCCCCTTCTTCATAACCCATGTTCTGAAGGGAGACTTAAGGTCAATGCTGGGTGTTTTGGACACCCCTCTTTTCCCCTCTGTTGTATTTTGGTACCTTTAAGGTGCCTATTCCCAAATGAAAGCAGCAAGGACTATAAGTCCCACAATGCACTAGGAGATGGAAATTCAGAGAACCAGGAATGGCCCTGAAAGTCTCCAGACAGGAACTGGGGTCATCGGGTCAGTTCTATAGCACTAAAGTATTTTATCAGCAGTGTCCCATTAGCACTTTCTTTGATGGGTTACAGGAAGTGGGTACTTCTCTGGAGATGGGGTCCCCAACTCCACTGCATTCTTCCACTATAATTATATTATTCCCTCTCTCTGAATTAGACTCACTCTGCTGTAACTGTGATGCTTGGGCTCCCCTAGCCGGTCTAATTTTCAAAGTATTCCTGTGAGTATGCATGAGATCAGTTTGCATATTGGGTTTAAGAGCTAAATTAATGTTAAGCCTCATGTACATTGATTAGGGATATCTTGAAAACTAGCTAGGAGTATCCTGAACCCTCACTTGAGCACCTTTGTCTCTCCAGCATAAGGCTCCTATAATAAAGCACACCGTTACTCTATAAAGGTTCCTCTCAGGGTAATGCCTCCAGATGGGTTGATTTTTCACATACCTCGACAGGAATGAACCTCACACACAAGCCAGGGTATGCTGAGTATGATCTCAGTCTATCAAGTTTACTGCTAATGCCCTTCTTAATATTTGCATTATGACAAAGAGAGCTTTCCCTGGAGTTCAGGAGGTGTCATATGTACAGGCAACATGTCCAGATGTGCCTGAAAGGTCTTTGTAATCAGGCCAGTGCCACCAAATACAATTAGGACAATTTCTGTATCTTTCTGCCACATTGTCTTGGTCTCTAGTTGCATCATTTGGTACTTGAGGATCTTCTCTCTCTTTCCACATACAGTCCGCAGATTAGTCACTTGGCACTGACACTTCTATCAGCCATGCTGTTCCTGTGCATCAAGCTTCTTATCAGTAGGCACAGGATTGTCCCACGGGATTATGCCGTCTTCATTCTCTATAGTTCTCTCAAGGTCATGATCCCAGTGCTTTTCCTGCACCTTGATGGCTGCTGGACCTGACCTCCTTTACACCCTGTTCTAAGTGCACTGCCCTCCTATAATACGGATTTCTCTGCTGCAACCCTCTCCAATATATTTATACCACATTATAAGCACTCTCCCTCCAAAAACAGGGTCTTCTTTGCTAAGATTACAACCCCATTACAAGCATGCATTCTCTGTGTAAGGCTCTTCTTTGATAAAATTCACCCTCCTCAGTCCATATAAACTTGCCAGTGGCTTTAAGGCTTGGACCCTTCCAGATCATTGACACGCTGCACAATTTTGTAATTCCTAGGAAAGCAGAGCAAATCAAGATTTTATGACTGGGGTGAAGGAGAGAGCGTATCATGTGCCAAGGTTGAAAAGGTTAAAACCCAGATAAACACACATCCACCCGAGGCTCAAGAACTCCAGAGAAACAGGTGGAAAGCAGACAACAAGTCTTACGAGTGCAGAAATCAAACCACTCTGTCCTGGAAGATGAGATACATGGATCCAGCTTTCTCCCCTCCGCCCTCCCCCCCCCCCCATTTCCCTCCCTGCCCCCTTGAGAGCAGCATTTGAAAGAGAAAAAGAAAGCACCACGTGAAGAGCAGGAGGCGGCGGTCAGACAGCAGCCACAGGCGCCGCAACTCCGGGCCTGCGCAGATAGGCCGCGGGCTCCCGTAACGTCTGCCATCAACCAGAGACTGTCCAGAAGGGCAGAGCGCTTCAGTATAAGATTTCTCAACAATATAAAGAGGAAGGAAAGCGTGCTAGGCACAGATAGTAAAAAAAAAAAAAAAAAGTGGACCCACTATGCACCACGGGGTGGGGGTGGGGGAGGTTTCCTGAGGGGGGAGGGGGGACGACTGATGATTACTTGCAGTGGACTTAAGGTGCCACATAACGATCACTAGCATTAAGTGATGACCCCCCTAATAGGCGAGACTAAATTCATTACGGTGGATCTGCTTTTATAGAGAACTATGTCTATATCACACATGCCCGAAACAGCCACAGGGACTGGGTTTCCTTTATCCCACCTGCCATGAAGGAAGGGGAAAGGACACCACAGGTAAGACAGGGAGACAGAAGGAGAACAAAGACGATCGGAACTGCCTGAGCAGAGTTAAGAACACAAACTCTAAAACATTAAAAAAAAAAAAAATGACCGTACACGTTCAGTGTAAGGGCTTAATTGTCAGTAGACAGTGCCCGCTGCCAGAAGCTCGGGACAGAGCCAGACATCGCACCGACCTTCCATCACCGCCCTCTGCCCCAATCCTTCCATTTTTCTAGGCTTTAGGGATTTTTTTTTCCCCCCTGGTTTTCTTTCGTTTTGAGTTTGTTTTTGTGGTTTTAGTTTAATCCTTAGATTAGTAACTTTCATCTTTCTTCTTTCTTGGATACCTTGGATGAATGCCAAGCTGTGGATCTGTGCATAAAACAGAAGAAAGGAAGGGATGCTCGTTAGTTCTGAGCCAGTACCTTCACCGTCAGCCAGAAAAATTTAGCAAAAGGAGGTAAAAATCTGCAACCGACACCCCAGCAGGGTGCTAGGAGGGGTACTGCCCACAGCTAGTAACATGGAGGGGTTTCGCAATTCCTGCAGGCCCAGAGAAAGGAATGACACTGGCTTCGGGGAGGGAATGCACCTACCGAATGAACGTTTTGAAGGCTGCAGATTGCGGGTTGATGCAGAGCGGTGCTCGTTTCCCCTGCTGATGGTCAGTTATAAAATGATGGACTAGTTCTGGAAGAGAAGAAACCAAGAATAATTACGGCATCCAACCGACTGCAAACTTTCCAAACTGCAGGGTCTGATCTCTGAGCACTATGAAGTTTTTCTACATCGCTTTGAGTGCTTTTTTTTTTTTTTTTTTAAAGAAAATCTGGAAAGCGATTCACACGTTTTATTACATAAATAAAACGTGCCCGCTCAGCCGCAGCTGACCTCATTCTACTTTCTCTTTCTTGCGGTGCACAGACCTTTGACCTGCCAGACGGAGGCCAGGTTCTTCTCGTAGGAATCGTCAAACTTGGGGCTGGCGCTGGGCTCAAACTCAGCAGTGTAGACGCGGCCGGCGGCCACGGAGAAGCAGCAGGTGCACATGCAGGTGTGGTAGCGCAGTCGCCCTTCGTCCAGGTATGGGTGAGTGAGTGCATCCTTTGCAGAAATCCGCTTCAACTGCAACAGCCCGCCAAAAAAAAAGCCAGAATTAACCACTTTTTTTTTTTTATAAGACACATAGGGGGTAATTTTCAAAAGGAGTTACGCATGTAAATGTAACTACTATTGTAGCAATTTCCAAAAGCCATTTACTGGAGTAAAGTGCACTTACACAAGTAAATCCTATGGACAATTCAATGGCATATATTATAGCAATTTTCAAAAGCCCACTTACTCAAGTAAAGTGCATTTACTCGAGTAAAACCCTGTTTTACTCGAGTAAATGCTTTTTAAAATCAGGCCCATAATGTATGTACATGTAATATATCATTGTATTTCTTTATGGGTTTTTATATGGTGTCCCAGTCTTTAGAGAAAGTAAAGTGCAACACGGACAACAGTGCAGCCAAACTGAGGGAATTGGGCATCAGGCTAAGCCAACGTGAACAGGTGGGTGATGGTGGCCACCTGGATATCAGGTGGAAGCCTGCTCCATGAGGTGGATACTAAGAGAGCGAAGCAAGCAAACAGAGAGACAGGAGGCAGCAGGAAAATGCAAGGTTCGGAACAGAGAGCGCGAACAATTTTTAAGGCAGAGAGATACCGAGGGGATAGGCTATGGATGAACGTGAAAGTGAAGAGGAGTCCTCCGAGCATGGTGAGCCAGCGCGATGAGCAGGAATAGAGGCCTGATGACGTATATACGCGCAGCAGAACGCAGACCCGCGAGGGGACTGCTCCAGGAGTCTAATCTGGAGAAGCAGGCTGCGCACAAAAGTCCACGACAGGCATCTCGTGTAACTTTAACAATGTTAAAGCAGAACAGTTTTCAAATGTGGACAGTGAGGGAAAGAGCAGGAAACAGCAGCAGCCCAGATTTTTTTTTTTTTTAAGCAAAGTCAGAGAATCTAATGACAGAAAATCATTCCCACCCAGCTTCTCAGCTCTATTTCCCCTGCAGTCATCCCTTCCATCCGTCACAGCCTCAATCTATCACTTTACACTGTTACTATTCAGGCTGCCTTCAAAAGGCAAGTAATTACAGCACTCCTCGGAAAACCCTGACTGGTTCCTGCCTGCTCTGCTATCACCCCATCTCCCTCCTCCCTCCTGCTTCCAAACTACTTCAGCGGGCTGTTCACCTTCCACTGTCTTCACTTTCTTTCATCTCAAGGCATTCTTTATCCACTCCAGGCCTGGTTTCCACCCTCTGCATACCACAGAAACAGCCCTTGCCAGCGTCGCCAATGGCCTGATAATGGCTAAAAACCAAAGGCTTTTACTCCTAGACCCATCTGTTGCCAAGTACACCTCGTCCTCACTTGGATTTCAGGACTCCGTCCTAGCTTGGTTCTCTTCTTACCTTTCCCGCTGCACTTTTGGCGTTGTCCTCTGCCGGAACCTGCTCTACTGCCATCCCAATATCAATTGGTGTACCTCAGGGATCTGCCTGGGCCCTCTTCTCTCTGTAAACTAATTCCCTTGGTGCTCCGATCTCTTCTCATGTCTTTCAATTCCGTCTTTATGCTGATGCCCACATTTCTTTCCCTACACCAGACATTTCATCAATAATCCAGTCTCAAATCTCAGCCTGTTTGTTTGACACTGTTGCCTGGATGTCCCACCACTGTCTTACTCTCAACATGGCCACGACAGAGCTCCTTATCTCCACCCCCTGCCCCCCAAGCCCACCTTCCCTTTTCCTCCTTTCTCTATTTCTGTGGAGAATGCTGTAATCCTCCCATCCCCTCAGCACATTACCTTGGGGTTATCTTCACCTCCTCTCTCTTCTTCCCTACACAAATCCAAAAACACTGCTAAAATGTGCCATTTCTTTTTCTATCATCATCATCATCATCATCATCATCATCATCAAAATTCATCTCGTCCTTTCTGAGCACACTAGCAGAAGCCTTATCCACTCTCTCATCACCTCCTGCTTAGACCTGTGCAATCACACCTCATAGGTCTCCCAGTGAATCATAATCTCTCCACTACAACCCATCCAAAATTCAGCTGCATGACTTATCTTTCACTAAAGGCGCCTCACACCCATAAAATCCCCCTCTTCTGAAATCACTACTTGGCCTACCTATCTGTTTCCACATGCAGTTCAAGCTCAACTTATGCATTTACAGGAGCCTTCACTCTGCAGCTCCTCAATACCTATACCCTCGTTGTAAATTCCACTCCTCAGGAAAGTTTCTACTTTCTGTTCCTTTCTCTTCTACCGCCATTTCCCGACGCCATGCTTTCCACTTTGACGTACCATATACTTGGAAGAGACTTCCTGAGTTGTTGCATCATGCTCCCTCTCTTGCCTTCTTTAATTCCAGTCTAAAAACCTATCTTTCTATGGCTGCTTTTAAATCTTAACCCTGATAATCCCATTGACAGGCCGATACAGTATGGTGTGCTCAGCGGAGTGCACTGTTTAACCTAAAATTGGCCATGAGTTTTTGATACACGTCTATTACCCTTTATACAATAAGGGGTTTAACGTGTCAAAAACACGCAGCCAACCCCCTCCAAAAACTAACAGCGCTCATCATATGCAAATGCATGTTGATGAGGCTATTAGTTTGTTCCCGTTTGTTATCCGTTCCATCCCATTCATGATTTTATAAATTTCAATCATATCCCTTCTCAGTTATCTCTTTTCCAAGCTAAAGAGAACTAATCTGTTTAGTCTTTCTCCTTAAGGGAGCTTTTCCATCCCCTTTATCATTTTTGTCACCCCTCTCTCTACTTTTTCTATGGCTGCTATATCTTTTTTGAATGGCCCATCAACACCAGTGGCACCGAGGAGGAGCTTGGAACAGCAGTGGCAGTCATAGCAGCCAGCTCACACATTCCACGTTAGATACGTCGAGACTTGTCTGATGGACAGTGCCAGGGGATGTTTCTTTTTGTGCTCCTCCCCAAATAGGATGGGGTCTTAGTAGGCCACATCTTGGAGGAGCACTGTGCATAAGAGATGGATGCCCTGGACGGCATCAGGTCCAGATAGAAGAGGTGGCTCAGCACCATGAGGATCTTAAGCACCATGGAAGATGACGGCACCTGTAGGGGAGGTCACCTCCCACCTCGGGGTCAAGGCAGGCTCTGCTCCAGTGGACGATCACGTCAACTTCTTTGATGCTGAGGGAGAAGGCCCAGGTATGACCTACAGCACTGAAATCAACAGAAGATCAAGAATGGAAGAGGATTATGATGGAAGGGATGTATGCAGGTGGCTGAATTCCATTAAACGTATGAGGGCCTCAAGCTAAACTAACAGAAATCCATAGACTCGTTCAATGAGAGGAAATCGAGAGTTTACAGACAGCATATTCCAGAGCTTTAGAAAGAAAAGGGTGAAGATCAATAGTGTAGCAGCAAAATATAGCATTAGGCTCAAGAGAAGGTTGTTTGTTTTTTTTTAAATGTCGTCTTTATTCATTTTATAAAGCCAAACATGAATTAATAGTATACACATACAAGGTATATTCTAATTGCAAGAGTTGAATAGCCACCCCACAATGCTCCAGTAGGATGTGACTTGAAAGAGAGTATGGTAGAGTGGCAGAAAATATATTATCATCAAATGCTTGGCATCCCTCTCCCCCTTTCCAAAGGCCCCTCAAGAGAAGATTTTTCAGACTAGGCCAGGTGGTGGCTGGCTTGAAGAAATCAGGGTTTACACCCATAAGACAAGCGTTCAAAATAAACAGAAGGGGAAACTCACTGTTTCCGAGGAGAAGAGGGGCGGGAAGAGGAGCAGAAAGAGAGGCAGGCAGCCTTCAGCTCCAGTTTGGAAAAGAAAAAGTGATTAAATACAAAACCCAAACTTTGCTCAGAAAGATGTATTGAGGAGGCCAAAACAGGGAAAAACAAAGTGTGCGTTAGCAGTGGAGATTGGGAACTGGCAATGGTAAAGATCTTCTGCAAGAAAGAATCCCTGAAACGTGCAGGGGGTGAGCGAAACATGAACAGGTGCAGCAGGACAACGCAAGAGACCCTTGAGGATAGCAAAGAGTCAGCGGAGGATCTTGCCATGCTAATTGAGGAAGTAAAGGAGAAGTAGAGTGAGCCCTATGGCTGCAGGCCAGATTGGGGCCTGAATGTTTTACATCGGGATTCAGTCTGATGAAATTGTAATAGACGGAGGTAGAAGCTCAGACTTGGTCACTGACTGCAGTGCAACTAACTTACAGGGAAAGGGCAGAAGCTTTCACAAACTGCAGTGCTTGTGCCATTTCTAGCTCTCATAAACAAGTTTTGAAACTCTGCAAACATGAGTTAATGGGCTAATAAATGCTGTGCTTTTCTTGCCCTTATTCTAGTCCTATTACTTTGCCTGCCTAATGCTGGCTTCTCTTTTAGAGGCGAGTATCTCATTTAAACCCCCTTCTTTTACGCAAAACGTTTCTCTTTACAGCCTGAACCTCCTATTCATAATGGGGGGGCAAGTTCAAACGGCTTAGAAGCATCAAATCTGCGGGTGCTTTGTACCTCAGAGATGCCAATTTCCAAGGGGAAAAGAAAGTTCCCTTTGAAAACAGAATTGGGAAAAAATACGCACCGAGGCCTGCACCTGTTATTTTTATATAGGGATATTTTTTTCTGAGAAAATATTCATGCGCAAGTGACAACTCCACCCTGACGACGCACTTAACTTTAAGCACAGATAGCTTTCAAAGGCCCCATTTCCATGGGTAAATGGCTGTTTTACACACTGAAATGGCTTTGAAAATTGCTCTTATCCAGCAAGGCCAACCCCCCCCCCCCCCTTGTGACTATTTCCCTTTGCCTGATGAGCTTTCCGTTGGGCAGCTGCAAGAGATATTAACTTTGCTCTCTAAAAGAGACCTCGACTGTGACCGGCAGTAACCTCTTCATTTTCCAATAGACTAAGATATTGCTCATTAGCCTTTCCTTGCTCCGATTCAATGACTACATCCATTTATCCCTCCAGTGTCCATCCGCTTGCTGCTTTCGAGGCCAGACGATCAGAAAAGCAATGCTGACACAGAGGTGCATGCGCTGATCGGGATACTGCACCAACTTCAGGAGCCAGGAGGACTGTGACTGCACCGAAGCTACAAAAGCCCCAAAACCCAAAGGAATTGTGAGGGAAGGAAGTAAAAGCTGGGGGAGGAGGGCAGAAAACATCACGAGGTCAATTTTCAAAGGGATAAGGCACCTAATGTTACCCCCTTCCTAAATGGACTATGGCCGAGCACCTACATTTAGGTGCTTAAAAAGGGAGCAGGGCCAAGGAGGATATTGTAAGTGAGGCACTGAGCACTGATTTCCAGCGCTAGATCCCTAAAACTCAAGTACTCACATTTAAAGTGAGTAAATAGTAGACCCAAGATTAGTCACCTCATTTTTAAGCCCCTAAATCAGATGAATTTTCAGCCCGAAATTTAAGAGGTTCGCATTCAATGGCATTTAACTATATAACTTGTGAGTTACTCAACTATATGCAGACTCAAATATTTTGCGGACTTACCTGGCTAAAATTTACGCTGGATAAAGAAAAGCATTCCGGGGGCAGAGCTACGTTAGTCGGATAAGTCATCCAGCTAACTCTGGTCATGCTACAGAGTGGTCCTAAAGTTATCTGGCTATCTTTAAGATAGTCAGGTGTAGTCAATAGTGCGGCTACACCATGGAAAACCCTGACGAAGTTACCGGGATAAATTTATCTGGTTACTTTTGCAAATCAGCCAGTGGCTGAATATTGCCCCCAGATACCTAATTTTGGTTGAGAGTTTGCCAGACCTTTCCTAAATGGAGTACTTAGCTTCCTTTAAGAACTGCCCTACAAGTGTCTATCCAATTACGCTCTTTTATTGAGCCATTAAAATCCTTGCTGGCTCTTCACACGCTGACCTATCTAAGATAGGATCTAACATTAGATTATAATCACCCCACATAATGCTTTATCCTTTATAAAGTCAAACCAAAACCTGATTTGACTTTTGTTAGGGCAACACACTGTTCCCAAGGCAATACCACTTCCTTCAATGAGATAAGCCTACCCTCTATCTTTTTTGGTATGTGGTACTTTGGAGGAGGGGGATATTTTTTTTTTTTTTTGCAACCAGTATTGCAACACCCTTCTTGACCTCTGTTGAAGCAAAAAAAAAAAAAAAAAGGACGGTTTTCATATATTTATGAAAAGTTCAATAAAAAGATTTGAAATATATTTACCTAGTACTGGGTTCTCCCTCTGCTTAAGAAAATGTGTTTCATGCAACAAATAAAAGGATGCTTTGGTTTCTGAAATTTCCCAATATAAGTTTTATGTCTTGCAGGAGAAATTTAGATCATAATATTCAGGCAGACACATAAAATGGAAGAAGCTAAACTAGCATGGCAAAGGACAGTGACTTTCTTATCTATCAGAATATGAGAATTTTAGAGTTAATAACATCAGCCCTGAATACAGACCCACCCATGCCCAAAACTCTCTCAGGAGATGACAGAAAACAACTTCTTTTGCAAATACAGGCAGCCAAGATCGCACTGAGTACTGCACACATGCAAGCAGACACTCATATCTCCCTTACAGAACTCCCAAGGACCCCTGCCTTAATATAGGAAAATTGGTTCTTACCTGCTAATTTTTGTTCCTGGAAAACCACAGACCAGTACAGACGAATGGATTTTGCATCCCTACCAGCAGGTGGAGGCAGAGAATTAAAAAAAGCTGCTACATAAGCAAAAGTGCCACCTGCAGTCCCTGAGTGCTGACCTATACCCAAGCCAACATAGAGGAAGAAAACTCTAACTCAATCAAACTTTCCCTTCAAGGGTTAAGCAAGAACCCCGGTTTGGAGCCCCCTGAACTGGAGCCTCAACAACCAACACATTAACCAAAGCACCGCTTAGCTCAATTGGGTCAACATATCAGTTCAATGTAACTACACGTAGAAACTCTGAAGTAGGCCCTAATCACAGCTACAACAGTCTTTCGGAACCAAGTGGATGGGCCTCTGGACTGATCTGGGAATTCCAGGAATGAAAACAAGCAGGTAAGAACCAATTTTCCTTTCCTGTTCACACCCCAGATCAGTCCAGATACGTGGGATGTACCCAAGCTCCCCTCACTGGATGAGAACCCAAAATACCCTCCTCCCAATACACCCTCACCAAACATAGCAACTTCAGATGCCCGAACATTCACTCGGTAATGTCTGGTGAAAGTGAGAAGCAAAGGCCATATCATAGCTCTACATATCTCTTGAGGCAACACCAACTGACACACCACCCTGAAGGCTGCTTGCACCCTAGAAGAAAGTGCTCATAACCCATACAGGGCCGTTCGATCTTTACAGAGATAGGCCGAAAAAACAGTCCCCTTAGCCAAAGAGAAAATATGGCTTTAGACACTTTACATCCTGTGTTCCACTGAGCAATACAAAGAGATGATCCGCTCGACGAAAACTGTTAGTGATCATAAGATACTGCAACAGATTTCCGATGAGCATCTAAATAAGTAAAGTTCCCTTGCATGCGACGAACCTACTGACCAATTTAGGAACTCTGGAAGCTCCACCATCTGGATAACATGGAAGGAGGAGACAACCTTAGGTAAAACTGAGGGAACCATACGCAGTTTCATACCGTTGTTCGCAATCCACCACAAAAGAGCTCTAGAGGACCAAATATGAATCTACGAAATCCACCCGATCGAACAAATTGTTACCAGATAAACTGCATTCAAAGAGAGGTCCTTCATTGAGGCCCTCCGCAAAGGCTCAAACGGAGGTCCACACAGCACTCGCAGAACCAAGTTAAGGTCCACTTCGGATACAATGTACGAATATAAGAACACAAGCGTTTGACCCCCTTCAGAAAATGAACAATATTCGAAAGAGAGGCCAACAACCTCCTCCACAGCTTGCCTGTAGGACATCCCAAGGCTGCAACAAAAGGGCAAGAACAGAGGGCAGTCCCCACTCAAAAGTTCCAGACCTTCCTCCAAATACCAAAATTCAAACACCCTCCACACTCTGACAAACCAGAGACGCAGGTGGCCTCCTAGCCTGAAGCAAGGTGCAAATTAACAGGCTCTGAGCATCCTTTCAACCGTAAACACAGTCTCTCCAAAGCCAAGCTGCAAGATACAAATGACTTGCCCAATCCAGATGGGTTCTTGTTGAGGTAAGGTTGGCGATGAGCCAAACTGAGAGGCTCACTTATTGTGAGATGCACCAGATCTGCAAATCACAGACACTGTGGTCACTCCGGAGCCACCAGAATCATTGCTCCTGGGCATTGCACTATACGGCACCATACTTGGCCTACGAGAGGTCATGGCAGAATCCCCATCAGCCAAGGAAGAACCCGAGCACCTATACTCGACCTTCCATCCATGACTGAAAAGTTGATTTGCCTTGACATAGCCGCACGTGACATCAACTCCATCAGAGCCAGCTGGGGCTCCCTTGCCGGGCACAAATGAGGGTCCAGGCCTCCAAGGACAACTCATTCTCCCCGGGTTCAACTGCTGCCTGCTTAGATAATCTGCATCCACACTATCCACTCCTGCAACATGTGGTGCCGCTATTCCCTCCAGATGCTGTTCTGCCCAAACAGCCAACTCCTGGGCCTCCAGAGCCATCCCATGACTCTTTGTCCCTCCTGGATGAATGATATATGCCCCCGTTGTTGTATTGTCTGAGAAGACTCTCATCATTCCTCCTCAGACCTGTGGAAGGAATGAAAACAATGTCCTGCGAACCGCTCGTGTTCCCAAACGATTGAAAGACCAGGACACTTCTGTTGGCGACCAAGACCTTGGAGCCGTCCACTCCTGACAGACTTCCCCCCAATTTCTGAGGCTGGCATTTGAATTCAGCGCCACCCAGTCCGGAGCCTCCATATCCACTCCCTTTTTCAAAACTGTGGCATGAAAGCCACCAAAAGATCATGTAGCTGAAGTCCCTTGCAGTGGCAACAGCAGAAGAAACTCCTCCAACAACAAATTCCAATGGGCCAAAAAACACCCTCTGGAGGGGGCGCACGCAAGCAAATGCTCATGGTACCAAAACTAGTGTGGCAGCTATGGAGCCCAGGACCTGCAAATAATCCCAGACCCTGAGGATTATTAGGTCAACAGATAAGTCACTTGTGCCTGCAACTTTGCTACTCTCTCTGAAGAAAAAAAAAAAACACCCTGCCAAAACGGGCATCAGACTGCACTCCCAGGTACTCCAATGACTCCCCCAAATGTTTCATCAGCTGGTCCAGGTCTTCCCCAAACCACCACTTTGCTGCCTTAAAAAGGGAGATTACAGGGCTGAGTCTTAGACCACATATCCACAGGAGTGAGCTGCGAGTGCTGAGACCATGCTTCTGGTGGATATGTGGACCAAATCCTACAACACATTTTCCACAAAGGCTACCCCAGCCTCAAACTGGGTCGCCTACTTGGAATTTGCCAACGAGATAAAATCCTTATCCTGAGCCTTCTGTACCTTCCATAAACTGGATCAAGAACCTGAGGGATGAAGGGACGCAACTCCTCCTCTGGCATAGGCGGTAGAACTTTCACCACTGGAACATCCTCTGGATCCAACAGGGCCTGATGCACCTCTGGAATTTCATCTAATGGGTGGCTCCCAGGGACTTCCCCCGGGTCACCAGCACCCTCTTGAGGCTCCTCCCAACATGCAGAGATGAACTTCTCGTCATCTGTGAGGCTCCTGCCTCCATACCTTAGTGGGACACATGGGCGCAACACCTCTGCCCCCCACCTGGCTAAATAAGTCTTATGCAGTCTCCTCAGCCTGCTCTTCCCCGCTCTTCCGGAGCGCCTTGCTCCAACAATGAGAGTGGGGGTGGGGAGTCCCTGTTCTCCCCAGACTCCATCTGCCTCCTACCATGTGGAGACAAGATGGCCACTGCCTCCTCATTTCTGGCGGCTTCCTTGCTGTACAAGCTGGGTGAAATGCTTGCGTGCTGCCCCCGAGCAGCTGCCTTCGCCCATGGGGGCATAATTGGGACAGAGGGCACCTGCAATCAGGCGCGAACACTGTTCTGTAAGATTTGGCACCTTGTGTAGTCAACACCATGCTGCCCTCACACACATGCACCGTACCGACAGCGCACTACCTCTGAGAGCCCTCCTGGACCCAGATAGAGGAACATGGCCTCCCGACACACTCCGCACCGATCGCTCACAATAGCCGTCGAGCCCTCTCAGGCCCCGGATGTGCTAATGCGGTGTCCCAAAGTGTGCCGCACCGCCTACACAAAAGCCCACTGAGCCCTCCCAGACCTCGGGTGTACAGCCGCGGCTTCCCTCCTCACCCCTTGTTCCAGTGGGAGAACCATCATGACACAAGCACTGGCAGATCACTGCTCCCACTTACTATTTACTCTAATTACAAAAAAAAACAAGGCAGCCATCTTAGACATAAGACAATAAGGGGATATTTCCCTGATTCTTGCAGCCTGTGACAGGTGAGGGGGCTCCAGAGGGACTGAGGGAGCAAGGACCCCTGACTTTCAAGTCCTCTGCTTTCTTCGGGCCAAGACAGCCAGGGATCACCAACCCCTCGCTCGCCCAGCTCGACCTAAGGGATGGCCCACGAAGGAACCCAGCACCTTAGGGAGCCAAATCCTCATATTTTCTTTTCTCCATCTTTTTCTTTCTTTATTTTTTTAAACTCTTCCAAACTCCAGATTGCAGGTTTTAATCTCTACTATCTGCTAGAGACAGAGAAATACTGAGGGACTGCAGGTGGCTCTCTCTCGGTTATGTAGCAATGTATGAAAAGTTTTTATTCTCTGCCTTCATCTTCTGGTAGGGATGCAAAACCCACTTGTCTGGACTGATCTAGGGTATGAACAGGAACACCCCAATAGGTTTCATCTCTGTAAAAAGAAAATTTAGTCTACGATATCCATAGGGAAAAGAAAAAAAAAAAAAAAGCAAGCAGTAAGAATAGTTGCACAGATCCAAGGATCACCTCAGCTATAAAAAAAACCCAAGAAAACAAAAACCAATCTTCCCTCGTTTGTAGTCTGTGTCCGTTTGCCAACTCTCATGAACTTTCTAAGGTTGGGAACTCCCTCCAATGAATTTGCAAAGCAGTCTGCCCGCCGCCTCGCTGATCCTGCCGCCCTATGACTTTCTAATGCTCCCCCAGCTCTGTAACTCGATAAGTCTTTCATGTGAACGTACGAAGCCGAACCCAAAGGAAAGTTCCCATTATATTGAATGCTTTCATCCCACAGAAAGCACATCAAGCTTCTTCACCCTGAAATATTTTGACTTCGTTTCCACTGTAGCCAAAGCTTTTCTGGGCAGGAGCTTTGTGTGTAAGCCAAAACTTGACACACGTAGAGAGAAAAGCACACCACTGTATCTGTAGGAAAGCCCTGGCCATGCTTAGTCAGGGGCCCCTGCTCTGTGTGCGCCTGCCTGAGCTTCACATTAGCGACGTACTCCATGCTCATCATCTGGCCATAGAGGCCCTTTCACTGTTGCTGCTGTGTCTTCTCCAGTCCTTTACTCAACACCAAAAACTCTTACACCATCTGCGCTTAAAAATGGTTTTCATTACCATCCAAGAGGTCTCTCCAGCCTTCATTCCCTTTTTTTCTTAACTTCTATTTGTTCTCCAACATGACCTTCGTTCTGGATTGCCCACAGGGGCGCCCCCCCTCCCTTGCCGCCTTCTTCAGGCCACTGATCATATCATATCAGGTCTGCTCTTAAATGTTTAATCACACTGACAATAGCCAGAAGATCAGGCTTTGTTATTGGATCACTTAAGGAGAGTAGTGCAGGGTTTTGTTGCTGGCATTTGACACCATTTCAGCAATTTCCGACTGCAGAGCGGTCACAGGGTAGCACAGCAGCATGATCACATTCAAAACCTATAGGAGGAGGAGGAGGAGGAGGAACAGATTTCTAATAACTTTTGGATGCTTCTGAACTAGATTAACCAGGGTTTTACGGCATGCCACGGGAAGTAAGCTGGGAAGGACTGCAAGGACTCTACAGTCCTTATCTGCCATCATATTCCATGCTCTTATCGCTACCAAATTAACTCGGAGGGCTTGAGAAAGCAGAGCTGTTTCAACATGCGGTCATCTCAGATCTCTGCTCTAGAAGCCTCAGACGGTCTTTTAAAGGGAGATTTAACAGTGACATTAAAGGCCAGGGCTGCAGAATCATTAAACAGATAAGGACTGGAAGCTGGGGAGAGAAGAGAGACGAGCCACAGCAGAGGAGGCGCAATCAAGGTGCACCGTGAGAGGGGACAGCAACGGGTGGGAAAGGCGGGCTACCGCAGCCAGGGAGGAGGAAAGAAAGAAAATTAGTCAGCGATCAGATGGAGGCCTGGATGATAGCTCAGAAAGGGAAGGTAAGCCCAGGACCAGGAAAAACCACGATCAAGATGGCAGCCCATGATGGGCTTGGGAGGTGTGAAAAGTAGGCCGAAAGCCTAAAGACAATACTGGACTGCCCGGGTCGGGGGTGACTTCAGATAAATGTTGAAACTTCCAAAAAATGAGAATGGGGCCTGCACGGTCAGAGAAATTAAAAAGCTGTGCGCGCAGCTCATCAAGAAAAGGGAGGATACGGCCAAGAACCACGAATCTGAAGAGCAGAGGAAAAAAAAAAAGTGATCAGCCACTATAAGAGGAGAAAGAGAAGGAATTAAAAAGGAATGGCCGGGCAGAGGAGGGCTCTAGACCATTCCACCACCATCACCAGAGAAGCTGGGGAGGGGGAGGGGGTGGGGGGCAGCGGCCAGGAAGTGAGGAGTGAAAATAGACAGAACGCAGAGCTGCAGAGGTAATGGGATCTTAGTAAGTAAAAGGAGAGAATGATTTTTATTAAGGAAGAGCTCAAGAGCGGAAGCAGAGTTACCGGAGACAGAATGACTTATTCCAAGCAAACACCCGAAAGCGAACAGAGGCGAAAAGAGTACAGAGAAGAGGGAAGAGAAATAAGACTGGCAATGTTTCGACCAGTTTGTTAAGGAAAATGGAGATGAGGGGAGAGTAGAGAACAAGTTAGGAATAAAGGGGGAGTCAGAAAAAAAACCCAAAACTGGAGACAGTGAAGGTGCCGGCGAGAGGAGGACGGCTGTAAGATGGATAAGTGACTCCAGAAAGAAAGAGGAATAGTGGAACCAGCATGGAGAACCAACCCAAGTCCGCAGCTTGTGAATCTCAACAGGTTGGACGCGGAAATGACCAGAGCATGGCACAAGGCACAAAGAGGTTTTCCTTCGATCACTGCCGCTCCCAGGGGGATCAAGGGAGACAGCTTGGTATGCTGGGAGATAGAGGCCTGGGCTGCTGGCACAAGAAAACTGAACGCAGGCCAGAGCAATACAGAAATGTCCCGTCCCGTCCCCCTTGGTCACAGCAAGCAGACAGAGTCCTGGCTCCATTCAACAAGGCTTATTAAATTTGAACTCTTCTGTGGTTCTCATCTGGATGACAAAAGGTAGCCTGGGGTCCCTGAACAGCAGCCGAGGATGCTTGTGCAGCACTTTTACTCTCCTCCTTAGAAAAAAGGAGAAAGGGCTCGCGGAAGACAATCTCTGTTAGGGAAGGTGAAGAGGATTCTACCAAAGCCAAGTGAGCAAACTATTTCTTGGCTGTTCTTTTCACGTGATCACTAAAGATGCATGGGGCACTATCGAGGTCTCACTCTGCTTTGGGCTACCAGTTGTGCCACCTTGGTCTCTGTAGGAATGAATGCTAGTAGAGGGTACAATAGTGTACTGCTCATCCTATCCTATAAACATCTTCAGGGAGAGATGCACCATGCTAATTATCTTCTTTCTGGGGTGCAAATATTTGTGCAGGCTTTGCCTTTGTCCCCGAGCTGTTCAGCCCTGGTGCAGAGCCACAGTGGAGACACAAGAAAGAGCCTGATTGAAATAACTGAATGCAAGGATATATACACACACACACATATAAACAGATTCTAAGAGGACTCACCGGATCGAAGACCAGCATTCGGCAGAGGAGATGAACAGCCTCATGGGTGGCTTCCCCGGATAACATATAGAGTACAGAGAGTGAAGGCTGTGAGAGAAGATCACAAACCCAACATTACTCCCATTGTTCCAGCGCCAAGATGCACAAACACATCTCTAATGCACCTCAATCCCGCCCTGCAGCACCCTCTGTTATTCAGATACAGAGACCAAACACACACACACACACCTCCTGCCTTATAGCACCCTCTGCTATTTCAGTACTGAGACACCACCATCCAACCTCTTACACACCCAGCTCTGCCAATGCACCTCAATCCTGTTCTACGTTTTTTTAGTACAGCACACAATTAGATTTACAGCATGTACAAATCATGCTGTAAAAGTATATAAAGTCACAGGAGAACCTCAAAAACATGAAGTATACTAATAAAGCAAAACTCAAAACCCTGTTACATTTATATCCAAAATGTCTGGCCAAGATATTCCAGTCCTCTCCAAATATCAAGATAACAACCTTCCATAATCTGACGTACATATGGCTAACACATCTATAATCCACCCCACAAATTACAAAGTCCTGTTTCAGTCCTCTTCTACTGTATAAGACACTTTTCCTTCACACTGCTCCTTAGGAGGGAGGCTTCCCTAGGGCCAGACCTTCCCACGTCTAAGGGAGCTCCCGTGAGAGTAGATCAGTCACTGTCTTGTTCTTCTGTGGCATGATAAGTCTCCCCAGTCACAGCTCTGAAACGGTTTCCAAGTGGCAGCTTACTCGGCACTGCCGCCAGTCACTGACACCTGTCTTTATTCAGTGCTGCTCTAAACCATCCAGAGCTCTGACTGGTGCTTTTCTCAGACACGGTTTTCTTCACATCACCTTCTTTCAGAAAAAAGATGTCAGCCCTGTCTCTGATCTCCTCTTGCATCAATATGAGATGCTTCCTTAGGATTCAGAGATATTTATTCTGATGTTCCTTTTTGTCCCATCACCTTCCTTGGCACTCACAGATAGTTCTTAAAAGACTGCCCAACTCCTTCATACAATCCTAGTGGTGACCCAGGGACATAAGAACATAAGAAAATGCCATACTGGGTCAGACCAAGGGTCCATCAAGCCCAGCATCCTGTTTCCAACAGTGGCCAATCCAGGCCATAAGAACCTGGCAAGTACCCAAAAACTAAGTCTATTCCATGTAACCATTGCTAATGGACACACTGGGGCTGCACCTGATCTGATCGTAGCTCGAACTGAAATGCTGTGGGAAGCCATATTTAAAGCATGACTTTGTGCGATTTCTCTACAAACAACCCCCCCCGCTCTGAAGCAACAAGGGACTGGGGAAGTGGAGTAGCAGAGTGTCTTTAAAAATGCCTCGACAGATCCCAAGACAAAAATATATCTTCATGTACTTTAGAGAGAAGACGCAGGACTTCACAGCTTCCCTGCAGCCGGAACTGGAAATACGATGCATTACTGTCAAAAAAAAAAACAAAAAACTATACTGAGCTGCCACCTTTTCTGGCTTGGTGATTGAACAGAATCCAGTGTCTGTTCTCTTTTTCACCTCTGCATACCTGTGCCATGACACGTCCAGACAACGCAGGGTTTTGAAGCTAATGTCACAGCGAGGCACAGCCTAATGCTCTGGACAGAATGTCAAAATCAGTCCGTTACATTTAAATCCAGGACAAATTTTTCCTTCTTCCCAGCACAGTTCAGTCTGGTGCCTGCTCGATGGGGAGTTCAGATGGTTGGCACTCCCTGACCCCCAGGGTTGCAGGCCTCCGTCGGCTCAGGTGACTCTGGCTCCGGTTCCACGTTCAGGACTGAAGCCGTGCAGGGCCCAGGCCGCTTCTCCCTCAGGTGATCACTGAGCCAGACCTGTAGCGCTTCGGGTTAATCATGTCCACCAGATCTGCTCTGATAATCTGTAAGCTGCTTTCTGCCACTACTAGTTCTGAAGGTTAACACTTCTGAATCTTATGTAATGTCCAGAAGATTTACTTACGGATTCGGGACTATTTTGCTGTGGGGCACGGTCTTCGTAGGGAAGAGGGTCAGAGTTTCTTCCATTAATCTCTTTTTAGAAGTGATACATTTCTGCAGTTGTTTACCTCTGCAGGTTTGCCAGCAAAGTTATTTTATATTAACTAGCATCAGAACTCCCTGAGCGTGCAGTAGTTACAGAGTAAATGAAGGCAGATAAAGACTAACTGGCCCACTTGAAAGTCTCTCTCTGTGGTTCTCTGCCTCTCTGGATAGATGAGTATATAAAATCCCCATACTCACACCAACACCAACCTCTCAAGCCTACCACTGTCTTCTGGCTTTATCTGCCTACGAATGTTTAAATCCTATTGCAGTGCCGGCCTTGTAGGCCATTCCATGCCTCATTGCCTTCCTCGTTGGTTCTTATGACAAACCACATTTAATCCCCACCACCCAGGCCTCCTTCCCTACCACCAAGTTTTGTAATAATCCACATGGCCACCAAAACCACAAGCGAGGCTGTTGTCTGAACATCCAGCCACCCTGTGCACATGAATGCTGGGGCTATAACTATGGCTAATTACCCCAACCTTCTTAGACACTAATTGGTGGAAAAATAAAAAAATCAAGAAAGTATTTTTTCAATCAGCACACAAACTGTGGAATTTGTTGCCAGAGAATATGGTCAACATTAATAATACAGCTGGGGTAAAAAAAAAGGTTTGGACAAGTTTCTAGAGTACAGGTCTAGTAACAGACAGAGCTGGAGTTTACCACCTCCTGCTCCAGGGAGCAAGCAACAGGGAAGGCCAAATGATCTGGACTGGCCACTGTCTGAGACAGTATACTGGCCACAATGGACCACTGGGTCTGACCCACCATGTCACTTCTGATGTTAAGATACTAACCATAACCACTCTGCGCAGGCTGCAGCTCTGGATGCCTTTGTCTGGCTGTGGCTTTGCTTTTATTCTTCCTTTTTATTCACTGGTCTCTCCCCCTTCTCCTGGCTGGGATTTGCCTGCTCAGGACCGTGGTAATTTCCGTGCTTGCAACGAATTCACTTTCATTTATTTCTTGAAACTTTGAAAGTTCTTCCTGCTATTTATTTCTTCTTGCAAAACCTTTTATATAGAATCCATTCATTTCTTATTTTTCCTCAAAAAGACATTTGCAAACGCTTTCCATTTATTAACGCGTGTTTCTCTAAAAATCATCTGACAGCAGTTAAACTGGCACGTTCATTAACAAATCCATTTCTTTTTCTAAACACTGCTTGAAGACAGTAAGGCACTCAGGGCCCTTTGGTGTAGGAGACTCAAGGATTAAGCTTCCCTCCTGAAGCAGGCCTTTGCTGACTCCACCTCGCCCACTAGGAGCTCTCACAAGAATGACCTCAGTCCCACCATGCACCACTAGGGTTGCTACGTCACTAGGCCGATCCAGCTGAAGAAAGTCAGAACTGTAAATCCATGCACACAACGGGGCTCGAGCAGGACTGGACCAGCCTGGTCGACCTGCAGCGAGGTGATATATATATATATTTTTTTTTGTTATCAAGGCTGTCACTGTGCTCTCCCAGTACACTTCACTCTTGCCCTGCAGCACCTTCGGACATGGCTCAAACATAATACGAGCGGAATTAACATTTCCGTCAGCACAAGGAAGGTAGGCCCTCGCCCCCCCCCCCCCCCCCCCCCCCTTCTCTCTTACCGGCTTGTGTGGCCCCCGCAGGATGTGCGCCCGGGCCCCTTCGCATGCTGTCCGCATGGCATGGAGAGGTGGCGTGCCCAGCAGATCCGTGATGAGGTCCAGCTGTTGGGTATTTTCCCCCCCACATGGAGAAAAATGCAGAAGCAATCGAGGAAGAGAGGAGGAAAATAAAGATGAGACTGAGGACTTCTTTCCCCCCCCTGGAATTTTGGGTAATAGGGAAGAACAGAGAATACTGCAGATAGGACTTATGTAGTAGTTCTTAAGCCTGGGCTATTGACCCTCCCCCCACAGCTAATCAGATTTTCAGAATACTTTGTGTGTATAAAAAGGAACCCCAGTCTATGCTAATTTCTTTCATGCACCTTCATTGGGGATATCCTGAAAAGCCCAAAAAAAAAGTCCAATCACTGTTAAATTCAATCACCGTAATTATTTCCATACGTTTTGATAAATGTCACGTCTCTTTAACAACGTAAAAATTCAGAGAGAGAGAGCGTGTATCGCTTCGCAGCCAAGTTTTCTTCCCGGGGCCTGGGAGTCTCACACGGTGTCCACTTTGCATACGGGGGAAGGCAAGCTTTCTCAAAGGGCTTTCAAGATTACCCTTGCTCCTGGCGAGGGTAATCTTCAGCAGACACACGCGGGGACGTGGGTGTGGGATTTTATAAGCTGCGTGGCGGCAGCGTATCTCCGCCCCAAGAGCACGAGTCAATACGCACATTTTTTTTTTTTAATGCAGGGAGCCACATACTTTCTACACCTACTTTTAAAAAAAAGTACAAGCACATATTTTATGCGCAAAGTAATTGCAGCATGGGCGTGTGAGCTGCTGCCGTTTATGCATGGAAGCAGGTACTTTAGAAAATGCACGCATCTTCTGCTTAGTGAAATACGGGCACTTGTAATCGCCAGTCACCCCCACCTCCAGGACTTCACCCTGACCATTCCCCCCATCCCCCCCTACCATTTAACCCAGACCTTCCACCCAAAAGATGCCGACAAAAGACAAGTGGGATTTCACATCTGCGAGGCAAGCGTACAGCTTCGGTAATATACATGCATATACCACTTACCAAATACTAACGTGTCCGCAAACATCTGAATGTCAGCCTGGAACAGCCCTAAACCGCACCCCCCCCCCCCCTTTTTTTTTTTAAATTTGATATTTTTGCGTGAAGCACACTTCAGGTTTCTACAGATTACTTGTACGCGTAGCTTCCAATTTTGTGTGCTGAAATCTTTTCAACATCGCCTGCGCACACGCATGTGCAATTTCAAAACGAGGCATGTGATTTTTTCTCGAGAAACCTACCCATACACGTCAGAGGGGGAAAATCATGTGTGGGTGAACTTCTAGGGAATAATTTTCAAAGGGAAAGCAGTGTGATTTACTTTTGAAAACTGGTGAAAAGGTACTTGACACCCTCGAGCAATGTAGGATGAGCAGATAGCTTCCTTAATCCAACAGGAGATAGTTGCCTTAGACACTTTGTCTCCCTTCTTTGGACCACTGAAGAGAATTAACAATTGGTCGGAATGCCGGAAGTCATTGGTAGCCTCGAGATAGCGCAACAAGGCACGTTGTACGTTCAAAAGATGAAGATCCTTCTCCTGAGAGGAAAGCAGAGATCCCCGCGGAAAACCCAGGAAGCTCCACCATTTGATTGACGTGAAAGCTGAGACAACCTTAGGAATGTCACCCTATTGTTGTAAATCCTCAGAAAGGGGTCGTGACGCGACAACGCTTGTAACTCTGAAATCCAATAAGCCAAACAAATGGCCACCAAAAACACCGTCTTCAAAGTGAGGTCTTTAAGCGAAGCCGTATGGAGAGGCTCAAAGGAGGCTCCACAAAGCACCAGATTCAAACTCCAATCCGGGCACACTGCACGGATGGGAGGACGCAAATGCTTGACCCCCCTGAGAAATCAAACAATAACTGGGTGAGCTGCTATTGAACAGCCGTGAAATCTTCCCCGCAAGGCCCCGAGAGCCGCAACTTGTACGCGAAGGGAATTGAAAGCTAAACCCTTAGCGAGCCCCTGCTGAAGGAAATCCAACACCTGAGGAACATCCACAAGTAACGGATCGCAGGAGCGCTGGAGACACCATGTCTCAAAAAGCCTCCAGACTCTAACATAAGCCATAGAAGTAGCCGGTCGTCGCGGCTGAAGGAGAGTGGAAATGACCTGTTCGGAATAACCCTTCAAGCGTAAACGTTGCCTCTCAAAAGCCAAGCCGCAAGAGAGAAGTGATCCTCCCAATCCAAAAAGATGGGTCCCTGACAAAGCAGGTGCAGTAGATGGGCTAGCTGCAAGGGATCCTCGAGAGCCAAGCAAACTAAGTCTGCAAACCACAGGCGCCGCGGCCACTCCAGTGTCACCAGCACCACCTCGCCAGGGTGAAGCTCTATGCGACGGAGAAGGCGACCGATGAGTGGCCGGGGGGGGAAGGCATAAAGTAGAATTCCCCTGGGCCAAGGACACACCAGGGCGTCGAGACCCACCGATCCCTGCTCTTGACGACAGCTGAAGAAGCGTTCCGTCTTTGTGTTGGCCCGAGTGGCCATCAGATCTATCTGAGGAATCTCCCATCTGGCGCAAATGAGGTTCCATGCTTCGGCGGACAGTTCCCACTCCCCAGGATCGAGCTGCTGTCTGCTGAGGAAGTCCGCTTGCACATTCTCCACCCCTGCGACTTGCAATGCCACTATTCCTCGAAGATGACGCTCTGCCCAGGCAAACAAGCGACGTGCTTCGAGCGCTACCACGGGACTCCTTGTCCCGCCTTGCCGGTTGATGTAAGCCACCATTGTTGCATTGTCGGAGAACACTCGTACCATTCTGTCCTTGATCAAGGGAAGGAAGGCGTGCAGAGCCAGCCAAACAGCTCTCGTCTCGAGTCGACTGATGGACCAGGTTCCCTCCATCGGGGACCAGAGCCCTTGGGCGGTTTTGTCTGCACACACTGCTCCCCAACTGGACAGGCTGGCATCTGTGGAGATGATCACCCAATCTGGAGGGCCAAGATTCACTCCCCGGTTCAGATTGTTGCTCGACAGCCACCATGACAGACTGGCTCTGGACTCTGGTAACAGCGGCATGGGTAGGTGGAACTGTTCAGACACCGGACACCAGCTTGACAATAGTGCACGCTGCAACGGTCGTGAGCGAACGCCCAGGGAACTAAATCCAAGGTGGAAGCCATGGATCCCAAGACCTGTAAATGATGCCAGACAGACTGTGGGAGTCTTCCTCCGAAGAAGGGCGTGGATCTGATCTTGTAACTTCATCCCCCTGTCCGTCGCAAGAAAGACCTTGCCGCGAGAGGTATCAAACAGCGCTTCCAAATAAACCAGCTGTTGGGTGGGTTCCAAGTGGCTCTTCTGCACATTGATTATCCAGCCAAGTGACTGCAATGTGAGCCGCACTCTCTGAATGGATCTCTCACATTCCTCCTGGGACTTCGCACAAATCAACCAGTCGTCCAGATACAGATTGAGTAAGGTTCCATGTTTGCGAAGAAAGGCTGCTGCCATCACCGTGACCTTGGTGAACGTTCGAGGAGCCGTTGCGAGACCGAAAGGAAGAGCTCGAAACTGGCAGTGCTGTCCCAAGACTTTGAAGCGCAGAAACCGCTGGTGGTTTACCCGGATTGGTATATGCAGATGAGCTTCCGTAAGATCCAGAGATGCAAGAAACTCTCCTTTTCGAACCGCCGCTAGGACCGTCCTTAGGGTCTCCATCTGGAAACGTGAAATTCAAAGACAACGGTTCATCTTCTGCAGATCGAGGATGGGACAGAAAGTGCCCTCCTTCTTGGGGACCACGAAGTAAACTGAGTACCAGCCCCACCTCTGCTCTGTCACCGAAACTGGGACAATGGCCTCGAGCTTGATCAGATGTCACAGGGTCTCCCACACCACCTCTTGCTTGCTGCGTGAGGCCACGCGGTACTCCACAAACACCTCCCGAACGGGACGAGAGAACTCTAGAGCGTAGCTATCTCTGATCACCTCCAAAACCCAGCAGTCTTAGGTAATCTTTGCCCATTCCATATAAAAGTTGGATAGACTGCCTCAGACAGCTTCGATGATGGAAAGGGTACTCGTGACTTCATTGGGAGGGCTTACTGCTTCCTGCCCCAAGGTGTCCAGAGTCCCTACCAGCTCGGCGACCACCACACAAAAGGATTACTGGCATCCTGAAGTCTGCTTAGGCGTGAAAGGTGTGGAATATCTGCTGGATCGAAAACGGCAAGAATCCCGAAAACGAGTCCTAGAAGGAAAAAATTTCCTGATAGATCTTGTATCTTCAAGCAACTTGGACTCAGCGAGCAGTTTCACCAACTGATTAAGATCCTCGCCAAACAGGAGCTGACCCTTGAAAGGGAGGTTACAAAGCTGAGACTTTGAGGACAAATCTGATGCCCAATTCCGCAGCCAGAGAAGTCGGCGTGCCGCCACCACGGAAACCTTGCTGCGTGCTGAGGTCTGCACAGATCGTAAAGCGCATCTGCCACATATGCGATACCCGCCTCCAAGAGGGCAGCCTGCAGTGCACCATCACCGCCAGCCCCGGAACTGGCACTAGACTCTTGAACCCAGCACAGACACACCCTCTGCATAAGGCTAGCCCAAACCGCAGCCCGAAGACTCAAAGCAGCCACTTCAAAGACTCGCTTCAACTGGATCTCCAGTTTGCGGTCCTGCATATCCTTCAAAGTGGCAGCCCCAGCCACCAGGATAGTGGTGGTCTTTGTTACCGCAGATACCGCCGCATCCACCTTCGGAATCTTCAGCAGATCCAAAACATCCGTTGAAAGAGGATAATGTTTTGCCATAGCTCCGCCCACCTTCAGTCCCACATCCGGAGAGTCCCACTCGCGGGTCACCAGCTTGCAGACCTTTTTAGGCAACGGGAAAGACGCAGTTGGGCCCACGTATTCCATCAAGTACCGGATTAACCCCATCATTATCCGATTCTTCTTGCGAAACCTTAAACCCCAGTTCCTCTAACACCTGGGAAATAAGCAGCCGCAGTTCATCTCGCTTAAAAAGGCGTACCACGCTGGGATCATCTCCCTCCGCGGACAGTAGATCATCCCCATCTGTGTCCGCTGGATCAATGTCCCCCAGATCAGGAATCGAATCCGGAGCCGGGTCCGTCCCCGGAGCTGTCGCTGATCCTGACGCCGGGGTTGGGTCCTGTGGCTCCTGGGAACTGTCCCTCATCATGCGGGACAGCTGTTCATCAGGCCGACGTCTCTTAACAGAGGGCTCAGAAAGCACAACGGGCTGGCAGGACCTTTTAAGCACCACCTGCTTTCTGGCCTTACCCAACTTAAAGTATATTACTGGGCTGCCCGGTTATTATGATTCAAGGCCTGAGCCGGTCATCTGGTTACCCTGTGGGTAGCGCTGGAGCGAGCGCAATTAGAGGGTACATCGCTAGCTGTTACCCTTTCTTCCTTTGGATTCCCTTGTGAGACATCGAGCAAACAGACAAAATCCCATTATTTCTCATACTTTAAAGGTATGGTCCCAGGTGTGGCACTTTTTCGGGACCACGCATGCAGAGCTACTCCTTCCTGCTCCTATTTACGGCAACACATTTTATTTATTTATTTATTTATTTATTTAACAGCTTTTAATATACCGGTGTTCGTGCGAGCACATCGCGCCGGTTTACAATAAAACTTGAGAAAGGATGAGAAATTACAAAAAACAGGGTGTGGGGGCTGGAGCAGGAGCGAAAAAAGGGGGGGGGGAGAGAGAGGGGGAAAGGAAAGGAGGAGAGGATAGCAGCTGAGAAAAAGGTAAAAGGAACGTAACATTACTCACACGGTGACTAATGTGGGATCGAACAAAGAAAAATTATAACATGTATGGCGTAGAGGTTATATAAGTAACTTATTTACAGCATTTATGACAAGTTAAGGGGTAACTTGCTTAGTATTTGAAAACAGGTTGTACATTTTGATATGAATTCACAATCTTACAGTTTACACAGTCTTACAGTTTATGGAGGAGGAAGGTGTCTGGGGTGCGGAAACGGGTGAGGGAAAGGTATGGAAGGGTGTGGGGGGGATGCTGAGGGGGGAGTGGGAGGTTATGTCTGAGGGGGGTTTCAGGGGTTGGCTACGAGGGGTAGGTTTCGGGGTAGGCCTGCCTGAAGAGCCAGGTTTTAATGCCTTTTTTGAAATTGTGTAGTGAGGGTTCAAGACGGAGGTGTGTGGGGAGGGAGTTCCAGAGGGCAGGGCCTGCAATGGTGAATGCTCTTTCTCTGGTGGTGGAGAGGCGGGCTGTTTTGAGGGGGGGTGTGTGGAGGGTGCCTGTGGAGGTGGATCTGGTGTGGCGGGTTGAGAGGTGGAAGTGGGGCATTTCCTTGAGCCAGGAGGAGTTGTCTTTATAGAGGGATTTATGAAGAATGGTTAGGGTTTTGTATTGTGAGCGGAATTGGATGGGCAGCCAGTGTAGGTCTATTAGGATGGGTGTAATGTGATCTCTTTTGCGTGTGTTAGTGAGTATACGAGCCATGGCGTTCTGAAGGGTTTGTAGTGGCTTGATAGTGGAGAAAGGGAGGCCTAGTAGCAGGGTGTTGCATGTCTTTCGGGATACACTTTTTCGTCAGAGTTCACATTGTGGAGGAATCTGGAGTTGCACACGATCGTGAAACTTTGGGATGAGGACGGTATTCAAGCCTTTGGAGATCTATGTTATGAATATGACTTGCCGGACTCCTCCAGAACTTATCATCAAAGGCTACAGGGATTATTAGCTGCTCATTTAAATGTCTCTTCCCCATTGTGGTCCCTGTCCAAACTAGAAACTTACTTGGGTGACTTGGATGCCTTTGCCAAGGGGATAGCAGCGTTATACTGGGGTATACTTCTTCTTAAATATGGCAAGGAAACACCCCAGAATTCCTATGATTGAGTAATGGAATATAGACTTGGGCACTGTTTATGAGTGTAAGATATGGAAACAAATTTGGTTAATGGCGCACCATAGCTCCTTTTGCTTAAACATGTGAAGCTCATGATCAAACTGTTAACCAGAAAGTATCGAACACCCCTCTTTTATGGGAAAATATATGGATATGGAGGTTGCAGGGATGTGGGATCATATATGCAAATGTGGTGGCAATGTCAAAGTGTGCAATACTTTTGGCGCCAAGTAACACAGGAAATTGCGGACATCTTGGGCTTCCCCATTATTATTCCACCTACACTGGGTTTACTTGGCAGATGGATGGGCTCTTCAATTCCTAAAAAAATTTCGCTCTATAATAGATCAACTCTTGTTGGCTGCAAGGTATACTATAGCTACCTATTGGAAATCAAGTCCTGATCTACGACATTGGAGGGCTCAGGTTAAGAAAATAGCGGATATCGAACATATATATTTTGCTGTTAAAAATGAACATTTTAAATACTGTAAAACTTGTTAAATAAAAAGTTTCAAAAAAGAAAATAAAAGAAAAAAAAAGCCATTGCCATTCGCTCAGTTAAAGAGGCGATATCTCCCCTTCTATGATGAAATCTACTTTTATCTATCACAAAAAAATGAAAAAATGGCCCCTAATCCCTATACTACTACTTAAACCTCACCTCGAGTAAATAGGTGGGCCCCATATAGAGGTATAAATACCTAACTACTACAAGGGCCTTATAGCTAGGAGCGTTCTCTCTCTCTCTCTCTTAAAATACTGAAAACGCTATTTGCGAAAACATCGCAAAGTGTGATAAAGCCATATCGCACAGCTTAATGCAAATGAAAAAGGTGTAGTTATTTCCCATGTTAAAACTGTGCGATACGAAGGAAGTGATGTCACAATACAGTATGGACGTCTAAGCCCGACTCCCTGACTCCTCCATGATAATTTAGTGAAATTTAGACCAATCGCTCCAGACAAAGCCCACCAAAAACTGCCGCATTCGGCACTGCGAGGGGCACAGATTATGACGGGGAAAAAAAACGGTTGATCTGGCTAAATTTTCTTACGATGCCGGAGGATCCCGCTTTGCAGCCCTGTCGGAGGAATCGGACGCCGTGGGCCATGCGTCTCAGAAGGAGGTAAGCAATGAGGGAGATCAGGCCCCAGACTGGACTTTAGAGACACCGACAAAAACTGACTTTACTATCTGGTTTGAAGGGATCCGGAACGATAGTCGCTCACTTAAAGAGGACGTACAGGCTAATACAGAAACCCTCTGGTCAGATCTGCGGGAACTCGGCCATCGGGTTGAAGAGACGGAGGGGGTGCTAGACTCGCATGGCACACAATTAATTGCGCTTACTGAAGAAATCGCCGAACTAAAATCCCGGCAAGAAGAAGCCTCTCTCAAAATGGAGGATTTAGAGAACCATTCCCGGAGGGCTAATATCCGGATCCGAGGCCTCCCCGAGACCCCCAAATTTGCAGATGCCATGTCGGTGGTTAGGAAGATCTGCTTGGCCTTGTTAGCTTCGGACCACGGACAGAGCACGGAAGAGCACACCCGCACTGACATCGTGATTGAGAGGGCTCACCGAACCTTGGGGAACTCCCCGTGCAACACCCCAAAAGTTATTATTGCCTGCCTGCATAGCTTCCTCATAAAGGAAGATCTAATGTGGGGTGCCAGGCATGTCAGTCCCTTCAGCTGGGAGGGCCACGAATTGCAGATCTTTAACGATTTGGCGCCAGCTACCTTGAGATGGAGGAGAACATTGCAACCCCCTAACGATGGTGCTCAGAACAGAAAAAGTTCGCTACCAGTGGCTTTACCCCTGGGGCTTGGCGTTTACTTTGCATGGAGTCACCACGCAGGTTAAAACAGTGGAGGAAGCAATTCCTATTTTGCAAGCAGTGAGAATAGCACTGCCCTGAAGGGAGAACCCGGTGATGAAACCCAGCATGCCGGCTGTACCAATGGCAGAGGGTTGGAAAGGGAGGACATCGACTCACTAGGCATTCTGCAAGCAACAGCAGCCTGACTTTGGATGAGCCTGCGTGATTTTACAGACTCCATTTTCTCATCCCTGGCGGGGAAATGGAGAGGAAGTGTTCCTTTGGTCATCCCCAACATTACCATTGGACAATGGGGTCGGCATAGCTGATGACCTTGTATAACAGCGTGGGCGAGAGGACGACGGACTTACTGACCGACCTGCTATAGTAAAGTGCAGGGGCCGAAGTGGGGTACTCTCTTGGGACTTTGATTGCCTTCTTGTTCAACAGTTTAATTGTTCTTCATGGTTAATTTGGTTTTATACGTATTGAGATAAAGGGCAGACAGGTGGGTGGGTACATCACTGCAGGAATTAGTTTAATGGAGCATATCTGATGACTGTGGGGAAGGGATAGACGGGCTATCCTCCCTGAGATAGAGGTCTACCTTAATGGGGGCGGGGGGATGTAGGGTGGGGGAAGGTGGGGATGGTTAAGGGACAGTTGGAGGTTGGCAGTATGGATGGGGAGTTTCTGGACGGATGTGTGGAGGAGCCGGGGGACTGTATGCCTTATGCGAGAGATGGGCCATTGGGGAATGGCTCATTCATAGCTGGATAAGAAAGAGAAAGGGAGGCGATAGTCTGGATTAAATGGCTGAGATTAAATGTATTTCATTGAATGTTAAAGGCCTTAATTCACCCTACAAGCGCCAAATGCTTTTTAAAGACCTTCAGAGATTACAAGCCTCCATAGCATTCATTCAGGAGACACATCTCCGACATTGAGATGAAAGATTACTAAACTCAAAAAAAATACCCCACACAGTATTTTGCTCCTGCCACATTGTAAAAAAAATACCAGGGGATAGGGAATCTTTTTCCTCAGCATCTAGTGGCACAAATACAGGATCAATATAGGGACCCTGATGGTAGATTTTTGATCTTACGGGTCCTCTTGCATAACTCCCAATTGGTGTTAGTCAGTGTCTATTGTCCTCCCTCCTTGCAGGCGGAGACGATGCGAGAGGTGGGCAAACGACTGGAGGACTTTCTGGGGATGGCTTAGTTATTCAGGGGATTTTAATGTTTCTCTGTTCCCTAGGATGGACAACTCTACACCTGGAGGGCAAGGGCAACCTAGAAAAGTATTAAAACAGCTGTTGAAGGACCATCAACTAGTAGATACATGGCGGTTACGTTACCCACACAGCCGGAATTATACTTTCTACTCGTATTCCCACAATTCCTAGACCCGAAGTAATCGGTTTTTAATATCTAAAGATATCGCTCCCCTCTTACCACTTCTAATTTAGAACTCCATCACCTTCTAACCCTCTCCCTTAGCTTTTACCTATTCCCCTTGAACCCTCATACTCTATAGTATTGTTTTAATTCAGCTCAGTTAAGTTACAACTAAATGATAGTTCTGTTTTTTGTTTTGTTTTTTTTTAAAGATTCTACTTGTTTTATGTTCAAATATTTATATACTTGCCTTTTTTAATTGTATAACGCTTATATAACTCTGTTAAATGTAAAACGCTCCGGCGTAAGTTCCTGTTCACTGTACACCGACGTGATATCTTTGATGAGCGGCGGTATATAAAAATTTATAAATAAATAAATTATAGCTAGAACTGGGAATGCGGATACAGAATGTATAACCTGGTCCGATCATGCTTCAGTCCTATGAACATTACTAGAACAACCAGGGGAGGAGGGTCGCAAGTTTTGGAGTCTAAATGACTACCTCTTGAAATTGAAATCTATCAAGAACGGATGGGTGAGGTGCTGGAGGACTATTTCAGGTTGAATGGGGGGGGGGGGGGGGGGGAGGTATCTCCCATGTCAGTCTGAGAAGGCATGAAGGCGATTATCAGGGGCCATTTAATAGGTTTGGGTACTTATCACAAAAAACAAATGAATAGACAAAGGGAGGCCCTATTAATGGAACTAGACAGGTTGGAAAACAGACAAACAAAATCCGGGGTCCATCCAGGTAGGGGTCCTAAGTAAGAAACGAGAAGAAATAGCAGCCCTAGATACCGCAGCGATAACCCATAGATTGGATCTCCTAAAACAACAATACTATGAATTTGGGGATAAAAATAGTAGACTTTTAGCAAGTAGGTTGCGCACCAAGAGGATTAAAGAATTGATATATCACATAAAAGCAGGTTCCGGAGAAATGCTCTCGGATCCAGCGGCTATAAGGATTCGGTTTCAAAATTTTAAGAGGAACTATACGCCCCAGAGGTTAGGGCGACAACGGAGGATATAACATCTTATTTGGCAGGGATAGAGATGCCTACACTGTCCGCTCAAGATCAGAATATATTGGGGAAGCCAATCTCAGAGTTCGAGGTTGACTGGACCATTAAGGATCTCAAGCCCGGAAAGGCCCCGGGTTTGGATGGGTTTACCCCACTATTTTATAAAAGATATAGGACTATCTTAAGGGTCCTTTGGCACAAATGTTTAATCATATTAGGGAAGGGGGAAATTGTTACCATATTGTTACCATAAATTCATTAACGCTACAACTAAAGAATGTTTCTTCAAGCTACAGGTCCTGAAGCATCTAAGACCGCTTTTACACTTCCAGGATTTCCGTTCTGTGCTTCAAGCAATACTGTTCTCAAAGATCGACTATTGCAACGCTCTTCTACTCTGTCTCCCCGCCTCTTCGACCAAACCTCTACAGATGCTGCAAAACGCAGCGGCCAGGATCCTTACAAATACACGGCGCAAGGACCACATCACACCTATCCTAAAAATCTTACATTGGCTTCCTATTCAATATAGAATTCTGTTCAAAGCTCTCACTATCATCCACAAATTGGTCTACCAACAAACCACTCTCCAACTCACCTTCCCTCTGGAACTACATACATCCTCAAGACCAATAAGAACTGCCTACAAAAGTAAGCTCAAGGCCCCTCCCAACAAATCATCAATCCACAACTCCATTCACAAGCGAGCACTTTCGACAGCAGGTCCGCTACATTGGAATTCGCTTCCTCAAGACTTA